>NC_058120.1:25056337-25753837 GCF_914725855.1 Thunnus albacares
CATCTACCAATGTCAGGACAGCGGACGGCCCTTAAATTCTACACTCTAATTGAGTTCAGCTTGTTAAGGAGGGGCAATTAGTCCTCCGCACAGCCCATCTCGGCTGTAATTACCAGACAATTACAGAGCTGCTGCTGCTGACACCGACCCTGCAGCTGACTGGTGGGAGGGTGGCGGGAGGGAGGGGGTTGTGGGGGTGGGGGGGGTGGGGGGGGTGGCGGTGTTGAAAATAGTTGGCTTGTCTTTTCTGTCCAATTACAAAATCATACAGAGGATGAGGAGTGGCAGGGAGGTCACAACTGAGGGAGAAAAAAAAAAGTTTTTAATTTCTAAAGTTCAACTCAAACGCAAACTCTCCAGGGAAATCATGAAAACAATTTGTTTCCTGTGGTGACCAATGTGAGATGAGTTACTCTCATTATGCCAATCAAGGGCATGTGGTAACATAAATGTATAAATGGGACAGTATGCTAAGAATGAAATGAATGTGGTGCCTCTACATGTGCTGCTTCACCGTCATATGTTCCTTCCAACACTCAATGAGCCGAAAAGGGGACGATTGTCGGGGATGTTTCAGTGCAAACATGCAATTCTCATGAACAAAAGCCCCGTTGCACAAGGAGGGGAGGGAGGGGGGGGGGTGCTCGTGCCCCTGAGACTGTAATTTCGCTGCCTGTCAATCATCTTTGTAATGACACAGAAAAACAGAATGTCCTGGGGCCATCTCGGGCCTACAGGGAATTCTCCCTCCCATCCAGACAGACTGAAGCCTCCCATTAATGAGCATCTTATGACAGCACTGCGGAAAGAGGCCGACTCAATTTACAACAATGTTTGCAGGCAGCTAACAAAGTGAAGTTGCCAGTATGGTTTCTGACAAAGCTGTGCTAACTTCTATTAGGACTATCAGAGGAACTTTGATTGGGATTATAATTAGGAGGAGGAAAAAGCATGTTACGATCGACAACAATTAAGTTCTGATCTTAACAAATAAATTAAGGCAGAACATGTATTTGCTATCCAGGGAAAGTTTGTGAGTTCAACACCCTTCTTTGTACAGACGCATATGGGGAAGTTGCTTTGTTCCACTCTCTCCTTCTGTTGATGGCCGCTAAGCAGCTCTGCTTGACAATCTGACAGTTACGTATCTTAATTAGGAAACTTAGTAATAAAAAGGAGGAGAGTACAAGAATAAACATTAGAGAATTGAGATTATCTCCCTAAAGCCGCCAGATTGAATCTCTGATTGACACTTACATTAGAAGGGCTTTGTTCACATTGTATTTACCTTCACCTAGAAATCTTCAAGGAGTCACGGTGGCTCAAGGGGATGTTCTACGAAATCTGATCTGTCAATTTTCCAAAAGACCTGACTTTCCATTATGGTGCTTATATAAAACGCACACATTTGACACAATAATAAAAAGATTCTGGGATGTCATTCACATGTCCTCACTATATCACTTGCTCACAGCAAAATTTGTTTTGAGTAGGATAAGCTCTAGAGATATTTGGGATGGATTTCTGTTGGGCTTCCGTTGGTCCAGTTGGGTGTACTGAGCAGCACAGCCTTTAGGGAACGCTCAAAAAGGCTTTTAAAGGTTTGTTTGTTATGTCTGTAAATCAGACAGACTACTAAATATGAGGGTTACCAACACACTCAAGCAAAGTGTGTGGACACCTGAGTATTACACCATTAATATGCTCCACGATCCAAGACTCTGTAACCTGGCTGCAGGGATTTGCTCCCATTCAGCCACAAGAGCATACGAGAGGACCAAAACTGATGTTGCAATGAAGCAACTAAGTGGTTGAGCAGACTTTGAATTTTGCCATGTCATGTTTAAACAGTTAGGGCCTTCCCTAAACTGTTGCCACAAAGATGGAGGGACACTACTCTATATCATTGCATGTTGGAGCAGTTCCTTTAACTGGAACTAAGCAGTCCATCCCAAAGCATGAAAAGGCACCACACCAGAAGTACACACAAAAGTATGTGGACAGGTGTGTCCTCTCAATCATCCAGGTGATACAATGTCTGGACAACACTGAATCCAAATCACGGGAGTCAATTTTTTTGTTTTAAGACTGAAGAAGCCTTTCAGATGAACAGCAAAATGTCTTCCATCAACACTCCAGTCCAGTTATTCAACTTTCTCCAGACAACGAGGGATACCAGCCCCACTAGCACTAAACAAGATTGATATGCACATAAATAATTACCGTGAAAAACAAAAGTAAGTAACTCCCAACAGGTTCTTTAAATGCAACACCCATCTTCACCTCCTCTATCCAGTAAACTCATGTGAATGAATTCTAAATGGAGATCTTATGAATATGAGGTGAAAGTGTGAACAGGCAAAACTACGGCACTGCTAGAAATCTTAGCACATTTATTAGGAGTTTTATGTATGAAAAGGGGCTGTGGTTTACTGCTTGTGTACGCCAAGTGCAACACTTGACCTTCTGTTGCTCCAGTGGAGCTGCTCAGTGTCCAACAACAAAACACTGCGGTTGTACTGAGCAGCTCCCAGGTGTGAATCTGCACGACTGAATGAATGCAAAGCAGCACAGTGCAGAGAAAAAGTCCTGCATGCTCAGCGGAATAACTCTGAGTAAAGCTGGGGAGGCAGACTGTATGACCTGCGGCTGTTGTGCATGTCACTGACCCAGACTGTAGGCTAGGAAGTCGGCAGAGAAGCACTTGGCACCGTGGCTCATGGATGTATCATTGTGTGTGTTTCCTCCAAACACCAGCATCGTTCCGCTCACTATCACCGCCGTGTGGAGGTATCGGAAGAAGCCACTGTCTCTCAGAACGGTCCTGCAAAAACACATAGTGATGGCTGTTATATATCACGGATGTATCGTTGATGCATGTGCATGAGGTTTTGGTAAATACAACAACACTAAATTTCTTCCTTCACTTGTATTTGCACAGTTCTTTGCAGAAAAAGTTTTCACTACAGTGAAAAATGTGCAAAATTCTTATAGTGCAAAGAGCTAAACTGACTTGTTAAATCTGCACCTTTAATTGCAAAATGCTGGACTTGCATACAAATACAAAACATTAATTCACATGCTCAGTCCAGAGGATATAGACACCTCATATGGTCAGTTAAATAATTACCAGTTGAAGTTTCAATGCTTTTTACTAAACATACAATTCTCCTTATTAGAACATTATTACTCAAGTATGTCTATAGTATATTTATAGTAGTATAGTATATTAATTTATTTTTTTTGTATATTTACAGTCATACAGCATGTCCAATAAATAAAATGACTTATTTATTTTTTAAGTTCACAAAAGCAGTTTGTATAAATGCAATTTTTTTCTCATTGTATAACTTGTATAACTAATTAAATTATGTTATCAGACAATAACTAACTCTGATCAAAACATTTTAAAATAAAACAATGATTTAGTGAACAAAACACAGTGAGAAAAGATAAGTAATGTTGTGATGTGATGTTGTAAAATTTGACCCAAAGCAATTGTAAAATTGTGTAGAAAAACCAAAAATAAGTTATGATACATATCAGGGGTTCCTAAGCTTTCTCATTTGAGACTTTCTAATACAAACTGTAATATGTACGAATGTAAGCAGTTCAATCAAAGTGATTTTCCATCTCAGGTTATTTAATTTTAGAGGCCTGAAGAGGTAAAACTTTTCCACATTTCTACAGAACACTACACTTTTCAATTACACTATAAATTATTCCTGTAGCATGTGTCAGTATGAGCTACACTTACTACACTGTTGCCAGTATAAATATTCATCAAACAGAAAAGCTCACCATTTCCTCTTGTCCACGTCGAACTTGTACAGATCTCCAGCCAGGCCGTACTTGTTGGCGCTGAAGGCCTTGTAGCCTCCGTGGATGTAGATGGCTCTGGTGCCGGGGTCGAAAACACTGCTGTGGCCGTAGCCGCCCTGAACCAGCGCACCGTCTGTAGACACCATGCTCCACGTGTTCTTGACTGGAGGATCACACAAAGATGTTAGTACAAAGTACAAGTTATCGTGATTTAACAAAACATCACTAAGAAAGTGAGGGGAACACTTGTGGCTTTTCAGTGCAGTCCCAGCTGTGATGTGATGTGAAAGTTAACCCAATAAACCCAATAAAATCTTTGTATTATTGTTCTTAAATGCATTACAAGTACAAAGGGAGGACCAGACTGGGCATCCGAATTTTTTGGGTCGTCATTTGGGTAATGACAATCAACAAATCACTTTAATTTGTGAGCAAATAGAAAACACATTCCTGACCATCGGCCACAGTGGCAGGTTATTTCATCCAATTTTCTCAGACAGATTGGCTTTTAGAACAGAGCGAGACCTCTAAATGAAGTCTGGTTGCCTGTTAACGAGTTTGGTAGATTGGATGAACACACTACACAAATCCAAAACACGTTAGCTTTTTTTTTTGGTTCGGTGGCCAGTGTTAATTTCCTGTTGTTATAAACTGATATATTAGGCATTAACACCCAAGCAAACGTATTAGTAACAGCAAGGGAGCAGCTTACGGGTTGACACCTTGCTCAAAGACATTAGGAACTGCTGACAGCACCTAAAACTTACCGATGTTGTACTCCTGGACTGTGCTGATGTAACCGTACAGAGGACAGTGTCCAAACAGAACTAGCATGATAGGACTGTCTCCCTCCTGGACGGGAGGCACAATGTGGGCCGAATGTCCCACCACAGCGTACTGTTCTTTGGCCCGGGGGCTCAGGAGGACCCAGGTCTGGTTCTGGATGTGGAAAACCCACAGCTGGCTGGACACATTTCCAGTGGAGTCTATCTTTCCTCCGTACATATAGATCTTTCCCTAGAGCGAACCAACAGAGACAGCGGTGGAAAATGAGTTCATAAATATGTACTGTAAATATTGAGAAAATAAAAATATCTTGTAACGTTTACAGCGTGTCAACTTTAAATTAAAAAGTTCTTGTTGCACATTATCCTGAGTCTTTGGTCCATAAAATGTTTTTACACTGACCTCAACTTCTTCTCTTCCAATACTGATCCCAATACCAGTGCCCTCTTTTTCTACATTTACAGTCTGTGTAGCTCACTGTGCGGCACTCAGTGGGAACATTTTTATGTAACGTAACATGGGGCCAGAGATTGCTGCGGCGCCGCTGTGACTGACTGAATGAATGTAACTGATAATAGAAACAGTGAATTTTATAATGATGTTGTTGGAGAATCAATCAATCCCTTTACTTGTCCCCAAAGGACAATTTGTTACGCATGAGTGAAAAAAAAGACAGAAAAAAAAAAAGACACAAAGCACATAAACACATTTTATACATACAAAAAGCTGAGAAGTTAAGCCAGTGTTAAAATAAGCTAAATTATGAATGAAAATAAACAATAATTAAATATGTAGGATCCTGAACGGATATAAAAAATCTGCATTTAACCTGGATCAGTCTCGTCTGGCCTATACTCAGTCCGCTTAATAAGGTCAGTATTGGCACCGACCGAGACCTCACAGATCAGATCAATGGATCCCTACTAAAACATGTTATAATGGATTAGAACTAAATTCAAGCAAACGTTGTTATGACTCACTGTAATCTTCTAAAGAGTAGTAAGCAAACTAATTTTAAAAAGGATGCGTAACATAAAAGACAGACAGATAACACGGAGAGGATGCAAAATAGTAATTTTTCCATTAAACTGATTAATCTTGGTTAAATTTACATGATGACAGCCACTTGACAAAAGAAAGGAAACAGCTATACTGGTATATATCTAGTGGTAATCTAGTAATGAAACTTAAACACAGCAAAATATCACCGGGGATTCTTCAAGGAATATCTAAAAACCTGAAGTATGAATAACCTTTCAACTGTCCTTGAGTTTAAAAAACACCAGTTTATTGGTGTTGCCTGGAAACCTCTTTTCAACAAAGCAATTTTTCCCTTCTGAAAGGGCTGCAGACAGTCTGGAGGTCACACAGCATCAAGTGATAACAAGAATTTGGTATTTTATTTTCCTTTATTTCATGCACTTGTATGTGTGTATGATGTGTGTGCAAGAAATCGTCAGTAATGTCAGATACAGAAACACATTTTTTAATAAATTTGGTCAGTTTTCTTTTGAGAAAATGCCTTTATGTAATACTATTAATCAAAAATAGTTGTCCATATACATTACAATCTACAGTATTTCAACTCAAAACCCCTCTCGTATCATATCATCTCAATAAAAAGAGTCACAGAAATCAGCTGGTCTTCACAAACAGTTATTTTTTTTTTTAAGTGCTCCTTTTCAGCGGAGGCAGAGCTGTATTAGCACCCTCGTCAGGTTTTCATAAGCCGAGCGAGGGAACGTGTGCTTGGTCGCGAGCCCCGCATTGGCTTACGAGACGCATTCGTACACCGTGATGCAATTTGCGCATAACAAACACGCTGCGGCTCAAAACTGGGGTTCTCTCAAACCACAGAGCAGCAGACAGACTGTGTCTTCCTCTGAATCCTCCGTTTCCTAATTTATTATTCCATCGGCGACTCCTAACACAGTCTTTCTGGCTGAGAAAGAAACTGCTTTGCCACTTCACTGCAGCATATCAAAACCCAGAGATTTATATATTAGTTCCAGACAACAACCAGACACTACAGAAAGCATAAATAAAGAGGATGGGGATTTTATACATCATCCATTTAATTTAGTTGTCATCTGTTACGTTCTCGTCTTTTGAAGTCATGTTCATATTACACTGAGTCAGCAGAAACAATAGATGTATAAAAAAAAAATGCACCATAAATAAATAGAATATGTCATATCTTTTCTGCATCTCTCTACATACCTCGTGCAAAGCCAGTGAGTGGCCGTATCTTGGTGTGACAGTGTTGACAGAGGGGTCAAGGGTCAGCCACGTCTTGTTGCTGAGGTTATACCTACAGAAACGGAGAGAGAGAGGGGGAAAGAAACAAATGTGGTGACCATGAAAGAACAGCGTTAAGAAACTCCTCAGGGATGATTTTTTACATGTCAGTGTAAATTAACAGTGAAACCAGGATTCCTTTGATCACTTGACTGGCGAGCTTTCGTCTACCTTTCTGCATATCTAAACACGTTACATAAATATGTCGATGTAGGACACTTTCTGATGGAATGTGACAAGATATGGTAAATATAGAGCCTGTGGGGAACAATGTAAGAAACGGAAGCATCTGACTCATAATTCTGGGTGTACGTGGTGCTTAATCCTTTTTCTTTACTTCTATTTAAGTCGACAAGATGAAGGGGACACATCTTTTTGTTACGCACTCGCATACACAGTATTGGGCAGCTCCTTCAACCTTAAAAACAGTTGACGAGGCGTCAAATGTGGCTTGAATCATGGATTGAGTGCTCTGAATTCACATGTGAGGTACTAAACTAAAATTAAAACTTAAGCTGAACATCTGAATCGTCTTTTAAACAGCAGGGGGAAAATACTCTATTTGGACAAAACTTTTGCATCTCTTGCTCATTTTTGATAATGGTGCATTGATAACAGCAGCTGAATTAAGGGAGTATGATTGTGGTGTGTTTAGCTTATTAACATTGTGCCACATGATACCTTGGTTCTTTTTGCTCATATGTGACCTGGGCGAGTGCAGTTTTAATGTTTTTAAATTGGTGATACTTGAAGCCAACAAGTGTGTTTCCCCCCTAAACTTTATTTAAAAACTGCACTTATAAAACGTCACCCTGGCCGGTGTATTCTGTGTCATTTCATGTCGTATTCTGATCGGTTTGTTTGTAGCAGTGGGTTGAGCAGCAGTCACACTGAGACCGACACTGTCAAAATTTTGCCTCGGGCTGTCTTTGGTTGCCAAAGGTCGTTCAGTGCCACAGTGAGCTCTGGGAGAACAGTTTTGGATTGACGAAAGATTTCACCATGTTTCTCTCACAAATGTCAACTTTGGTCTTGGACAGTCTTTCAAAGGGGCCTTTAAACAGGACTCCCCAACCAAGCAGTCTAATGATCTCTAACATCTGAACCCTCTGCAAACCTACCTAACAACTTGTCTATTATAAAAATGTGGGGGAAAAAAATATCAAGTGCTTTCATTGTGTTTCTGACCTTTAGGCTTAGTTGTATGGACTTTGTTTCACAAACTGTAGAAAAAAAGTCCATCAGTAACTAACTAAACAGTTACAGTGAGGAGGGGAATTATGCTTTTGTCCAATATAACTCTACAAAGGTAACGAACATAAGAAGTGGTGTAGTTGCCTCTGAGGAGTTAAAAAAATAAAAAAAGGGCCTTGATCTGTCTGCAACCCCATAAAAACCAAAACATGAGCCGAAGGAATAAGTGTGATCTTCCTGGGTGGAGTTCAGGATGAGGAGCATCATCCTACCCTGTAATTTTATGGTTTTAATTACATCCTTCAATCTGTGCCTGACACACAGCTATCTGTACACAACTATGTTCGTTTTCTTGTTGATTTTCAAACAGACCTGTGGCTTGTTCCTGACAGCACTGACAGCAGTGACAGCCAAGCATTATTTTAACACTTGGGTATAACAGGCACGCGAGTTAAAATATTGAAATGTTTGCAAGAGACAGCGTGTTTCACAAGCATAGTCGCTTAGCAACAGCAGGACTCATGTCTCACAGCTCTCTTGAGTGAGAGCAGCAGCCAAAATGCCTAAAATCCACATGTAGGGGCTCAGCAGGGGGGGAAGAATACTTACGCTTTAACTATGTGATAGTCAGAGGCGTTGAAAACATAGCCTCCGATGACCCACATGATGCCTTGGTCCACCACGGCCTTGTGGGAAGCCCTGGCCAGCCCGACCTCCGTGTATTCCTCCCGGCTCCAGAAGGAGGAGTTGGCCGGCACCGAGACGGAGCAGTCTGGACCTGAGGAGGGAAGGAACCCACAGAGTCAGCCCTTCTCAGGAGACTAAATGATACAGTTAGCTTAGTAAATTTATGTTTTGCACACACATATATAGTACCAGTTAAATGTTTGGACACATTTTCAAATTCCAGGGAATGGAAAAGTGTGTCTGAACTTTTAACAAGCTCCGACCTTTCAGATAAACATAAACTGCCTTAATGCTAAGAAGATACTAACAAATTGAATCAGCATTATAGCAGAAAACACTAGCTTGTGAAAAAGTTCCTGCATTAACGCAGGATTAAACTTTCACAACCTTCATTACTTCACTTTGATGTCTTGCAGAAAGTACAAACGATTGAGGCCATCTGCTCTCCATGAATTGACTGTGAAGGTGAAAACTATAATCCATTATTGATTTCATCTCTTGAATTATGAAGGCATGGTCTGAATGAAAGGGTACAGAGGTTAAAGAGGTATTTTTTGAAGTCTTTTGATAACCGAGCCTGATTATGAAGGTGTGGAGTAATTTAGAATTAGAAAGTTTTTAAAAAAATCAACTTAATCAGCTGTGGAGCGAAAAATTAAAGGAGTTGTGGAGGCTTTATTTAATGTTTGATGACACTGGAATAATTCTCCAGAACGGCCTTTCCTCTGTTACTGGTCGAGAACAATAACACCAACATAAACCGGAATCACTTCTGAATGAAGGGAAAAGATGTTTGGAAAACAACTGCCGAGTCAGAAATAGAAAAGTAGGCCACGTCCTCACAGAATGTCACAGGTTGTTTGGGGGGTTTGTTGATCTTGCTCATCTTCAGTCTATCCATCCTACTTGATGAAACACTCTGATAAACAAAAAAAACTGCCCGGAATAAAACATTTACCAACCGATTAGTGCTATCAAATCATCTTACAGGAGGAACAGGATGTTGCCACTGTGGGGTGGGGGGCGGGGAGGTGGGGGGGTTCCTTATTGATCATTATCAACACAATGCACAAGTGGCCACGTGACAGGAAAGGAAGTGTTTTGATTCTCTGCGACAATCAAGGTCACTTTGCCAGTTTTCCTTGTGGTTGTGCTCCACGGCTGGAAAAAAAAAAAAAAAATTCCCTGATGGCTAATATTCTTCAATCCGACTGCACTATCTCCGAGCAAACAAAATTACCCCAGCACCTTGGTGGCATTTCCATGAATAAAAACAAACGTGGCCTCAGCCTCCCTTAAAGACGCAATTTGTTGAAGGCTGCACATCTGTGAAAGAGAGATTAAATGCAAGGCTGGCTTGACTAAACAGGCATCTGTCTCTGCTTTTGCACTGGTTAGTGTAGAAAATGTGTTCATTTGGAAGCTGGCAAGCACAGAGTACACCGAGTGTGTTATTCCTCAGTTAAAAACACCATGACAGGGTAATAAAGGCTAAAGAAAACGCCATCCTGTTTTTCAACTCCCTCAGCTTTGGTAATTAGATCGTGAGCACACTGAGCTGCTGATATAACTGCAGTTAAATTAAGCCGTTGTCTCTGCTTGTGCAGATCGGTGCAGTGGAGCAGTTTAAGAACTGATAGAGCGAGATAAGAGATACAGACAGTTAGAACTTCCATATGGTCTGATTCACAAAAAAAAAAGGATACAGCACAGAGTCGGGTCATCATCAAATAAAGACTGAATATTCATGACTCGACCGAAAAGATGGGGAGCTGATCTTGCAAAAAAAAAAAAAAAGTCCATTTGAAGTCCGTCCGGCCTGCCCCCCCCCCCCCCCCCCGTAACATCCGTCAGCAGATGGATCTTCAGCAGCGGGAGCCTCGATAATAGTGGTGGAGGCTTAAAAAAAAAAGTGAGGAGCCACTGGGTTGAATCACCAGATAAACGGGCAAAATCTGGCCGGATAAAATCCGTAACGCTCCCTTTACTAAACCTCCAACTGCCTCATTACAGCCGCTTAGTCAGTACCCAGCTGCACTGTATATTTACTGGGAATGTTTGGTTTGGTTTAACTTGTGTACTCAGAATTGACAGGAAAATGAGAGCGGCCTGTGATCGCAAGAATATTGTCGGAAACTGGGATAAAAATCAGGAGATGTGGGGCAACTGGTAGCCCTGACGAGACAGATACTACGCATACCGTATGACCAAACTGTTCCTGGCAGGGACCGGGACCTCTGAGGGACCTTTGCTGCCATGTCATGTTTATTTCTACTATCAATATAAAAATAAAAGCCTAATTCTCCCGCCAAAAAGAAAATCTGGTTATGGTATTAGTATCTAAAAAGTGAAACATGAGACATCTCAGAAATAAAAGCCAGCTGAAATTAATCTGATATTTTAATCCATTAAGGATATTTCAGTAAATAACAATTGTGATAAGAAAAACTTATTTATATATAGATAGACAGAAAGATAGACAGACAGAGAGAGTGTATAGGATAGTATCGGATATATCAGCTCTTTTACAGTTGTGAATTTTAAAATGACTTTATCAGAAGGGCCTCTTAAGAATGCTCCACCCGTGCATGAATGCCCTTTAAAAGCATGAACAGAGGTGTCTCCAGTCAGGCCACACGGGGGCGTGATACAACCCATATTATGTGTTTTAACGATTGAACCGACTGAAAAGGGAACTGTATTAATAATTTTGTCTGGCAAACCTGAATCTTGGCAGCGACCTTTATGATTTAGACACCCCTGGGAGGATAGCCACAATTCATTCTGCATAGAGAACGTAGACCAGTAGAAAGCTTATTTTAGTCCCGCAGAAAGGGGTTTGGCATGTGTAGACTCGCTGAGGCCAACTTGATGACATTGTGGTTATTCAAATAAGCGCAGTGTATGAGACAATGAGGTCACAGCACTGGCAGCCAAAAGCGGTGCTGCTGCTGCTGCCGCTGCAGTTGCCAACCCACCTTGCCACCCGGCGTTGCAAACACAAGTCTTGCCCTGGCAACGACCTCGCTCAGGGTAGCCACAGTCAGCCATGCAGTAGGGAACATCACAGGCTTCCCCCTTCCAGTTGGCTTCACACTCACAGTATACCGAACCAGTGGAGTTCCCCACACGACACTCGCCACGACTGGAGCAGTTGTTAGGACATGTATTCACCCTGAGAGGGAGGGAGGGAGGAAAGAGGAGGTAACAGTCAGAGAAAAACTAGGATGATAGGAAAACTAGGATTCAAATCCTGCCTGAAATACAGACCCTGAATAAAACATCAGGAACATCTTCTAACGATTTAATGATTGACGCCTTTGTGCCACGGCTGTAACCGGTGCAGAGGCATAAAAAAAAACAACCACCACAGACTGCAGCAAATGGACGGAAGCAGCCCGATATGATCCTCTTGCTAAAATGCTGTCAACCATTCATGTCAATGCAGGGGCTGAATCATGCAGAGAGTGATAGGTTTGTATGCATCATCATGGCCAGGAGGGGTGTGAAGTGGGTCCTTCACCTAAATAAATCTCTCAACAGCCACTAAAAACAGTAAATGATTGGTGCTGAGGTTCTTATCTCAGGACTCAGTATCACACTATTTGTCATTTAGCAGATACTTTTATCCAGAGACTGACACTATCACGGGTGTATGTGTGGAACCTGAGAGATGCAAACCCCGAGGCCTGGCGGTACTACACGCTCAGCTGTGGGATTATGAGCTATTTGATACATGTAATCTGTCATCCCAACCAAAATTTAAAAAATCGGAAAAGGTCTAATAATATCTCAAAGTTTTACGGAAGATTATTTGATTATATTTTAGAAATTAATAACCAACATGCAATTGAATCCATATTTCTGGATATAATCTATAATGAAATGAACAGATCTTTATTTTGCTAATTCTTTATATCTTAAATTTCATAGCCGCCATTTCACTGGTTATTTTTTATGAACAAGAAAAATAGTCGTAACAGAAACCACTTTATGACCAGTATCTCTCACCTGTAGGAAATGTTGAATCCGGTCAGGTTGTAGGCGGCGTCGCTGAAGAAGTGCAGCAGGGCGTAACCGGAGTGAGACACCACCTCAGGAACGGTCTCGTTCCCGTAACGTTCAGGAACAATAAGACCGCTGGAATGAAGAGACGAAACGCACTGAAACTTAACATGTTATTATCATTTTACTCCTTGACTGAAATGTCTTTAAAGGTAGTAGTAATAGTATAGTATAGTATAGTAGTAGTAAGGCAGCAATTATGTTATAATTTAATAGTTTAACAACGGTTTGTAAACACTTCTCTTCATCCAGTTTCCCAGAATATCCACTACCACCCTAAAACACTTAAAGGTGATATTTAAAGTCATATGACGATGTTTTAGAGACTTTTCTGCCTTGACAAGAAGTTAATTCTAAGGGAAAGCATCGTACCTCAAAACCAACATTTTGGATTACAATATATGTGAGATTGGAGAAAAAAAACCCAAAACACAGGCTGCATGTACTCAGACCTACACCCAAAAAACCTTCAGTCAAACTGGCAGCAGATATACCTGAAGGCAGCCAGAAGAGGGGCGTAAATGGAGTCTCCGTCATACACGTAGAGGTGGTCCCAGCTGCACTCGGTGGCAAAGTGGTTGAATCGTAATCGGAGGACGGTGTTAGGCCTGTAAAACACACACACACACACACACACACACACACACACACACACACACACACACACACACACACACACACACACAGAGGAAGACCATGAGAACGTCTGTCTGGACTGGTTATCACTTCAAAACTAGAACCAAACACAACAAACAGCAATAATTAAAAGTCCTCCTGTGTTATCTCAACATCAGAGCATCAACAAATACCTCCATCAGTCATTTGGCAGCCTCGTGTATTGATACACAGACAGAACTCGTGAGAGAGTCGACTGCTCGCAAGTCAGTGCAAGAAGCCTACTTTTGTTGCTTTGACAACTCCTACCATACATCTGGCACTGCTGTACTTTTTTTTTTTTTTTTTTTTTTTTTAAAAAAAAAGCTCCGGGCACATAAGCTTTTCAAATTGCAAAAGCAAATTTTATGTGAATATCTGGCAATGTTAGCTACCTTCCAGGAAAAGTTTAATTTCACCATTTTCCACAAATGTGTGTGGAATCCTGACAAACTCTTCGAGCACATTCTTTAAAGCGATACGTAGAGTGTGTGGGCACCATCCTGACGTAAGATTACTGGATGTGGAAATTTTCAAAGTTAGAAAGGGACTTTCCTGCCTAGAATTCACTCTTTAAAATCCCCCTCTAGTCATAAATCTGCTTCTTCTTCTTGTTCCTTCTCCTGGAAATTTGATCTGCACTGTTAAGAATGACGTATGTGCAAAGTTTCACTGTTATAATCTGCTGAAACTGGAAAGTTTCTGATCTGTGCTCAGATTAAATGTGAGTTTAAGACATGTACCTATGAACTTGAGTTGCGACATCTCGACAATTCTTACATGCCGCCAGTGCACATATACAACGACAATGGACATGTAAGAAGGGTTTTAAACCTTTTTTTTTGTGGAAAACCAAATCAGACACAAATTTTTAGTCAAAGCATTGTATTTTTTGTCATCAAACATGTCTGGTGGGGATCTTTAAGATCACTTGACAACTTAGCAACACCAGTTTTTAGCTAATACTTCTAATAAAACAAAATATTCCTGATCTTCACTCATGTCTGTTCTCACTTGAGCTGTCCACTGGTTGTGAAAGTTACTGTTTCACCAGTTTAGGTTCCCCCGACTGCAAAAATGCAACACCCAGTGAAAGTGGGTAATGCATTTTGCAATCAGCTATTTATTTCAGCTACATGAGCAGAATAAATGGAATTTAAACATTAAAAGGTGGATAATTAACAGGCTGATATGGTAGAAACAGTTTCCGCCTTCAACAAGAATTTACTAGCATTTGCCTGCAGGCAGTTACCCACCCTGGAACTATATATGCATGAAATCAATAAATGGTCAAGGAAAGCTAATAGAAAAGTAATACTGTAATATTACCCTTAATTATCTTTTAATACAGTTTTATACTCTTTTATAATATATTAACTCCTATGCAATCTGTCTGTCAGATATAAAGTCTGTACCACAAAGTAAAAAGCTGTTAAATCCAAAAATAACGTTGTATTGCATCATATATCCTTTTCCGTCTTCTGCTGTGCAAAATAAATAAACTAACTGTCTGTGGTTTGTGTAATAAAAAGACAGCCAACAGCAAAACAGGAAACTTAAGCTCGTTTAATCAGTTTTTTTGATTGAAGACATTCATGGGATTCTTAAAATTGTCTCAGCTCTAAATTTGGTTAACGTCGCAAAATGAAATCATTCAAAAAGGAGGGAAGAAAAACAAAGACCCATTTAGCGTATCTATGATGAGGGCACAAGATGTACAGGAAATGTTATGAATAGTCACATTTTTCTGCTCAAAATTTTATTTATTTGAGTGAAGTGGTGACTCACTCCCCCTCCCCGAGCAGACAAATAAGCTGAGGAATGGCAGCAGCCCCAAGGTTTGATTAGAAAAGACGACTTGTGACCGGTAAAAAAAAAAAAAAAAAAAAAAAAAAAAAAAAAAAAGAATCAAAAGTGATAACTGACTGGGGAGATCTGACAAAGAAATGTCCTTTTTTTTACTTCAGCAATTACCGCCAAGGTCCCCTTGGGCCTGGCAGCGAGGCACATAGCACAGCCATTTTTTACAAATTATTTTACTGCTTTTCAGTGGGCCAAGTCACTTCAGGCAATTGCAGACAGACTCAACACATTTAGCTGCAGAGGAAGCAGTTTAGACATTAAAAAAGGGAATGTGTGTCCGACGCCTTTTAAAAGTATCCTTGTCATTTTGATGCATAGAGCGCAAGACGTGTCGCTGCATTAACCTCCTGTTAAGAACAGGCGGAGGTCTCGAGATGGCATATGAATGCATATGAATGGGCCATTAGTATGTAATAAAAATGTTAGACCGCTGCGTGGCCGGGTGATTAGAGAGGCCGTCTAAGAACAGGAAGGTCAGAAGTGCACGTCCTGTCGAAGACGGTGCGAGCGCGATCTCCTGATTCCCCCCCCCCCCCCCCTGATCAGGCCGCTAACGGTTAATCCTCCTGAATCAGACTGTTGGCTAAAAGCCTAAAATGTAAATGTAATCAAACGGTTTATGGTTCAGAGGAGTTGGCAGCCAAAAAAAATTAAGACTCATTGCTCCAAATCGATACTCTGAGGTGCGGTTATGCTGACTAAAACAAGAGGAGTAGTATTGGATTTCTCACAGTTACTTTGCCGTTCATTTTCATCCATCATCCTGTAGATAGCGTGAAATCCGAATGCTGAATGGATCTCAGTGAAGGACTGCAGCGTATGAAAATATGTGTATAAAAGAATCAAAATGAGCATCCTAAGAATACTGAGCTGCAGCCTCAGTTTTGGGAATCCATCGTCTGTTTCTTGGTTTTAGGGATTATTCTGTAGACTTTTTACTTAATGGCAGAAACTGATTCAATGGATGAAATCAATAAGAGTGTATCTGTTTCATGTAGTGTGTCCGAGGCTACTTGGAGACTAGATGAGTGGCAAAGATGTTTAATGACCTCAAGAAATTTGAAAAATCAATTTTGATTAAATCTGTATTATGACTTATAATGTACTAACACCATTGAAACTATCAGGTATGCACATGTACCTTGTTTAGGACAGAGACACACTAAAAAGAAAAAAAAATAAGGAATTCAATGAGTGTCAGAAGGATTTTCAAGTCTTAAAGAAAGTTCTTCATGAGGAGCCTAATTGGTGCGAACTGTTCTGATCTGGTGTTGGATCTGCACTCCAATGATCAACTTACTGTCCCTCGATAAGCCAGGTACACTTGGTCTTGTACTTGTAGTTTCCTGGTCCATCGGTCAGATAACCGGAGGGCCCCGTTAGTCTGAAAGGAAGGAAGGAAGGAGAGAAAACGAAAGGAGATTCAAGGTTACAAATGAAGACCGGACAGTATTCATTCCAAACAAGCAGAAGTCCTGGAAAAAAAGTGTCTTCTACTCTCTCTGAGTCTGTGTGTGTGATGTAATGTGGCAGATATGAGGTGCAACAAGAACATCGATAGGACCACTGATTCTCTACCCAATCACCGCTTGAATCACTGAGGGAGTTTTGGCTTTTATGCAACATGTGTGAAGTGAGAGCAGTGTGCAAATGTCACATAAAAAGCACCATAACAGGATTCTTGAATTGATAAGATATAGATATGCTTTAAAAAACGTACAATAATTACTGAGTGATACCAACTGATAGACCAATAACATCAAGAGCTCTCTGAACAAGTCTTTTTACTGATATTAATTCATCTATTGATTATTGGGATGGGGATGAAGTTTAACAAAAGTTACCAGATAGGAAAGAAAAACTGATGTCTTTCTTTTCTATGTTCCTATTTTGTGTAACTAACAGTCAAAAAAAACATTCAATTTACAGTTATGAAAAAAGCAACCTCTCATATTTAAGTTAAATAAGTCCTAACAGGCACATGTTTGGTTTTGTTATTTGATATTTTTCCTTCAATGATAAATCAATTTAGTGTACAAAAAACAAATCGATTACTTATCAAGTAAAAATGTTGAATGATCTCTCTGAACTCTTGTACTTCTTGTTATATCATCAGGGTGCAAAGTGAACTTTTTTGTCCACCAGTCAAATGGTTAGTGAATGTTCAAATTTTACACATCACTCAATAGATTACCATTGTTTTTTTTAGCGTGTGAGTGAAGGAAATCTACCAGCCGCTTGCATATTTAACCAACATTGATCAATTAATATAGTAGCGACTACTTAGACTCAGTAGGTTCCTCTATGTGACACGTCCATACAAAACCATCCCCAAGTCCAGATGACGTTTTATTGATGTTTCATTGAAAAAAATAAACAAAAATGAAAGACTGACAAGCAGCTGTTACACAAAAAATATACAAAAAAAATACAATCTGACTGTGAAGATAAAGTGACGAACAGACAACGGTAACGATGGTGACGATGGTGACGATGGTGACGGTCAACAGAAAATATCAGAGCTCTACCCTCCCTCTAACTCCCTTTGTCCAAAACTCCCACCATCACCTAAGTGACCAGGTTAAATAATAATAGGAAACCACACCCATGTGTCAGGCAACGTAAGTGACGCAATACATGATGTCCAAGTCAATATATAAACAGAAGTAACGACATATTTTAACTCCTACAAATATCATGTGAATACATCTGGGTTTATCAGACAAAACAAGCAACTTATATAAACATGTCACCTTGTGCGCTGAGCATTTTTTTACATTTCTTGATATTTTAACAGATGAATCAGTTATGAAAATAACTGATTAATCCAGCTCTGACTGCCATTTAGTTATTTTCAGTCACATCATTTAAAGTTTTGCTCCGTTCAACTTTCACTCCATCGATACCGACATCTGTTTCATGTCCATTTCATGAAATTATCTAGAACTTTTAAAAATAATGAATAAAAACATTCAGGTTAGCGGTTAGATTTTTTTTATAAGAACACTGTAATACTTGCAATGACACCGTAGAAATGATTACACACAATCTTTTTACACAAGAGCCACCAGTCAGCAGAGCAGAGAGGTGAATGTAAACACTAACTTCCGCTACTTAACTTTTTAAAGTTCATGCAGCTCAGTGGTTGAGCAAGCAGCAAAAAAAAAAAAAGGGACAGCTAAGACGCTGAGAATGATTAAACCTCACAGCAAATTATTATCCGAGGGCCGACACCGTGACAGACGACCGCAAATACTGTAATAGTACAGTAAGGCGCCCGGTCTCTGTTATTGCCTGATCAATTCCAGCTTGATGACACAGCAGGCAGAGAGAGGAGCTGAATTACACAGGGGGACACTTAGATGCAGTCAGAGATTGTATCATTACCGATGTAGGTCTCAGGGTGCAATGACTTCGCTAACACACCCAGTCACAGTCCTAGTTCCAAAACAGTCTCTCAGCACCGTTTCAGACCAAAGTCTACTGAGAAAGAGAACAGACACTCCTCCCTGGTTCAGCTGCTGCTGCCAGTTTGACCGAGCACAGCGAACAACTAATCCCTGTGCTGCAATGAAAATAAACACCAAAAATAACAGGTTTTTTTATGCAGAAAGCTACATAAAAGCTGCATTTTCACTAAATAACTGGTTTGTCTCAACTTAATGTGGGTGAATTTGAAGTCAAAGGCTGCTTTTATGCAGGACTCATGCACCATCAACTCACTTTTTAGCATACAACATGTGAAATATATTCTTTTTAATTAATCCCCCAAAAACTTGTAGGGAGATCCCTGTTGTGTATTGCATAACTAAGTTTTTATTTGCTTCTAAGAACCAAATGTGCAGCAACTTCTGGTTATTGAAAACTTTATTCTGCTCCCAGAGCTGCCGAGGTGCAGGCCAATAGCTGCAGCTGCGTGGGCCGGGCAGCTCAGGGTCCAAGGACAAGGGTGTTGTTGAGTGAACAACAACAACTTTACAGGCCAGACGTATGACACTATATCGCAACAATGCTCTTGTGCCTTCTCTGCAGCATTTATCAGCTTTGAGTCAGTATATAATCTGTAATAGATCACCCACCATAATAGATAACAAGGGAACTCAACTGACCACATGAAATATTTCTCATGACAGCAAAGTCTCCCTCAGAGTTTCAATTTTCACAACCACACACGAAGCTTTTCCTGAACATTTTGCGGGCTCTGTGCTGTGAGTGTGTTTTTAAGAGAGTGGTTTCACCTAGCTCTTTTCACGTGGCAGGTCTCAGCGGTTAGCTAACAAGTACACCAAACACTGTAATTACACATCTCTCACTGCTAATACAGCCGGGGGCCTGCAGGGACTCCCAACTCTCTCGGCTAGCAGACAAACAGAGCTCCCTCAGAGGGCGAGAGGCTCCAGATTCTCCTTAAGCCGACACACCACCACCCTCTTTAAACATAGCCTGACTCCGTCTTCTGCTAGTTCAGCACTTTCTTGGATGCACTGAACATATTGTACTACTGCTCCGCTACCGCTGCAAAAATCCAGCTGAAACACAAGTGAGATGATCAAATAATATTTTAATATGATCCTAGAGTTAATGTTTTTATTTGCAGTGATCACTAAAAACCATTTAAAGAGTAAGTTCACCCAGTTTATGTGTAGAATTGGGTGGGTGTTGCCAAACTAACAACTAATGGGGATCCAAAATATCTCTTCTCACGCACCACTAGTGGTGTCTAGCAATGCAAATCATTTCTATCCCCACCTGAGACATTTACTTTTATCTAAAACCAAAGGGGGACAAAGCAGAATTTCCTTTGTAGCACTTAAAACAATGAAAACTGACGTTTAAGAAACGAAATAGCGACGAATCTGTCTAGACAGAGTGTCTGAGTTACTATGGATCACTATGGTAGTTCCACTGCAAACTTCACAATGAGGTCTGTGGATTATCCAGAGTAGTTCAGACATAATTCCTGGAAAGATGAGTTGCCAGTTTGTTTTACAAAACGTCATTTTATAAATTCCTTTCCCATGAATTATATTGGGTTGAAAGCTGTAATGTCTGGGAGAGATTTCTCCAAACCTGGGCCAATAAAACTAGACCTTTAAAGCAATGCACACTCATCATGGACTTACAGTAACAAAAACAGGAACTAACTTACTAAGGAAACAAACTTCCCCCAAACATAACAACTGCAAAAAAATAAAGGAAACACTTAAGAATACTGACGTGACTTTCGGGGAGTAGATTGGATGCTGTTCCTTCACAACACATTCTGGATTAAGTCTCAAATATTAGATGCATTCACTCGTGTAATGTGATCTTTTCAGTGACCAAAGAATAGTGGTGTAACAGATCGTAGTTGATCCGTACGGATCGCCCCCCAACGGTTCGGTAAGCATGTAAATGGCGGATTAATTGCAAAATTTAATATATCATTTAAGACAAAGTAAACAAACTGCTGTAAGTACAAGTCGTGGACGGCGCGTCGCTAACAGGGATTTTGCAGAGCAACGACCAAACTAGCATCTAACGGGTCCGAAGTGACATCTGCAGGTACATTTACCTGCTGTTTAACGTTAGCGGTGCACTTTTCCTCTGTTCAACAAGCTAAACTGCAGGACAAGACATGTGTTCGTGTTTGTAAGTTATCATCAAGTTTTGACGACGAGGACACTGTCGCTGTTTCATTCACCATCATGTTTAAAAGAGGAAGGTATCAGGCCTCATAATGCAATTTAATTTAACAATTGAGCATTAAATATTTTATATATTATGTCTTGAATATTGTTTTCATTTAAGAACATCAGCAAAAGTTCCTTGCTGTAAGTGGGGTTTTTGTGGGGGGGGGGGGGGGGGGGGGGGGGGGTTTGCTGATCCGATCCGTGACTCAAATTCGTGATACAATCCGAATTGTGAGTTTTGTGATCCGTTGCACTCCTACTAAAGAAGAAGAAGATGTCAACAACATCAATACGTGTCTTCTACAGAACTGATGTTGGTCTGTAATCAGCTCAACAACTACCAGTGAAAACTGTTTTTTTTCACCCAGTGTAGTTGAAGTGTGTTGCTCCTTGAACTGTAATACAAATTGAAAACTGAGTAGTAAATGTGATTAAAATTCAAGTGGGTGTAACATTTTGGTGCAAATCAGTTGGACAGTTCAATTTGGGCCATAAAGTTATTTTTTTTAAAAGACGGAAGTCTTTTGTGGAAATCAAGTTGTTGTTGAGTTTATAGACAATCCCATCAAGCACCATGGAGATAAAGTCATTTACAACAATAAGGCAATAGTAATCGTTTTAACGACACCCTTCATGTTATTATGATAAAGCATACAAAGGGCACAGCAATCTGTGCCTGAAACCTACTTGGAACCAAAATAGGAACTGAAAAAAAGACAATATCAGTGCTTTTGCATGTTTCAGGACATACTTTATGTTCCTAACAACTGTTTCCTACCCTGAGCTTTGAACAAATGCAGATGCTTTACTTTTCAATCATAAATTAAAGACAATTCATTTCAGTCATAAATTAAAACAGATTTTAAATTCTTCTTAAAATCGATTTTTCTCCCTCCTCCAGTTTTTCAATAAATGATGGATGAATCATCACAGTGGACATTTACTTTCCTTTATTCTATTGTCAAAGATATGTTGTCATCGTGTGGGAAGTTGAAAGCAGAGACTGTTTAAAAAAGAAACTCTTTCTCGGTGGTGTAAACTGGGATCATCCAAGATTTTATGCGTTGTCCGTCTCATGACAATTTGATTTCATATCATACCATAAAATACAGGAAGCCGATGTTTTCTTGGACGTGGTGAGTTGATGTAAAAACACAGTCTGGCTTAAATATGGCCAATAATACTGTAAAGTGCATGTGATTTGTAGTCTGCAAACACATAAAAACTATAAAAAAGTATGGTCCTTTAACCCCTGAGCAACACTGCAGCACCTAAATTAGAAGAATCTAAGGCAAAAAGAGGTAATTTCAGTGCTTATGTACAACTACTTCTTTAAAAAGACACTTTGAACACAAAGCGGCAAGTAAAGAGTATGCGAGGAGGTGCCTGGGCTTCGTTATTAGACGCACATCAATACGAACAGAGCCTTGCATCCACAGTGACAGTGACGTCCAACGACAGCTCATGCAAACAGTATGCATGCAGCAGAGCCAAGTGGTCTGCAAATGGCAAAGTGGCGCAGCATGAAAGCAGAACAAACACGATTCCTCATTCAAAAGGCGACAACAGTCCTGCACAGGCTTGCTAGGGATGGAAAAAAAAAAAAAGCATGCTCAGACAGAGAGTAAATGCTACAGAATGTCTGGGTAGACATATAAAAAAAAGCTGCTGATATCAGACTTTAAATCAATCACACAATATCTGGGAGAAAATTACACTTTTGCTGCGATGTTATAGACCCATGCAATTCAGGCTAGGGGACAAAATCTGATAATTTCACATGATTTTGCATGAGGAAGCAGAGGCCTTATATCTTGATTAAAGGTTAACAAGGTGAAAGGTAAAAACATTTCTAGGGATATTGTGATACTTCTTTTTTTGCATAATCAGGAGTTGCTCCTGAGCAGTTTGGGGTCCAGTGTGGTTCACAACATATGCACTCAAAAAACTCCAAACTTTGAGACGCTGAATAAAAGTTTCCTGAGTTAAAGATCCACCAGATGTTGCAGCTGACAATAAATATGCTTCCTTGTTAACGTTGCCATAACAAAACCTTCATGAGATACACTGATATGAAGTTACTCAGCAGCAGCGATGGAGGAGCAGAGCTGAGGACTGAACGTGGCTGGTAACAAACAAACAAAAATGCTGTGTAGCCAAAACATTTTAGAAGCTGAAAGTCCTTGATACGGTGTATAAATGATAAGCGGTGGCTATTGTTGGGCCTCGATACAAGGTGTCCTGCACGCAGTCATAGAGCCTGACTGAGGCCTGATAAAGAAACGGCACCGAGTTGAACAAAACGAGCCCAAAATGGACTTCAACTCCCATCATGCTTTGCTCAACTCACACCCAGGTGTGAAATCCAGCAGAATCGAACTCTCGGTTTCCATTGAACGAGATCCGCTGGAATGCACGTGGATTCCCCCTCCCCGGCCGTGACGCCACTGAGAGTATAAACACCTGAGATGGTCTCCGAAATGCGCTTCCAACTGTTCCCACACCTACAAGGAAGGACCCCCGTACGTACGTTAAACTGTAACTAGTCCACACAATCTCAACCTCGCTGGATGAGTGGAGATTTTCTTTACATTCAAACGAGCACATCACTGGATCCAAAGAAGAAGACCGCTGTGCAACCCAGCGCTCCTACATTTCCTGCAGGCCCTGTTAATAACTGCTAATGTTAATAAACTCTGTTGTGCATTTAAAGAGAAGTTTCCTGTGTTTGCACACATAGTGTGATAACAGGTTGGTGACGGGGTCAGTGCTCTAATTCAAACCGTCACTGTTCATCCTGTAATGTTAATATGTCTCAGATGTTGACATTTCTTGGATGAACAGCCCTTCCTGAGATGACATTCACTGTTTGGTTATCGGTCCCTGACCTCAGGTTAGTGCCGCATGATTATTAATTCATATTAATCATTATATTTACATTTTATATGTACATTGTGTGCACAAATCCTCTCTTTTATCTGCTTTAAAATGCATCCCATCTCCACTGAGACCCTGCAGACTCACCTTTGTTTGCCCAAACACTAAATTCTGCTCTTTTATAATTTGCATCACAAACATGCCGAGTGGAATAAACTGACATCATGTTACAAGATTTTTGTCTATTGCTACTCAGACTTTTTACACTGTCATTTCGGCCACCATAACCTTTCTGTCCATCCAGTATCTTCCAGTAAAACATCCTGAACCCCCTTTATGGCTCGGGGTGCCAGTGAAAGGGACACATTTCTCTGCCTTTGCATCAGTAAGCTGAAAAAAAAGAATAAAATCAGAACTACAGCAGTGGACCCCATTAGTCTCTGCAGAGGGCTGGAAGGCTGGTCACTCAGCAGAGCTTGTAGTAAAGTGAGGTCAGTCTTCAAACAGGTTCCCGCAGAGCGCCTTAGGATGGATGCGGACTAATATGCAGACTACACAGGAGATGACAGCAAAGGCCCTACACAGCAGAGAGTGGTGAAACTAAAAATATCACAAGCGAAGTTGATCTCAGGCCAACACAAACATATCAGCACTACACCAGCGGATGGGACATTGTTTAAAATGTTGGTGATAAGATATCTACACCGTAGTGAGGACTCGAGATCTCAACTGATCCGAACTACAGAAAACACTTCATAAATTTAGAGCTGCGACGATTAGTCAATTAATTGATCATCAGAAAATTAATCAGCACCTATTTAGATAATCATTTTTTAACATGTCTGGTACCAGAGATGTGACTATTTTCTCTTTTCTTCATTCATTTCACCATTTTCTGACATCTTATAGACCAGACAACTAGTCAATTAATCAAAAAAAAGAGACAGATTAATCGCTAATTACGAGAATCATTAGTTGCAGCCCTAATTAGATGAATAAATTAATTGACTGACAGAAAATTAAAAATGTATCCTGTGAAGATTTTGACCACTAGTGGTAAGAGTGGGTTCCTGGTTTATTTGTATCTTGTGCACATAAATGGGGGGGGGGGGGGGGGGGGGGGGGGGTGCAGCACACGCATGAGGACATGACCGACATGATAAACATTCCTGACATTTTCACACTATTTCACTGATTGGCAGTTGGTGGTTGTAACGCACCAACAAACATAATGATGCACTAGCAAAAGTCAGCAAAGACGAACAACGTTCCTCCTCTTTGGTGCAATTCTGTTGATGTGCAGAGGAAACTAACTTCAGGCTGCAGTGGATGGTAATTCACAAAATTCTAACCAATTATACTATTTTACCAGCTAATTACATGTTAAGAAAGGGACAGGACCTCCTAATTATGGCAGGTTATTGACACAGTGGATGGCGGTATTGAAATGTTTACATTAGACTGGTGTGAGGATTATTATGTTTATTTCACAACTGGTTATATTCATGCATACTGTAAATCAGTTTAAAGATGAGCAGGAAATGCAGTCATTAGCTGGCACAGAGTTCCACATTAATTACATTAGAAATTGAGGGAGTTAGAGTTGGTGTCTGGACATGAACATGCGTCAGAGGCTTACACTGGCTCTAAGTAGCATGGATAAGGCATTTATTCACTACAACGTCCCACTGCGAAAAGAAAAAAAATGGCCCATAAGTCCGATATCAATAAAAAAACCAAACTGTCTACGCAAAAGCTCTATCTCATGCTAATAAAAAAATATAGTTGCATGTCTTTGGAACTCTTTGTGCCAAGAAGCATAAAGCTGGCTTTTGTTGCCATAATCTGATCAGAGCATGAAAATCCACTACAGTTCAGCCTTATGGCAACACTGATCAAAATTACGAGCAATGGTTATGGCTATAGGTTATAATAACCAAATAAAAATAGCTTTACCAAAACATAAAGCAATTCTATTACTGACATATTGCTGTTTTTGCCTTCTCAGGATGAAAAAATGAGCAGTTCAACAGCTCTGATACTGCAGTAAAAAGGGATGTTTTCCGATGTTTCCCCCAGACCAACTTCCAGCAGCTGAAGTGCATTTTATATCCAAGTGAGACTGAGCCATTAACCTTGAACAAACTATGGTTTTACTGCTCTACATCTAGAACTGGAGCTGTAAATGTATTTAATAAGATCCCTTAACCCTAATTCCGAGAAACATATTTTAAAAATAATTGTGATTAGCGATATTATCCCGATAATCATCAAAATATGCTTAAAACTCTCCAAATGAATCAGGAAATCAATAGGACTGTATGTTAGTATATTATTAGGATATTCACAATTATCCCGATAATGGAAATTCATCACGATTAAATCATCTGGAGCGTTTTTATCCTAATATAACATTAAATCTTATGTCCTTCTATCTCTAAGCTCTAGTGGTATCTGTCCATGCAGAGAGTTTAGTTTATGAGGTTTTGAGAAATCCATCTCTGCTTCCACCACAGTTCAGTAGATGTGAATGGAATTCAATTTGTGGTGTTCAAAAAAATGACCAAAAAAAAAAAAAATCAGCTGCAAAATTTCTTTGTAGAAACCGGTGCCTCTGAGGAACTACTGTCTATCCAAGAACTGTCATGTTTCAGTGCTGTGATAACCACAAACAATACTCGACTTGGATCCACTGAGCTGGGATGGAAGCAGAAATCCCACAGATGGATGTATCTCAAACCCTAGAAAAACAAAACCAATGCCATGTGCAAGGCTCGATATCACTAGAAGCTGGAAAGTATTTTTTTTTGTGTTATTCTTATTAAAAGGGGGCCTATTATTCATTTCCAGCTCTGTGTTTTTATTCTGGGACTCTGTTAGAGTAGTTTTGCATGATCCACAGTTCAAAAAACTCCTTATTTATCTTACAGGGCCCTTTATGCAGCCCCTCAGTTCAACCTCTATCTGAAACAGGCCATTTTAGCTCCTGTCTCTTTAAGGCCCCCCTCCCAATTAGCTGATTGAAATTGATTGTTCTGATTAGCTAGCTTCAGGAAGTCTGCTGAGGAGCAGCTGATCAGTGTTGTGTTAAGTTACTGCTGATGAAAACCACATTTTTCTTGCTTTCACTTCTTCATATCAAAAGCTTTTAAATGACTAAATAACGGGAGACTTTTATTGGGAAGAATTTATAGGAAAAGAAATGTGTTCATCACCAAATTAGCGGAGCTTCGTAAACAGTGCTAAAAACCAGTCAACACAACAAGATATGGAGAAATTTAGAGCCATTTGTTCAGCGGATCGGTTAGAAATAATGCAGGGAGGAACAGTACAAGCAGAAACAGCCACAGTGCTGATGATGTTTGATGAAAAGCTTCGGACTGCATTTTCTGCAAACGTGCACACCTTCAACAGGTAAAAGACTTATTTTACTTCGCAGTGCTGCGTAATGGAAAAACACTCACAGCGTGCCTGCCAGCTTGACTTGTGCTCCCGGCGTGGCTCTGTGCGACTACCTCCGAAACATAATGTTAGTGGAGCGGAGCAGTGACCTCCAGCGCTAACAAATGAGAGCAGCTGACCGAAACACACCGCAGCACTCGTTGGTACGCTGTGCTTGTCGAGCAGATGACCATATGAAGAAATCCATCATGAGGTGATGTCAGCTCGTGTTGAAAGTGGAAAAAAAAAACCATTGGAAACCAAACGTTCAGAGCAGTCTGAAGCCGGTGCTTTCTGCTCACAGGGATTACTTTTTCACTTAACTTTGGCCACTTTTAATATCAACATCCAACATTGTAACATTATATATATATATGACAAAGAAAATGAGGAAAAGTATAATAGGTGCCCTTTAATATTATGACATTGATTTCAACCACACTGTATCTTCTGTGATCTAATTATAAGAGACATAAGTGAGTCAATGCCACACTCACTGAGCTGCACAGAAACACAACTTTAAAATACCCTCTGATGAAAAAGATGATGGTAGCTTGATGCCATAAAACAACAACAAAAAAAAAAACAACATACTGCCTCGTCTTTGTTCCCTCCTTCATGTTGGTTTTGGCCCTCATGGCTAGTCGAGACTCCATCTTGGCACGACCCTGCCACAGAAAGCTGCTTTTTACCAGCATTCACCCAGCCTTGTATGGCAGCATTGTCTGTATGCTAAACACTGCCTCAGACCGCAAGCTCTCCCCGAAAAAACTATCAGTCCTTTCACTGCATTAAACAAAACAACACGGCCCTGATTCCAGGCAAATTTGGGATCATAGAACAGAAAGTTTACCGTTCGATTTGAAGATCTGATGTGGTGAGGTAGCTACAACATCACTGATGCCCTACTGTGACACAGAGCTGCTGGCGTTGGAGCCAATAAACATTCAAATCAGCGTCCTGCTATGTTTAATAGTGAGTTTCAGGGTCAAACTATCACTCCTCTATCAGACAACCAGCATCACAACTTCTCTGACAGCACTGACAGAGGAGAGGACCGGGCACTGTTTCTCCACTTTTCAACACGACAGAGTTTTAGAAAAGAGAGGCAGACAATTAAATTCTGGTCTGCTGCTTTTAAAAGTGATTGGCAGAGAAGACAAACTCACCGGTCACGGACAGAACTGAAGTTCAACTTCAGCTTTAATAATCCCCACAGGGACACGCATCCTCTGTATCTAGCCCAGTGGGCAGTGCTAAAGAAGTGTCCAGTAACTAACCCGAGCTCTATGGGTCAGTGCCTCAGTCAAGCGCAACAGCTGTATTATGCTTAATAGTTAATATGTATATGCTGGAGGACCTGCAGGAAACCAATGCAAGTCAGGCTGCGACTAACAAGTATTTTCATTGAGCACCTCTGTGCATCCTGACTAAATTAATTGGCCAAGTAGGCTACTTTTTAAAACTGTGAAAATGTCCGTAACAACTTTTCAGAGGCAAAAAATTACATCTCAAATTTGGTTGTTTTGACTGAACAGCAATACAAAACCCAAAGATATTCTATTCTACAGTTATATGAACCACAGAAAAAAAAAATTTTTCCACATTATTGCTTGATAAATGAGTTAAATGATTAATCAGAAAAATTGACCAATCGATTTATACAATGCGTGCAAGCACAGAGAGAACACTCCAGTTAGAGGTGAATCAATTAGTCAATCTTGCAAAAAATTAATTAGCAGCATTTCTTGCAGAATATTTTGGGGGGGATTTTTGCCGTAAAAGGTTTGTACACAGTAGAAAAAGCAGACAGGAAACATGGGATGAATGAGAGAAGAAGACAACATGCAACAAAGGTCACAGGTCAGCAGTCCTGCAGGTATGTGTCTTAAGACCGATAAATCACTTGTGTTAAGTAATTTGTCCAACAGCAAAACAAAAAAGATAAGTGATTAGACACCTCGGGCTCTTTGAACATGTGATTTGTCCTATATGACAACTTAATTACTCAACAATTAGTCAGAAAAAAATCATTTAAGATCAATACATAATGAGAGATACATAATAATCATTGGTTTCAGCCCTGAGGCTCCTCTTCACTTTGCACTCAGGTTTTTCTTGCTAACAACTGAGCCAAAATGTTACCCAAGATGCAGCTGGTAGCCAGCGTTGATTTCCCACAGTGATGGACTGTTTTAATTGACACTCGAGTGCAACGGGTTCCCAGTTTTTAAACCACAACCAAGACGAGCTATTTCATCCAGAGAGCACTTAACTCTGCCATTCTGAAACATTAGAAGCTCAGCAGCAATTCAGCCTCCATTTTACCTGCTCACATTTGCTCAGCAATTGGCTGTGCTAATGTGCAAATAGTTCAAGCTTCCCCTTTTCCTTGACGACGACCGATTTCCGAGGGTGCAGGACACCGCAGGCCTCCTGCCGGCTGTGCTTTACGACCTAGCGGGTTGGCACTGAGCTGAGGCGGCATGACACCGAGTATCAAATTAAAAAACAGGACAAAACGCTCTGAATCTCCTAAAAAAAAAAAAAAAAAAAAACATTTGGCCGAGGCTTTGCTTGAGGGCACACCCTGATGGACACGTTTTAGCAGCACGACATGCTAGCTCATCACAATGCTGGGACAAGAAAAAGAGGAAACAGCAGAGATTTAAACATTACTATTAGAGCTCAAATTTGACTCAACCAAACCAAGGAAAATTAATTTGGGGAAAAAAATAAGTTGTTTTCTAATTAAATACTTGTTAAGGTTATCTTGGCAGGATGTGCAGAGAGGCACAATTCCGTCGCCAATAGTGTAATCATCATTGATTTTATCTAAATGAAGCTGTCATCGAGTGCTGCAGGACCGTTTTCTTCACCAGAGCATCACTAAGACAAACTCTAATGTGAAGTGACAATTTAATGAGGACAGAGAACAAGATGTGGAGCGCCGATTGTATGAATATTCTTGTTAATTGATGTTCGACACCTTTCGATTGCACGCAGAACATAAAGTTACAAAGTACAGCGTGTTTATGATCAGTATCCTGTGTTTACGTGGCGGGTGAGAGCTGACACAGAAGCCAAGCGTGGATGTGGTCAGAAAAGGAGGGTGAGTGGGAACGGATGTGTTATTGGTTTTGTCAAGTGGTCGTCTTCCTCCCACTTCTCAGATGTTTCCATGATTTTGACCAACAGCACTAAACTAGCTGGGCCAGCTGTAAAAACAGAGCGCTTTCAGTATGCGTGCATGAAAATTTCTCATACTTTGACCCTGAGCTGCTGTTGTCCTGGTATTGCTGTATAACAATTATCTGAGTGCTTGAGTGGGTCATGAGCAGCCTGACACTACCTGTATTTCAAAAAGAGACCTTTGAAGCTGGCCGACACAACACAGTCTCACCTACGGGACTGATAGAGCGACATAAAAGCTTGTTTTCAGTGGACCCTCATCTAAGCTCCTCCATGAGATCTCCATTCTTCTTCAACACACTACCAACTTGTCCTCTTCACAAAACACAAAAACACAGGGACCAACATGTGTTCTGATATGACCCAACTGGAAATAAATATCTTCCTGGGTTGTACGAAATTCACTGAAATGTACGGAGCCCCTAAAGTCCCAAAAGGTGATATTTTTTAATCTTGTGCGCACAAGATGATTATTTTGTGGAAACAAGTTATTATCTTATGCGTACAAGATAATTATCTTGTGGGTTAATATCTGTACGGTAAAGGTATGATAGGCTTATGCTTTGAAGACCACGAGGGGAAAGTTGCTTTTAATTGCTTTTAATAGTTTGTTGATTTCTCAAGTATGTTAGAAACATGGCGGCTTTCATTGCTTTATTAGAATAGTCATTTTGCTATGTTTTTTTACAGAGCCCGTAAAGTCCCCAAAGGTGTTTTTTTTTTTTTTTATCTTGTGCGCACAAGATAAAAAAAAAAAAAAAAACACCTTTGGGGACTTTTGGAGCTCCATAGAAATGAATCAATTAGTAGAAACACAACAATTTTGATGATCTATTAGCCATGAAAGTACTCCTAGGAGTAAAAATATATATTTTCAAGCTTTTCTAAAGAGGGATTTTTCTGTTATATGTTATTTTAAAAAGACACTGAAAACAATCTTTAGTTGCAACCTTGTTGACTTGTGATCTTGGTCGAGTTGCACCAGCAAATTCAGCGACATGCTGCGTACAAGAATGATGACACTTTGTTTTTATCGTGGAGGAAGAACTAGACCTTTTTTCACAGAGGACATTTAGACTCACCGTTGCAGGAAGTGCACATGTGGAGCTGATAACATTTATGTGTCCAAGGAAGCCATACTGATGACCCACCATGCAATACACCAGGGTCATGAGAATTTGGAAAAACTAAATGGGATTCAAGCATCATTTATTGTATTAATTGCACCTGTGGTTTTCCTGCATTGACATGTCCAAATGTCTCCTGTGAAAAATGTCTATTTGAGTGACTGAATGACAAGATGATGACATTAATGAAGATTAAAAGGCACTCAGGCTCCATCTTGGTCAAGTGTAAGCCACATATATGTTATAATATCATTATCCAAATGACATAAAAGCATTGTTCTGTATCTGTATAAACATGTGCTGCCTTTAGACCAGAAAAAACGGCGCCCTTGTGCAAACATCAGTAGCAGTGGTAGCAGTAGTAGTAACTGGTCTTTCAGTGCCTCAGGTGTGCACAGCTCTGCTTCTATTGACTAGAAATCTGAGCTTTGAGAAGATTGAGCACAAAGTAAAGCAGACGTAGGGCTAAACACACAACCAAATGTCACTGATAAAAGCAGCTTTATTCTGCCCGTGTGTCCACTGTACCTGAATCGCCCTCCGCAGTGCTGGCATTGGTCCCCAACCCAGCCGGGGAAGCACACACAGCTGCCAGTAGCGGTGTTGCACTGTCCGTTCATACAAGGCTTGTCGCATTCCTTCGCCTCGGTGATGCCGGGTAGCCCGGAGAGCAGCCCGATAACCGAGAGCAGGAGAGCGGTTACCAGCATCAGCAGGCTCCGGCCCCGACCAGAGCCCGAGCAGGCCCGCCGCGTCGCCCCGTACATTCTCTCACAAAAGATGGCTGCTTTAAGGCAGAAGCTCCGCTGCTTCGGGGATAGCGACCTAACGACCGGTCCGCCGGTGCGGTTCCGTTTATCGGACTGACGGTACTGTTTCCCCGGAGATAACGTTTAGTGTCTGTGTTGAGGCTGGTCTTCGCAGGTTACTTGGTTTACATCTTTCCAGTGGTTCTGTTTCCCAGCGCCGCAACAAGCCGCATATTGACATCCAGAAGTGACGTTATGACAACGGAAATGCGCAACCGGGGGAGGCGAAGCGCGGAGGGCTTTAAACTTTCATTTTGGGAACACCCGCCCCTTTATAAGCTAGCTGCTGTCTCAGGAGCTTTTTCTGAAAAATAATAATATAAAAATAATGGTTGTGTCCTTATTCTAAGCTATAAGTTATATGAATACGTACTGACCGGCTACGTCCTCCGTTATGCTTTGAGGGCGCGTGGCAACAAAGTATAATTGCTACGCTTGAAAGTGTTGTTGTTGTTGTTGTTGTTGTTTGTTTTCTTTTTTGTTTTTGTTTTTGCTATGGAAATAATAGTCTGACAAAATAATCTCCCCTCAAGGTCCACTTACAAGCTTTTTCTGGAGCTTTCCATCGCACCTCACGGTCTTCGTAACAATATGTGAAGCCTGACAACTTAATGAGTAACGTAAAAAAAAACAACTGATAAAAACAGTTGGAAAAGAGGCGGATCTTAAACTGTCTCCGGAAATATAGTAAAATTTCAAATATTTACGTAGACAAATATAAGGAGCTACTAAAAGGTGTATGGTGTGTTTTTCTTGCACGTTCTGCCTCAAAAAAAGAAGATATTCAAACAACTTCAGGGGGAAAACACTATTCCTACATGATAAAGACATGTTACTATACATGGCCCAAAATATTACTGTATGGTATTTTTGTAGTAGTTTCTAGTCTCACAAAATAGTCCCATAAAGTTTTGTGGTGCGTCTGTGAATTTAAACTTAATAGTGACCTGTGATATTTGAATATAATCCTATTCAGGTTACAGTATTTCTGTAATTCCTTTTCATTATGTCACCACTGAATATGTATTATTTCTTTACTTGATTCAGTGACATCTATAAGAATAAATCCTTAAATGGGCTGTGTATACTGTATGTGTATTGAACTATTGTGTCTCCATGTATTAACATACATTTAGAGCTGCAACATCAGTCGATTAGTCGATGCCAAATGTTTGATGGTTCCAGGTTCTTAAATGTGAGGATTTGCTGATTTTCATGGACTTACTTGACAGTAAATTGAATATATCCTGGGTGTGGGCTATTTATTGGACAAAACAAGACATTTAATGACTTCACCTTGTGTTCTAGGACATTGTGGTGGACATTTTTCACTGTTTTCTGATGTTTTATAGTGTAATGAAAAAAACACACTTTGTTTTCTCTACACCCTTTTAGACTTTGCACTTTGGAAGAACTCATATTGTATAACCTTGAACATGTAACCGTTTAGTTTATGCTCATCTCTGGTTTTCTTCACGGTCTGGATCCAAACAGGGAGTAGTTTGGTCTCTGACCTGCTACAGTTATTTTCCAAAGTGTTTGACAGTTTTGATGAGATCCTGCACTGGACCTCACACACATGCTGATACTGTTTCCCACACTCCTTGTCTATAAAAAAGTATGTACACTCTGTAACTGACATCAGACTGCAATTACACTCTGTTGTGACCGTATGCTGATCCATTGCAAGGTTTTTCATTAAAGACAGAAAGACAACTCTGTCTTTGTCAGCTTTTTGTTTTCAGATTTCCACCACAATAGATCAAAAGAATAATCGATTAATTGAGAAAATACCAGCGCAAGTTATCATTAGAACTGCTGTTCCTGCTTTTATGAAAGTCAACACAACTTTTGATGGTTGTGGACCTACTGATAATCACCAGCTAGTTGACAGTTGGCAACTTAATCTTTGTGTCTGACTGAGACCATTAAGATCCACTTAAAATGTAGTCTAATCATCTTAATCCCACTTCCCCATACCACCCACAGACTAACACACGAAGGACACAAAACTGTACAAATGGTATAGAACAGTTTATTAAATTTAGACTTGTAAGAAGTCATCATATTCCAACGCGCTCCATCGCATGAAGCGCATTCATAATAACACCAACCCAAAAAGGATTGATCACGGCATCAAAACATAAATAAAGCAAATAAACATATTTACAATTCAACATGGACAGAAAAAAATGGGGTTGTGCACAAGAATAGGCAACTACATGTCCAGACAGAGGCATCAGAGATTGAAGGGGGGGGGGGGGGGGGGGGGTAGATTTAATTGAGCTATCCTCAGGAACAGCTACCCAGGCGGCAGGAGTGGAAGGAGGATAAACACAATTTCAACAAAGCATGAAAAACCTACTGTATAATCACATTTTCTTGGTTTGAGTGAAAAAAGCAGAAAGTTTCTAGAACCTTAGATAATACACTATTGTTAGTAATGCTGTTTTGAGTCATAACGGAGAAACGATGACAAACTATTTACTACTGTAGGTGATTTAAGAAGTGACAGTTTCCTTCTTTCCGGCTGTAAAATTGTTCAAAACCAAGTCTTTATGTCACAATTCCATCAGGAATCCTATAAAATAGCAGAAAAAAACAAAGGTCCCCACATCCTGTGAGCTAATTTTGCGGGATTTACACTTGATCCGTTATCGAGTTACGTCAAAATATCAAACAGTAAGCCTAGAAAAGGTGTAACATTCTCAACAAAAGGACTTAAGTTACAGTTACAGTGCCGTCTTTCAAAAAGCTAATTTGGTCTAAATTTGTGGCATGAGTTGTTCCGCCGAACTTCAGGATACGTCATTATGGAACAGAACTCTCCAGTTTCCACCTTTATCGTGGTGGGAGTACAGTCTGTTTTAAACTCTGAAGAGAGAATTGATCATTTTACAACAGAGAATGACTCATTTCCAGTGGGCTGAGTGGATGGATGGACGAACATCAGTTTGACTTCCTGCATCAGACACAGTCAAGACTTTACAGTAATCAAAAAACCCTGCAGAATAATCAAAAAACTGCTCTTATCGAAAACAGAGAAGATCTTTAGAAAAGTACAATCATTGAAAGCACATTACAATTAGCAGTTTGTGTGTGTGTAGTTACAAGCAGGTCATGTGACTCTCCCAGCACTTCTTATATATACATTAAACAAAGCTTATGCAGATCACATGACCGACATCAGGTCCCTAATGTAGAGGAGACGAAACAGTTATCACCTTCTCAATTAAATGCTATTTTTTCCTGCATCGTGGGAGAGCTGCAGACCTCAGTATTTGTGTTTGTCATGCTTTACTGGAAACACCAGCTGGATGGGGTTGGAGCACAGTAGCACAATTGCGAAAAATGTGAGGTGAGTAATCAGTTACAGAAAAGTACACTTAACTGACTTTCAAATGGCACTCTGGTCCTGCGGGTTATTCTCTGGTGCTTAAAGCGGGGAAAACCACTTCCTCTTGGTAACCCAAACATGTGAAAACAAACACTGAGAATAACTTCAAAGAGCTATAAGTTCTGACCACCGTTATCGTACTCTGGAGGTCACACTGCAACATTCAGCTATCTGTTAATGGCAGAGATCGTCTCCTCTTTGTTCCCTCTCCCACAGTATATCACATTATCTTACAGTTGCCTCATGAAAAAGCCATTTACAAGCAATGGCGCCTTACAATATGTACAGGATTGATCAAACAAATCTTCTGAATTAACAAAGAAAAAGTTATAAACAGGTTTTTCCCTTCAATTCTGTACAGAGAGCTAAGAGGAGGTGTTGAAAAATGATAGAGCACCTCAGAGTCATTGAGTAAATTTACACACAGAAAAACTGCGTCAAAGTACTGGCTTTAAGAAAACAAACTCACTCTCACCCCGTCACTTTCCTATCAGGTACATGCAAAAAAGACACGAGCCAGAGGCTCTGCATTCATTCAGAGGGGGCCGCAGGCCCCTTTCTAAAGGCAAATCACATATGCTGAACTGGATTCATAAACTCTTCTATACGCAATACATCACCTTCTTTTATTAAAAAAAAGAAAAAAAGAAAAAAAAAAAAACATAGGAAAAAGATGGTCTTTTTTGGTCTTCCAAATCAGGCATATTAGGTGTCAGAACACCAGTTAGTGCTTGTACCAGTGATCAGTACTAGTCACTAGTAGATAGGATGATCAAGCATCAAAGGCCCCTTTGGAGTGTCCTCTTGGTTTTGATACCTGAGGTGTAGTGTGGGTGAGTGAACACTGGCTGAATGTTGAGAGCAAGCAGCGTGTTGTGACCAGAGCCGGATCAAATCATATAGAAAATAGTTCTTAGCATTTCTGTCAATTATCTCGGGGTACCAGATGCTTGTTCAAGACCAGTTTGCAATGTTAAGAGTGATGAGGATGTCAAATGTCTAAAACAATCACAGGTAAACATTTCAGAATCAATTAGGTAAATGTTCTCTGGATAACAGCTTAGTCTACGCTGAGCTGACTTGTTGCAGTAAACACTGCCCATCTGGTACTCCACTACCACTAAGAATTATTTTTAAGTACCGCTTGAGCCAAGTCTGGTCATGAACATTACAGAACGGCTGTCGCTTTTAAAATATCCTTTCACTTGTAAGTGTGATTAAAATTGGGAACTTGGATGGCATAACGGTGTGCGGATATGTAACAGCATGTGTATTTGCCAAGCAGAGGAACTTTGCAGGACGTTGTCTCGCTGCTCTAACGCAATTGAGACAAATTCCTGCACATTTGCAGTGCTTGGCATTTAAAGTGATTCTTTCTGAGGCAGTGTGTGATGGCAGGGCGCTGAGGTGTTTCTCTTAGGCGGTAGACCAGCAGGGGGATGACAGGGGGAACGGGCATTGTGGGGGGTTACATATTGCGTCGTGTGGCATCTTCAGGTAGTTGATGTCTGGCGGGAGGGTCGGCCCATGGACGAGGCGCTGTAGGTACGGGAGCGCTGCCTCACAGCCAGTCGGCAAGGCAGCTCCAGCTCCTGGAACAGTGGAGTCCCTGTGATCTCAGCCGCCTCGGGACGCTCGCCGGGGCTCCACGACAGCATGCTGCGCACCATACTCAGCTACACACAGAGAAAACACACAGCACAACAGCGTCATGCTAGAGTAATGCTACTGCTAACATCATTATTATATTATTATTATACATGCTTGTACAGATTGTGCACAAAAACACATTGAAGCACACGTGCGCACACACACACACACACACACACACACACACACACACACACACACACACACACACACAATACAAGACAGAACAGTACACATGTAGTAAAGTGGGATACTGGGATAACACGGTGAGGGTATTTCCAGTGTTGCAGAATCACAGATTATGCGATGGGATTATGTTAATCTCATTACAAGGTAAACAGGTAAACAAGGTAACGTAACCAACCAAACACCAAACTGTACACTGGTGCCTTTTGTTATTTGCTTACTATTTATTATGTATTTAATTGATTATTTAAACAATAATTAACTTGATTTGATTTTGATGAGATTAGAGATGCAAATATACTTGTTGATGTAAATGTTGCAGCTAATGATGTTTATGTTAATAACAATGAACAAAACAAGTTTTTGAAATAGAGCAAACTGCATATTTAACTTTATATTCTGTGGATTTGACAACAAAATAATCCAAATACACCTCTAATTGGATTATCTCAGTGGGTTCAGCTCACCATCGTGTGTGTGGACGGGTCATTTAAATCTGTGACGGACTACATTATGAGAATGAACTCATCCAATTCTGGACATGTTCTACTTTTTTTCATTTCCTATCACTATCACTTTCCTATCCTATCACTTGTTCTCAGCACAAGTTGTTGTTTTTTTTTTCATGGTTCAGACGTAGTTTGTGTTTTCAGCCACTAGGTGGCAGCAGACGGCCACTCACCTCCTGAACGTTGTTTTTGGAGAAAACCTCTGGGAAGTGCAGAGCTCTCACCTCTGTCAGCGTCTGGAAGAAAGGATGTAAACACCTGTGAGCGGAGCTGCGCTAATGGCTAATCAGACCCTTTGTTGTTGAGACAAAGACATCCAGGTCGCTCACTGCTGAGAAAGCAACCATCTGTGTGCCTGTGTGTGTGCACTTAAAGAAAAAACAACAAAAACAAAAAACCCTACCATTTAAACTGACAATGATTATTAAAAGGATAATAGTGATCATGTATTACAGTTGCCCCAACAGAGTGAGCAGACAAAATAGAATAATTAAGTGAATAAAAGACACAGACAGAAAGATGAACCGCCTCATTAGGAAGTCTCTCTCTTCTCAAACTTAAACAAATTGCAGCAGCGGGAATTCTTACTGAAGCCAAAAATGAGATCATACCATTTCATTTCTTTAACCATGTTTACATCTGTAGTGACCTGTCAGTTTTGGAAATGATCTGAAGGATTTAAAAATTGCTTCTTGCTCTTTAATAATTACTTTTCAGGGACAGATGGGTTCAGCTCGAGATGCGTCAGAGCCTTTAACTTCATGTGAGCTGCACATCAATTCCAGCTGTCAAGTTGTTCTTTTTGCAGTCGATTAAACTTTAAAACAACCTAACTGGGCATTCGGGTTTGTCAAATATTGCTTATATTTTAAATTAAGTCTCAGAATGCACTTGTATAAACTTGCTTTTCTTTAATGAATCACTCCCTATTCATGTTTCTTGCTTTGCTTATATTTCTTTTTGTATTTCTTGATCTTTTAATATAATTATTCACACAGAAAGCATTAATATTATAAACTGGGAAATACAAAAAGACATAACATATGTGTTGGGCAGCTTTAAAAGCTGAGCTACGGGGTAATTTATCGCTGAATAACAACACTCGTGGAAATGAAATGAAGTGAAATTAAGAGACGATTATGGTTATGTGTCCATGTGTTGCTGACTCACCCTCACTCTCTCCATCTGGGTCCTGAAAGGATACAGCAGCTCAAACAGGATCAGACCCAGAGAGTAAATATCCACTTTGTGAGAGTATGAGTTTCCAGATAGCTGCCAGAACAAAAAAGAAAGGATGGCATTAGAGATACATATCTTAAAAAGGCAGGAGATCAACTTACCAGCCATGTAGGAACTATAGAATAACAGAATCAAACTCAACCTGCTACCGCTAAAGAAAATTCATTGAGTTTTTAGTTTTAGTGGCAATCAACACTAAAATTATTCTGTTATCTGTTTTATATCTCCTGTAATATGTGTCCTTCATTATTACTGCTCTGTAATGTCTCCTCACCTGCTCTGGGCTCATGTAGAGCTTGGTGCCGACCTGGCCCGTGTGCCGGGTCAGGAGCGGAGCTGGCGTCAGCGCGCTGGGCTCGTCCTCGTCCTCCTCCTGGTCCATAGCCGTCACCAGGCCAAAGTCTCCCACCTTCACCACGTCGTCCATAGTAAAGAAGATGTTGGAGGGCTGGAGGAGGAACACAAGTGCAACACGTTATGCAACACGTACCAAACATTAAACACATGAAGGCGGAGAGCATAGAGAATAACTGATGTATGAACCTGTTGACACTAATATTCTAGTGATCAAACCAAAACAGGTGCTTTTGCTTTAAAAGAAGTAGGTAACTGAATTTTGAAGAGCTTATTTAGATAGCAGTTCATCTGTCTTTGCACAACTCTCTTGCTTGCAGCTCTTTTCTGTATTTTGTGCCTACGTTTTGGACTGAGATGACTTCAAAACAGTGATAATGTACATGTTTGGGGCAAAATTGTGAATTACACTAAGAGTTAGTGGTTCTTCCAATATTGCCGCCCCTATACAGTATAAGGTTTATGCTGAAAAGACAAATGATTTTCTATAAAACTCGCTTTCAACTCAGTTTGCCCTTCAAGAGCATGCTGAAGGACATATTAAATGAAATAAGCAAGCAGCCTTATCAGTGATTCTGTTTAATATTTATATTTCTTTACATTATTGCTATCGCTTTACATTTGGTTTCAGTAGGAGATACACTGGAATGATTACTTTACAAATACATGCTCTTTTGCCTTTCCAGTGGAGAGTGTGTGTGTGTGTGTGTTCACCTTGAGGTCCCTGTGCATGAGCCCCTTGCTGTGCAGGAAGTCGACAGCCTCCGCAATCTGGACAAAGATGTCCAGACACTGATTGTGCTCTCTTTGTTCTGGGAGGCAACGCTGAGCCATCCAGTCCTTCAAGTTCTCCTTCCGACAGAGCTGCATCTGGATGTACAGGTACACCTGGAGACAGAGCAGGACGGGACGGGTTGAATTCAGTACTTTTTATTTGACAAAAAAATAGAATAGTCTTCCAGCTGCTATATAACCTGTGACAATATTTAATCAAGCTTTAAGTATAACAGTAAGGACGTATGCAGGTGCCGGTCATTACCCCAAAATAAACTCCAACAAGGTGAATCACAACAGTGTTTACATCTGACTCGGTGAATGATTGACTGACCTTGGGAGAAGGCTGGGCTCGCTGGGCTGCAGGAGTTGTGGGGAGAGCCAGAGCGAGCGACGTTGGCCGTGGAGGAGAAGAAGAAGAGGGTGGGATGTTTTCTTGTCGTCTGGTGTGCGAGGAAGACGAGCTGGTTTTCTCCGTCACTGTGCCTGGACTGGCCGCGCCGGAGGCAGAGTCCGTGTCCGCGTCCGCGTCTCGGTCGCAACCCGAATCCTCAAAAACAATGTCGAAGGAGGAGGAGGTGCAGTCGCTGGGGCCGCGCGGCGGGTACAACTCGAAGGAGTGCGGCGTGTCCGAGGCGTCCGGGTCGGCCTGGCTGTCCCGCTCAGACATCAAGCTGTCATGACCCAGGAGGGGATGGAAAGACAGGTCTCCATCGTCAACACTGAAACTCACAGCACCGCTGGCGCTGCTGGAGAGCAGGGCCTGTGCATCGACGGAGGCCTCCAGAACATCTCCTTGAGGCCCACAGATAGGTGAGACTGAGCTGGACACTGGCACTTTGACTGACAGCGCCTCCATGTGGTCCAAGAAGCTCATTGGCCAGTCGGTGGTACTGAAAGAGAGAAAGGAGTGTGGTTGCTGCCAGGCCCACTGGTACAATCAGATAGCATTCAAATAATCACTATGTAAAATTACACATAATTCATTAAAGACAACTTTGCAATGGTTCAAAATATATGGAGAAAATAGTTTATAAATTGCTTAAAATAAAAAGCAACACAATAACAGTAGAGTGCAACCACACTTCCTTTGTGTGGATGCCATTGCTGGTGAATAGACCTCTGTTCTGCCAGTGTAAGTACCATGTATGACCTGCTAAGCTACACAGGATAACAGGTTTAAAAGCCCTGTCTCACCTGGCGTCTTTCAGCCACCTCTGGTCCATCTCCTCCTGCCAGCCCTCGGGGGGGCTCTCCTGCCAGGCGTTGAAGTAGCGGATAATCCCCGGGTGCTCCAGCTTGGCCAGGGCCTTTACCTCACGCATCACCTTCTCACGGGCGAGCTCCCTGCACGACATGAAAACTGAGCTCACATTCATGGCGATCACTTTCATTTCGACAGTCCTTATTCAGCAGTCGGGTCACTATTTTTTTTCAGGATTTGAGGGTTTAGACGCAACTCAGATTGGACTTTGCTGTTTATTATCTGTTTGTGTGTGTTGTGTTCCTAATGACTTGATTAGGATTATTGACTCAATGCCTTACCAGTCAAACATTTGGATACGCTTTCTCATTCAGGTGAATGAGAAGATGTGTCCAAACTTTTGACTGGTACTAAGACAAAAATATCAGGATTTGTTCCATAATACTGACTGATTGTAATGACAGTACCGTAATTAACTACCATATTTTCTCTAATAGTGGGCGGGGCCTTTATTTACCTCAACTGCAGATGGTAACAGACCTTTATTGCTTATATTAGAGAGAGGCCTTTATTCCTAATTCCCTATGTTTGATAAGTAAGTTTGCTCATATTTTAGTATGAAGTCTCCTTGTTTTCTGCTTCTGTTTGCTCTGTTAACTTTTTGTTCTTGTTAAATGACTGTAATCCACTTACACTGTGTTTATCCACCCTTGTGTTTCCCAGCTTTTAATTGAATACTGGCCACTACTATACGCTAGTTTGTTATGCACTGTGTGATGCACCAGTAAACAACAAGGCTGCAGCCAAAAATTAAATTTCCATGCTTGTTAGTATGAAAATAAACATTTGTACCAAAATGTCAGTGATGTCTCTTACGTTGTTTTCTGTGTTTCAACAGGTAACTTAGCTTCTTACATAACTCGGATTAAACGCAGTTACATTAAAGAAAACGGAAAGGAGCCGATAGCCTCCAGCAAGGAAGTCTGCGTTGGTGTGATCAGTAAAAGTCGCTACCTGTTGGGCAGACGGATTCTTTTGATGGCGTAGTTGCAGTCGTCCACTTTGTTGCGGGCTTCAAACACAACACCGAACCCCCCGCGGCCGAGGCACTGCACCGGCTCAAAGTCAGTCAGATACCTGGGGAGAGACGCTTTGGTTGTCATCATGCAAAGAAAAAATCCCTATGCTGTCAGTGTCAGAAAGGAGCTGTGTGTTATCAGAAATATGCCTGACAATTTGAAAGAGCGGGGATCATACAGTTCACTGTGGTCAAAGAGGCTTATAAAGTGGTAAAGGGGATGATTACCAGAGAGGAATTACTCCTAGCTAAACACCTGTGAAGGCTTGCTGTGGCTGCTGAGTTTGCAGATTACCACCTTACAGCTAAAGAATATTAAATTCACATTAATACGGTGCATCAAAAAAATATTTTGACTTGCAAAACTGAAGAGGGAGAGAAATGTCTTGATTTTAATTTTGTGTATTTAAGATTTCTCTAGCAGGCTGATTGTAGGGTTAACATGACTTAGTGTATACAGTTTATATAACTATAACTGTCAGATATGTCAGCTATCAAATCATTTATTTTCCACCTCACGCAGCTGCATCATTGGAAAGATCTTTGTCATTTAATGAAGACTTGAAGAAATAAAATCATTCAGTTTGCTGCTGAGTGATAACACTTATCATCATCTACACCCTTTTAAAGCATCCCTGCTCAGGCTTCTTCAGGGATTAAAGGCTGGCTTATTAAGGAAATGTGGGGGCAGATGTGATTCAGGCATTCATTCCTGATCTCTATGTCCCTCCTAATGATCTTGACTCATGCCTGCCTCAGCTGCCACAACAGCCACCGGTTTTATTTAGGGACAGTTCTCTCCAGCAAATGCAATTTACATGGATTGCGGCAGTGACTTTAAAGGAAGGGGAGGGTGGGGTGTTTGTCATTTTAGGATGGATCAAACGGAGCAAGAGATGACATCGAGAGAGAGAGAGAGAGAAAAAAAATATCTACAGTTTAATCAGATCATTGCGTGAGTTTGGGTCGGTAAAGCCACATTATTCAGATCAAACGTAAACATGCGCTCTTCATCAATCAAACTTCCGGAGGTCAGTGGCAGCCCATGAATTATGGGTACTGATCATATTTGGGATGTCCAAAATAACAACAAACTTTTGACAATGTGCTGACGGTGATGTAAAGTGACACTCCAACCCTGTGGCAGATGCTGCGAGGCGGGGTGGGGTCTGCGGGGGCCAAGGTCATTTTCATTTGATGGCAAACAGCTGAGTTACCCAATCATGCACAACTACGACTCGTATCTCCCATCTGCCTTGTCCTATCAAAACAGTCTGGAAGACCGGTGGTCACCATGGTAACAGTGCCAATTTCCGTAGCTACACCTTGAATGAGTGAGACTTCCATATGACTTTCAAGTGTGAGGACAAAAACATTTTCCCAGCGCTGTAGTGGTGTTACATGAAGTTATCCTGAGTCATGATAAAAAAAAAACGATTTACACAGAGCATATTCTGCCTCATCTTTCACGGCGTGTTAATGATGTACCTGGACACATATTCGCTGGAACGGGTCTCCATGACAACCGGCTCTTTGGATTCCACAACCTCAAGGTCAAACTTGCAGTCTGTCTGGCACTGAGTCTCCGACTCTTTCCGTTGCTTTAGGGAACAGGAGGAGGTCAACAGAGAGAGACGATGATTGACTATTCATCAATGGTGCACAGTTTTAATTAAAAACACGAGCTTCACATCTGAACAAGGTCTCTCAGCCACAGGAAACATATGGTACAAGAGGCAAAAAATGTACTGAACTCGGTCTAAGACAAGGCAATTCTATATAATGGATATACTTATTATAAAGGAAATTTTTCAAACCTGACTATAAGTGTCAGTTAAGGTTATTGCCTATTTACATCTTAATATTTCTTGAGTGATTGTTCTGATTTGATTTTGACAAAAATAAAAAGAAGGTTTCATCCATACTTTGATGGATTATCCTACTACATGGAGGCTATTTTTCATACTGTACTCTGGTTTCAGATTTCACATTAACATATGACTAAGAATAACCACCAGCAGTCTCTGTTAGTAGGGCATGTCTGCGGTCTTACCCTCACATAGGCCACAGGGGCAGGAGGGTGGAAGAACTTGCGGACGATATAGGTAGTGGCGGCGATGCAGAAGACGATGGTGCCGAGGATCTCCTTCCACCACGGCAGCAGCAGCACCGGGTCCTTTCTCCTGCGGCTGTCGGCGCCTGCCCCGTTTCCTTTTATCAGGCTTACGGCGCTGTCACGTTTCTCCCGGTAATGCTTGCTGTAGGGGAAGTAGTAACCGTTGTCTACAGAGGGGAGAGGCGTAAATCAGTCAATACGGTTTTATTTCAGCAAATTTACTTCCCTCTGCTGTACGCTCTAAGTGCCTCTAGGAACTTTATTGGTGTCTTTTTACAGTCTGGATCCAGGATTTGGCTCTTACCGTATGGATACTGAAGGATGGACAGGGCTCCGTTGCTGTATTCTTCATGGGAGAATTTGTCATTGTTCAGACACTTGTCAAATTCATCAGAGCCGACGAGGGCCGGTGTCCGAGATGGGGAATCTGAGTCAAGGACAAGATGAATAAATTCTTTGATCTCAGTAGAAAGAGGGATCAATATTGAAGAACATTCTCAGGCTAGTCATATATTAAGGGGAATAAAGACGAGTAAAGCTTTGAGCGACAGAGAACACAGCGAGACACTGGGTCTAAATGACTTCAAATATATCTTGGAACACAGTTTCGCTTTGTGTTCCGACAATGATGAGACTAGTCTTTGGTCACTTTGCTCTGGCTCTACATGCCTTCACAAACTTAGGGCGCTCTGTCTAATTACCAAAGGAACTAAGAAGGTGTGAACTTACGGATTAGAGGCTTCCATTTGATAGTGGGCAGTGGGATTATGTCTTTCTCCGACCCGATAGCTTTTGAAGGGAACTTTTCAGAGATCCTGACTGAGGACTGGAGGTAGAGCTGTCCCTGGAACATCCCTGACAAACCAACAGCAGATGAGTTATACTGGACTGAATTCACTGTTACGTTATATACAGCTGAAGAGGGTTAGTGCTGAAAATGGTCACACAAGTAAGACAGACATTGCACCATCTCATCAGTAATGAACACAAGCATGTAATGTTTACCTAGGTAAACACTGGACTCTGCATCTCCTTTGGCCTGCTCCGGACCGTCCTCATCATCCTCCTCATCAGTTTCAGGCTGGTTGGTGTCGTCAAACAGGCTGATCGGTGTGACTTTACCCCCGCCCACCAGCCAGGCTGAGGCGATGGGTGTGCAGAACTAACACAAAACAGGTGAGAAAGGATGAGTTAACAATGACAAAACAGCAAATGTGCCACAAATGTGAATATACCGCATCGGTGTGAATATTTAAATCGTATCGATTTTAAAACCGTGTTCACCTGACGCTCCCAGACCAGCTGTCCGTTGGGCTCGGTGCTGAAGGCCATGACCTTCCAATGAGGAACAGACACTTTGATGACGAGGTCCAGATTCTGGTTCTGTTTTTGCTGGTTCTTCGTCTGTTCCCTTTCTTTCGGTTCGTCAGTGATGATCCGTTGATTCTCCCTCCAGGCTTCACCGTTTACGACTTCTCCCTCCAGGAAATTCATTCCGGACGGCGTCTCGGGAACAAGCTTCAACTCGAAGTTTCCGACACTGAAGTTCCATCTAGTGTCAAGAGTGATAATACTGATGGTGAAAAAGCTATTTTAACTGTAATATGTGATGTAAATATGCTATTTGATTATTAAAATCGAGTGTGCCAATACTAATTTTTCTTTTCTTTTGATTAACTATCACTCGTGGCCTTTTACATCTGTTGAATCCCAATGTAAGCAATATATATACACACAAATACAGATTTCCCCTTTGCCTACTGTGAGCAGATGGTAGCACACTGACAAAAATTATAGATGACAGATGGATTATTATATTTTTGTTCACTGAGAAAACTAGTAAAAAACAAACGTGAGATTATTAAATACAAAACATTCTATGTTAACATATACAATTAAAACAATCAGACTATTACAACCAACTGAAAAAAAAAAGCTGCTAACGTTAATTGCAAGTGACTGAACAGTTCAAGGACTTGATTTAAAACCACTGACGGAAAGTCAATCAAGTATCTGTGATCCTTTCCCTTGAAATACCCAACAAGACGCATTAGCTGCTTCGTGACTCGGGTTAACTGACTGATTGACAATGACAGATTGATTGACCGATCGAATAAAAACTCACTTCTCCATTCCTGATCGGGGCCTGAAGGCTCGAACAGTCTTCTGAGTCCTCTGCAGCAAGAGCATCTCTTCGGTCTCCATCTCGTCGTCCCCCCAGCGACTGCAGCCCACCGCAGAGCAAATGTACCGAAGCTGAAATGACAGAAGACAGAAGACAGAAAAATGACAGAAGGGTTATTCTACTGTGTTGATGTGGTGAGATTTGGCATGATTTGACATTAAGATGTTAATTGAAATGATTGTACTTACTTTGCCACTGTAGGCCCCCAGGCCATAGGTAGTAAGGGATTTGCCCCCAACCAGGACAGTGTCCTCTCCGATGCGGTAGGACGACTCCAGCAGGGACTCCACACTGAAAGGCACTGCCTCCATACTCTCCCTGTCCCGGTTCAACTGGAACAAGGCACCGTCCAGTGACGGGATGATCATCTTATTGCCAAACACCTGCAGAGACAAACAATTTGGTTTTAATGTGTTTGTGTCAGTGGCTGATAAGTTAATGGAAAAAACAGAAGAAATCTCAACAGAATGGCTTATTCAAGATGTTTTGTGTCACAGCCGGTGTATGTCCATGGAGGGGTCAAACCATGAGTGTTTTCTTTTACTTTCACGAAAATTCTTGAACTCTTAAATTTAAAAGACATTATAACTTATTTCTATGAGACCCTGTCCTCCAATTACAGTTATCAAATTGTGGCAATAATTTATGATTCTTAATTTGGACATGCTTCACAGTTGCCTTCCCAGCTGCTGGCACCTTATAGCTGATATTAGCTCAGTGTTAACCTATCCTTGCTAAAGTTCTGTTAGCTTTATATCCTGTTAGCTTAAGTTGGATTCTCCCAACTGATGTTATATTAGCTTTGTGTTCTGTTTGCTGTTGTTGGAGGAGAGGTACTATAACCAGCTTTGTTCCATTTTGACTGAGATTGGATCACCAAAAACTTTAGCTAAGCTAATATTTTGTTAACTTTGTGCCTAGTTAGCTTATCTTGATTTGCCGGTAGCTTAGCCCAGTTTATTTTGTGTTATCTTTTGCTTTGTTAGTTTATTTGAACTTGCCTGTATTTAATTAATATCAGCCAACATTTGCAAACTAGCAGGCCAGGAACTGGAATTTAAACGATGCAATCCAACACCTCCCTCTACCACAGCGGTATGAACAAGCTCCTGTGCCACAGAATAATATCATATCATTACAATAACACTCTGCACCAGTGTCACCACAATAAATTATTGAACAACACTATCCCTGACAAAATCATCAATTCTTAATTGTATTACTTCAATCTGATGCAATAGCTTTTAGCTAGCTGCTCATGAGCCCTATTGGAGTTCTCATCTACAGTTTGAAAAGTCGTTTTCAGCTCAGACAGACAATCGCTCAAAAACACAAAAACACTTGCCCACACAGACAGCACCGGCCGACACACATCCACCCACACAGCAGCAGCTTTAGCCCCCACACACTTGGACTCAATCCACAGGCTCGGGACCATTACACAACTAAGAGCCTAAGTAATTAACCTGGATCTTTAGAAAAGTGTGCAACTGTGGATAACGCGCGTGTGTGTGTGTGTGTGTGTGTGTGTGAGCAATATTTGGAAGTCACTGTAGGGGGGCAGCCAGGATGAGATCATTGCAAAAACCTGACTCTAATCCTGATTTAACCTCTACAGCTTTAGCTTATCAGGCGGTATGAGGACAATTGCTTTCTTCAAGCACTTCAGTCATCATCGTACAAAGACTGTCATCAAAAATCACTTTCTTTGGAAGTCAAAATAGTGACTCACTCTTTTCTCTTTTCAACAAAATGTTCAGTGACATAACAGCAACTCCGGACCAATTCTTGGTCCTTTGTCTTGTTGGACATTTCTAAAAAGGGACGACAAGTGATGCAGGGGTCGAACCCGTGACCTTGCAGCTTTCAATCACCTTGTTTAGAAATCCAATCAGATTCTAAAAAAAAATTGAGGGCAGTAGCTTTGTGGTGGATTAAAAAAAAAATGGCAGAAGGGAGCGATGTGTGGCAGGATGATTTACTAGAGAGCAGAGCCAGTAGCAGAGGTGATGTCATCTTTTCAGGAGGGGGGGTTGGAGATGAGATGAGGATAAATTTAGGAAGTGAAAGGAGAGGGGGGGGGGTGGGTATTAACAACCTGACCATCACATCACACCATGCTGGTATGGCTGGGGAGGTGGAAAGAGGTTTACAGCTGAGGAGAACTTCTCAGAGCTGTGGATGAGTCATCCTGCTGCTGATGCTTTAATCCACGTCTCTGATCCGAGACAATGTTCTAACACGAGTTGCTCTGGATCTCGTCGCTCAGCTGCTCTTCCCATCCGTTTACCATCCATGTACACAGAGTACACACATAGTTCAATTTCACAGATTTCTGCATTGATTTATCTACAATGTTGCACCACAGAACTGCAAGATGTTAAAACGTTTTCCATGGTACAGAGGTAGATATTTTATTATTTCAGCCTTTGAATGAACATTTACCAGGTCACTCCTGCCCAGATGAAAATCTAAAACCACCTTACTTTATTACTTTAGCATATAATGGTTTTCCAGTTACCCAGTTGTCCTTTGAATATGTAAAACAGGTGGATTTCAGTTGAAGTTAAAAACTGAAATTCACCCAAATCCTGGAGTTGGTAGGTTTTTGTAAGACAAATAGTCAGAACATTATCTAGGATCTACATGTAATTACCTCCCCGCTGAGCCTTGAGATACAGTATGTGCCTGTTAGGTAAATTTACCAATGTAAATGATAACTGGTAAACAATAAACTTGTAGAAATCCTGCCAGTTATTGCTAAGAGATGCATCTATTGCTCTGCCAATTGGAACGAGATTATTCAACATCTCCAGCTACTTTCAGAAAAAAAAACATGTGGGTTAACGAAAAGATAAAGATATGGAGCGCTTGATTATATGAAAAACAACAACAACAACATCAGAGCAAATTAAAGTGATTCTTTGATGAATTGTGTGGGAATATATGATCAACAGCCCACCCCCCCCCAACCCTCTTCTTTTATGTCTTTGTCTTGTCTGTTTGTATATATATGTTTGTAATGGTCTTTGTTTACGCCGGCCTTTGTTTTGTTTTGTTTTGTTTTTTTTGAAAGGGTCTCGTTCAGAATTTTTAACTTTTAAAGACTGGGAAAAAAAGCATATGAGTTAAAAGCAGAGTCAGCACAATCACTCTCCTTGTCCTTGCATATATTTAGATAGGGACTTCCTAAGCTTATTAATTTTTTAGGAGCTTTTACTCAGACTCATTCATGTCTTACCATCTTCTCTTTTTTGAATGTGTGGCTGCGCCTTAACCAATAAAAAAAAAAAAACAGACCAGTACCATTCAGTTATTTCTAGCTGCACTGTATCACTGCACTATCACTGTCAGATTATAGGGTGCGCTTTGTAGCTTTAAAACATCGTTCATTATAAGCTGATATTATTCAGTTCAATATCTTTATTAGTGCGGTTATGAGAAAAAAAAAAAAATTCCACACAGTTAATTGAGGCGTTCATCCCAAGTCGTCCAAATGAGCTGGAGCACTTGATGATTATTTGATGTTACTAATCATGCCACTGTATTCCACCCTAAGGAAATGTGAGGGGGGGGGGGGGGGGGGGGAGGTTGTGGTGGTGTTTGTGTTGCTCCAGAGATCCTGTCAAACAGTGTAAGCTCTCACCCACCGCTAATGTGGCACTGTCGGCCTACAAGGCTGCTGCTCCTCTTAAAAAAGGCGGCAGACGGAGTGAGATAGAGAGAGATGCAGAGAGAGAGAGATGGAGAGAGAGAGAGAGAGTTCTGGTGGGTGGAACAAAACTAAACAAGACACAAAAAACAATCAAAACAAAATCAGAGCAGCCCGGAAGAAAAGATCGACTTTCTGCCAAAAATATCGCCCGTCTGGCCTTTTTCATTTCCTTCGCCACGCTGGAAGAATTATTGCTTGTCACATTAGTCGCTCGGAGGCGATCAATCATTAGTCGTTGTGTAGCGATCAATCAAATTTTCTCATCATTCATTTATTCACGCCGCATGCCGGCAGAGGTGCGCGGGTGTGCGGGTATGATGCAGTGTGTATTGTCTATTATGTGATGACATCATCTCTGGTCTGAGGCATTACCTCACCTCCCTAATCATCCAGCCGTCCCCAGCCATCCCCCCCCCCACCCCCCGCAACCTCCTTCATCCCTTTAACCCCGCCTCCCCCAACAGCATGACTCACTCCACGTTGGCTCTGACTCCCTTCTTCTAACCCCCCCGGTCCACACACACACACACACACACACACACACCCTTCCAACACCCCCCCGAGCAACTCTTGGCTTTTTGAAGTGATGGCTTCTTTTTCTGCAGACAATGCTGTTTGTGGCTCTGCTGTCCCTGATTTCACTATGAAGGAAAAAAAAAAAAAAAAAAAAAAAAAGGACACGTACACATACACTAACTGAGCAGGGATGCAGCAGGTGACTGGCTGCTTCCTCCCCGGCGTGTTGAGGCCAGCCAATGGCACGGCGGCAGACCCCCCCTAGCCTCTAATCACCGAGCAGACTGGTGTCTGAGGGAGCACCAATGAAACAGTTGGTAAGCACGCAGGAGGCATTGGGGGGTGGGGGGGGGGGGGGGGGGTTAGGGGGTGGTGGCAAGAGCCAGTGGCAGCACCTCACCTCCCCTCTCACCCCCCCCTCCCCCCTCCTGCCCCCACCGACACACACATGCACACACACAGCAGACAGGCATCCCAGGTTACTGAGGGCAGAGCGGGTAAGGTTGGATATAAACTTACATAAAATACATGAGCGTTAAAAAAAAAAACCCTCCCACAAACACACATACAAAACACACACACACACAAACACACTCCAGCGATCATAACAAATGACGTCACAGCGAGTCACCGGGTTCGGAGCTGACAGGCATCTCTCCTCGTTCCGCTCCGTCACCCAAATGAAAGCCAACAGGTGAAAACACAAATAGAGAGAGGGAGTCCAACACACACACACACATACACACACACACACACACACACACACACACACACACACACAGTCAGCATCCTCTGTCACAACAAGACACACACTGGGAGAGATGACAGGAGGATGTTACGCGCGTGTCTGTCCGTGAATTTCTCGACGCTTCTTGTGAAGTCTCACAAACCCCCGAACGCAGACGTAAAGACGAGGAAAACAACGCATGTCCTCAGACTGCAGAGCGGCCGCGGACACAGAGATGATTTGACAGTGTATCCAAGTGTTTTTATCACATAAGTATTGTTTCTGACTACTGTTACTTCAACCTCATTCCATTTTAATGCTTTCACAGCAACAACTCTGTTACTCATTACAAAATAAAATACAACAGAGAATTTAATTTTGTAAACAATATAAAACAATACAGGAAAACAAACTGATAATGGGGTCAGTTTTCCAAAAAATAGCCTCAATTTTAAAATTTTCTAAGTGATTTATAAGCAAGTTGAAGACTTTCAACAGTCTATAGAGATTCCTATAATCCTGCAACTGAACACATAAAAATAACCAAAAACTAGTCTCCATATAACAAGCGTAGCATCTTCTTCTTCGGTATAATATGGTGCAACTTTATATTCAAGGTCAAATTTACATTCCGATACCCGATTAAGCTATACAGCACTCAGCCGGTCTCTGCTGTATTAACTACTGTGCTCGGAGGAACCTTTAGGGGGTCTTCACATTATAACCTCTGAGGACCATCGAGAAAAATACAGAGGTTCATGAATTCTGATTATCTGAATCTCAAAACACAGCAATTCTCAACCACGTGCCTCGGATACCCCATGAGACTGAACGCTTTTTTTTTTCCTATTCGGATCCGATATTACAGCAGCTGATTTCAGCAATTAGTCCCCTCCTTCTAATTGAAGGTTTGCTAATCAGTCAACTCAGCTGCTAAAACGTTCAGCTGCGGTGAAAACGTGCAGAAGCTGAATGGTGCACACTTGAGAACCACTTCAGCCGCTAATACGGGAGGTTTTTAAACACTTCTGCAGTGAGTAACCCCCGAAAGGTGCTTTATTAGGATCTTAAATGGCTTTTGGGCTTTTATGCTACTACTGCAGAGATGACTCAATCAAACAGTATGGACTGGCTTTTTAACTGATTCCAATCAATCTACTGTTGCTTCTGTGGGAAACAGTAAACACAACTTATTAGCCAGGCTTTTCTGGAAAAATAAAAATCCTGCTTAGTCTCTGTGTGTGTGATGTTGCATAAAACTTAATGAAGTAGCTCTAGATTGCTTTACTGTTGTTATACTGGACTAATAAAGCAGGAATGTGTTTATATGACAGTGCCAGAGAGTTCATTAAACTTGTACGCTCCTTACCAGCGCTGGCAGACTAACATTACACTGATCTGAGCAGCCACCCGGACCCTTGTTAGTATCGGAGGCTTTCTCCCCTGAGGTAAAACTCTCACACAGAGCGAGTCCACATCAAAGTAAACTACAAGCACGTCTCTAGTATGTATCTCGGAGAGCAGCGGTCTGGTCTCGCTCCGGGCAACGCTTGGCTTTCAGCGTGTCGGTGTGGGCGGTTTAAGCTTCTGTATACATGTACAGACGAGGGTCTCGCTGCGCTTGTGTGTGTAAACCACTACAGTCAACAAAGAGGCTTATCCTCCGGGCGAAACAGCTACTCTTAGATATATGTGGGGGTGTACAGTGTGTCTGGTGTGTACTGTGTGTGTGTGTGTGTGTGTGCGCGCACGAAATTAACGTAAAGTGCACTGAGTTCAATTATTGGTCTTAGTGTGTACAGAGGGACAGCCAGAGGGGACAGTTTGTTTGTTTGAAGGCAAAGACGGAGGCGAGACCGCATCCTTAACCTCCGACTGACATGCCCACACTGGAAATTGATATTTTCATCTACTGGTGAATGTTAATCAGTTGAACAATGTGTGTTCGACCTGTTTAAACGGCTGTGCTTCACTCTACATGTGGATTTTTCAGATGTGAATCAGAGCAGGTCTTGTTGTGCTTTACTCAAATCAAACTGAAAGGGATTATCTATATATTTGTCCATGAACAGCATACTATACTTATTTACAACAGTTTTAGACAAAGAAGGGCAATATATATGGATTTTTGCGGCATTTAAATTCTTCCAGATGTGAGTGTGGTCACTGTTAGGAGGTTTTTCTTTAATTCTAGTAAATGAATATGCGAAGGTGTTGTGTACCTCAGGTTTGCTGAGGCTGGAGGACAGGAGGCACCCTGAGCCGACATCTAGGTCCCACTGCTTCCTGCCCTGGTTGTGAGGATCCAGAGCCGAGATCCGCCCGTCCAGGGTACTGATGATCACGAGAGACCTGCGAATAGAGCACAAAAAGACGTCAACACAAGCTTTTCACACTCACTACAGCTTTTATTTACTGCTGCTCCGGGCAGCGGTGTCTCTTTCAAAGAAGCAAAACCTTTATTATAGCGTTCACCCAGCGGTGGCTTCAGCGTAATGACATCACAGACAAGCCACTAAAAAGGGTGAGGAATATAAACAGTAGGCGGTGGAGTAGATGTTGTCTTTCTCTACCGCACCCTTGTTTAGCGAGCAAGGTGACCTTCAACTGCAGCCAACAGCACACCTGTGCCATGACAAACACAAGCCTGTCAGCTCATTGGGTCGGGGGGTGTTGATTAAAGACGGGAGCGGTCCTGAAGATTATTAAAACCTGACCACACATAGCGATTTATTTCCTCCATGATACAACGTACATGTGAGAGCATAAATTCTCAGTTGTTAGTGTATCAAAACATAAATCTATCAGAGAAGCACCTTGCTCATTTATGCTGTGATTTCAGTAGAAAAGATAAAGAATCTGGATGAACTGGATTAAAAAAAAAATGACTCAATGACTCATCACACTACTTCCATAACTGAATTTCAACGCTGTCCTGAAACAGATGGTAATAGTGTCTGTTAAGAGCACACATGGGGATTTGACATGGTTACTTTTCTCTGGCTAAAAACTGTTATATCTGCCATTAAATTAGCCTCATTTACATGTAAAATCTCAAATAAACATTTCATGTGTTGACAAAGGCCGTCTTTTATTTAGAGTCGCTGGATTTGTTCGGTGGCATCTCTGATTAGTCTTGGCTTTATTCTGAGCTTTCCAGCATTGGCAGAAAACGAGTGTTCACAAAACACGGCTTGACTGTCCAAGCCTGACAGCTCAGAGAAACACCATATCAATGCCGTTAAAAAAAAGAAAAAAGAACAACCGAAACCCCCTTCAGAGACTTTTAGGATTCTGATTAAAACGAGAGCTCTCGCAGATCTTTGCGAGTTTGAGAAAGTTTCACAACGCTGATGAAACCCGGTTGGCTATCGTCGTCCAGAAAAAAAAAATGTTTTTCAGGATACCGAAAGAAAAGAAAAGAAACTAAAAGGGGTTTTCTTAATGAATTCTGTTACTGCAAAATAAATTGGACACACTTTCCACATATTTTATTCAGAGGCATTGTTGGCACAGTGAGCGGCTAAAAATAAGATAAGGGGGAGGGATAAGATGCAGGGGGCGAAAGTGTTTCCCTTAGATGATTTATAGGCTAAGCATTTCTCACAGCGCCAAGATTTAGGAATAATTGTTGTGATGGAGTTTTCATTTTCTCTCCTAATTAATTCTATGGCTCAACCAAAAAAAAAAAAAAAAGGATTTTTCTCCATCAGTAGTGAAGTACTAATTCTTAAAATGCGTTTTATTCCCCTTTATGTGCCCACACAGCATCTGTTAACATCTCTTCTCTGTTTCATCTTGTAACTCCAGGCTAAAAAACAGTCGAACTGACTTCAATGGACAGAGACATCCAGCCCCACCCTTCTCCTAACTCTTAAAGCTTCTGCCGCATTGCTTGTCAATCATGTGCTGAGCTCTGGCAGCGGCCACCTTCTAACTATTGATTTGTATCTGTCTAGAGGAGATGCTGTCAATGGGGCTTTTAGCTTTATTTAACCAGCGAGGGGCTGCTGAGCACACATGCTGTCTCTGAGCACCCACTGCTTCACATCCCGCGCAGCTGGGACCCGACCGGCTTCCCTCTGTTGGCCACTGGTGCATATGGGGCTTTAACTGCCTCCCTCCAGGGCAACTAGACAGCAGTTGCTGAGGGAAGAGACAGTGTTTCACTTGTTCACTTTCCCATCTCAGAGTCAAAAAAATATACAAGGAAATGAAGGGACACTGAACTCATCATCATCCATATTCTTTACTTCTGTTCACTGACAGCTGTCCAGTAAGCTGAGACTCTATCCATCAGTTAGACTGAGCAGGTGAAGTGCTATTGAACGGCAATAATCCCTTATTGATTTCACCTATTGAACACTCTTCAGTCATGAAGGGGAAGGAGCGTGTTCCAGGATGTTTAAGCCTTAGAGAAACTAAGACATGGATTGTTTCAGACGGTGTGAATCAATATCAGGAAGGCTTTTCTTATGTTTCACTGTAGTTATTGACAAATTCACAGAGAGTTACACTTGCGGCTCTGGACTAGTTAGTTGTTTTTACTCAAGTGGAGCTGAGAGTTTGCATAAAAATGCAAATAGGATCACTTAACAGTAATGAGCCATGTGTCTTTCAGCCCCATCAAAGCCAAGATTATCTCCCCCAAATCTGCTCTTAGCATTATCAGCCTCGCCACTATCACTGAAGTGTAGAGAACTAAGAAAAACATTGTTTTTCCCTCTCAGCCGCCAATAAAAACAGAGCTCTAAAGCCCGCTTTCACGCTCTCGATTGGCTGCCAGACCCTGCCAAAAATATTAGGCTGATTGGTTGTTGCTAAGCAGTCGGCTCTCTGAGAGGGTGGAAGCTTTGGCGGCCTTCGCTCGGCCGGCCCCGCCCCCCTCCGAGTCATGCTGGGAATGTAGAAGCGAGGAAGAAGAAGTCACTAAGAGCATCGAGTTCAACTTCAGAGATGGAGAGAGGGAGCATGAGAGACAGAAGAATTTCATTCTGAGAGGGAGATCAAAGGCTTTTGTGGACTCTTTGTACTCCAGATAAAGGATAAGGAGTAGAGTGGGGGGGGGTGTGGAGGGTGTGGGTGGGGGTGGGGAGGTATTTCACACTACAATTTAGGTATCATGATGGTAATGGAGAAAACGAACAGCTGAGGAGGGGAGGGCGGGGGGGGGGGGGGGGGGGGAGGAGTAGCTACAAAAATAGTACTAAACTGAACAATAAAACAACTCAAACAAAACAAACAGCCCTACTGTATCATTTACAACTCCAGGCAATTTATTTTCCACGTCTGAGCCCCGAGACACCGCTGCTCTGCTCGTCACCAAAGGGATAACTTGTAGCCTGTGGGGCTGCTGCTGCTGCTGCTGCTGCTGCTGCTGCTGACTGTGACAGACGCAGGCGGCGGAGACGCTAAAGAAGACGTTGGAATGGAGAATGAAGAGGAAGAAAGAGGGAAAGTAGTGAGGCTGCCAACAGACTGAGGGTTGTTAGCGTCCTCGCCTGTAATGCTGTCAAAGTGTCATAATAGTACCGAGTGCTTCTTCAATCACAAAGCGTATGGCGGAGCAGGGAGCCAATTAGCCTCGCTCTCACCAGACTCTCTGTTCCTCAGAGACACTCAGACTCGAGTCTGCACACACACACACACACACACACACATACACACTGGCGAAACGGAGCTGCTGGTAAACACACTCCATTGAAAGAAACAACCAGGATGTTTACACAGGCCGAGTCTCCAAGGAGCGGGAGCCGCCGAGCCGGACCAATCGTAACCGCTTGCCCGCTTCTCAGCAGCGAATGGCAGCACTGTTTTTCTCCTTGTTTAACCAATAGGCGAGCGGCTCTGCGGAGTATGCGCCAATGGAAGGGCAGGACTGCCTGTAACCATGCAACAGCGAGCAGCCAGGATGCACGCTGGAGTGTGGAGTTCTGCTGCCGCGCAGCTGCCGCTCAGCCTGCCTTGCAGCCACCGAGAGGCTGAACAAAAATATGAGAGCATGGGGAGCACGTGGGGAGAAAGTTATGGATGCAGCGCTGAGCCGGCCGCACCCAGAACCACCAGCTGCACCAGCAGGAGGAGGGAAAAAAAAAAAAGAGAGATGCATTCCTTTAGACCTGGGCACATTCTGACATATTGCACCAAGTTGATCCACAGCAGGGAAGTTTTTAAATGTTAAATTGAAGTGTTTTGATTCAGAATCTGAATTAGACTGAAGTAGTTTTATCACAAGTATGTGGAAAGAAAAACAGCAGCGGTATTTGTAACCTGGTTACAGTGAGAACAAACACTTGGCTCGGAGAGTAATATCAACAAGTCCGAATATCTTCCAAAGCCATTGAAGTCATTCAGTTGTGGTAATCCCATAATTCAATGCAAGATATTTTAAGGCTTAAAAGGAGCTGGAGGCTGTTAGCAAAACACAGCATGCAGCCAGAACTCCGTTTTTTTCTTTAGCAAACATGAGCTTGTTCCCATGTGCCCGACAATGTCTGATATAAATAAACACTCAGAATGAGACGAGAGTAAATGTTGAAGTTGAAAACAGAATCTGTAAGGTGGCACAGAGGCGACTGACATGCCGGTAATGTGCCAGCGAGCCTAAAGTTAAGGAAATGTAATGTGACTTGAAGGTTTATATAACTGTCCTCTGAACCTGTTTAACAACTGATCCTTTTTTTTATGTCTTTGTCACAGCAGCTGAAGTCTGACTGATGAGGACTTGAGTGACAGACCTGTGATGTGCAGTCCGCTTTTACAAAAAAAAAAAAAAATCGACCTCACATCCATCAGGGTCACTGCAGCAGACCACCACTGCAGAGGACAGGGTGTGGTTTTTAAAAAAAAAAAACTTCTAGTACTAGCATAAAAAAAAAACACACACACCATTTAAAAGCGTTGCCATCACCCTCTCTCTCTCTCTCTCTCTTCCTGCATAAGTGCGCTCTCTCCTCTCCAACCCGTATCATCTCACACGTGGTAAAATCCAAACTCCATGGCGCCACGCTCCCGCCCGCTGATTGGCTGAGCCGCGGCTCTGATCTGAGGATCTGATTCGTTGTTGCTAAGCAGTGAGGAGAGTGAAAACAAGACAGCATGGTCCTACTAACTACCAGCTAACTCCTTGTTTTTATTCTCTCCTCTCCTCCTCCTCCTCCTCCCTCCATCCTTCTCCCTCTCTCTCTCTCAGAGCATCCCACCTTTTTGCCTCTGCCCCACCCATACTGCAGTGCTGCAGGATGGGTCCTGCCGACTTACCGAAATAGCCGCTGACCTGATAAATTCACTCTAACTGCTGTTAGAGTGATGATATTTTAAACCAATACTTTATTTAGCAACCGCATTTATTTCAAACTGGGCAAACTATTTCTGTCACTACACACGGTTATGAAAGAACCTGCAAGCATGTTGTCAAAAGAGTCACGACCTCTTCTTCTTCTTCTTCTAATGCAGACAGTTTGTATCAAGTGCAGAGAAAGTCAGGAAGTCTTACAGGTCAACATCCCAACATCAGCAACTTCTGCAAACTTAACATTAATATAAAGAGCAATCAAATAACAAATAGCTGAATAACACAGAGAGTGATGAATAGCAAGAAACATGGTTACATAAGGAAAAGAAAATGAGGATAAAATGGGTTAAAAGAGATTATATAAGCTTGTTGAAAGTGACATGCAGCTGAAGTTATACATTCAGACCTCTGGAATATAGAAAAGGACGGCTGCACATGGAGTGATTTTACAGAACTGAGTTTAAAGTGCGCAATTAAAACTTTCCAGAAGGAGTTCAATCATCATCTTCTTGACCTGTTATTTTGGGGACAGTTTCTATTAATAAAACCCACAACATCTCCCTGGTTACAGAGAGCGGAGTACTGAAACAAAGTAAGAAGAAGAGAAAAAAAAAAAACAACAAGGAAATGAACTCTCCCCTTCCAAAAAAAAAAAAAAAAAAAAAAAAAAATCCACTCCTCCTCTTTTACCTAACTATAGCCAGACCCATGCGGCCAACTCAAATTCTGAGCACTAGCCTGTCTCTCCGACGCAATTGGCCGACAAGTCACCCGGCTTGGCCGATTGGCTGTTGCTAAGCAGTAGGATGGTGGGAGCCAGCCGGCAAGCGAGCGAGCAAGGCAAGGCGGCCCAGAAGAGCTGTTGCCGCTACAGGGCCCTGAGGGGTGGAGGTGGGGGTGGTTGTACAGAGGGCGGGAGGGGAGGAAGGGGGTGGGGGTGGGGGGGGTGGGGGTGGCAGTCGGGGTAGTAGGTTCAAACAAAGCTACTGTCCTCTCTCCTCTCACCTCCAAGTGCTCCCTAAGGTGCCAGAGGCCCCGACGGAGCGCTTGGCTGGCGGAGGCATCAAACCCGGCAGTACTGTCACATGCATGATTAACACACACACACACACACACACACAAGCCTCTAAACGTATATGCACACACACACACATACACTGAGACAGATGTAAACACCAAGTCTCCAGAGCGCCATCCGTAACGTATAGATAGCAGCGATAAAGGTGAGGTGACAGCCGTCAGCCGACACAACAGCAGCTCCCATCACTAACTGAAGGCTGGATCAAAGTGAACATCTAGAATATTTATAGATTACAGGATACGGAGGTGGAGGAGGAGGGAACAGGAATTAAAAAAAAAAAAAAAAACCCGCAACTGACAGAAACTTAAAAAATGTTGACATCTAAGCGTAGATTGGTTTTCAAGCTGTCCACATGAAATGTTTTTCAAGAGTCTGTGTTTGAAGTGCTCCACTCTAAAAATCTCATTTGGGAGAAAATAAACCTAACCAGGTCTATTCTCTTTCAAATAACCAGGATACTTCACAAGTGCAATGAGTGGTTCGGTCAGGATTTTATTCATTTTTTTCCTGTCCTCACTTCTGGTCTATGTAGGGTCTATGTTTTTATTAGCCTAAACAAACAAAGTTGTGATCTCTTTTATTATTATTCTCACAGGTTGGCGTTTCTTATCACAAGACCTGGTCTGTTTGACGTAGAGAAACCGCAGCGGCTGCAGGTGAAGCCTGAAAAGGTCACTGAAGGGAGTGGCGACATGTTTTCAAAAAGTTGACCTAATTAATACAGGATGTAACGGCGATTACTTCCCTAAAGGTGCTCGACTATACTGTTCACACCCAGTCGTAGCTGAGTTTGCTCAGTTTTTAAATGGGATTATAATAAAGTTCACTGACGTCATACAAGGTTATTTTTGTTTACATATTGTCTGATAAAAAAGCAATGAAAACTTTGATACAACAACAACAAGGAGCAATTTTTCCTTTTGTTGTAAATGTGACATTTGAAGCCTTTTTTTTTGGTTTTGTTTAAGTCTGTATGTATGTAGGAAAAGCACCTAATCCCTGTTACATTTCTTGTGACATTTCTAAAGTTCAACAACAATTCTCTTGACAAATGGATGGAAACAGAGCGTGCGGTAGCGTATATACTCGAGGGAGGACATTAAAAAGCGAGGCGTATGTGTGAAGGTAAGGGAGAGCATGAAGAGAAGGAGCAAGTGTAAGATGAAAGAGAGAGAGAGTGTAAATAGCAGGGTGAGAGACAAAAGAAGAAGAAGACAGACTTCAACAAAGACGTACATGCAGACACAGTGTGTGATCGGAGGTCTTAACTGTCTTCATGCTGTTTTGACACGAGAAAGACGAGGAGGAATCTTGCTCATCGAGTTCATCGTTTGACATCGACTTCATTATTTTCTTATTTCAGCAAAATCCGTGTCATCTCCTATAGCTTTGTTGTTGTTTAACAGACAGATTTTCATTGAATAATTCACCCGTTCATTCTCGTCATATCTGCCTCACAAACAACCTCGTTGATTAAGAATTTATCCTTTTGACTTTTACATCTCATTATCGTGACGGTGTGTAAATTCGCACCCTATGTGGCGTTAATAAACCAACAAAAGAGAGAAATTTAAAACTTTTAATGCTGCACAATTACAAACATTTACCTTGAAGGAAAAAAAAGAAAAAGTGATGCTTCAAAAGCAAAAAAAAGTGGTGGCAGACAGACCGTGAATATGTGAGAAAGAGATCTTGGAGAGAAAGAATAGAGGAGACAAAGTGAGAGAGGGAAAGAAAAAAAAAAAAAAAAACTAAAAGTGACAGACACAGGTAGATACGGTGTATGGAAGGAGACGCGGGCACAGAGAGGCGAGCGGTGGCAGGGTGTGACCAGCAGCGGGATGAACGCTCAGGAGTTTTCCTGCAGCAGCTGAGGTGCCTGGCGGGGGGAATAGCCTGCTTCTATCAGAGCAAACCCCTCTGCTAATTACTTTCCATTAAGTCTTGACACTGTACTGCAGATGACAGTCTTTCACCATGTGCTGCCATCAGACCTGATAAGTTTGTGTCCTTTGTCGTGGACGTAAACAACAGCTGCTTCTTTAATCTGTCTGTGCGCTAGCCTTAAGATTTACTCTTGTCAAAGCCGTGGTATAACATCCTTTTTTCTCTATCTTATACATTTTTTTTTTGCTCCCTGTGGTGATAAAGCTGGCAAAGATGGTATTCCAAGTAGCAAGAACTAAAATCTGATGTATTGCGGGTTGTCAGGAAGCTTCAAAGTGAGTCTTAAGACCAAAAAGTTTGATGGAAAACAGGGAAACATACAAGTTTTAACATCTGCACCAAAAACCTTCAAAAGGTCTGATTCTAACAATATTTTCTATTTCACAAGCGACTTCGATTCAACCTTCTTGAAAAGTAGACATCATGTTTAAAATACTTCACAGGGAATTATTTAATGATGGATGTAATATGCTCTGACAGAGAAAAAGCACTGAAATAAGGATAATTTAAGGAGCAAAAAAGTACCAGTAATGCTCTTGGTAAAAAAAACAAAACAAAAACAAAACAAACACATGGCAGACAGAAGGAACATCATGAAGAACACACTGCGCCAAACATTTAAGGTGGGCGTCAAACCTACTGTTTACCAAGGAAGACAAAATCAATGCCCTACCCACTGCACCAAGAACTGCATCTCACTTTGGGCAGCAGCAGCAGCAGGTTCAGAAAACCTGTGGTCTGTTTGAAGCAGTGAACTTTTGACTAGCAGGAAACAAGGCATTTTCTCAGCTGAGTGAAATGCCATCGCATGCATCATCTGTCATAACAAGTAAACAGTGCTTGCAGTGTTTAATTTGCATTATTGGTACATGTATGTAACATGCACCAAAGCTTGACTTTTCACTTTTAACATCTGCTCTCAGCTCCCATCCGAGACACATGCCACCTTGTCACTGTTTTAAATTACCACTGACATGATCACTTTTTTGTGTGAAACTCCCAGTTGAGCTGTCACGTAAACAAACTATTTCAACTTTCTCTCAGCTATAAAGCAGCCTATCTGTTGACAGAAGGGTTTAAGCAGTGAATCATGAATGGATGCTATCTTTGTTGTCAAGTTATTAGCATCACTTCATGTACTATGATTTTAGGATTATAAAAAGGAGAGAAATGCAACTCCTAACATTTATTTTGGCAGCTGACAGAGGGAAGCAAATCTGAAATGAACCGTTCTGCAACAAAAAAATGACCCACTCCTACTCATCACATCACACTTTTGCTCGACAAAAAGCAACTTCCTTATCAATCACTGAGATGAAACCAACTGTAGTTTTGCACTTCTCTTAGATTTTTTGGATTCAATTGTGCTGATGGCCATAAAGTATTCCCGAGTGACAGAACAAGATTATATCCCGTTTGTTAAGTCAAATACTGTGTCAGTGCAACTTCAACAACAAATCCAAATAACAACCAAGATCTGCCAGTTCGTGATGTGTCTCAGCTTCACGTGGGGGACTTCGGAAACGACCGTTATCGTCTGATTAGTGTCGGACTCGTCACCCCTCTCAAACTTTCAGGTCAATGAAGCGGAGCGTGTTTTGCCCTGACATGCCAAGACACCGTATGGTCTGCTTTAGAAAACTGTCAATTTTACCAATAACCAATGACTAGTCAGCAAAGTAAGCATGAATCATGACTTAAAAAAGTAGTTCTAGATAACACTTTAAACGCGATTTTTATTACAATTTCTGAATCGACAGCTCAGCGCCCATTATCGGACACGAAGTCAAACTCGCTCCTCAACACTCGTGTTTTGAGTTTTGACAGTTTGCTAGGGCCTCTTCACATTTCTTCCTCGATCATTTATCAAGAGTATGGGGACATAATTTGGGGATGTTGCCCTTCAAACAAGTTTTGCGAGACGGGAAAACAAGAACAGCAAGTTCTGGGTGCAGCGCTGAGGCGGATGGATACGCGAGACTGTACGTTAGAGCTAGCTAAACATCTGGTATATGCGGCTGTTAGCAAGTTATTTTTAAAAGAAGAGTTAATGAGAAAGTTTATGTTGCTTTCATTCTTATACATCGCCGTTTTGGACATTGTTATCCGGTTTTTGCAGGTGTTATGTCCGCATGACAAACTGAAAGTGTCCGATAATGAGTGTCTGTTACACTTTACAGTGTTTATAACGTTAATTACCTCGTTTCTCGGACGTTTCCGTTACTTTCTCCGTATGATTCGTCGGCCTCCGCAGCCGACCCGTTCTCGTCGTCCTCCACGGTAACATCTGCTCCTGCGACCGGGGCGCCTACGTTCTCCAAGCCCCGCTCCATGACTCTTGCACCATCTTCCTCCGAGGTGGCACCTGAGCCCCGGGCGGCGGACTGCGACACCCTCCCGATGGCGGAGCCCTGAGTTTGCGACGTCCCGAATCCGGTCAGCGCTTTCAGCAACAGCAGGAGCACCAGGGAAATGCTCACGTTTCCAAAGTGAAGCCCCCTTTCCATTTGTAAGACTGGCACATTAGTGAAATATGAGATTTACATGCCACTGGCCTTGTAAATCTTAACATAAAAAAGTGCAAAAAGGCAATTACAAAGAAAACTCCGTTGTGTCTTTCAAAACGCCCTTTTTAGTCTGTTCTTTAAGTAAACATAAACATCCACTGGGACACCATGTTATTCCCTTTATACTTGACTCAAGACTTGCCTTGGTTACGCTAAAGCCCGCCTTGTTTCTACACAAGGATTGGACATTGAAATCTCTACGCTCGTTAAAAATGTATCTAAACGTTTCTGATTGGTCCATTTACTGTCAATCATGCACACTCGCATACTAAGCAGAATACGATTGGATCAGATACCTATCACTCAAAGAGGCGGGCTCAGAAAGTGCCTTCCCCCCAAACAGTGCACTTCATTGGCTACATCCGCTGTCAGTCAAAACGACGCAGGCGCATGGTGGACTGCCACACAACGGGAGCAAAAGGTGACGCAAAAAAGTCCCCGATGGCGAATCCTGTAGCGGACACCTGATTGGTGGGATGTGTCGTCGTCCGTCCAATGAGAAAGACTCATCCGATAGCCAGCAACGCCATTGGTCGAATGGTGCCTCGGCTAACTAAATGAACGTACTGGATTCGATATTTCAGCTGTCAGTCACGAGTAGTTGTCAAGAAAAGCCCGCATAAGAAGCACCAACGTGGCTCCTGTGAAGATTATCGGAACATTTCCTGTTCCTGATCACGAGTTGTTTCTCAGTTTTGGATAAACAAACAAAAGGGCCTATGACATAATGCTTGTGAACTACTCTAAAACCATGACATGCTTTTAAATCGGAAAAATTATATAAAACAGCATACAGGTTATGTGACTTTATAAAGTTCATTGGTTCTGTATTCATAAATAAATACAACATACATGACAGTTCACGTGTAACACGGCTGTTGCTTCATGTGTGTAGGACATACAGTATTTCTTGATGATTTAGGCAGTATTGAGGTGGTATTTAAGGTCATTATGAGCACAGTTTTCTCTGCTCAGTTAACACCTTGCAGCAGAATAAAAGCTGTTTGCATTTCTAGCGCACCCATGTGGAGATACAAGAGAACTACCATGCAGGATTTTACTGTTAACTGACATCTTTTAGGTCATTTTTGGAAGGCTGTATTCTACTGTCTTTGACATGAATACATGCAATATGCTGTATTGAAAAAACAACAGAAGCCTGGTTCACCAAACACCCAAATCAATCACTTCTCACTTACTTCTAGAGGTATCCAGAGGGGTGCAATTAACCATTAATTTCATTGTCAATCAGTTTACATATAAAATGTCAGAAAATAATGAAAACATCCATCACAATTTTCAAGTTGGCTGATTTAAGTTGTTTGCAAAACCAAACTATCATAAAAGTCTAAGATACCAGCAAATATACACATTTGCAAATCTAGAACCAGCAAATTTACTCTAGTATAGCTCTTCTATCTAGTTTTGCCACCAACTCTTTGACCCTGTGTTCCACCACATCGAGTACCCGACAGAATGATGAGAGTTTACTTTTCACTGAATCATCAGAAATAAAACAAGGAGGCATACGGTTATTGTTTTGGTCCTGTATTGTTTTGACAAAGAGAAAAAACAGTACCTTCACAGCAAAATTATAATCACAGTCATACTGGTACAGAAAGAGAGAAATGCTGGTGCAAAAATATTCAACGTGGTGTATAAACGGACCAAAACTGGGCCCGTTTTTGTTAACTTTTACTTTTACAGGCGACTGAAGTAGATTTCGGAGAGCAGAGCTACACAGAATCAGACTGATCGTACCCAAGAGCAGCAGGTGGAAGACAAAATTGTTAGCCGTCTGCATTTGCTTGATTATGTTAAATTTATCAGCCTTGATGTTGTCCTGAGTCTGTCAGAGCTATATGTATGAAAACATGAAAAACATACAAAAAGAAAGAAAAAAAAAATACAGTCATAAGGCATTGTGACATGGAGCCAAAAGCAGAGTGAAGAGTGTTATTAGAAGAAGACCAAAAACAACATTTGAAAATAAGAAACAATCACAATTTTCAAACAGCTGATGTTTGCTGTGGACAGTAGAGACAAACTGGATTGTTTGTATCTTTGAAAATAATAAGATGATTATGTTTTGAGGGAAGCGGTGTTATAGTGTTTTTGGAAATGAACTCCAAGTAACAAGAGCATTGTGTAGACATGAGGTTCATTATCTCTTTAAAATCTGCTCAAATCTCATTGGATATAAGATTATATACATTTAAAGCTGCACTATACAGTTATCAATGATGTTTCAAATATGATGTTCAGGGTGTTTCTTTCCTAAAACCTGACGGTGCAGCTTTTAACAACATGTAGCGGTGATGCTGATGGGTTGTTCTAACAATATGGCTTTTTGCATTATCCATTTTTGCTACATTTGAATCAGAAAGGGTGTCCTGGTGCTTTGGCACGCCAAGGCACATAAAATGTACTTGTGCTGTTGTTAGTTAAAATCTGAGCTACATCAGTTCACCATTATGTGGAAATACAAGAAGTATTATGACCATTTTATAAGCTCAACTGCCCATTTTATTACCTTTAAAACGGTTGTATCACTACATGTAGAATTATGTGTTTGGCACAAAATGTCCTGTGACTCTGAACGAGAGAAACTGTCATGCAACTTACAGGCACGGAAAATAACCAATACAGCGGAAGGAGGTATATGGATACATGCATGCAAGTACACACATTCAGTGGTTTGGGTTATTTTTGTTAAACAGTGTGAAGTTGAGGGTTTTAACACTGCTAACTGACTAGTGTAACAACACAGGAACTGCTGTTGAAAGTAAGAGGAAACCACAAAAGGTTCTTCACTCATGAAACCGAGCTAGAAGAACATGAAACCAGGTAATTTGTCCAGTGGCTGGAAAACAAAACAGAACAATTTTAAACCTTCAGCCAACTCTGATAACCATGACTTTAAAAATGTACCCTGTGAATTTCTTGACCACTAGCAGCACTATGGAGCAATATTTTACATCATACCATCTTGTTTGTTCTTGTGCACATGCACAAGGGTGCACGTGCACACAATACACATTCCTGTCAATGTTTACACAGTATTTCACTGATCTACAGGGGGCAGTAATGCACCAAGAAATGCAATCATGCGCCTGCTAGCGAGTAAACGCGGATGTAAACAACGCAGGTTTCACGTCTGTTGGACCTTCAGGATGTACACAGTGTGTTTTAGTGAGTAAACACTGAAAGTCAACAGGAACTTTGTTTACAAGAAAAATCAACAGGGCACCTTTAAAGAATCTCACTTGTTGTTAAAATCTCCGAATACAAACAGTCCAGAACAGTTCATAAACTACCATTTCTAGTATGAAACAAGTAAACTTGTTGGCGAATGCGGCTGAGACGATGATATTTATCACTGCGTTGTCATGAAACGATACAAAACGTACTGCCGCTCTGCCGTACGACACAGAGTGACGGTAGACAAGAAAACAGAACCTGAAGCTTCAGTTACACTGAGACACAAAAGGAGAGTTGAAGTCGCTGTTGTCACATTGTCAGAAGATGTTTCAGCAACAGGAAAAGCGCTCTCACAGTGACAACATGATTTCACCTTGTCCTTTAGATCCGAGGTTCTCAATGTTCCTGCTGCACGTTTAACACTGATCATTGTTTTCTGCACGGTTCTTTTTCACTCTGTTCTAGTTCTGTGTTTCATTTTTTTACCTATGTGTCGTCTGTTTTATTGCCAGAGCACACACCATATCTGTCCACCTCTGTGCTACATGCATCACAATGTCACGTGTTTTCTGAATACAAAAACTTAAAGAATGGAAACTTCATACCTGCACCACAGGGTCCCCTGAAATTATCAATAATCTCATTAATTTTTGCAGCTTCTTGCTGTTTAAATTAGCATATTAATTAGGAAAATGATGTTCTTGAATTAAGTATAACTCCTTTGTGTTTTAGTATACAGAGGTCATATTAAACCCCCATCTGTTATTAAAAAAAAAAAATCAATTAAGAGAACAAGACTTCAAGGCATATCAGCTTTCTGACTGTTGATTGGTGGACTTTTGCTAACTGCAGCGTTCCACAATACAGTAGTCTGATGTATCATTATAAGCTTATTAAATGCAACTCATATAGCTTCATTTTTAATAAGACTGTAACTACAATCTCAAGGCACACCTTAGTTTTATACTGCAGTGATTCACTGTAGTGGTTAAAGAATCACAGCCTTGCAGACATTCAGTCAAACCAGCTAATTACAGGAAGAGCCAACATTCCCAGTCTGACCAGAAACTGAGCAAAACTACTTAATGAAAAGAAAAGAACGTTATCAGATGCACTTGATTTTACTCATCAGGCACTTTAAAACTCACAGAATCAGAAGCACCACATGGAGGATCAGAAAAATCAAGTGAGTCTGAATCTTATCTGGTTTTTTTTAGAGATGAGGTGTGAAAACTTCCCTGCTACAGATTTGTCCAGTTCTGCAGGAGATGCAGTTCTGTCCAAAACGCAGTCTGAGTCCAGGTGTCAATCATGAACACGGCACTTGCGGGAGAAGTGAGGTCATTCGAGAGGAAGTGAGAGACGGTGATCACGGCAAACCGCTGCTCAGTTGATCGGAGGATCCCGAATCTGCACTCTTCCATCCTCCATCCCAAAGTAAGCCCGTTCAGCCATGCCCACAAAGAGTCCCGTGTCCACAACGCCTGAAGAACACACACACACGCACACACGGTGATGGTGATGTTAGTGGCAGGATGTTCACCGTCACCCAAACCTCACCACACCTGACAGCATCTCCTTACCTGGAATCATCTTGATTGCAGTGTTGACTTGCTTCCAGTTCTGAGCGTGCTCAAACTTCCAGTCCAGGATGAAGTTGCTGTTGTCAGTGACCACAGGACCCTGAGAGCCAGACGATGACATCATACATAAAGGTTCTTTAAATGCTAATCCCAAAAAAACAACAACCTACCAAAGGGCTGCCGGCATAAGATGTGTTAACACTTTTAAAATGAGAATGTGGAGTTTTCCTGTAAACAAACAACAGTTATATTTACATTCAGCACCATCCTGATGATCTAACAAATGTGTTGAATTAATTTCCTTCCTCACAGAAAATGTGCAAAACTGATTTTTAAAAAAAAGTATTTTAAATCCTCTATTGTTTACAACCATGTTTACTGGTTTAAAGTCTTCTTCTCTGCCTTTGCTGACACGTTGCTGTGTTTCTGGGAGCATTACTGCCACCTGTAGATGAGTGGAATAATGTGAAACGACTGGTAGGACTGTGTAACGCCACCTGTGTGCAAGTTACGAGACAAACGAAACGGGCCCACTCATAAAAAAAAACTTCTCCATAGCACTAACTCCACAGAGGAACTTTAAGTATCAAATGGACACTTGTCACACAATGAAATATTGTGATAAATATTCAATCACAAAGACCTGAGACTACAGTGAGCATTATCGTGTTGAAATAATGTGTTTGACTGAAAATAACCAAAATAATTTGACAAAGTTTTCATTTTTCAGGATCTTTTTAGGTGCACTATGTCTAAGGATAAGAATTAAATGAAGTTATAGTAATTAGTAGTTAAAATAATTAGTTAAATCATTAGTAATTCTGTCTTTACAAGCAGAACAGATACATTCATTTAGCCCAACATGACAGCAGCAGCTCTGCTAAACAAAGGCTTTCCATTAAAAAATACAAAAAAAAGTTTCAAAGTCGCCCAGAATCTGTAATTATGATGAAGTAATCATGTGTTATTATAAGGCAAGTGTTGAGGACAAAAAAAACAAACACGTTTGTGATCATCAGGACTTTCTGCATAAACAAACAAGAGACCTTCAGTTCACTCAAACTGCTTCCAGGCTCAACAGTCAAAAACTATAAAAACACTGAGAACCAGAACAAACATGAACTCTCCTGTCTGCTGCTGGATGCTTGAACTGAGTTGGAGGTAAATTATCTAAATTCTACAGACTGTTAATGATGCAGATATTCTGTATGTTGCAGTAAGTGAGAGTTAAACTCTCACAGTATGAATGTTTATATTGTTAATAATATGTTATGTTAATCATTTGTTTTCAGTGTCTCAAACCCTTCCTTTAGCTCACACATGTTTAGAGAGTTGTACATTTAGACCGACACTGTTGACTGTGATGAGTGAGCAGATAAAGGTTCTTCTTCTTAGACACTGGGGCTGTTCTAAGGACAAACCATGTGACCTTAAAATTACAGTAGGAATGTTCTGCCTGCTGATAAACTGATTTCATTACCTCCACAAGAAAGACACAGTAAGAACTATACAGCATAAAACAGGCTTATGAAATATTCTAAGATTTTTTTTCCAGTTTCAACTGGTTGCAAAGTTTAAGTGTCAGGACTACCAGAAGCCCTTACATGTGAACTGATACTATTTGGGAACAAAAATTCAGAAATACAACCTGGAGCAAAAAGATGAATGAACAGAGAGCCACAATGGAGGAAATCAGAACAGAAGAAGTGCAGAGTGCAGGGAGGTGCGATAAGCCAATCATCCACTTACTGCTTTACTGACGGCCATTCGCAAGTTGGCTTCTCCTCCGAAGCGTTTGGCTATCGTCCTGGAGACGGGGACGTACGCCATGGGGATAACCTCGATGGGAATCCCCTTCTTCCACTGCTGGCCCAGAGCCTTGGAGTCCTTCCTGAGAGGAGGAAAGGCAAATAAGCACTTATAGACATAAAAATGTTTTATACAGTTCCAAACATAGATGCAGATTGTTACACACTTGTATTTCATAACATCTCAATTATGTCATCTAAGGTCAAAGGTCTTTAATGTTGGATTTGAGTTGGTAGAGAATTATAAATATTTTAAAAACAGCAGATTATGAGGGAAAACCATGACGCACACACTACATCTGGACAGTCAACAAAAAAATCTTAATCCTTCTATTATTTTTATCTAAAAATGTTTCTTCTAATGCTGCCGACTGCTGCTTTTGAAAGGCTTAGTTAAATAAATCATTTGCTTTTTCAAAACTTTGCTAATGCAGTCTGATAGAGACGCTGAGTTAATGTGTCTCGCACCATCGACGTAAGAGAGGAGAGCAGCATCTAAACCGGTAACACATGTTCACTTTACTGATCTTCAACACCAAAACCACAACAAAAAGGTTCATTTTACCCTTAAGGACTGGAGAAAATGTTCTGAGGTACAACACAAACCTGTAATCGGCGATGACGATGAAATGTTTGGCGCAGCCGGCGACGATCTTCTCCTGAGTCAAGCAGCCGCTGAGAGACGGAGACGGAGAGGAAGAGTGTGAGAGAGAAGAAGAAGTCAGAGGAGACACAGCTGAAGATCTGCAGTCTCTCTACTCACCCTCCGCCTTTGATCAACGTAAGATCTGCGTCCACTTCGTCCGCCCCGTCGATCGCCACATCCAGCTGTGTGGTGAGAAAACAGAAACAAACCACTTTATTACACAAAGACTGAATAAAGCACAGATACAACTAACAGACTTTTGCATTGCAACAGTCAGTTTTTTTTTTTTTTTTTTTTTTGCAACTGCACAGGCCTGAACTTTCGCAACGCTCCGATTCAAGCTGACAGGGGTTTTGAAAGCCGACATATTGGGACCCGCTCTCGATTCCACGGCTTTCACATTCATTTGTAACAAGCTCATCATACCTCTGGGTGCCTGTCCAGATCCGACAGCGTGAGGCCGTGCTGCAGAATCAGCTGACGAGCCTGTGGGAGGAAGAGAGGAGAGACGGCGGGGAATGTGACGACCGCAAAAACAACAGGAGACAAGAAAAGCCGAGGACAAGCTGGGAGACGATTTCCACTGATTACTTTTAGGCGTTTTTCACATTAGGAGCTTCTTCTCTCGCTGTCGCTCTGAATAAATGTGTCGGTTACATTTTTAAACAAAAAGAGAAGACGTGCTGCAATGAACTGCATTAAAAACCACAATGTTACAGGCCTTTGTCGACTACTTGGTAAGTGAAAATAATGAAACATCATGTTGGTCTTTAAACAATCAAACTAACCTGGAAGGAGGTGGGCACACACACGATGTTAAGTTTCTCCTGACGAACTCTCTCCGCTGGAATAAACAACATACATGTCTCATGAGTGCATTTATATTGGAAATAAAAACCCAAATGTTCTAGAAAAATATGCACTGCACCTCGAAGTCATAGTTCAACACAAAGCTTTTTTTTGCACTCTATATCCAACACACACTTACAGCTGCAACGATAAATGGATTAATTGATGTTTTGACAATCAAATAATCATTTTAGTCTTTTTTTAAGAGCAAGAATTCCAGATTTGCTGGTTGCAGCTTCTCAAATGTGAAGATTTGTAGCTTGTCTGTCATCATACATTATAATACACTGGATATTTTGCGGGTTTGAACTGTTAATCAGACAAACTAAGACATTTGAAGGACCCTTTTTTTACCATTTACTGACATTTTATAGACAAACAACTAAGCAACAATGAAATGAATTGTTAGTTGCAGCCCTATATACACTTAAATAGACTACATAGACGTCAATTAATGATCTGTTAGTTTAACTTTAAGTACTGTGGACAAGTTGTTGTCTAAAAAACTAAAGTCTGTCAATAAGGTGATCATCACAAATTACATTTAAAAGACTTATAATGGTTTCACTCACCTAATCTGTCCACAGCATAGACGATGGTTGAGCCGCTGCCCACACCGACCACCTGGTTGTTCTGTGACAGACAGAAGAAACCAGAATGATGCAACTATGTTACATTTCACACCAGGTCTTAAAGGGGTTAAGAGCAGGGACATGACAGAACATACAAACCAGCACTTTAATACTGTCAAAGTAGAGCTGTTGAATAGTCTAATCTATAACAATATATGCATATTGTATTAACTGATCACATGTTGTATGTATAAAATATTGATCTGAAAAGTAATTAGTAACTACAGTTGTGAAATAAATGTAGTAAAAAGAACTAGTGTTTCCCTGTTGAGCTGTGATGGAAGTATAGTAACAAAAAGAGGAACTCTGGCACTAAAAAGACTGTAACTTTGAAAGATATCTACTTGATTTAACTCAAGCTTCATATTAGCTTCAGATAAACTTTTGACTGTGGATTTTATCCCCCATCACTTCCATTTTAAGTACATTATGAAGGGATCTTCTGATGGTCAGTATGAACAGCAGGAATGATTACAGCAAGAAAAAACTATTTCAATCATCATTTGGGTTCCTGACTGTTGTTTTAAGACAGATTTGAAAATTTGTGTACCTGTCCTTTAAGTACAGTACTTGAGTAAATGTACTTAGTTAAATTCCACCACATACTTATTATATAGTATAAAAAGAACAAGCTGCTACTTTATTTTTCCTTATAACACGTATTACAATAGCAGTATGAAGCTCTTTTTCTCTCCAGTTTCTAATTTTAGGCTGCACGTTTAAATCATGCACAACATATTAGCTTATATTTCATTTAAACTGACCTTCTGACGAGCAGCTAACACCTGCTGTAACACCACATAAGGTTAGTATATTTAGCACCTAAACACCTGATAAAGTTATCCCGGGACAAGCATGCATAACACCGAGCTAATTCCCTGTCAAAGTGTGCATGTTAGACAACGTTAAAGAGTTAGTAAGACGGGTTACGTTGCCTTCTCCTTGCGTGGTTAAACATTAGCTAACTCTGCTAGCTTTGCAGCAGCAGAGCACGTAGCTTTTAGGTTAAATTAGTGTTTTTTAAAGCGAACCTGAAGGCAGCAGCTGGCTGTGGACACATGTGGACATAACTCACTATCTGACACTAGTGTGGACAGTTCACTACTGTACCTGGACGTGGTTATCCACCGCGGCGTAAGCGGCCAGTTTCTTCGCCTCCTCTGCCATGTTAGCTGCAGCCTGACTGAGAAAACACGCGTGTTTCTGACTCCAGGATGCTGAGAGAAAACGAGGGGCGAGTTTACTGAGGAGGACCCACCCCGGGAATCTCATGACCCGGCCCCCACACACACGCACAGACAGGTTTTCACCCTCCGCACAAGTAAAGCAGGAGCTGTGAAAATTGCCCCGACTAGCTGAGAGCTCCTCCTCCCGTCCTGTCTGCTCTCATATGACTTGGAGATCTGCGGTTAATCTGCGCATGCGCGAAGCAGCGGGCTGCACAACCGGGAGCAGCTGCATCCAGACAGACTCACCTGTTTATTAGCTACATGACACTGGAAAATAACTGTTGGGGGGATTGATTTTGAATATTATGTATTTATAAAATAAATATAGACAAAAAAACACCACTGATGTTTTTTCATACAGCTTCAGTCTGGTTAATAATTGAAAGTTTCACCTGAGGATGGCGCCACAGGAAAATCTATGTGGTTATTCAGATATAAAGGGTTTATCCCCTTGGGAGCAGGAATGTGCTCTGTAATTTGCTCCACATGTTTTTTATTTATTAACTCTAACTTGTTTGTAGCGTTTTCTTGTCTGGTTGTTTGTTTAACATTTTCAAAGTCCCCCTCACCTCAAAAATGTTTTTTCTTGTAACTTCAGTTGGATGTTTGAGCTTCACTGTGCAGAAAGATGTACAGAACTGTGCAAAAGTTTTAGGCAAGAATGGATTTTATTCATCAATTAATTTCATGCAAAGTTCAGTAAACAGAGGAAACCTAAAGTCTAAGCTGCTTCTGTCTCTTCATGTGATCCCAAACTGACTCCATGATGTTGAGATCAGGGGCCAAACCATCTGCTGCAGGACTCCTCGTTCTTCTCGTTGATGAAGGTAGTTCTTTATGACTTCGGCTGTATGTTTGGGGTTATCGTCAGGCTGCAGAATAACGTTTGGACCGATCAGACATCTCCACGATGGTGTTGCATTATGGATAATAATCTAAACATCTAAAGTGTCTAAAACTTTTACACAGTACTGTATGTGCAGAGTTTCACATTAAAAGCCTGTTTTCACATTCATCTGCTGGAAGTGGAAAGTTCCTCTGTGCTTATTTGAAATTTTACACACATTACTGTTCTGAGCAGAGTATTTTTATGTCTTAATGGATGTCTGGAGGGGATCTTTAACATTTTTATTTTTTTCTTCCTCTTATTTTGATTGCAATTCTGCTGTGTATGAAGCGTTTTATCCATTTGTCAATTTTAAGTTGAGTCGGGTATAAATGAGCTGTTAACGCTGGAACATTTACATGGATGTTGTTAAAATGTCAATATTGATAAATGTGCACTGCGCCCTATAAATAAGTTAGTTAACATTTAGGCTTGTGAGTGGTGCAAGAGGAAAATGTTGATCATTTCTCTTTGGAGAACAGGAAATTTACTCAATAAATTTCATCACAGTCAATCTGCTCTTTAGATTTTGAAATTTCCTTTGTGCAAAAACAAAAAAGCATAATTATCACTGTGATGTGTTTTTGATGGGAAATGAGGAGGAAGTTCTATTATCTCAGTAAACCTTCAATCTCTGTATACATCCTGCTCTCTCTTATCCTCATTTCAGTGTTATATTCTCATATTTTTACTGTTATCTTTAGGATTGGGTATCAAGTTTCAGTGCTGAGACCAAAACTACTTTTTTATACTTTTTATTTGAAGTTCTTAAATGTCACAATTTGTCAACACTTACACTAAAAATCTAAAATGTGCCTACACTAAACAAACAAAAAAGAAGTGATATAACAATATCTAACAATTTAACAATTTTGGATTAAGTTTTGATTAAACTTTTATCTTAATCTGTAACTACAGTCAGAAAATAGGCGAGTAAAGTAACATATTTGACCAGACATTTGACCCCACTGATCAGCACTTACACCTTTCAACGATTCCCAGGTCGAATTCCCAGCACTAGTTATCATTGAGTCGATTCACATGGATAGATTGTCTTGTTGAGTAACTACACAACAGATAACACGTACTGAAAACACACTGCATGTACTACTGCATGTGTAACCCTTAACATGACATCCTGACCTTTTGTGATACCCTGTCATGAACCAAAAAGGCTGGCTCTAGAGAAATGGTCAAACATTATAATAATATAGACAATCATTTAGATATTTTGCTTGTAGCCAAAGTGTCTGACAGTTTGATCTTTGATGGCAAAAAAAAGGTTGATGCAACACTTTTTTGGTGTATGTTGCTTGTTTACCTTCAATAAACACAAGCGCACGTGAATATTTACATCACTACTACTTTTTATTTGGCAAACAGCTTGAGATAGTCTCTCTTTTTCAGTGTACAGTATATATATACTATAATAAACCAACACATTCTGTTTGATAACCATTTTTTTCTCATTTTTACATATTACAGCTTACAAATATAGCTGATCTTTTTGACAAAATTACAGATTCTGTTTGACACCTAAATTAGTATGCTATATAAAAATCCACACATCTTACATTCATGAATAGAAAAAGTAGGCTATATGAAATCGGGAAAAGAAAGAACAAAACAAAACACCACAGTACGCAATTTCAAACAAATCCAATTAGGAAGAGTGTGAAGGGGGAGGGGGGGCGAGGGGGAGGGGGAGGGGGGGGAAGGTGGAGTCAAGGTTTCACAAACAGAGTAATATGTCTTTCACTCTGAATCCAATGTTAAGTCCTCTGAGAGAAGTTTGCTGCTATTCCAAAAATCATCAGTACAGAGAAGATATCAAGGAACATCAACAATACTGTCACATAAGTAGAAGAATGGTTAAATCTCTGTACTCGGTCCAAAGTTAGAAACTAATACCTTGCCATGGATTATAATGAATAGTTGATAAAAACTAAACTTTGCATTGCAAACTGTACATATTACTTCATACCTCACAATCTCTTCTCTCACCAGTGCTGTCTTAAGGCTTAGTCCAAGGATTATGCAAATGCTCCCAAGCTTCCCTTCATGCCTTGCTATCTCGGTATGAGACATCTGCTTAAATTCGACATCTTTCTCACATCTGTAAGACAAAGTTGAACAGAACCGCATGAGGGAGCTGCCATTTGGATATTGGGAAAGCAACTAAACCGTAATAAAATCCGGCACTGTGAATGCCTCGTTGACAGGCAAACTTTTTCTTTTTTTTTTTCTTCTTCTTCTTCTTCTTGATGTGTGCAATAATTGAATCAGCACAGAGCAGAGTTTGTTTTTTTTTTGTGTGTGTGTACCATGACGATGGACTGAAAAGTTGCCGTCTTTAAAAATACAGCTGGCCTGTTGTTGCTTCACTGATGGGTCCGCGTTTGATGTAAAACCAGCATCTCACCAGTGAAGTTCTGTTTTTATACACAGTATTGCTGAATATTGAGCATTGCATTCGGTTTATTGAGAAGTTACTGTTTGACTTGCTACTTTTTTTTTCTTTTTTTTTCTCTGTGTGTGTAGGATACATGTCCATTGGCATCACATTGTATCAAAAAACCCAGATGAGACATGCTTTAAGCAAACCAGTGCTTAGAAATGTTTTTTTTTTTTCCATTTGTAGATAACAAGATAATCTTTCCAGACGTCTGGATTATTACATGACAACGTTTGCAAGCATTGATCTAATCATAACATCTAAATAGAAAACAAGACCGGATTATTCTAAAACTCATCTTTGAACACTTGTCCACAAAAATAAAAAATAAAAAAAGGATGCATTTTCGTTGAACCCAAAAAACCCAACAAGCTTTTATTTATTTATATTTTTTTTTCACCAGTACTTCCTCTCTTCTTTACTAGCAATGCACCAGAACTGTGTTGGACCTTGACATGGAGCTGGAAGGGACTTTGATATGTAAACACTGTGACGAAGCCGAATGTAAGACAAACACTCAAAATACAAGAATCAGCAACTGTGGAATGTAAAGGAGCAGAGAGAATCAAAGATCTCCTTCCAGTTCGGGGTAAACACACAATATTATAATTTTGTACTTAAAAGATAAACTGTCATCATGATAAATAAATATTCTATTTCAATTTAAACCTAAAATATTTTTTTTTCTTCGTATATTGCCATAATATATTCTAATATATTCAGGATTTTGATAAAGATTTAACTATATGTTTTGGTTTGTGCTGTCGTTCTAAATAATTACATATAACATATACCTGTGGAATGTGTTTTTTATTCGGTTGAGCACTTAAATTCCACCTTAAAAATTAGGTTTTTCTAAAGAGCTGACAGAAAGCTAGATGAAGGACAGATTAGCTATGTGTCCATGACACACACACACATACACACACGCACACACACTCTTTTTCCTCTCCTTAATGAACACTGGCGTTTGCTGGAATGACTTAGAAACTAAATATGTGCGGGCACAAGTGTCCTTTATAGAAAAAACTGGGGGGAATCACAGCTAAAAGGTTCAGGAATGTAAAGGTTTTAACACTGCACAATGATAGAAATACAAAAGGTAAAGATGTACAGTGGCCTAAATGCAGTGTTCTTACCAGTTAATTCACCCATGGAAAAGTATTTAAGTACTTATCAACACGGTGTAAGTATGTAAAATTTACTCATATATGACAGTGTAAAAAACACAATGTGAGTGCAAAGTGTCAAAAAAGATATTGTTCATACTTACATTGTGCCATTACACCTTTCTAAGTACTATACAATATACACTGGGCAGCATTTTTATTACTTACACAGTATTAGTGAGTACTTCAAGTACTTACCCCACAGGTTAAAACACAGATGAATACACTGCAATAACGATATAGTAAAGTGTTACCATACAAAGTAAAAGGTGTGAGAGGAGAACATGGAGGTATATGGCACTGAGCGATCTGACAGGGTCAAAACGGAGGTGAAACAGGGAGTTCTGGACGGTCCCGTTTATTGGTAGAGCTTTTTCCTCGGAGAGAGATTCTGTCTGTCCACGTTTGGAAAACATTTCCCACGGCTCTCGTCTCTCTTCTTCAACACGACTTCCCCACATTTCCAGTGCTTCACCTGTAAGAATGTTCTTATCTGATACAAAAATCAAAACAGTCGGTATTTCTCCTTTTTGCTTCCATACAGTTTTGCATTGAAAAATATGTTTTTTTTTCTTTCCTCATTTCTTTTTTTTGGTGTTTTTTTTGTGTTTTTTTTCCATTCCAGACGTCTTTTTTGTGGACACAGAGCTTGTCTCCATCTGTGGCTACATGTGTTGGGCATCCATTATGTCCAAGTATTTGGCCTCAATGATATGAGGAAGCACGTTGTTCCTAAACACAGAGCAGAGCAGACAGAATTTATCTCAGTTGTTACTTGTTAGGCCAGAAATGAGACGGAAAACATTCGGAAAAAAGCGAAACCATTGAAATGTCAGATCTTATCACACAAGATTTATCACTTCCTTCTCAGTAGTAACAGCGAACGAGAGAGCGAGTCTACGATACTGTGGTGGCTGATGTACAAGTATGCGGAGATCTGGGTGGGAAAGCGACCGTAAAAAAACATTACATCTTTAACTTCGCAGACATTGTGTGACTTTTCTTTTTCTTCCAATGCGGCGAAATGCAGCTGTTGAGGCTGCAACAGGAAGCCATGAACATCAACTGTATGTGACATATCTGCTGAGTTAAATGATAAAAAGAAGTAGTGTAACTTGAGCCAAGTCTGATAAGGTCTGCTGAAGCTTCACAAACTCTCTAACATGATGAAATTACATAATTGAACAAGTCAATTTGAAATGACGATCAGTGTGATGTTACATTGGTAAAACTGGTCATATTTAGCAGCAGGTTTGTAGACTGCCAGACGTCATTCAAGGTATCAAAAGTAAAAGTACTCAGTCTACTCTTTATTATACTTTGTTACTTTCTACTACTGGTGTAAAGGGAAGGTGTAACTAGCAAGACTGTAACCAAATGAATGTACTGGATCATTAATATCAGGCCTGCAACTATCAGTTATTCTCATTATTGATTGTCGATTACTCGTGTGGTCTGTAAAATGTCAGTAAAATGTGAAAAATGTGTCTTGTTTCGTCTGACCAGTATAAAACAACAGAAACTATTCATGTTCTCTATGATGGAACCTGTGATTTTTTACAATTTTTGCTTAAAAAATTATTTAAATGATTATTTGACTCAAAAATCAACTAACTGTTGCAGCTCTAATTAATATCGCTGCTACTTAGACACTATTGAGCCTCAAACAGTGTGTTTCAGCAGAATTGGCTACGGTTACTCATGGACACAATAATTATACCAAATGGTACAAAAAATTAAAAATACCTCCCTTTAAAACCATGAAAAGTAATATATAAATAATTCTTTAGAGGTGAAATGAACTATTTCAAACCATTATTTGTTATTGAAAACTAGTTTGATGCACCAAAAGAAGTCCAGGAGAGTTGTGGTGAGTTCCTCTATGGACGTATAAATATCATATAAAATGCATCACACACATCTGCTGTTAGTGCTGCAGTCACTGTTTTCACAAGACTGAACAGGTGAACTGCAGTACAAAACATTTGCATGTCAAAATGTGAGCTGCTGCCAGATGTTTCCAGCTGAAACACATTAAACTGTTTCATAGAATTTAGATGAATTGATGAATAAAACTAGAATCGCCTTGTGTTCTTTGGAGATATCATGTTGTTTTCATCCTGAGGGCGGATTCGGGTCAGACGCGGCGCTCGTTAACTGTGTGCTGCTGGATGTCATTCCGGGTTTAAAGCACTTTAGAAAATCATTTTTCGGCGACAAAATGGCCGCGGACGTACCTGATTGGGATCAGCAGGATCATGACCAGAGGGAAGATCATCTTCATGTACGGTATGGGGTACATGCCAAACGTACACAGCACCAGCAGCTGCATCATCTGCAGGAAGGTGAAATAGTGGATCTTCCTCTGGGGCACTTTGCGGATGTAGTGGGTGGGCGGGTAAGACGTCTGCAGGAGGTGAGAGGATCAGGACAGATTAAAATACAATCTCCCCTGAGGTTCTTTTCCTCACTATCCTCAGGTCTCCAACTGTCTTAAAGAAATGACTAAGGGAAGTGGACGGCCCACACACCTCTAAGAAGACTGGGTTTTAAAGCGTATATAACATTTAGCTTTCGACGGATGCTTTCTTATAAGAGTATTTAAAGCATGAGGGTTCCCTGTGTGGATGGGTGAGGCCAGACACAGGAGAAAAGTTGCTGATATTATTTTAAACCTACATTTGATAAGATTTTTATGTAAACATGCACCTGTCTTCCTATCAATCTGTGTGTAGCTGCAACAAACAAACTCTCCTTCATCTAATTTAGTATCAGGTCTGAACCTTTTAAAAGCTCACAAGCTTTCAGGAGCTGATAAATCAAAATTTACAAGATATCCATGCAAAGAAAACCATTTCACAATCCTGCAAACAATACCTGCAACCGTTTTGGAAACATGACTTATCTGGAAAATACAACAACGAGACTCAACAAATCTCCATCTTTGTTGCTTGAAGCCCGAAAATCTCTCATCAAACAAAAGAAACTTCAAACTGTGACAAAACTTCTTGTCAATGCAAGAAGGAGACGGTACTTGTGAAAGCTGAAATGTTTACGTTTTATAAATATTTCCTTACATTCATGTTGAATATTGTGATTTTTAGTGATAGGTAAATAAAAGGTGAAATACAGAAATAACTGATCTATCCAGAAAGAGATGGATTCTTTCTTGTATCTAAAAAAAGAGGAAGAAGATACAACGCTCTCTACTCACGATAATACCATGAACACTGGCTGCTGGATCCTCAAATTAGTTAATAATGAAGAAGAAAGACGAGGACAGCACTCCAAATTGACTTTTTAATTACCACACAGACGTTTCGAGCAGGACGCCCTTCAATTTGGAGTGCTGTCCTAGTCTTTCTTCTTCATTGTTAACTCTTTCCTGTATCTTTCATCTTTTTTTTTTTTTTTTAATCTGTACCGGTAGACCAGGGCCCACATTTATCAGACTGCTGAGTGAAATCCTTCACTGCAAACTTTTAGAATACAAGAATTAAAACTACTGATCAAATGTCTTTAAAGGGAATTTTGAGGTCTATCTCAAGAAGTTCAGAGCAGATCCAGATGGCTGCAGAACAGACAGAGAGGTAAACAAACCTTCTGAGACCTTCTGGAATAACGTAGAAAATATAATTGGTCTTGATGAATAATTTGTTAGCTGCAGCGATACTTATAAATCAGAAATGGGTAATTTGAGCTTTTATTTGTGTTTGCTTTGGACACTTGATTAGATGTTACACCATTTATGCATTTATCATAATGGTGCAAATAAGAAGGATAAAGCTCACTATGTATTTTCATTGTATAAACTTATCAATGTGCTACTAAATTCTCCTTCTTCTATGATTTTTTTTTTTAGATATAACTCATCTACCAGTTTGGTTCTTTTTGTTTCCATTTCAGCCAATTTCATCCATATTTATATATTTATACATTATGAATACATTACATTTTTGTTAATTTCACATGTTAATTTCTACTGGAGATATTAAGGATTTAACACAAATAGAGGGAACTTTTATTAAAACATCACTGAGTTAAATATAAGGATTGGCAGATGTTGGCTCTTGAATGACAGTCTTACACGTTATGATAAATGTTTTGTTGTTGCTCACCCTCAGCAAATAACATTTTCACTCCTAAGAACATTCTTCACTGCAACTCTTGTAAGTTTGATAAATATGAGCCCAGATCATATTGTCTGGAGTTCACTGCCAACAGGATCTCTGGGCACTGAAGTAAACATTTTTTTTTTTTTTTGAACAGTTACCTCTCACTACCATTTGGAGGCACCATTGTGTGAAGTTACCAAGTACAGTTAAGAGGAAAATGTCTTGCTGCATCTCTTCTTGAGACAGTGGGGAAGGTGAAATCGGACACTGAGAAGAAGAGACTCAAGAGAGAGATTCTAGTATTTTCTATCGCTGGGAAAAGTAGTGTTTGCATATATGTGATTGAATGCTTTTAATCTGCCTGACCAGGTAAACGTGTTCATGAAAAACAATAAGACATGTGGCTGATGTGGCAACACTATAATGATGTTTATTTCCTAGCTGATCTGTCCTAATCTCACTAATCCCCACCCACCTGGTATTCTGAGTAGATTAAAACAAAGACAAAAAATTATATTTGCAAATATTATTTGACTCAGGTCTGGTCCTCCAGCACCGGGCAGCCAGTCAACCGTTTGATCTGCAGAGCCCTGCGATCGACATATGGTCACAAACACACTCATTTATTATCTCACTCTCTTACACACACACACACACACACACACACACACATACACACACACCTGCTCCTTGAGGAGGAGAGCCATGCGGTCGCACATCTGGTTTCCATCGATGGAGGTGAGGGCGATGTAAAGGAATAGGCCATAGAGGACAGGTTTGGGGATCCACTGCAGTGGGACGGGCAGCAGCAGCACCGACACGCCGATGAAAATGTTGGCAGCCAGAGACGTCAGCCGGGTCTCCTTCACCTGGACGATACTGAGGAGGCGCACACACACACACACAATTACACACATAAATGAATGGTCACTGGAAAGCGCACAATTGCCTCATACAATGCAACAGACAATATTTTTTTCAAGGATTTTCTTATCAGTGTTCCTGCACATTTTCCATTTGATTACTTGAGAATTTTCCAAATTGTCAGAGTTTGAGGAGAACATATATATTTTCCTCTGTGTAGGACTATAATAATCCAAAGAAATCTATATCCTGATTGTTGTATGAGTGAGTTTTTGTTAAGACACACCATCAACTGGCCTTCTTTCTTCTTTAAACTCAATACATAGAAGACAGAGATTGTAATTGACCTTCCTCCCACACAAAGAAAAAACTTACTTCACTTGTTCTGATGTGAACGTCTTCTGATTGGTCGTATGACTGCCCTCACACTTTGTATATGATGCTTATATAGTCTCTTATTTAATGTCCACTTGTCTTTTTTAGACAATTTTTGTTGCTCCTCATATCTATCCTTTTCCTTTTCTTGGATAGTTTTACCACTACATGCCTTTAAATATAGTCAAATATAATATAAATACTCAGATTTAGAAATTTGGAATATTAGTTCAAGACGTTTAAATACTTTCAAGAAGCCTGAAAACCCAGTATGTCTAATTAGATCTCCTGTTCTTATGTAAGATTGTCCCCTTTTCCCCATTTATCACACTTAACTACTTAAGTAATCCTGACTGTAAGCTAACTATATAATTTTGCATATTTCTGTTTGGCCAGAATGATGAACTTAATCCTCTCATCTCTTGAAAACTCCCTCACCTCTTCCACCCAAAGAGAAAATGGTTAGTTACATAGTAATCATGCAATCAGAGAAGGGCAGGATACAGTAGCCTGCGACACAAAATTACAGTCACCACACGCTCTGAAGACGACCTTTAATTGAGCGTCTGATTAGCGCCGGCGGTGAGAGGGCGGGTAACTCACGTCTCGTAGAGGTGCCCTCCCTCCACGCGCTGCTCCACGAAAGCCAGCTGGCGCACATGGAGGGTGGAGTGAGGGAAGGCTGCGTGCATCCAGGGCAACCCCAGCACCGACATCAGGATGTTAATGAGCCCAGAGAGCATCAGGTCCCAGTGATACGCCTTGCCCTTCAGCAACCTGAGGAGCAACACAACTGTTACGCACGACATAGTGCACCACAACAACGGGGTAAAAAACCACAGCAACAACTCGTTTAAAGCACACGAATAAACACACACGTTGTACATGTGAACATAAACACACAGATTTAAAAAGACAAAGACAAATTTGCATACAGTATTATATAGAAGTGATCACACAGTAGTAATCCATCCACACACACACACATATATACAAAGGGCACCATTCTCCTGAGGTTAATGATGCCCTTCAACTCACTCCTATGTTTCACTAATTCCTCTCGTTCTAGATACAAAGTCATGTATCGTGTGTCCTCTCGTGTCTTTATAGGAAGTAAAGTATAAATCGATATGTCACTGATGATGACATAAGAGATGCAGCATGACGTTACTGTAACTTTACATCAAAGGAGCTGCCACTTTTATGATGCCATGCAACATTTTTGTGCATCGTCCTTGCTTTTTCAATAGACTTTGTAAGCGGGTTTTGTGTGTGTGCGTGTGTGTTTGTGTGTTCAAGGTTGGGGTCACCCTAAAACACACCATGTTCTTATCTAGACTAGTGGTTCAAAACCTTTATGGCTTATGTGTAACCTTTAAAAATAAAGCAGTACTTACAACAAGTAATTATTGTACCGTAACAGACGCTATTATCCAGTATTCCACGAGAAAAGAAAAATAATTGTCATTTTGTGTAGCAAATGTTTTTTTTCTTCTTTCCTACCTTGTCAATTATCTCATGAATTCTTAAATTTATCTTGTAACACCCTTGGAGGAGGCTCTGACCCCCAATTTGGGAACCGCTGTTGACGTGTCCTTGAGCATGACATTGAAACCAGAACACTTTAAATCCCTCTGGATAAAAACTTAAATGCATTAAGCATGAATCTAAGTAAGTAAAAGCAGGTTTTATTTGTCATCAAGGTTTATTTTCACCTATTTTCCTTTAGCGGAACTGTATCAGCAAGTATTAGATTAAAGGTTTGTTCAGTCTATGTTTCTTCACAGAATGATGACAGATATTTTAAATAAATAAATGATGACAGAAAACAAACAAGAAATGCTATTAAAGATCTGTGCAGGTGAAAAAAAAAATCCAAATGGTTAAAAAAAAAAAAAAAAAAAAACTAACTTCAAGACAAAAGAAAAATCAATATGTCAGGCAAACAAAGAAATGTGCTGGATGAAAGAAAGAACAGAAATAGCCACGACTGTTTCTAGCTTTTTGCCCTGTTGTTACTGACACACAAAGGATGAAGTTCAGGTGAAACAAAGCAAATTGTGTTTACTGACCTTTTATTGGTATTACTGTCACCACTTACAGTCTTTGAATGTAATTTAATTTTACTTGGACACATCGATACTCAAAAAGCACTCTATTATGCTATGCTAGTCATTGTTTTGCCCTCCAGTGAATTCTTCATTGTTTGCAACAGACATTTAGATCCAATTAATTTCTGCCCAAAAAATGTAGAAGATAAGGTTTGAAATCCCCTCATCATAGATTTTTACTGCAGGGCTGGTTGATGGTACATCTATGGGGGATGGATGAGCTCTAAATTAGTCTGTCTAATGCAAATTTTGAATAAGAGGGTAAAAGCTCAACATTGTATTTTGGCTCTGAGGCTTCTTCAGAGCTCCCTGACTGCGAAGATTTGACTCAGAGGTCAAGTTTCTGGCTCAGTTAATGTGGTCTCCCTAACAGACCGGAAAAATATCTGGTCGCAGCAGATCCCTAAGTAGGGTCAGTAGATCCCCAAAGGTCCTTGGTGGCTTTTTGAAGAGTCGAGGGAAGAGTTTAAGTCAGTTGCTAGAACCGAAACACTGACAAGATACATAAGAATTATTATTCTGATCTCAGGTTTCACCCTCACTTTTATCATTCTGTCTGGACTATTTTGTCTACATAGAATGAAAAATAAGTCTTTTGCAAACTAACAACTATGTATTGAACCAAAATACGAGTCAGCACTCACAAAAAACCCCCACTTTTTCCATTTTTTTCTTGTATTTTGTACCAAATTGCACCAGCCTCTCTGTAAAATGCACTAAAAATTAACCATTAAATACCTGCAAATTACTCCAAGTCTTGTACGTTAAGATGAAACAGATCACGAGATGAGGATGACACAGTCATGAGGAAGTCTTTTTGATAATCTCAGAAGCTAATCTTTACCTGTTCTCTGGTGCGTTTGTCAACGAGACGACGATGTTCTGGTCGATGAAGATGAGGAGGGCCAAGAGGAAGCCGAGGCCCATGGCGCTGACAACGTTCATGGCCGAGAGCCGCTCGAACGGAGCCACGTTGAAGATGGGCCGGTCATGAACTTTAAAGACTGGAACTGATCAAAGAAGAAGAAGAATTACAACTAGAGCTTAAACGATTAGTTGATTAACTGATTACTTGATTATCAGCAAATAAAGGGCAACTATTTTTCGATTGATTGATCGTTCTAGCCATTTTTAATGTAAAAATGTCATTTGCTGGTTCTAGTGTGAGAATTTGCTGATTTTCTTTGTCATGTACGATATCAAATTTGATATCTTTGGGGTTTGGAGTGTTGTTACCAAGCAATATGAAGGTGCCATTTTTGTTTCTGGGAAATAATGATGGACATTTTATATTCTATTTTATGATGTTGTATAGAGAAAATGATAAAACAATCACAAAGAAAACAACATGACCTACTTGATTATATCTCTGTAATATCGAAGTCATAAAAAAGAAAAGTTTCTCTGGTGGACTTTTATTGTTGATAGGAAAACTATTTTGAAAAGAATCTTCAAAAACATAACTGTTATGTTTTCACAACAACAATCATTATCTACTTGTGTGTAATTTTTTTCTGATACTGGATATCTAATTTTGGACTATATACACCCCCCCTCCCCCCTCCCTCCCTCAAAATGCTGTTGAATTAACTGCAGTTGGTTAAATTTAGGAAGAAATGACAATACAATAATGGGTCTATTATCTTATGACTTATTGTCTCCGGAGGTAAAGGAACAGAAAATTGTCCAGGCACTTAAAATTTAAATTCGCTTGAGGGTTTGGCGCTCATCTCTGGCTTTCTGTGTCGACCCTTGGAGAACAGCTGCTGCCTTGGCAACAATGAATGGAGACTCAAAATAATGCTAAACAATAGAAGATAAAAACTGAGAATCTCCATTATGTTTTGGCCTATGCCTTGATTAAGGAAGATAAAAAGACAATAAAGGCACCAGATAAGGGCGGCCTTGCAGTTAGAAAGCCTGTCTTTTATGTCAACAGGCCTTAAGTGTGAGTCCTCAGCAGGTTAGGGCCAGAATCAAAATGCCTAAAATATAAATATATCCAAAACAGCATTGTGTTGTCACAAAATTATAAAAAACTAACAGCTTTTTTTACAATTGCTTTCCTTCATTTTACACATAGATGTACATTTTTTTTTTACCAAACACTTTCAGCAGATTTAAAGTACACCTTTTTTAGAGCAAAGAGACAAATCACAAGCCTATTTCTCACAATAAACCAACCTCCGATAACAATGTTGACATTAATATTGCAGATGTCAGAAATAAACTTTTTATTCCATCAGTCCCGTTTGCCCCAGTTAACACCACAGAAACACAACTGCTAATAACTTCATCATTAATTAAAAGGCTGTGAGAAAACATATTTGCCTGTGCATATTGCATCGAGTTGTGAAGTAGGAGGAGTGATCTAAGACATCCAGGGAAGTAAAAGTTCTGTTCATTTTCTGCATGGACGATTTTGGTGACGTTTTGAGCACTTACGAGGCTCGGATGGGCATGAAACTATCCTGGATGAATCATCGGTACAAAAGATGAGCAACTGTGTTAGAAAATATCTGGCTCTTTGATTTAAAGTCAAAGGTTGAAGCTTATCCCAAAGTTTATCACATGTGAAATAAGTGCTAATTCTAATGCATTATGAACTATTATGAATTTATTATTATGAACTTAAAATCTTTATTCTTCTTGTTGCTGTTTTCCTTGCTTTTAAAGGACCAGTGTGTAGGATTTAGTGGCATCTAGTGGTGCTGTTGCAGATTGCAACCAAATGAATAGCCCTCTCCTCACCCTCCCCTTCCAAGCACGTGGGAGAACCTACGGTGGCTGTGAAACTTGTAAAAAACATGAAAGGCCCTCTCTAGAGCCAGTGTTTGGTTTGTCCGCTCTGGGTTACTGTAGAAACATGGCAGTGCAACATGGCAGCCTCCGTGGACTCTTCATCATACATCATCACCACTGTGGCTGGTTCCGCTTCTACTATTCCTCCCTGCATTATTTCTAACTGATCCGCTTAACAAACTGCCCCAAATATCTCCATATCTTGTTGTGTAGAACTGTTTTTTATTGAAGAACAATGTCTGCTAATGAAGCTCTGCTAATAAGGTAATGAATATGTTTCATTTACTATAAATTCTATAATAAAAATATCCTGTTATTTAGTCACTTAAAAGCTTTTGGCATGATTAGAAAGTAGGGTTTTCATCAGCAGTAACTTAACATGACTCTGATATGTGCTGCCCTTCGCTAGGCATCCTAAAGCTGACCAAATAAGAACAGAGTGGGCTCATTGGGAGGGGGGAGACAGGAGCTAAGACTGCCTGTTAAGAGACAGAGGCTGAACTGAAGGGCTGCATAAAGGGCCAGTATTAGATAAATAAGAAGCTTTTTGAACTGTGAATCATGCAAAGCTACTTTAGTGGAGTCCCAGAATAAAAATATAGAGCTGGAAATGAGCATAATAGGTCCTCTTTAATGTCTAAATTTTAGAATGGAACATATCCACTGTTGTAATGCTAGGGAGATTAAGTGGCTTATTTAACAAAATTGACATGATTTTTAGCCCACAGTTGAAGTAAAGAGTTCTGATGTCAGAGTGTTTCACAACCTCTTTGAGGTCTTAAACCTAAATTACAATTATGCTAAAACAAAACAAAACAAATAAACAACACAAAGGTATAATATTGGCCACATGTGTTGCAGGCTGATACACACACTGATGATCCTGTACATGAAAAACTGTCCAGGGAAGCAATAAATGATACTAACGCTCAATATCACTGAACAGGTAGGAGCCGATGAAGGAGAACATGAGCACTGAAATCGGCAGGGCGCAGTCTGACAGCACCTCCCTCACTTTGGCATGCAGGAATGGACTGAGAGAGAGAGAGAGAGAGAGAGAGACAGAGAGAAACAAAGAGAGAGAGAGAGGAGAGAGTGGGGAGAGACAAATAATAGAGGAATACAATTACTATGGACAAGACAAGGACAATGGCTGCAATCCTGACACTGTTTAAGTACCTTGGTCTTCCTTTTGCTTACACAATTGAATCCAGCTTTGAGGTTGATTTGATTACTGGGAGCAATCAGAAGTAGAATATTAATGCTTATTAAATCACAGGGAAGAACAGAAGCTTCAACAGAAAAGGGAGCTTTGTAAGAGCCTGTCTGGAAAGTTCTCGCAAGCTCTGTCACTCCTGACAGTCTTTAGAGTCAAGGCCCTACTCAGCAGTATTCATCTGGCCAGCAGTGCTTCCATCCAAACACAATTTAAACTTCTCCAGTGATTTATCTAAAGAGTGCTGCAGCGCTGCAGTGCTGCGCGTACCTCCTTTTGAACTGGTAGAGGGTGTAACCCATCCATAATGTTCCCATCATCAGCAGGAGGCAGAGGACAGGCCTTTCTCGAGTGCATTGGATGAAGGATTCAGGGAGGGTGTTGAGCACCAACCCTGCTGCCACCTCACTTCTGTTTCCCCCCAGCAGGTCTCCACCCCGGGGTAAGTCCTCTATGCTTCTGTTGGCCAGCGTCGGTGCGTGGTAGTACCTCTGAAAGACTGAAATCACATCACCACAGTATTCAGTTCAGCTGGGAATAGATAGTAATATAGATCATTGAAACAGGGGTGTGGGGGCATGGTAGCCTTGGTGTTACAGATGCTGACCATGTACTTGCAACCTTCCTGGTTGGAGTCCAGCCAGGGACCTTTGTTGCATGTCATCCCGTATCTCTCACCCCACTTTTCCTATCATCTATTGTCTTCTATCTAATAAAGGCAAAATGCCCCAAATATACTTTTAAAATTTTTTGAACCCAACACGGTTAGATGCCCCACACATAACTACTTTCACTAGTCAGTTTCACAGTCAGAAATTAGCACAGCAATACTTAATAATAATAATAAATCCAGAGGAAAGCACCACATGACAGGTAAAACTATGATTAGTCTTGTCACCAGCGGTGAGGTCACATGGCACAAAATGAGTTGCTTTACCTCCTGCTGATCATATTCTTCATTTATATTTAAAGCCACAACAATTAGTTGATCATCTTAACTGAATAATCGTTTTTTGTCATGTATTTGCTGGTTTCAGCTGGTTTCAGCTTATCAAATGTGAGGATTTGAAGCTTTTCTGTGTCATACATGCAGACTAATTGAGAAAATAATTGACAGATTAATCGATAATGAAAATAATCATTAGTTGGAGCCCCATGTTATTAATCTATCTATAATTTTGTCATCCAATTCTTCCATGCTGTATTTCTGTAATTTTGCTTTCTTAGTTCATTCTGTACACACAACATCTGTTGCATGTCTGTCAGTCTTGGACGAGAGGGATTCCTCTACTGTTGCTCTTCAGAGGTTTCTTCCATTTTTCCCCAGTAAAGGTTTTTTTTAGGAGGGTTTTCCTTATCCGAATCAAGGGTTTAAGGTTAGAGGATGTTATATTGCTGTACAGATTATGAAGCCCTCTAAGGCACATTTGTAATTTGTGACATTGGGCTATACAAATAAAAATCGACTAGAAAACCCTAAAAATATGCAAGAAATCTTGTATCAAACCAGCAACAAATACCCCTCAAAAACAGTTTGCAGTGGTTATGCTGCAATGAACATGGAAAAGGCAAAGACACATACAAAAAATACTAAATTTAGTAGTCGTTGAAAGATTGGATGGAGACACATCAGCAACAAAGACTGTAACGCTGTAAGAGGAGACCTGCAGCTTTGCACCTGATCAACTCGATCGTTAAATACTCACTCATGGTGTACAGCACACACACACACACACACACACACACACACACACACACACACACACACACACACACACACACACACACACACACACACACACACACACACAGACGAGTGACAAATCACAGGAACAAGACTGTGGCTAGTATGCTAATCTGCCAGCTCGCACCAACAACGGATGATCTATGCAACCTATCAACAAATCTTTCTGAGGGCAGGATTTGTGTCACCAATTCAGTATCTGACCAAATGTGAAATATGGTCACAATCTCTCCTTCTGTTCCTGAGTTATAGCGTTGAATAATGGCAAGAAAAGTGTTTTTGCAGAACATTGTGATGTCACCATGAAGTTGACCTTTGACCTTTTGGATATAAAATGTCATCACTTCATCATTTATTCCTATTAGACATTTGTGTGAAACTGTGTCACAATTAGCATATGAATTCTTGAGTTATGGCCAGAAATTAATGAAATTCTCTCTGGGCATTCCTGAGATATCGCTTTCATGAGAATGGGACAGACATGAGGTCATAGTGACCTTGACCTTTGCCCACCAAAATCTAATCAGTTCATCCTTGAGTCCAAGTGGATGTCTGTGCCAGATTTGAAGAAATTCCCTCAAGGTGTTCCTGAGATATCATGTTCATGAAAACGGGATGGACAACCCGAAAACGTAACGGCTGCCGTCATTGCAGAGGCACAAAAAACAACATCAAGGTGTCACCATGTGCCGCCAGAACAGCGTCCATGTGCCTTGGCATTGATTCTACAAGTCTCTAGAGGCCTACTAGAGGGATGAACACCATTCTTACAAAAGATATTCCCTCATTTGGTGTTTTGATGATGGTGGTGGAGAGCGCTGTCTAACACGTCAGTCCAAAATCTCCTATACGTGTTCAATTAGGTTGAGATCTGGTGACTGTGAAGGCCATAGCGTATGATTCACATCATCCTCACACTCCTCAAACCATTCAGTGACCCCGTGCGCCCTATAGATGGGGGCATTGTCATCCTGGAGGAGACCACTCCCATCAGGATAGAAATGTTTCATCATAGGATAAAGGCGATCACTCAGAACGACTTTGTATTGATTTGCAGTGACCCTTCCCTCTAAGGGGACGAATGGACCCAAACCATGTTAGCGAAATGCCCCCCCACAGCATAACAGACTGGATCCCCTCACTGTAGGCGTCAACCACTCAAGCCTGTACTGCTCTCTTGGTGTACACCACACATGCACTCGCCCACTCGTCGAGAATATGGTGAAGGATGACTCATCTGACCATATCACTTGTTCCACATCTCTGTAGACCAGCGCCTATGGTTTTTGCACCACTGAACTCTGAAATGTGCATTCATCTTTGTAATGAGGGGTTTATGCAGTACAATCCTACTATAATATCCCTCTCTATGTAACTGTTGACAGATTGTTCTTGCTTAACACAGTCTGATCACGTCCTGCATTTGCATCCTCAGTCACCTGAGGAAGAGTTGCTCCTCTGTTTTTCCTTTCACATTGCACTTATGTGCAAGCATCACAGCCATCAAATGTGCGTTGTTGACCACAATTTCAAACCCTATTTACTGAAGTCTCTCCCATAGATGTGAATGCAGATGTCACTTGAGTCACTGTTCCTATTGAAACACCAGCTGAGCAGCCTTTGTGACTGAAGCTCCTGCCATCCGTGCCCCAGCGATGAACCCTCTTTCAAAGTCACTTGGATCGTTTCCTCTTGCCAGCTTGACACAAAATAAGAATCACCTGGGCCCGCTCAGCATTTTTATACATGCCACAGAGCATGATTGGATGTTAATTGCTTAATTGTACCATGCAGTGCACCTGTGTGGAAGCATCTGTGTTTGTCATGTTTCTCCACTCATTTATTCAAGTTTTTTTCCTTTTATTTGTCACCTGTCTGTATATGGTGCCAACAATAAGAATCCTCAAACTTTGATCCTTTATTTTATCTCCTGATATGGCCTGATCAGTCCAGACAACCACTTCAGAACTTAAATCAACCTCAAAATCGCAATGTGCATCTGCCTCTTTAGTAATAATCTCATAGGAGGCTGTAATGTTAAATTCTGCAGAGCGATGGCTCTTCTTCCATTTTAAATAAGAAGGAGGACACAACCTTGTCTATAAGAGCGCCAGACAGGTAGAAATCATCTCTATCGTCATTGAAGAGCGTGTGACACAACCTGCATGCAGCTCCCTCTGCAGGCCTTTTCACAAAACCAGAAGAAAGTTATGGGGCAAGCAAAGTTCTACAGGGGAGACTGGATAACAACCCAAAATGTATTCATTCATGTTCCTGGGAAATATTTTGGATGAAAAGTGCCTACAAAATGGCATAGGTTAATATTATGGTAATGGCATATGAGCTCGGAGCGTATTTTACAAATGGTTTCTGAAAATTGAACTACTGCACCGGCAATCTCCAAACAGGACAACATCGCATTCAAAATAAATTACATTCTGCTATCGTCATCTCATTTTTTGGAAAATTAAATTGTGTAAAATATTTATGATATACTAAGATGAGGCGCAGTAAAGGCAGGGGTGGTGAAATATGACTGCAGGCTGGGTTCAAAATCTGGATTGATTCATTTAGTGCATCGTATTTCTCTCAGCCTCTCAGTATGATGACCCACCAGAGTAACACAGGACATTATGGGTTTATTTCTCTCTCCTCACCGCTAAACACCATAGAGGGCTCTGTGTTTCACCAAATGCTCACTTATTCAAATCCACCACAGGTCAAATCCCTAATAAGAATCTCATTACATTACATAAGTAAACTAATAAAAAGTTAATTAATTAAATAGTTAGTTAATCAGTTGTTAGGGTCTGATTTTTGTTGTTGTTGTTGTCTTTATAGTCTATTTTCAGAAAATCTACTTAAATAATAAAAATTATATCTGGCATCATACTAATATAAAGAAATATGTTGAGTTCTTTCTGTAAGACTTAATTCATCTGCAGAACAATAATACAGGGAAAAGCTATTTGACAGATTCTAATTAAATTTACTTAATGATGAGTTGAAGAGATCTTATGACTATGAGTCAACAAAGGATTCCTTAGTCGAGGACAGGAATATTAATTAGCTGCTCACCTAAAAAAAAAAAAAACCCTCTAAAATTCAGCTATTGTACACTGTAAATTAAGATACTTTGGAAATTAGCTGTTTAAAAATCAGACATTAGCTTGTAATTCCTTGCCAGCCTGACACTTCTTGTAAGCCAGGTCTGGTGGTGGATGTGACAGCAGGTATGATGCTAGCGTTAGCGTTGGTTCTGATTAGTCAGAGCTGACGACAAGCTCTTGATTTGCACAGCCAAAATTCCTGTGATGTGGCAGGAAGAAATACACAGACAAGCTGCAGGCTGAGCTGTGAAAACAAAGAAGAAAGACATCTGTCATGTGTGTCAGTAACTTGGCTTCTTCCCTGGAGTTTTTGTGCTTTCCTGTCTCACAGGTTGCTATGGATCATGGTCATGGATCGCCTAGTGATGGATTGTGGGCTTCCATGGACTGTGGCTGTGGACCTCGTGCTGCTGTGGTCCTGCTTGATGCCAACGCCTGCTTTTATTATTATAATAGTCATATTCTTATTATTATCATTATTGTTTATTATTATTGTTATTATGCTTCCCTGTGTCTCTCCCTCCCCTCTCCCATTCCTTTCTCTCTCAATCCAACCGGTCAAGGCAGATGGCCGCCCACCTAGAGCCCAGTTCTGTTCAAGGTTGATTCCCGTTAAAAGGGGAGTTTTTCCTCGCCGCTGTCGCCAAGTGCTTGCTCATTGGGGGAATGTCGGGTCTCTATAAATTAAAGAGTACGGTCTAGACCTGCTCTGTGTGAAAAGTGCCCTGGCCAAGATAACTTCTGTTTTGATTTGGCACAATGTACATAAAATTGAAATGAAAATGACAACAACAAATGAAAACTTACTTTTGACTGTGCCTTTGACTGCATCGACTACAAATGCGATGGAAATGAACAAGGCGATGACCTCCTCCGTTGACCTGGAAAAACACGGCGACATCACATTATAGAAGTGACAATCAAATCGGTTATAGCATAGTATGTAAAAAACAAGGTGTTAAAAAACTGCAAAGTGTTAAATGAACTGAAATAAAACTAAAAACTAATAAAAGAAAAGAGAATAACATAATGAAATAATAATTAAAACTAACATCCGTACAATTTCAAAATATTGGTATAAAAGAAAATGAATCTTCAGCAAATATTTGATTGTTATTGTTACTGAATTAAATTAGAAAACATCACTGAAGTATGAAATATTGTTTGTTTCATGATCTATACATGTTGTGATACATACACAAAATTATTATACCTCTAAGACATAAAACTACACCTGCAGGCAGACATACAGGTGTCCGGTGTCCAAGCACCCAGTCCAACTCAGACACACACAGCTTGCAATGTAACTAAATGTAAAACTTCTAAACAAGCAGGGGTGACTAATATTAAACTCAAAATTTATATAAAAATTGTAATGTGAAATTACAGTTTGCAGGCTTATGTTTTTTTATATCTGAAAATGATCCTGCGGTTTCAGTCGACCTTATTAGAACCCAATAAAAATCTATCACTTTATTTGTGCTTAAGGTGTGAATTAGTTGTGCAGCAGTGAAACAAAAACACAAACTCATGACATAAATTCAAAGTAAAAGTAAAATTTGTTTAAACAGAGTAAAAAATCTAAAACTTTTTAAAAGAGACGAGAAGAGAAGGACGCATACTAACAGAAAATTTAAGAATTAATTAAATAAATTGGATTGTACTCAAATAAAATGAATTAAGGTGAGTTTAATTAAAAGTGTGTGCGTGTGTGTGTGTGTGTGTGTGTGTGTGTGTGTGTGTGTGTGTGTGTGTGTGTGTGTGTGTGGTAAGACCTTTTGAAGAGCTTCATGACAAGGCTGACATTGAAGATCCCTCCCAGGATGAGGAAGAGGCAGTTCCACAGACCGATGCAAGCGTAGAATGCCGGGAAGTCCAGGTTGTAGTCATCACAGATTCCTCGGATCACTGCAAGTTTATTATTAATCCTTGTTACCAACATGCACTCAACAAATAAAGCACAGTTCATGTGCAGCTGCTCTGCTTCTTTTGCTAATGCAAATATGAGGGAGCAGTAATCGTGTATACCCCCAAAAAACGATGCAGATAAACACTAACTCATATGTCACCTTGTTTGTAATGCGTATGGACACTGAAGCATGGTTGTTGGCCTAATCAGTTTCCATACGATACAAAGAAAGTCAAGAAATGCATTATTCCTTCAAGTTTCATCTAAATTAAATCCATGATGTTTGAGATATTGTATGTGATGAACAAAGAGCCAACAGAAGGAGACCATCAATTCAATCAATAAATAAAAAAAACAATGGAAAGGAACAGTATTGATCATCTTTTTGTACTCTGTAAATACACATATGCTTTAAAAAAAAAAAAAGATAAAACAACAGAAGGACTGTTTTTGCTGCTATTCATGAAGAATCTGAGGAAGAACTGTATTAGAGATTTCTGCATAAGCTTGAGCAGATGTTGATTTTCACACATTTCATACAAAGATAAAATAAATGTTAAGATTTTCATTTAAATAAATAGCGATTAAGACTGAATCACCATGTTTACACAATGGTGATTCAGTCTATGGCTCACTGATGAAAGCGCTTGCATTTGCAGTATTATGATTATTACCAACCAGGTGTCTGTGGTGACTTTCCCGCCATGCGTTACGTGTTTTACGTGTTTTCTATCACCTGGTGGTTAATCCGCCAGAGAGGCTAGGTGAACCTAACACAACAGACTTGCTCTTCAATTCGCTTGTGCTAGCGTGACATCACACAGCAGCGACACTGTTTGGATCTCTGGGAGTGAGGTCGAGTGAGGTCCAAAAACCAGACCTGCAATTACTGATTAACGCCATATGGTGCCACCAAAGAGAACGAAACGGAGATGTTCAAGATTGCCACTTTAAAACCAAAACAATTTACTTGTAATGTTGAGCAGATTTGTGCAAAGATGAGTTACAACTTTACAAACAAGCCATTGTTCTGCTCAGACAATTATTCCCATGAGAATGTGCTTAGCATAATTCTAACCCATTTACTTCAAAGATCATCACGCCACAAACCCCACAAACAGCTTTGGTATTAAAAATACATCTTGGCATCGAAGTCACTGCTTTTCCTCATCACTGCCCGATTCTGCAACTTCCAGCCGTCAAGATTGTTTAAATTCCAAACTACAAAACATTGCTGTTGGGTAAAAAAACATAACAGTTTATGTGCTGTTGTCTCTCTGAACTGAATATAAAGTTTACATGTTCGTGTATGCAATGAGCGAGCTTCCTGACCCGTAGGCCTCTGGAACAAACCATTACGTAAGAAGGGAAAAAAAAAAAGAAGTTATTTTCTTTCATTCCTAAAAAACACACATTTTTGGAGATATGTTCTTATTGTTCGACCTCACTGGGAACACTCATTAAGGGCAAATGTGTGAACAAACAGCTAAATGACTCCAACATTGCTGTTTTCTGGTAAAAGAGCAGATGAGGATGCAAGAGTTTCTAGCTGCTGTTCTACACGGTTGGGTGCCTCCTCCTCTTGATTTCTGACATAATCTTCTTAGTACTCCACCTACCCCAAGCCTCCTTTTCAAATTGGCCGTTGGCAGGAACTGTGAAAAGATAAGTGTGTTTTGGCTGAGCTGGGTTGAATGAAAGAGGGAAAGCCTACCGCTGATGAAGATAGCAAGGGGAGCTGTGGTTAGAGGGATGACTAGAGGAGAACCGGCGAACAACGAGTAGATGACCCCACCAATGCTCTGACCGATGATGGTCTTCCGGACATCTGGGAAGAGAAGAACACACAGAGATAAAACAGGAAGGAAATATTCACATGTTCTGATTAATGTTCTTCTCTAGAGCTGAACAGAAAACTGGAGAAATTTACCAAATCATTTTTAAACAGGGAATGTTATTACAAGGCAAAAGATTTTCTCCGATCCCCTTTGGACATGTTTAAGACATATAAAAGTATTCTGTTTTGAATAATAATTTGTGTCTGATATGGTTTTCTGAGGAGAAACTTAAAATTACATCTACTCCTTCCTCTTTAAAAAAATCCAGGGGGATTTCAAAAGTTTATCTGCTGGATGCAAGATGTTTCCTACTTCACTCTATTGACAGTGTTTGTACACTGGAGGCTTCAAGTTTCCACATCACAATTGTGAAAGTTGCATACTGGACGAAGACTGTCATCCAAACAAGTTGTGTTGTCACAAATCCTGCTGGTATGAACACGTTAAACGGAGATTTAAAATGAGAAGAGAGAAGTTTTACTACTTCAGCAGACGAATGTGAAAACAAACTGCACATACATCTTTCAGCAAAGTGAAGGTAAAACATCCAAGTGATGTATCAATAAGCAAAACGAGTTATCACTGCTTGCTTTCTGTGATATTAGTTCAAACCGGGACTCCTGCCTGTTTCACCTGCTTCCAGACAGAGATTTTGGTGTTGTTGTTTTCCTTATTTGTTGTCAGTTTCCCTCCTGACAGTTAGTTTGGAGGTTTGTTTGTCAGATTGTGTTTGGCTCGTTTGGGGAACTTGGTGTTGTCTGGAGGGATTTTCTTCACTTGGAGTAGTGACAGCGGGGGGGTTTAACTGGCAGAATAATCAATACAATCAATTAAAAAAACCCCTGTCCTGTGTGAGGAGTGTTTGTAGTTGACAGAAGTATCCCCCAACCAGACGTCACCATGCCCATCAGAAAGAAAGCTGCTTTCACCTCACATATTATTATTTATTTTTCACAATTGAGGACGTTTATTAACCTGTTTTCTATATAAACTAAATATAAACAAAATTTATAGTGAAATTACATAAAGTATTCTATTATTGCACATGTGCTATTCAGGTAGTAGGTAAGTGTCACAGGCATGATGTTGTTCCTCATCTGTCGGATAAATGAAATAGTGAACTGTTTGCTAACATACTCTGCCAGTTTTTGGGGATTCTTCTGCCCTCTAGTGGCCAAAAATCAACTGATGCAGCTTTAAGCTACACTAAATAATAGATTATAAAATCATAAACAGCGATAGTATGAAACCACCAGCCTCTTATCTAACATCAACTCTGTTGGCAACTAATAATGTTTAATTCCTGAATACTGCACAACCCATAACTTTAAGTCAGTGATTATTATTGTATTGTTATATTGAGCTAACTGCTGATGTAAAGGGAGTTAATGACCTTGCTCATTAAGCTGTATGGGATATGTAGTCTATCTCCTCCTAAAAACATTATTGATTAGAATATGTTGTTAAAAATAGTAGTTTGTTAGATCCAAACTTCAAACTCTGTGTGAGGATTTGTCTGTGCAGAAAATAACCAGTAAGCAGAGCTGCTGAGAAAAAGGTGTTCAGGTGGGTATTTTCGAGTATGTCCTCGTACCAATTTCACCACGTGTGCTCTCGTCATTGAGGGAGCCGAAAGCGATGGCGGGGAGGAGGATGGCGATGTAGAGGAAGATGGCTGTGGTCATGTACTTCAGTAGGGTTTTATTACTGCCAACTATACCTGAGGGGAGACAAATGCAAACACATGAGTCATATTCACCTCATAATGGAGCGGAGGAGGCTCAACACTTTCATTTCAAAAATGACAAAAACATTAACAGAGTTCATCATTCAGTGCCTCTACAATATGGACCATCCAGTACGTACAGTAAAACTATTCTACAAGGGCTTACACTACCTACTGCCCTTACAAAAAAATATGAGTAATTTGTTTCAGTTTTGTGCTATCCATCATTTTGTAAAAGCAGTTATCCCTTTTATCCAAATGATGGATAACTCATTTTGGAATAAAACACTTTAATTGGGCCCTAATGTGATCACAATGATTTTGGTCCTGTGACCTTCATCAGATGATCATTATCTGATGACACTCACAAGACAGAAATATCTTGATTTTGTTACAGCACAATGAATGTGTTTGGATTTTTATGAAATGAGGACAGGACTGAAAAAAGAGCAGTTGAGGAGGAGAATCCAGTTTAACAACTTTGTTCTGCTTAAATGCACCTCAGGTAGTCTCAGTCAGGTTTTTTGTTTTTTTGTTCTTGTTGTATGTGCACATTTATTGGAGAGGGGGCAGTGGTGTTGCAGAAAGCTTAAAACACATTTCTTGATAAAGAGTATGATTTGATGAGTCAATAAAACCGCCAACCTGCTGAGATTGCAATGGGAATATATAAGGCAATGTCCTTGTCTGATGACTTGGGAAATTACAATAATATTGGACATACGGGAACATAAGGGAACAGTAAGACATCTGAGTCATTTTAGCAAGAGACGACCCTAGATGTGACACAGATGCAGCACAGATGTATTTGAGGCAAACGGTGACAGACAAATGAGGAGCTGCCAAGAGGCACCCCGGTGTGGCATAATAAGGAAGATGATTCACTTTCACTACAAGTCCAGGTCCTGCCTACCATCTGTGAAGTCAGAGGCGTAGAGAGGCAGTCTGCGGCACAAGTCCTCATAAATCCCCCGGCCAGCTTTGAAGAAATCTTTACACTGTGGACAGATGGGAAAAGGTTAGATTTTTAACAAGGACACACGGACTCGCTGATGCAAAGTAACTGAACCAGGACCAACCTGGCCACCTATAGCTGATATAAGTAACAGCAGCAGCGGTTTGCAAGGAAAGCAACAGCTGCTGCAATTTTGACATTTGTGCCACCTGCAAGCAATGACAACTGCATTTTTTTTCTCTTTTTATATCCATTTGTGTGTATGTTTAACAAATTATACTGTACATTTCAGTATATTCTGCTGAATACTTAAAAGAGTGTTGTCATGTGTCCTTTGTCTTCCAGGACTGTTATCCTGGTTACTTTGGAGAGTGAAGGTGTTCAAATGGGAAAACGGGGTTGCTGAGGCCTGAAGAAAAATAAAAATGAGCGATGTAGGTTAACTAAATTCTGTCTTATACTGAATAATGGTAAACTTGGATGTTAATAATTGACATATCTGGTAAAATAATTAGCTTTCCAGACAAATAACATGTATGTTTACCAGATGGACAAGTGTTTTATCTAACAGGTGGAAAAAGTAAGAAATATAAAACCTCAAAAACAAACATACCTGAAAAACACTCAATGCAACAAAAAAAGAAACTATACGCATTTCAATTTAATCCTTAATAATGTACAATGTTTTTGAAAATTTAATATTTTGGTTTTAGGCAATTTAGGTTGTGTTATCCATGGTGACTTCCAAAAAAAATGCCACAGCATGTAAGGCCTGAGGCTGTACCCAAACTTTATCTTTTATGCATTACTCTGCTCTGGACAGTGACACATTAAGATTAAAAAAAAACTGCCCAATTGATGATTCAGCTAAGACACTGAAATCCACAGAGAGCTCTCTGATAGATGATTTGAATCATCAAATTCAACAAAGTAGTCCTAGAAAAGCTCGAATAATCCAAAACAATGTCAGCAGAGCGGCACGGTCACATTTAGATGTACATTTACTTAAGATCCCAGTGTCCCTAGAATGATAAAGAATGACAGAGATGACAGAAACAGCGAGGGACAGAAGATTGTGTATTTTTAGAGATGTCAGGAGATGGAAAAGAACCACCACATGATCCAAAAGGAGACATGAAGTGCTTCTTAAAAAGATGAGCTTTCAGGTTACAGAAGATAGGGAGTAAAGTGCAGTCCTGACTGAGCTTATTAAGCAAATTATCCAATTACCCAATGTTTCATTTTCTTGTTGAACATAACATTACACAGTTAAATGGAGCACTTGACAAGGTGGGGGCGGAGGGATGTATGAGTAGGAAAAGCCCTTGGGAAAATCATTCCTGCCTCATTTGTCATCTTAAAAAGTTTTGACGGTTTTTGGCAGAACAAAGCAATTTACTTCAATGTAAACAACATCAAAACAAACAACAGCATCAGCATTTTCTTTTTTTTTCTCCTTGAGCGAGCTGGCTAGTTTTATGAAGCCACGCATGCTTGTTCAACCAGCACTATTCATCCATTAAATCCCTATACATCATGGAATCATTTATTATTACAAGGGAGCTGGTGAGTGTATTGTGTTTGTGTGTGTTTGTGTGTGTGTGTGTGTGTGGTGATCACAAGCTTTTGGCTCAGGTTCGATAAACAAAAGTCTCAGAGAGGAATTACCGTCCACCCGTTTGCCATTCGCTCTGAATGGTCGATAGAGTGAGGCAACAGGAAGGTAAAACCATAAAAACACAACAACAATATGGCCTTGTTACTTCAAGTTTAGGAAATTGGTGTGATGTTGCAGGTGGTCCAATGTCAATTTCGGATGTGAAAGAAGGTGGAGAAGGTGGGTGGTCTCTCTGTCTCTGTTCTTTTCTCTCTCATTTTATCATTTTCTATTCCCTCTCGATTTCCCCTGCTCTCTCCCCCTCCCCTCCTCTCTCTCATCCCTTCTTTCCCCCCTTTCTCTCCATCGGTCTCTCTCTATATATCCCTCTTTCACTGAGTGGCACTGAGCCTTTCAAGCCCTGGGATAAACACCTAACAAAATCCTCCGCTATAAAAAAAAAAAAAAAAAAAAAAAAAAAACACAAGGGGAAATGTCTGCGAGCCCTGGCCTGTCAACGGCAACATTAGGAGGAGATGTTGGTCCGTGGCATTGAGCACAGCCCCTCTGGAGGTGTGTGTTTATGTGCGTGAATGTGTGTGTGTGTGTGTGTGTGTGTGTGTGTTTGTGCGTGTGTAGATGCACATGTAGCTAAGGGGTGGGGAGTTCTGACAGGACTGTGAGAGATGTAAGGTCATTTACCCACTGAGGAGGCCTGGCAGGAGTTGATGCTGATTGATTAGGGGGAGAGAAAAGATGGAAGAGTCAAGCCAGCCGAGCGAGGAGAGGAGGAGGAGGAGGAGGTCGGGGGGGGGGGGGGGGGGATGGAAAAAGGAGACTGAAGAGAATTTTAAAGAAAGGTTGAAATGTGTAAATGTATGTGCATAAGTCTCATTTCTCTACAGAGCCCTGTAAAGAAATGAGATGATGGGAGAGTAAGTGCAAGGTGAGGAAGGAAGTTGAGGATGGGAAGATTTCGGATAATACCCCAACTCTAACACATGGAGGAAAATTAGGTAGGGAGTGCTCAGGGCGCTGAGAGTGACTCATAATGTCATCATATGAATACATGCTGCTTTAAAATGTGTGGAAATGTGGCAAAAAGCCTGACACTAAAAGGCGGTACATACGGGATATATAGCTCCCGCAAACACACACATACACACACACACACGCTGCTGCCCACCTTGAGAGGTTTGTGACTGCGGGGGTCAGTCTCCTCTTTCCCCAGAGCGGTGGGCTGCTGGTTGGCTGCTGTCAGCTGGTGCCTCTGGAACACCAGTGCCTCCTTAAACTCCTCCTGCGTCTTTGTTTCCAGCAGCTTCTGCCTGAAGGAGATGTCAGAGAACATGGTGGCGAACGTCCTGCCCAGCTCCATCGCTGTCTTGGTGCTTTTCTGTGGGAGAGGAAATCAAAAACTGCATTCACTGATTTTTTGGCCAATTGGGGGCAGTGGAAATGTGGTGGATTTCCGTGCTTCTATTTTATATAAATATTTACGTTACTGTCTTTCAAAGGCTGTAGCAGGCTCAGTTTTAAAGCTAGATGAAGATTCTGGTATCATACCGTATAAAATTAGATGACCTAAGGCATCCATTGATACCATCCATGTCATGCTAGCTTGTCGGGAAGGGGGCTAAATAACACTCCGAAGTTAGGCTAAATTTTGGCGAAGGAAAAACTGGCATGGTCATTTTCAAAGGGATACCTTGACCTCTCACCTCAAGACATCTGAATGAAAATGGGTTTTATGGTTACCCACAAGTCTCCCCTTTACAGACATGGCCACTTTACATTAATCCCATGCAGTTTTTACATGCAATTTAAATGTGTTATTTTCACCTATTCTATAAATGGTGAATTTGAATATTTCTGCATATGAGGTCCCTGAACAGTCTAAGAATTGCATAAATTGGGTATGACTGGAAAGCTCTTGTGGATTCAGTGAGCACAACTGTATTCATTTGTGATGATGTTAGTCCCCACAGTAGCAATGTCATTGTAGTGTACCATTTTTTGAAACTTGACCTCACTGTGTAAAATGACCTATTGTGACCTCTAGGATAATCACAGCCTCATGAAACTTTATAACCACAAACTAGAGGCCGAGGGCATTCAGAGGATGTATGTAGTTTCTAGGTATACTGACAATAAGGGGTTTTTGAGCAATTTCTAGAACAGAAGTGCTCACCATCCAATCGCCAAAAAAAGCAATTCTTGCAGAAATCTCCAAATGTCAAATGTTTTTTTATACCAAATCACAGCATGAATTTTCTTAATGTGGTATTTTGGAGGGATTTTTGACCATTTTTATCAATTCTTGAGTGGTCAAAACGGTTAAATTTTGCACCAAATCTGTGTAACAAATGGTATAAACCCAAAAATTGCTACTTATGAGACATAATTGAGGATGGAAGTGGCCATCATATACTTCCATCATAATGTTCTAAGACCTTATAGACTCTAAACGTTCAAAATTTGAATAGGCGCCTAAGCAAAAAAATGTTTCTTATAGATTTCTGACAAAAAAAAACACACACAGTCCTGAGCGTCTCAAATTAATCTTCAGGTTCCCTGCTTTCAGATGATGTAGACCACTTCTATGTGGCAGATACTGTTCATCTGCTATCGCCCCCTAAAAATCCTCTGCCCCCCTAAAAAAGACAAAAATGGGTCTATGGTAGGGAGGGAGAATGGAAGAGGTTAAGCTGCTAAATGTCTCACTGTCAATAACTGTCTGTCTGCCATTTGGTACTGGGCGGATAGTGTACAGTCGTGTTTTTATGAGTTCCTCTTGCAAACCAGCTGCCTGTTGCAGCAGGAAACTGTGCTGATGAGAGCGGTGGGACTGAAAAATGAATCAGTAAAGTTGCGGGCAATAAAACCAAAACAATGAGCTGGAACGCTCTTGTGGGTTTTAAAAAACCCTTTCACATTACACCATTTTAATACAAAACTATTGGGCACCCAGGTAGGTACTGATTAAAATACCACATATATCACATAACCACAATATTGAAAAAGAGATTGATTAAAGCAGCTTTCATCCCAAAATTCAAATGCTTTTAGCACTGATGACAATGTATACAGTGAGATTTATCTACTGTAACAATTAGATTTAGAAGTTGTTTTTTTTAATCAATGTGATGAAATACCTTGATCTGTCAGGTATTTAATTCACTGGATTAGCCAAAAGTAGACATCATCTGGTCATCAGGTCAACTGATGTATAACGTGTTTCTTAAATAATTAATCACAACTTAAAATGGTGCTGTTTTCATCAAATGTCTCTCAGTTGCCAAAAATCTTTTACAAAATGCACCAAAACTTCCTGCTTAGCTGCCAAATAGAGCTATAAATCTGGTCTGTATATCTTAATATTAATACTTCCCAGGTAGGTTGGGTAGGTGGCAGTTTGGAGTTGAGTGTTTTGGAGGACAATAATCCCACATCTGTTACAAATAATTCTATCACAAGTCACAAATTGTGACAGAGTGATGGTAATATTGTGCTGGCAGGCTCTGCGATCACGTGGTGTCATGGAAGCCTTGTTAGCCAGGTGGTGATGATACTAACATAGCTGGGCTCAATGCATACAGCAGCAGCTGCAGCAAATAGAATAACTAAAGCCCTTAAGCTTTCTCACAGCGGTAATTGAATTTCAACCAGAGCTGAAAGAGTTGAAAGAACAGACCTTGACTTTTTTAAGGCTCTCTTTCTATGTCAAGGCATGGGATACCCTACCTACAGTCAGACAACAGGTTTGAGAAGCAAACTCCATCAAAAATCTAACTGATGAGTATCAAATCTCAGCAGTTACACTGGATTCCAATGGAAACCCACAGTTGCAGCAGAAAAAAAAAAGCCTCCCTATTAGCTGCCAGGACGCAAACACACTCACAATGACAATACATGTTGATGTTTAGCTGGTCATTTTTTAATTTTGTTTTAATGTTCACCATCTTGGTTTAGTGTTTTATCATGCCAACATTCGCTAATTAACACTTAACACAAAATACCTCTGAGGCTGATGGGAACGCCGTTAGTTTTCCATGTATTTTACAAATAAATCAGACAAATTAAAATTTTGACCTGATGATGGTGCAAGATAAGAAGTCAGTATTACCAAAGTTATTAATTCATCCACATGAATGTCTTTTTTAAATTACTATTATTTTTTGGCATGTTGCCTTTATTTGAGAGTCAGTGGAGAGAGAGACAGGAAACACAGGGAGAGAGAGTCAGACGTATGACACACAACAAGGGACCCGCGGCCAGGAGTCGAACCGTAGGCGTTGTGGTTATGTGGCATGTGCCTTGACTGTTAGGCCATCGGGATGCCCTCAAGATGAATGTCTGCACTAAATTTCATAGCAATCTATCCAATAGTTGTCAAGACATCTCACTCAAAACCACAAAACCTCGCTAAACGGCGCTAAAAGGAAAGATCAGGGGATCACCACAGTCATTAGGATACATCATCTGAGAATCATAAATACTATATGTACAATCAATAATTACTATAAACTGCCAATGTATCTTGTAGATGTGAACATATTGAGATATTTCACTGGATAAGTAAAGAATTTGATCTGCTGGTGGCTTCATACTCTGGACATGACGAATACACAAAATTTCATGGAAATCCATTGAATAGTTGTTGAGATATCCATGGAACCACGCCGCTCACAAAGCTGAAAAGTATCACAGCACCCATAGAAACTTCTCAAACTACTCCTGTAGCATAAGGTTGCTAGAGCTATGAGGAGGTAATAGCGTGACACAGAGGTAGCGTTTTCAGTTAGGTCATAGTGAAACTAATGGCAGAGAAGTGGATTACGCTGCAGAAGCTATCTTGATATGTCTTCCTGTGACTCTGGGTCAAGTTAACTACAGCTGCCATCCTCAAGAAAGCAGGGAGCCACCTTTAAAGCCTACAAGGAGTGAGTGTGTCATACTCAAAAGATGGGATTTTCAATGGAGGGATTATTTAAGTTTTGAAAGTTCAGTCACTAGTTTGATTAACCAGGCGGACTGGGAAAATGTGGGTGCAGAAAGTGAGTGAACACATCAATATTCAACACAGTTTATTTGAAGGCAACAGCAAATAAATGTGATGATATGAGCTTTCAGGTATGAGTTTGTTTAATCGAGTGAATAAGAAACGGAGCATTTTTTAAGAAAGGTCATGCCTATTCAGCACATTCACTTTGGGTAAAGAAAAGGACAAGAAAAAAAGCCACAAATGCTGTAAAGCTCTCTAAATGGTGGGTGATGGAACCAAAGGAATTCCTATTATCATTATCATCATGCCCCTTCAAAGATTTTTCTCGCAGAGGCAGTCACCATCAAGGATAATTGAGACATAATAGTGCTTTATGTTTACTTGGGGCTTAGATTAATGCCTCTGAGAATGCCATTAGTGGTTGTGATTGCTGCCTGTAAGACTGGCAAGGAGGGCACTCGAAGCATTGCGGATAGGCACAAACACAAAGGACGGTTCATGGGAAAAAAGAGATAGAATCCAAACAAACAAACAGACAAACAGAAAACATGATGCAGTTAGCTGAGGCATTGCTGATTGCCAGGGTCATTCCAATCCCCACATGGTGGTTCCAGTTTGATGGTGGGTTAGTGAACATGGTGTGCTTTTGTGGCTGGATAGGAAGGTGGAGGGATACCATGCTAAAAGTGTGGGCAGCATGAAGAATTCCCTTTTTTTACAGCAGAAACGGGGCTGAGGATTAGAGGATTAGGGCTCCATCTGGAGTGGAGCAACAATCAGAGCCATCTGAAGACAGGAGAGTGATGTGTGTGTGTGTGTGTGTGTATGTGTGGGTGGGTGGGGGGGGGGGGGGGGGGGGGGGTGGAGTTGAAAGCTCAGGATGGAGCAGTGGAGGACAGGAGGGTTGAGTGGCTTGATGCGAAGTAGAAAGAGTTCATGTTTGATGGAAGGGAAGGGTATTACAGGATATGTGGCACTCTCCACCGGCTACAGCAAGCTCTTCAGAGCTGAAGAAAACAGCAATCCTGCACACAACAGTGACCCAGAAGGTTCAGCCAACAGGACACTCATGCCCACACAAGATACTGAGAGGCCTTTGGATTAAATTCAGTTCAGCAGAGATTTGGCAGCACTGCAGCTGTACCACTGGTATTTTAGATATAGTAAAAACAAGGGGAAGTTGGTGGAAAATTATCTTAAAAGGAAAATCAATATTCTGAGTATAGAGAAATATAACAGATATTTCCTTTAAATCCTGCTGTCAGCCTACATTTTTAAATAAATTAAAATCTGAGGTGAGAACATCAGAGTAGAAAAAAATCATAGTAAAAATTTTATTTTAAAAGCACCATTTGTAATCCAAAGAAATCTGCAGTTTATTCATGTTTTATTACTTAAATTACTGTGGCACATAATCAGCAGCTAATTCATGTTTTTTCCCCAATTGGTTTTTTTTTATATTAAATTACAAAATCATCATCAAACTATATTTTTCGGCCTGTCCTTTTCCAACAGGACCTTGGTTACTGTAACCTGTGCTGATCAGCAGCTTTTTGCAGCAGGAAACATAACAGGTGTTTGGAAACGTGGGAACACGCAATCCTGGAGAAAATCTGTTTTAACATATCTGAGTATTTACTGGTAAAAATACTGTATGTAAAAACAGAAAATGATCACCCTTATTTATTCAATATATTGGACGATGGCCGACTTTTACTGAATTTTCATGAGCAGACTACTTTCTTAAAAAGTTTCAAGCGTTGAACTGAATATACGTCACCTTTTACATACAGTAGCTGAAAGCAGAGCCGCGGGGTATGCAAATTATAAACTACTCCAGTCGTAGCAGCAATATGTTTCCATTGATCATATAGTGAGTTCAGTTTTACTGAACTTGCAGCTAACTCACCTTACAGAACTTTTACTTTCAGGCAAAGATGAATGATAAAAAAGCCAAATGACTGATTCAAACGACTCTACAATTGGACTGTATCATTTCCTCAAAATGATCCTCTAAGCACATTATTAGTGAATAACTGACGGAACGAATTGACAAATGAATAAGGAGGTAATATTTAAGCTGGATAAGCATAGCAACAATTTAACAGCCAGCTACAAAAGAGCACAAATAAATGATGAAATGAAGGATAGATAATAAAATAAATTAATAAACCAAATAATCAAATAATAAAGTGGATGAACAAATGCCACAGTAATCCAGTAAGACACATAAATCACGCGTATCATTTTACTCCCTCTGGGTGCAGCGGTTACCATTTTGAGCGGGGCCAGTATCAGGATGACATAGCGGACCTCGCAGCAGTTCTCCCCCCAGTTTTGCGGCCTCTCCAGGCGAGAGATGCACACGTGACGCCTCTGGAGATGCTTCACGTTGCAGCTGGAGCAAAGAGGAGAGAAGGAGGAGGTTTTTATAAATGTCAACACCTCACCTCACCAGCAGTGCCCTTCATTTCCATAGATTAACCTCTTTGTCTGCAGCAACAGTTGGACAGTATTCAAATGTCCTGGGTGAGCACACACACACACACACACACACACACACACACATCCATGTACAGTATATGAGGCTGCACACAAATATGCTGCAGGCACACTCACATATAAATTCCTGTACTGTAGTTCTATAGTTGGATTTAAGTGTAATTTACACAAAATTTAAATATCATATCAAAAACACTCCCACTACCACATACCACATTCAAATATTGTCACTGGCCAATGAAAACCAATGAAAACCATGTATCTCCAAATCTGTTGATTTAAATTTCTCAGATAAACTGAAGCATTTAATGTTCCTTTATAACATGACACAAGTTTCCTATTTCTTAAGTCAAATAAATCATTTTAAGACCCATTAGAGTATCTGAAAAATGTAATGTCACAAAGCTGAAAACAGGAATGTATGAGATATGGTTGTCACAGAACAGTATGTACAGCTTTAATCAAATATTTTATTTTAGTTGTACATGTTTAGTGATGATGATGATTCAGATTAATACTTGCTTATCTTATTTATTATTGTTGTTATTTGCTTGTCCTTTATTTCAAGTGTGAGCTCTACAACTTTCATCATCAATCTGTTGATTATTTTTTCCATTAAACCATAAATTTAGTTTGTAAAAAGTCAGAAAATAGTAAAAAAAAAAGAAAAAAAAGTCCTCAAAATGCTTGTTTTACAATTTAAAGCCCAAAGACATTCAATTTACAAAGATATGAAACAGAGAAAGGTAGAAAATCTTAACATTTGAGGGGCTACAATGTCTTTTGTATTTTTACTTGATAAATGAATACAAATCAATTACAATAGTTGTCAAATAATTCCTTGTTGATCTACTAATTGATTAATTGACTAATTGTTTCAGATCTAAACCTCTCTATCTCTCTCTCTCTCACACACACACACACTTCAGCTTACAGGATGCAGAGCCAGGACTGCTGGTACTGGACCCCGGTGGCGGTGGCTGTCACTCCCTGGATCGTCTCTGACAGCAGGTGGACTGCGGGGCAAAGGTCAGAGGTCAAATACAAGTTAGCTGAAATCGACCTCACATCCAGTTTGACCCTCTCACACACACACTCCATCATTTCCTACTACACAGTCTTGAGCTACTTCTTGTCTTTAATACCTTAATAGCACCAGCAATGCATGTCAACCCTTTATTGCAGCTGAAAATGATAAAAATTATAGTTTTATGTTCATTATCACATTTAAGAGCATCTCTTATATCTCAATATTTCTGCATTATATGTATTTAAAAATCAACCCTGGCGCTGATTTCTTTATCTAGCGTAATGATGTCGGCCAAATACCTAAAAGGTTCAATATAAAACAAGAACCTTATCTGCTGTGCCAAGCCTCTCAATATGATGTCTACATCAGAAGTGTCTAACGAGCTCGCCTTCTGCTTTAGATAGTGATGCCAGTCTGCACTGTGTGCAAACATCACACCACGACAAGCTGATAACGATGTCCATCCGACCCCTGAAAACACCAATGCTCATGCTAGACAATTAAAAAAAAAAACACATTTTATTATGCCTCCATGTTTACACAGAATAAATCATTAAAGATGGGCGACTGGTGGCGCTGCTGAAGCTAGCTCGTTGCTTCCTAATAAGAGGAATCTCCCTTTCGACTTCTCACGCTGAGAGTGATGAATAACAGTGTTTTGGGGGGTATTCTTCAGCAGCCCCGACTATCCCAAACCCCTCAAGGAGATTCAGCGTGCTTCGGCTTGCAACGTCCTCTTTGACTCATCAGCACTGAGCAAATTACAGGGTGGAAATGTTTAGTATCGTAAGCAGCGGGGACGATCATTTCCATATCACTCTGATTTTCCCTGCCAGTGGTTTCTCTCTTTCTTTCTGTCTGTCTTTGTCTTTCTCTCCATCACTCTCCCTTTCTCTCTCTCCCTCTCTGCCATGCCGTCTCATCAATAAAGTATCCTCCATTCATGCCAGAAAATGATGGGCGTCACCATGACAACAGTATCACAGTGCTCAAGGAGTGAGAGAGCAAGGAAGGGAGAATAAGAGAAGGAGGGAGGGGGGGGCAGCCGGGAGAGACAGAGAAATAAGAGAGAGAGAGAGAGAGAGAGAGAGAGAGCATGTAGATAAAGAGTAAGAGGTAAAGAAAGGATGAAAAGAAGCCTTTAGAGAAAGAATGACAAGGAAGAAAAAAATATGGCACGTGGTGTGGAAGAGAGTGAGAGAGGCGGGAAAAAAAGGGAAACAAGGGAGACACGGGGAGAGAAAAATAAAAGAGAGAGGCAAGAAGACCAAGGAGGAGATCGAGGAGGAGGAGACATGCAGAGAGGAAGACTGAAACAGAAAGGAAAAATGCAAGCAACAGAAACAGGGCCACAGAAGGACCAAGGGAATGAAAAAAATCATACAAAAAAAAACAAAAAACACCAAGAATGTGACAAACAAGAAGGAAAATGAGAGTGAGACAAGATGAAAAGAAGAGAGAGACAGACAGACAGATAGACAGACACAGAGAGAGAGAAGGAGGGAAGGGATAGAAAAGTAAAGGGTGAAGGAGATGGACTGGGATTCAATTCAATTAATAGCAGTAAGCCTGACAGCCATGTAATAATCAAAAACCATCCAATTTCTCATTGACGTCAGGAAAGAGAAGAGGGGAGAGAGAAAGTAATAGAAAGAGAGAGATGTAAACAGAACAAAGAAAGATTAAAAGATAAACAGAGGAGGGAAAGAGGATGAAACAGAGGGAGACAGCGGTTACAGAAGAGCAAAGCGAAGACAGGAAAGACACAGACAGAGAGAGGTGGACAATGTGTACGGCAGCGATATCCATAGTCCTCCATACTAACAGCATCGGTGGCCAAAATCAGACGACCATCAGAGAAGCTGGCTGCTGACACTGTTAGCCACGAGCCTCCAAATAATAATAATAATTATAAAGTTTATTTGTATTGCAATTATCAAAACCAGCGTTACAAAGTGCTTTACAATGAACACATAAAACACAACAATAAAATACACATGTATGCATGTATGCACAACAAGGTTTTCCCTGGATTTTTTCAGACAAAGGTGGCAAAGGCTGGAGAACGTGCGCGGTGTGGCGTACACAGTTTGTGCACGTAGTTGCGCATCTTTGGAGTGTCGTGCACTTAAGTGAAAAAAATCACGATTTGACAGACAAAAGTGTCCATAGGGATTTAAATTGTATACCAAGAGATATACTTATCTTATATATATGTATAATTATATATATACTATATATATCTTATGTATGTATCTATACTTATCTCTCAATTCCATACTATTGATTCTGAATCGAATTGGGTGACAATTCGATTCAGAATTGATTCTCAATTCAAAAACGATTCTCAATTGAATGCAAAGAAAAGGTGGCACTACTTTCAGTCTGTTGCTCCAGTATACTGTGTGCCAAACCATTCACTAGTGTCCTTAACTGAAATATAATGTGAAACATAACTGGCAGATGAGATAAATAGTCTGCAGTCTTTTCATTTAAAAGTGTTAACTGCTTTAATTAATGAATGAATTAATTTGAAAACGTCTTACAGTCTTCTGCCTGTATGAGAATAACAAACTGAGGGGGAGGCAGAGCGCTCCGCGGTGTTGTTATTAACGTCATATATCCAGCAGTGGAGAGCAGCCTCTCTGCCGCACCGTTACCTCCGGGTAAAGACATCGCTGTCGCAGTTGAGTTCTGTCTTTTTCGTTCCAAGAGGAATAAAACTTAAAGACAATAGTTGATAAAACACAAAGTATAAAATGTAAAAAGAATGGGTGAATTAAAATTGAGAATAGAGCAGTGCAAGGTCAAGAATAAAGTACAGTATAATACAATAGTTAAAGGGGACCTTTTATGCTTTTCCTTATTTTCAGTCATATATATATATAACGTTACAGTGTCAGGTGTTCATATTAAACGTGGCCAAAGTGTCAAATAGTAAGGTAAACGTATGTAGAAGTAATCCCTGTGAGCAACAAGCACCAGCTTCAGATTGCTCTGAATGTTAGGTTTCCAAAGTTTTCTTCCGATACCGGCTCATGACGGATTTCTTTATATGGTCATCTGCTCCACTCCACTAACATTATGGCATTTTTCCGATGTTTGGGGGGTAGTCGCGCCGAGCCATGACTCAAGTTGAGCTGGCACGCTGCAAGTGTTTTTCCATTACACAGCAGAGCAAAGTAAAATAAGTAGTTTACCTGTTGGAAGAACTGTGCTGGTCATCTACAGCTCTTCATCAAACATCATCATCACTGTGGCTGTTTCCGCTTATACTATTCCTCCCTGTCTTATTTCTAACTGATCTGCTGAACCAATAACTCTAAATATGTTCATATGTTGTTGTGTCCCTTGGTTTTTAGCGCTGCTAATGAAGCTCTGCTAATTTGGGGAGGAACATGTTTCATTTCCTGTAAATTCTTCACAATAAAAGTCATTTAAAAGCTTTTACTATGAAGTAGTAAAGTGGGAAATATTGGGTTTTAATTGGCAGTAACTTCACATGACTGATGTGGCTGCCTTTTGGCAGGCTTTGACAAAGCTAGCCAATCAGTGGGCTCATCAGGAGGGGGGCCTTAAAGAGACAGGAGCTTAGATTGCCTGTTAAGATACAAAGGCTGAACTGAGGGGCTGCATAAAGGGCCAATATAAGATAAAAGAGTTTTTTTGAACTGTGAATCGTGCAAAGCTACTCTTGTGGAGTTCCAGAATAAAAAAATATAGAGCAAGAAATGAGCATAATATGTCCCCTTTAAGAGTCAAAATAAACATAAAATGAAAGAAAATTTATTAGGAAGCCTTTCAATAAAAATGAAGTGATTTAATAGAAAATACTGATATAGCAAGACGGAGTTCCTCAGGCAGGCCGTTCCACAGCCAAGGAGCCCTAACAGCAAACGCTCAAACGCCCTTTAGTCTTTAAATGTGAGGTGGGAACAGTCAGCACATTACTGCTTGAGGATCTCACACAGCAGTTCTGATATATATATTCTGAGGCCAGGCCATGAAGGGCTTTAAAAGTAATAAGTAAAATCTTAAAATCAATCCTAAAATAAATGGGCAGCCAGTGCAAGGTCATTAAACTTGGAGTAATGTGTTCTCTTTTCTTGGTTTTTGATAGGAGTCTTGCTGCCGTATTTTGCACAACTTGGAGTCGTGAATGATAATTTTTAGTGTCATTAAAACTCAGAATTGATCTTATCCTAACAATATTCCTCAGATGGTAGGACCTTGACTGGCTAACCTTGTTAATGTGGTTCTCAAAAGTGAGGTTAGTGTCAAAGAGCATATCCAGGTACCTGACAGTTGACTTAACATTAATTGTTAAAGGACCAACAGAGGACTGGATACTGGGATGCAGATTATCAGGACCAATGATAAGGATCTTGGTTTTATCCTAGTTTAAGAAGAAGAAAATTTGCTGAAATCCATTTTTAATATCTGCTAGGTAATTTGTAAGACTGGAGAGTTTTGAAATCTCGGTCGGCTTTACTGGGAGATATAGCTGCATGTCATCAGCGTAGCAGTGGAATGAAATTTTATGTATTTGTTTATGTATAACATGGCCAAGTGGGAGCATATACTGTCGACACCTGAGGAACTCCACAATTTACTTAAGATTGAGGGGAGACATGACCGATAGACACAAAAAAAAATTGTAATTTGTCAAATAAGAACAAAACCACTTCAAATCCGTCCCAGATATACCAACCAAGTGTTGTAGCTACTCAATCAGAATTTTGTGGTCAACTGTATTAAAAGCTGTATTTAAGTCTAGCAGTACAAGAATGGAACATTCACCAGTATCAGCCGTTCTCAAAATATCATTTGTCAATCTAATAAGCGCATGTCTCAGTACTATGATGCTGTTGAACACCTGACTGAAATTTTTCAAAAATGTTTTGTCTCAATGCTTCGAGGAGTTGTAGGGAGACCTGTCTTCTCAAGGATTTTTGCAATAAAAGGTAATTTTGAAATTGGTCTGTAACTGCTACATTCTGATGGATCGAGGTCAGATTATTTTAATGAGTGGTTGCACACAAGACATCTTCAAATATACTGGGATGCAGCCAGAGGATAAAGAACTGTTAATTATTGAGACCAACCAAGGGGCAGTCACATCCAGTACATCACTGAGAAATTTAGGGGTCATTATATCTACAGGGCTTGTGGAGCGTTTGAGATGTAACACAGTGATCATAAGTTCATTTAGAGAGACAGGGATGAAACTTGATGTAATAGTATGGTTGGGGGAGGGGGCATCAATAAAATAATTTAATTTAATTTATCATTAAAAAAGGTTAAAAATCTAAGACATTCCTCACTAGATGACTTATACTGATTAAAACATACAGGACTTAAAAGACAGTCCACAATGTTAAAAAGAGCTATGGGGCTGTGCTTATTAGTATGAATTAAAACTAAAAATAGTTGGCCCTCACATTCCTAACCCGCTCATTAAAAGAAATCATCAACTCTTTAATTTGTTGATAATGTACCTGAACTCTCGTCTTTCACCACCTCCATTCCACACTTCCACATTCTCTTTTATGAGTGTGAATGTCATTATTAATCCAATCTTATACAATACTCAATTCTTGTCTTAAAAGGTGCAACAGAATCTAAAGTGGATGTACAAAGGAGGTATAAGTCATTCATCAGCTTGTCTGTGTTTGAAAAACTGGGTATACTATTGCTTTCAGGAAAAATGGATGAAAACTTTGAAAGTTTCCTCATTAAAAGTACATAAGCATATTGTTTGAGTCTTGTTTACTGTGTCACTTTGGATTTTCAAATAAAATACATAAGTGATCAGATGTGTACAAGTCAACGAAATACCAATATGGGGCCAATACTCATACCATAGGTAAACACAGCCCATTTTGCTGTAGACCAAATTAATTGACTATATTAAGATACTCTGTGACAAATAAATCAAAAGGGTTGTCAACATGGATATTAAAATCAAGTAGAACAATGGATGATAAAAAATAATCTGAGAATTCAGGTAAAAAAATCTGATGTAGGTCTAGGAGGACGATAGATGATTACACAGAGGGTGCAGGTTGCAAATAGAATTTTAAAAACAAGCACCTCAAAGTACAAACATCAGTCACTTTTATGGGGTTGCATTTGAATCTTTTGTGAAACACTGCAGCTAAACCTGCACCATTTAATCCGGGCTGACTGAAACAATCATAAAATGGGGGACACAGTTCACCAATCTGGCAGTCATCCCCAGATTGCAATCATGTCTCTGTTAAACATATAAAATCAAGCTGATTAGAAAAGATAAAAATCATTGCTAGAAAGAGCTCAACCATTAAAAAGACCGAGCTTAACAGAGGTAGATGGAGGTAAAAAAGAAATTGTTTAGGGCAAATGAACGCTTAAAATGAACCGCATGCAAGGTTTTAAAAGGGTGGCCGGGGTGGTCAGTGCATCCAGTACAGTCCATCTCAGCTGCATGGGAGGTCGCCGCCAGGAAAAGGGAGTCGACAAGATCTTTGCCCTCTTTTATTTAATAGAGGTTGGAAATTCTGCCTTCAAGTTCCACAATCTTTTGGCTCAAATGGAGGCAGCCAGGTTAGCACTTACATGTGAGGACTCCGTTCAGGAGCCCACCGTGATGAAAAGACTCGGTCAGACACAGTGTACAACAATAATCTCAAAACAGATTCCAGGGGTCAGAACCTACCAATACGGACCCAAAAACTGAACCTGCTGCGAAGATCAGGCTTCAGTAGGTTTGTGCTGGTGTAGTTTCTCTCCCAGTTAGTGTGCTGTTATAGTTTCTCTCACAGTTAGACAAAGCTGTGTCCATTAATGTATAATAACTTAAGATCTGAAACATCTGATAACTTAGATATTTTACCTTGTTAATACATATAGGTGATCTAAAAGATCAGTGTAAAAATGTGGCTTAAAACCAGATAAAAATGTCAATTTATGACTGAGCTTCTGACGGACAAACACAACGCCGACGCAAATTACACCCACTTCAGTGTTTTTCATGACAAATGTCTTTTATATGTGAGAGAGAATATTTTAATGTTGAGAGCAGTTCAACAGCCAGAGCACAGCTCAGTGTTCAGGGTTAAAATACAACTAAAAGTGATATGATCTGTAGAGTTGTGATTCATACTAGCTGCACTCTCTGACTTTAAATGCATTTTACTTCCCTTACTTGTCATGAATGTTTATGCTTATGAGATTTTCCTCTCTTCCTGAAATGACATTTTTCATTACTAAACTAAATCTAAAATCAAGATGCTGCGGGTGAATAAGTTGATCGTGTGTGTTTGCTGAAGGTGTGTTCAGACTGACCACTAAGTGAATTTTTTCACGTCAGACAGAGTTGGATGCAAACAGATGTGGATTTTCTTTAGGTGCATGAATTAAAGAGAACATGAGTTGATAACATTTCAACTTGAGGGAAAAATTTGTGCTTATCCTGAAGCTGCAGAACCCCACGTGTTTAACATACAGAGGGGAAAAAGAGGACGAAAAATTGCTGGAAAAAATAGAAAGACTGAATTCTTAGCAAGTTTTAAGATCATTTAGAGTCTGAGCTGAGTCACAAATACCCACACAGAAAGTGTGTGCACCAATAGCTAGCTGATGGATACAGCTTAGTGTTCAAATTCACGCTAATTTTGCTTCGCATTCTGAACTCACCTTAATACCAGTGTGTAAGATTTACTGGCATCTATTGATGAGATTGCAGATTGCAACATACTGATTAGCCCTCCCCTCCCCCTCTTCTTCCAAGCGTGTAGAAGAACCTACGGTGGCTGCAAAACTCGCGAAAAACATCAAAGGCCCTCTCTAGAGCCAGTGTTTGGTTTGTCCATTCTGGGCTACTGTAGAAACATGGCAGTGCAACATGGCAGGCTCCGTGTAAGAGGACCCACTCTTTATGTAGATATAAAGGGCTCATTCTAAGGTAATAAAAACACAACAATTCTTATTTTCATGAGATTATACACTAATTAAAATATGCTTTTATTCATATATATATATATATATATATATATATACTTCATATTATATTCCATTTCTGCCAAGTCCATCCATGATCTTGCACATGAGACTAACATACAAAGGTCTGCCAGCTTACAACTTCTTTGTTCTCATAGGATAGCTATACAGAATCTTGTGTCCTACAAATTAAGTGTGTATACAATTGATTTGCATTGCAAATTGCAAATATTTTGAAGGAAATATGATGCCATCTGGCAACAGTTTGACCCCAAAGCAGGAAGGAGGTAACCTTTTCACATTCCCCAGGGAGCTTGTGTCATAGACGTAGTGTAGTTAGGTCACTAAAACTCTTGGTTAAGGTTTGGTGAAGATGGCGGTCTTGGTAAAATATGAATAAAATTGAACATGAATGGTGAAAAAGTCAATGTGTTCCATCTTCTTTTAAATATTCAACCAAGACCAACATCTTTCAATAACCTTAACTAAGCTTAAGTTGCCTAAACATAACCATAAAAAACATTAATCATGCTTTAGCTGGCAAGAGTGAGTACTATAGGAAAAAACAGAATGCCTTTTTTGCAGATAGGTTCAATTTTTTTAATGTTTGCTGATATTTCTAGAAATGCCAAGTCAAAGGCAAGTGGACTTTCTTCAGATATTTGAATCTTGGTCAATATGTTGATAAAAAAAAGACCTAATACATGTAGTGGTTCATTTTCTCCCAAAACGTACTGGCCAATGCAAATTATCTGTCATTTTTAGGGGACATGATTGATATAAATGCACAACCTATCTTTCAATCTGTACCTAAAACGAGAACTTTGTCTTCTTTTTGTTCCTGTCCCTTTAAATACAGTAGCAGCTCTGTTCTTCTCATGTAATGAACATGGGAACATACCGTGTGTTACATCACCAGCTGGAGTGAACAAACCTGACTTGGATGTTAGAGGAAAGGAAGTGTGTGCGAGTGAATGCAGTTGCTGGTGTGATCAAGTGGGAGACTAATTAAGACATACACATTTGATACTTGTCAGTTATGTGAAGATTTCTGCACAGTTTCGTCAGCTTTTGCTATGCAAACACTGCTGTTTCCACACACAAAAAAATCACAGATGCTCACACGCAGCATATCAAATGTGACAAACTTCAATGGAAAGTGATGAAAAAATATGAAGGAGGCAAGACTGGATGGCTGTATTGCTCCCCTTTGATCTTTCGGGATTCTTGGTGAATTCTTTAACTACATTATCCACATGGTTTGGTTTGAGGGAGAAAAACAGATTGCAATTTCTGTAAATCACATGAGGATAATGCAGTCTGTCACAAATAAGGGAGAGACGAATCAATAAATATGCTAAACCAGTCAAAAAAAAAAAACAGTGATGTTAATACTTCCTCTGGTGGAAGTGCCACTCTAACATCAACAGGAGAAAACCTACAGAGACGTGCATGTACAAAAAAAAAAAAAAAAAACATAGATTCATGTTTTTTCTGTCAGTGTGTGAAAGGGCCACAAGTCCTTTTGGCAAGGAGACTCCTTATATTATGCTCAGAGGTGACCTCAATAAAACCCCTCGATCTTATGCTGCCTAAAAGATTAAGTGATCTCAACCATTGGTAGACCTGCCAGTGAAAACATGCACGCACATAAACACACACACACGCAGGAAGGGAAATGATTGGTTTCCTTCAAAGCGTGGATTGTGGAGGGCACTTTGAAGGAGGTGATTAAAATACAGGATGGCTCTATACAGCAGTGGCAGATGACACACTTACTGTATATTAGGTATCCATCATAGCCAATCACCATGCAGCGTACAAACACTATAATGTCACATGGTGATGAGAGGGCCACTAGGACTGGGTCAATGGTAAAACTTTGTTATCTAGAGAGGTTGTCAATTCTAATCTTCTACTTAGAAATTACATTAATGGTAAATAAATCAACACCATACGTGTCTCAATGTCAAGTTCTGTATATATGACAAGCTAAATTCCAATTGTATAACCAGATTATCTGAAGTCTTCTGTCAGATCTCCAATACATAGAGAATCCATTTTGTCTAAAATGCCCATTAAATTATTTTATTTTTATCATTTCAATCTCAATCAAATGGATTTATTAATTTTGTCACTTTGAGCTCAAAGTGTTCACATAGAAGCAGCAGTTCTTTCGCTGGGCTTTACAAAAAAGAACTAATAACATTATTGGACAATGAGTCCGCTGGACGAAGAGGGCGTTGATTTGAGGGGCAGCTGAAGAGGCATCGATATCTATGACACAGGACGGATTGCTGGTGTCTGTAATCATTTGATGACTCTATGGATCGACCCAGTCCCGAGCATGAAGAGGAACACAAACAGCATACTGATGGTGATTGGTACAGAAGCAAACCACTGATTGCAGCCTCACGGCGGCTGATGCTGACATTTTCATCCAATTAGCACAGCTTACCGTCATCAAAGAAAACAAAACTTTGAGATTTGTCTGCATGGGGAAAAGGAAGAGGAAAAAACCAAGAGGAGAGACCAGAGAGTCAGTTCAATCAGCTTTTCTGATCAACAGGCGAACAAGTGTCTTAGATTTTATACAAACATACGCAAATATAATATACACTGTGCACCCCCCCTTAACACACACAAATATATATATATAGAGACACACTTTCTGGTTAACAGGCACACACATAAATATCTCTGCTGAACAGAAGCTTCATTTCCTGCTCTCCTTTACCTCATGCATATTAAATATCATTTTCCAGAGAAAATCCCTCAATGTCTCGTCTTTGTTGGGTGCAGAGAGATCTTATCTTGATTACCGTCTACAGGCTATTACCAAAAATTGGATTTTATCACTGATAGCAGTTATGTGTTCAGCTAGTGCAAAGAAACCCAAAGACGTCAATGAAGAGATCAAGATGAGAAAAATGACACATGTGGCCACCATTTTTCATGCAGTAAAGAGCTTGAATTAATGGTTTCAATTTAGTATTCTGATCATTCCCGCAGAATGTTACAGAGAGATTTTCACAGTGAAAAGTCATGCCGCCGGCCTGGCAAAGATATATTATTATAACAGTGAGGCATAGTCGGGTAATTCAAAAATACACAGCAACTTTCCTGTTGAACAGAGCTAATTATTTCCGGAATATTTACAGTACTGTAGCTGCTGTCAGGAAAAGAGAACATGGATCTGCACAAAGTAGGTTCCCTCAGAAATACAGAAACACAGATAAGTAATAATCCTCCTGGTTTAACAGATGCTCATGTATTTTTGAAACTGTTAAACAGGTTGTATCGGGTTTCAAAGGCCTGTGGGTCACAAGACTCACAGATTGTACAAATGCGTTAATTTTCTGCATGTATGAGCACCTTGTTTTAAGAAAGAAATCTCCTTCCTCCACCTCCCAGCTCTTGCAGATTTAAAATAATACGTGGCTGTTTTGCAGTTTGATTTAAGCTGAAAAAAAAAAAAAAAAAACCCATAAAAAACACACACACTGGAGGATTATGCAAATCGAGGCGAAGTGGAGAGCCGGCGAGATCGATCAAAGGTGACAGCAATTTAGGGAGAAATTATGGTACAGTCATCGCAAATAGGGCACACAATCAGCAACGCATATAGCACTGAGCAACGTAGCTGCTAACACCATCACAGGGGAGAGGAAAATACAATTATACAATACATCATCACTCAAAATATTGACAATTAGTTATTCTGTAGCAGCCACTCATCACTATTGTGAGCCTTGTCATCACTTTTACTATAATCGTTTGCAGCATTATTGGTTTAAAACACTCTGAGCATCTTAAAGGAGGATGTGTTATTTTTTAATGAATAAAAGTGGATTTAGTGTGTATAGTAGTGGCTGAAGTAATACTATTATCAATGCATTGCATCATCAGCAATGGTGTTCATTATTCCTCTGCACAATGTGTGTGTATTGTGTTCCTTTGCTGAATCCCAAGACAAAAGTGAGCCAAAAAAAAAAAAAAAAAAACACACACAGTACAAGTTGGCCTCTAAAAATCGACTCCTCTGTACAAGTTGTTGGAGCAGGACTAATTATCTCTGTGGGCTTTCATCTTCTTCATTTCTGTAATTTTCTGTTCTTTCTGCGCCTGTTATAATCTCGCCCCGTTCTCTTTATCTCACAGCTGTACAGTATTACACTCCAAATGAGCTGGTCCGCTCGCCAGCCGTATCACCCCACTGTGGGAGAGTGAACGTAGATATGACAGAAATTAATACCTGAAGAGATATGTCCCATTGATAACATACTTATGTGCAATATGAACGTATTCCCCCGGGAGGAGCCTTTGTTCCTCCCCCAGAGGTTTTTTTTTACCCCCCCTCAGTACTGACATGACTGTTCCACATGTGAATGCTCATGATTTTAATTTAGGGGATCCTACCAACAGTGTAGTGTGTTTGAAGTGGTGCAAATTGTCATTGAATAACTGATAATACCCAATCAAAAACAAAGAAAAACAGACATTTTTTGTGATGTGAATGTATCTGAATTTGGTATTTTTCTGTCGACATTTCTCTGTGCTACATCCATCTGTAGATATAATTAAACTTCTTAAGCTTCTGTACAGTCCTGCTGCTCATTTGCATGTTTCAGACTGTAAATCTTTGTAATCTTTATTTGTTGCATAATTTTGGAAGTGTTACATCATCCTCACTACAATTAATTATCATCTCTAATTATCCTATTCCTTCTACAGCAACTGATATGTTTCCCCAGGCGGATGAATAAAGTTTCAACTTATCGAAAAAAAGGTTCTTTTCGTTGCAAAGCATAGAAAAAAAATCTTGATTATATCTTGTTTGCAAGTATCTTCAGTTAGTTAATAACTTTCAGTCTGCACATGTAACCACTGACTGCTGGCATGTCAGCAGAATATGTGTTAATATTTAAGACATCTTAAATTGTTCAAAATTTATATTCAAAGCAAAACCATATTTTGTTGTGCTAATATTCCTTTTAAAATGCTATACTTTGATGCAGATATTGGGTTTTGTGGAGGCAATTATAACTATTTCTGGCTCTATGTTCTTCTTTCTAATTATCACTGGAATAGAACACATTGTCCTTATTTTTCTACTTTTTATGCAATTACCAAAATCAGTGAAACCCCACAATGCTCAAATTGATTTTCCAAACGTTTCTAGACATCACAGAACTGCACAGGAAACCTTTTTGTTAAGATGGCAGCCATAAAAGGAAAAAAAAAAAAAAGCCTCTTCCGTAACCTCTTTGTTGCTTATTACGAAAGAGAAACAGTCAAGTAGCAGCAGCCACCGCGGCTTGAGAGTCTCAGAGAGCCATTTGAAAAGCTAAGTGAGTGATCGATGACAGAAGTCAATTATCACCTCACGGATCTGTCAGAGGCGGCTGTGCGGGGTGAGCGTCACACACCACCCACCTCTGACTAACCATCAACAACTGTGGACACCAGCTCGGCCAGACAGGAAAACACTGGACACAGAGTATATGACTACTCTCTTATATAATTATATAATCTCTTATATAATACTCTTACAGTGTTAACCGTCGTAGAAAATCCCTCACATGTTTTTCTTGCATCTGCAAGGAATCTCATTTTTATAGCCAGACAAAATTAATGTACTGAAAAAAAAAATGATTCTTGTGACATCTACTAGAATAAAAGCAAAGTTTGATTTTCCAAACAATTGCTTTTGTGAATGCAGCGTTCAGTACAGCTTGCGGCAGAGAGCGGGGTTTCAACAATGGCTCCATACTATTATGTAAGAGGGCGGATTTCTCCTGCTCTAATGGGCTGAGGAGATTCGCCTTAACCAAGAGGCTTTGCTACTCAGCCAAAACGACCTGTGCTGAAGGGACTGAACTAATATGACAGGGATCTGTAAGCCCACGAAAAAAAGCACCAAACCTGGAGAAACTACAGCATATTTCAGAAATGAATATATGAATTACAGAGTGTGCTTAAAAGTCTAAGCACATCTTACACACTCTTAGGTACAATTAAACTATACTTTTCAGGTCCAAATAGGAAGATTACTGTGTATGTATGTGTGTGCTAGCACAGGTATATATATAATTTTAGCTTTTGGCAAACTTCTAAAGTCTATTAATTCCATTCTGAAATTAAACCCTTCATCTTCTTTCTTTAACAAAATCTGAAATTAAAATGTTTAACTTGAGCAGGACAGTCGCAAGAAAAAAAGCAACAGGCTTTAAAAGGCACCTGGTTGGTGTAAGGAATAAACCACAACACTTCAAGAAACATTTTCAATAATTATATAGAAAATATTTAACTACTGCTCAGTCATGAATTAAAGTATTGGGATACACGCGTTCAGCAGGATTTTGTTAGTTTGAGTTTGTATATGTATGTTGGTACCACTAGACGGTTTTCCTTGGAAACCTTTGATGTCTACACATGTAAATGGTTGCCTACAAGACTCACCACATTGAGCTCCATTTGTGTCCAGTGAAAAAGCTGCAGGGCAAATGGACAGCCTTGGTTCAAACATCACAAACTTTCCTTTAGGTCTTAAAGGCTATCTGAACCACTCTCAAGTCTGTCTGACGATTCTGCTCCTGAGCCTGAGGGGAAGCTATTTTACAGGTAGGTGTTGACTTGTGCAGACGTCAGATGTTTTTTAGGTCACGTGTCACATGTAAAGGGTCTTGGTGTGATTGTAGGCGGACATAGATATTCTCTGTCATATTGTGTTTTGTGTGTCTGAGACTGTATACTTGTGTGATGTGTATTTTCACACATTTTTCCACACTCTGGTTTACACATGCATGTCGACAGGTTCCTTGCTTACCGTTGACCTCCTGGGCTCCTGCATCTGTGAAAAGCATGCTCATCACCTCCTCGAAGTTGCAGCTGGGCTCAGATGCATTGCTGTCCTGGCCCACATGGTGCAACATTCTCTTCAGAACGTCGTCCAGGGATGCAGCGGTCTCATCTAGCAGGATGCTGGCCCTCGCCAGGAAGCCATCCAGGTCCCGGTGTGCACGAATCTCCTCCTCAAAGTTCATCAGCTTCACATACTGCAGAAAATGTTGTATTCTTTCAGAGTTTTTTTTTTGCTTCACATTTTTATGCTGATCATGCCATTAAATGTCATTTTAAAGAATCAAACACATTGTCAAAACGCCTCTAACCTATAATTTTCAGCAGAATTGGACCCTCATCATAAGTGCAATTTTATATGGTTGTATCTCTGCCGGTGTTGGCTCCACCAAGACAGTTTGTCTCAGATGTATTTCTAAGCTAAAAACTGTACTATCCCCAAGAGGTGAAGATATTTATATGGCTGTGATTTCTGTGAGTTTGCATTTGCTAAATTCTAATTCTGCAAATTAGCTTCCTGATCCAAGTCTTGTTCATTTACAGTTTTTCTGTTGATCACTGGGCATCGTTCCTGACACTAGCTAACTGGTAAATATGATTTAAATTTTGAGGTTTGAGGTTTCTTCATGTGGTAGTGCAGTTGAACTGAAACTGAACCTTATGACCACCTCGCTCAGGTGGTGGTTTCTCTGCACCCAGGCTGAGGTAAAAGCATTTATGTTACCAAACCTTTACACAAACCAAACCACTCATGGACTCGTCCTTCTATACGGCAAGTGTGACAGCACCTTAAAGTTTTGAACTTAAAGTATCACCACACACGACTCCCACTAAGCCAAATAGTGAACTTTTTCCAATAGCAGAACACAGTACAGAGTTTTCACCCCTCCAAAGTGTATATAATAATATAATATATAAATAAGTCAAAACTGGACCAGTGGTGTGTGAGAATCACCTGAAAGACAGACGAATGGACAGAAAGACGAGCACAGCTCGATTAAGAGCCCGGACACCCACTCGATTTCATTGATTGTGTGATTGACAGAAATTCTGAAGATGAGTGGATTCCCTGCTGTTCTTTTTGAAAATAAAACAAGCACAGACAAGAAAGTCCATGTCTATAGTCTGTGTCTCTATAAAATAGCCTCTGTAAATACATTAGATTTTGTTTGTATGGTTTATCTTTCAGGGCTTGGGTCTGGGGTTTCTTTTTCGCCTCTGGTCAAATGATTTAAAAGGTTAAGAATAAACTGCAATTCATTTGGAATTATTTTAGGAGTTATTGCTAATCATATGCACTGTGCAGAATGTGTGGTCTTGTAGCTCATCTGTGTAGAATGGGGCATTGGACCAAATTTTAATTCTAAGGAGATTTTCTGAATTGTTAATAAGAAAGTGAAAAACATGCAGCTGTTGCAGAAACATAACTATATCAAAATTAATTCTATTTATAGCCCACTGCAAACAAACAGATCCATAATAAAATTCTTGGCGGAGAATTGTGGATGTGACCATGTGAAATTGATAAAAAACAAAAGGAGAGAGCAAACAAACAGAACTGTAATACAGAACGGGCAGATTAGTGAGAAGAACCAGGCAAGCTGTTGGCAGGAACGAGGCACAACAAGCTGAAATCTGTGACAGGCTTACACAGAGGAAGTCTAACTCTTGACAGCTTTGGTCACCAGTTTAAACTAATGCCCCTGGGTGCTGCTTTAAACTCCTTGAACTGCAGAGATGGAGAAACATCAGTTTATCTCCAGTGCAAGACATCGCTTGTCGTACGCACAGAAATCTGATAGTATTTCTTCTAAATTTAAAGAAATTACACTGAGAAATGCCTGCTGGCATCAAAGTGGATTTTTTTAAGATTGTTTGCATTTTTTTGGACAATTTTTATTTTTTTGGATGACGCTGAACCCGAAGTTGCTCCCAATGGTCAGGTCAGCACCTTACATGGTAGCTTGATGCCATCGGTGTGTGAATGGGTGAATGTCCAGTCCATTTATGATATATCATTTACATTTGATTGGTTTTGCAAACCTTAGTGTACTTCAAGTGTGCACTTTGGAGTTGCAGGTTATTTATAGTATGTAAGAAAATAAAAATAGTAGGCTTGGACTTTGTATTGGATGTTATTAAATACTAAATGTCTTTAATGAAGATAAATTGAGTCAGGAAGACTTCGTTACTTACAAAAACATCCCATCTACTCTACTTTTTCATTCACGGCTGAGTCCCATCCTATCAGTTAAGCCTATACCTTTCAAAAATCTATTTTCCTCAAAAATATGTCTCTAGTTTGCCCTGTCCAATCAATTTAAACATATTTATAAGGCAGCCTCTCTTTGGTGTGCATCAAACATTTAAGTAAACTTGAGAATCTGAACAACTTCTGTCTGATCTACTTTGGGAACGACCACAAGTCAATTTAGTCTTTATCCCCTCAATCAGCTGTTCATTCCACTTGCTGAAGTTGGTGCTGATCGATAACAAGGCTCAATTTTGATACCAAGTGTAGCGATCACTACTTTATGGGGTTCTTCACTTCAACAGGTTCAAATGAAGTCCACACCAAAGTTAGAGCTAATGTTTGTTTTGATTTGATGCTTCACACTCTTTTGTAATTTCTTTTTTATGATCTGTTGTTCCAGATTTGAGTTACAGTTTAAATCTTGTCACTAAATGAAATTTAATTTACAGAGAAATTAAGATTTTAATTGAGCAACTGATAAACGGCTGCACTCATTATAAGCAACGTCCCAATAACCTTGACTGCCAAAAATCATTTCATTTCATCTGTAATATTGTATTACATCCGATTCAATGAAAACTGATGCTTACCCTTCTTGATGTGTTCAGTAACACACAACCAGAGTCATCAGCATCTGAGGAAGAACACAACAAGAGATACAAGTTGACAAAGTGTTTGCAGTGTAATAAAACACCATCGTATACTGCATGTCTGCAGTGAATATATTCTGCTGCACATTTCATACCTGTGTCATACTGATGTAGCTGTAGTGTGTGCATACAGCAGGAAAAGGTACCATTGGAGCACGTTTGAAATTGGACCATACTTATTAACAACCAACATTCATGTGATTCTGCTCACATCAGGGCTTACAAATGTGGTGTGGACCATTGGGTTGCCCCTGTTTGAAACCATTATTCCTGTTTTTCTATGAGCTGATGCAGAATCACCTGTCAAAGCAAATGAGCGTGGTGGTTACACTGAAATGAAAATGGCAAAACAAGAGAAACTGAGTGCCCAAAAAAGGTAATCTCTGATCTTTCAACATTAGAGAACAACAACAGTAGTCTTGTAAAGAGGCAGCCAAAATGTGAGTATGTAGTTGATGAAAATTGAGAGCAAAGTGTGAAACAAAATACACCAATCACCATATACAGTATCAGGCTATCCTAGCAAAATATTTCACATTACATTTGTACAAAATGTAATCAAAAAATGACTTAATTCTCAAGATCATCAGGACAGCCTACAGATATGATTTGGCTTACAGAATGTTTACATTTATTTGATGTTATTTTATCACAGTTCATTTTGTATTATTGGCAAATATGAGCCACTTTTTTTCCATGTGTACCTGGGTTGGTATGTCTTCGAGGGAGAGAGATCAAAAGAAAAAAATCTGCAAAATATGTCGAACCATTCTAGATTCAGCTTGTATCACTTTTTAATGAATGCAATGTCGTATAATTATGCTATGCAATTATACTAATCCATCTCTAAGTAACTAAAGTGCCAACCATTTTGTCAAATTTGACAAGCAAAAGACAATACCCAGTTGGCAGCCTGGCAACCATTTCTTTTTTCTTTTTTTTCCACAAATCTTTTTATTGGAGAAGACGTTAGAAGGCTAGTGTAGTCAATACAAAGGTACATGTGTGTAATTTTCACTCAAATCAGAGTAACAAAGAACAGGTTTCAACAAACTGGTGATGAATGCTAAAAGAAACCCACAGATAAACAAAACAGTAGAGCCCATACCCACATATTCCCTCCCAACACTATGTCTATTTCTAAAAATGTATGTCTTGCCCTTACAAACATAATTACTAGTGTTGTTACAATTTCTAAACAACACACCAGCGTTTACTTTTGTTGAATCAGAATGATGCACACATTAAAATTCAAAACACTTTAATGCAAATCTATAGTAACATGGTAATCTTAATGTGCTGTATTTGCATTCCACCATCAGCGCATGCATTATTGATGGTGCAAATTCTGGAATAAAGATCACAAGTAACAACCACTCAGCCAGTAAAGAAAAGGAACCTGAGATCCTTTTTCTAATAGTGATGAAAATGTCAAGAGGCAAGTCTCTAAATGCTCTCATTGAACAGGGATTGGAAGTTCTTTGCTGATAAGGCTTTAATACACACGTCTGTGGAGCCGAGGGGAGTGCTCAGATAAAGTACAAAGGTCTGGATTTTCCAGTGTTGAAAAAAAGGGAAGAGGAGGAAAAACCTTTTATGTTGGAAAACAATACGGGGACAAACCGAGAGAATGGGGTTTTCAGCACACTTCAGTCCCTTAACTAGCAGACTCGGTACCCTGCTGACTCTCATAAAACAGTCTGCCACCGCCATTACATAACGCAGTTATTGCAGTTTACTGTGGGGAGGACGTTATTAGGTTACCATGGGCTTTCCTCCTCTGCTCCGCGTGATGCACTGTGCCAGCTCCGTCTGGAAATCAATCAGTGCTTAACTCCTCCCTCCAGCTATGGAAAAGCAAGAAAACCCCCCTTTTACAAGCCAATAAGCCTTAGGAAACCGCCAGGATATCATAATATCAATAATCCAGCCACAAGTGAACAGGTTTGAGTGTGAGTCTGCAGAAAAAGGGGGGGAGGGGGCTTTGATCGCCACACCAAACACCTTGCCGTCATAAAACCCTGCAGGCAGTGAGAGAAGAAAGACAGCTCCAGCCTCTACCTCTATGACAAGAGTATGGCAGGGGGCACGTGTCGTGTGCAGTGGATTTGGTTCATCAAAGCCTCACAATCAAAAAGCACACCGCTCGGCTGATCCGCTCCCAGAGGGGAGAAGGAGCTGCTGCTCTAATTGCTGTCAGGCTGCAGCCGTAAGGAGATATTCATATATTCATATAAGATTACCTCGTCCCCAGTGATCACCTCCTTCTAATAGCCTCTGTATGTCTCAATATACTGTGTGTCTTAAAGTAATCCAGGAGAATTTAAGGGTTTAGGGATTAGGGAGAGGAAATGTTAAAATGTGACACGGGCTTGTTTCCCTACTTGGTTCCTTATTTGATCAACATGGCACTATAACTGTTCATTATATTTAATCAGGCACCAGCGGTTATGTAATGTTGATGGTTATATTGTTTGCATGTATTGTATTGACCATGTGAAGGAATTCTATACTGTATGAATGTACTGACCATGTAATGGATTCTTTCCATAGCCTCAACCCTATACGACCCTCTCGGTATATGTTCGTGTTGTCATGGAAATAAGAAACATGAGGAAAGGGTGAATTTGGATTAGTGAAACATGTTTGTAAGGGGATGTAGGGAGGAATTTAAGAATCCTTTACAAATGAACCATGTATTTCAGAATATTCAAAGAGACTATTCAACATACTGTTCTGCTTCCCAGCTGTAATAAATTCTTGGGTTGAACTCAAGTGGGTTCAGTGTTCTTTGTCTTTACAATTATCGCAATTGAAGAAAACCCCTACAATCTCAGAGTGGAGTATTGTATTATTTTGATGAATTCTTGCGAATCCAGCTGCCTCACAAGGTGAGAATCCCGGGCAGAGTTCTTGTAAATTGTACCTACAGTAACACCACAATGTCCTGCACAAAATAATTTGATTCAAAGGCATAATTACAAGTCCTTGTGAAATAAAAACAAACTTGACCTCAGCAAACGTATGTCCTTGAAAATATGTTAATATTTTAAGAATGTTCTTTCTCCTGAAGTCAGCGTCTCAGGCAGCTCTTCCTCTCAGGCTGTTTATCACCCCCAGAAAGTATTTTGTGTAACAAAACACTTTGATGTGCTTTCCCCATCCTTGTCTTAAGCACAGCAGACTATTGCCTTCTCAGTTACTATAAGTCGCTCTGAATGACAATGTCATCGCCACAAAAGGTATAAAATGTAAAATAAACATGGCATGATCATCACGCATACAAAACTTTAGGATCAGACTAATACTAACAAATGCACAAACCTTTCTCTTTTTCATTTACTGCAGATTTATCATCCTCAAATAGTGAAATCCTTCAATGGTAACTGATTAAACTAAATAATTTTTTTAAAAAAGGGAAATAGTTTTGGTCCGTCCATTTGTTCAAAACAGGGCCTCTTTTTTTAAATGATCTACAGTTGGTATACTGTATGTCCATGAACCAAGGTAATGACCTTGGTCAAACTCAAAATTCCAGTGTGACAGACATATCCTTCCTCATGACTTTTCTACTTCAGCATTCTGCCAAATTGATTGAACTGAAATGGAACTGAGCCAAGCCCTGGCAGAAATATAATCATGAAATCAATTCTATTTATGGAGAGCATTTGACAGCTTTATGACAAAGTTCTCTGAAGAGAGAATAATGGATAAGATCATGTCAAAACGATAAAAAAAACAAAGGGAGACAACAAACAAACAACTTCCTTGTATTACCAGATGACAACAGCTCTTCAATTTCTAATTTTAAACACTTAGTTGAATAACTGCCATCAATCACTTTGTTTGATCTTTGCCTGATGTTACATACCAAACAGAATGTGTTACTGATTTTTAGGTTCTTAAATGAGGATGGTGAGTGTTCTGCAGTAGTGTTGCTACCTCCAGTATCTGTGTATGTGTGAAAAGAGTGTGGTCTATCAATAAAAAGAAAAAAAATCACACATCCAGAAGATAAAATTAAAAAAAAAAATCGAGGCAATGTACATAAACTAGTGAGTTTGTGAGGTTGTACTTAGGCAAAGTGGCACTTTGCCCAAAGTGATGGACCGACATTGCCATCACTACAGCCAGATATCCTCCCAACAGATTCATAAAGCAATAATCCCCGAGGTGAGTTCTTTAGCCTAACACTGATGCATAGTTTATGAGAAATGATCAGCTCAATTTGAATGCAGCCTTGACCACTCACTCTCACTTTGCTCTGATCAAACTACTCACTCCCAACAGGCTTGATGAAGAAGACCAGGCAAAATATTGCTAAATAAACCTATGAAGGTGAACCTGTTTCATCTATATGAACTTAAATTTGTGGTTTTAGACACTTTCTTGCATGCATTTTGATATCAGCTGTAGAGGAGTGGGTGTTAAATGTAGTTAAGAAAGTGACAGACACAGCAGAGCAAGAGGGTTTCAAAAAAACTACACACAAAAACTAAATTAGGTTGCAGGTACAGTGCTTTATGGACCTGCTGGGGTAAAACTGGAGTCTTTTATCTTGTTCTATAATGAAATTCCTCTTGAAATATTGTTGAATATCAGTAAAAGAAAATCCCAGTCTACAGATAAACCCCTTTCTTAATCATTCTGCCATCAAAAGTTGACATTTAGCACTTTTAGAGAACTTCAGATTTTATTTTTGAACATTTTAACTGTGCTAAGTAGAATAAACAAAATGTATCTAGAAATGCATGGTATACTGCCAATAGTTGTTTTTAACAGTGTTTTACTCATCATTTACAGCTGATGTTACGATTCACATTTCCTGTCTCATCTTATTGAAGCTGTCACAATCTTTCCTGTATGAGACAAAGGTTGTCTCATCTTCTGCCACATGTTTGTGTTTTGTTGTGTTTTGAGAGACAAATTTATCGTCCACTTTATCACTTAAACGTATCACTGCTTGTCTTGTTTCCATGGTGAAACTCAGATTCTGTGTCTATACATATCTTTGTAAGTACACAAGTTTGTGGGAGGTAAAAAGTGTAAAAAAATATTATCTTTTCACATTGACTCTATAGAGAACATTGTGATTAGTAAAGAATCGTTTCTTCCTCTTTCTGTAGCAACTGAGAGGGATTTTAAATCAAACACAAGGAAGAACAATTCAGTGCTTCTAAGATGAATACTGATTTCCTACAGATGATGATGTACAGTAGTAAAAAGAAGACTACTGCAGCGCTTTGGAAGCTGAGTTCGTATTTGGGATATTAAATCAAAAATGCTCTTTAAAGGACTCAAATGTTGGAAGCCATTATAAAATGTATCTTATGGTGCAGTTAAATATCCAACAGGCACAATATCATAAAGGTCAAGATTGAATACTGTCCCAGAAACCAGGCTGGCAAGAGACCAGAATTATAAAAGCATCCAAAGCGTGACTACATTTTCTCATGTAAGAAGCTACTGTTAAATATAGTGAGAGAAATGACTTAATTATAACTGATAGATGTTTTTGAAATTAGATTTAGGTAGGAGCTGCTGTCTCTGGGTCTGATGTAATCACTCCACTATTTGCTTTTCCAAACCACTGCTTATTTAGCCAGACAGGACGCGATTAAAAGTCCTGTTCAGAGTCTTACATTGATTTGACATGGTGGACATATTCCACAGCGGCCTGCTGATGTGGAATAATACAATAACGTTTTAATTTGTGTCATAAATTAAAAGCAGAAACAGGCACACAAACAGCTAATGACACTGGGATCTGGGATCAAATATATCTGACAACTAGACTTAGGGGGGGGAAAGCCTTGAATCAAAACAAAACGTACTAATCAACATTCAGCTGTGCTGTCAATGAATAATGCACTGAAAGTCTGAGAACAGACACTGTTGGGCATGACAAACATTCTGCACCTGCGGGTGAGAATTTTTCCTGATGACAGCATTGAGAATTCAACATATTACAGCTGTATAGAGTGAGAGGAGTGTGGTTTGGGGGGGTTCAGCTCTCATTGGGAGTGTTCTTACTAAAGCACGGGGTATGAGTCAATGGCTTGTGATTAGGAGTGGGCAATATGATGATTACATACAGTGAGACAATATAAAGGTATCTACCATACTGTTAAAACTGTGATAGCTATTTCTGGTTGTATTAGGTCATTGTGGGCAGTGTTGCAAATCATTGTGGGCAACAGTGGATTTTTGCATTATGTGATATAGTTTTTTGATTTGACAGGTACTCAATTCAGCCACTTCAAACAGATATTTCATCCATAAAAGGTTTTCAATTCATTTTCTAATAAAAGGCAGTATATCATGATATTCATCAATTTTGTGATATAAAATTACATATTCTGTCATAGATTTTATCCACATTGCCCACCCCTACTCGTGATATTGGTGATTCCACTTAAGACTTTTTTTTCTTTCTCAATTTGATTTGATTTCAGAAACTGTTTCCTTTTTAAACTGTTTTTAAAATATTTTTTTATGAATAAATAAATAAATACATATAATTCTAAAATTAGGAGCAAACAATAGTTTCTGTTATTTCACTAAATATTATGATATAATATCACTATCCTGAGTCTTTTTCAGTGTTTCTCTCTGTACTCCAAGTAGTGTTCAGAACCTGATACATATACTAATTGCTGTGTTGATATCACTGCTAGGTCCATATTGGCTGAGTGTTTGGCTGATATATTTTAATCCTGTAGTGCAAATTCTGATTCCCTTAATAATCTCACAGACAATATGATTGCTCAAAATGCTTGACTCTGTCGCTCCTCTTACAACCAGAAAATGCACTCGGATGAAATCATTTTCAGATGACACCCGGACACTCAAACAGATTTGTAGAAAGCTTGTGCGCAGGTGGTGTATGACAAAACAAGAGATTTTCCGCCTTGCCTGGGTCGAGAGTTTTAAGAAGTAAACGTTCACTTTCAGCTGCTAGGACAGTATATTTCTCTCACTTGATTAACATTAATAAAGAATATTCCACAGTTTCTGTTTGATACTATTGCTAAACTCACACAGAATACCCCTGCCAATAGCTCTTCATTCAATGCTGATGATTTTCTGAAATTCTTGACAAATAAGATTGACTCAGCTGGAGATAAAGTCACTGGGCCAACCTCCTCTCACAATGATGGCTATGAACTCTCCAATACTTTGATGGATGCAGGCACTGTGACTCGGCACTCCTTCACAGTTTGAAATAATTTCCCCTGAGGCCTTTACCAGCCTGGTAACTGCTTCCAAACCTACAACCTGCACATTAGACCCTGTATAGCTCATCTTTTTAAGGATCTGTTTCCTGTTTTAAATGGTCCTATTCTGGATATTATCAATAAGTCGTTTTCCATGGGGTCTGTGCCCTGTGCCCTCAGCTTTTAAAACTGCCATTATTAAATTGCTGCTTAAAAACACATAATATTGATCTGCAAATTTTGAACAATTATAGACCAATTTCCAATCTTCCTTTCATGTCGAAATTACTTGAGAGGGCTGTCGCTGATCAACTTACTGCCCATTTATCCAACAACAATCTTTTTGATAAATTTCAATCTGGCTTTCAGCCCCGTCAGTCTACTGAAACTGCCTTGACCAGAGTACTCAACTATCTACTAATTACTGTTGATTCTGGCTTAACATCATTGTTGCTGCTTCTTGACTTGAGTGCAGCTTTTGACATCATGGACCACTTCATACTTTCAAGCCACTTGGAGAAGCATACTGGTATTTTTCGTATTTTCCGAAGTAAAGTTTGGTGTACCCAAAGAATCTGTCCTTGGCCCTATTCTTTTTTTCATCTACATGCTTTCCCTTGGTTGACATCATTTTCAAATATGGTGATAATTTTCATTGCTACGCTGACGACACACAGCTATATATACCTGCAAAGCGAAATGACCTTTCCCAACTCCCAAATTTAGAGGTATGTCTATCAGAAATTAAAAAAAAAATGGAAGGGTATTTGTTTATTTCTTTAAGTAAACTGATGCATAATGACAAACAAGTTGCCATGAATTTAAGTGATTGGGTGTATAATCTATGAATGACACGTTTAGCTAGTGTTTAGTATTTAGCTAGTGATGCTACTACAATCAACGGGGTAAATCCTGCATTCAACTGTGACCAAAGCAATTCCAGCTGGTTTTACAGCTCCAGCACTACCTAAACCTCAATGAGGAAACAACAGTCAGGTTTGAAAATAAAGATGCTGATGGTATCATTGAATTCATTTCAGAAGTTGTAAGTTACATTTTTTGGTTTAATGATATGGTTCAAAATGCTAGCCCAAAGATCCAAACACCACCCCTATGTCACACTGGTACAAAAACTGAAAAGAAGGGAAAAACGGTATAGATTCATTTAGTGTTTTCACAAAAGGGGTGGGAATATGAAACATTCTTTGCTGAACATAAACTGTTCTGCCTCATCAGTTTACACTATGCTACTCCAGTATAGGAGCCTTACAAGTTTACGCCATAATTCATAGCACCTGTCCAACTTGAGGGAGAAAGTTTTAACTGTTGTTCCCTTTCAGTTGATTGACTCAGTACAACACATAGTATGGGATATTACCCTCATGTGGCCTGACTGAAGACACGTCTATTCACGCCTTTAAGGCAGATGATCTGTGGTAATGTATGTGAGACCTCACCCGCACATATATACATCCATCACCACAGTCACCTCAGTTCTCACGCTCTTCATCTCACGAAGAACACCTCTGCCGAGTCAGGCTAGCTAGCTACAGCTAGTTAGTTCTGTTTCCTCAGTAGAGTAGTACCAGCTAGATGTTAGCTTAACGGCCCCTGTTGATGTTAGCCACTGCTGCTTCAGTTGATGAGTGTGGCTACCTACAGAGCGCTAATTTTGAGTTTGTTTTGTCTACAAGCTTTGTGGACAAAGCCAAAGTCCTGTGAGTTTTGTTGCCAGCTCCAGTGCTCAACCCTGCAAAGGTGGGTCACGTTTGTGAAGAAAGGCATGACCCCTCCTCTCCGAGTCGAGGGACCCAGCTTCATCTGAGTCCAACAGCAAGTCCCCGCTGGTAACTGGGCTGACCACATGGAGTAGTAGAGGTGTTAGCCGAGTTTGAGATGGAGCCCTCCAACAGTGCTGCCCAGCCGCAGCTTGGGCTGGACACTTGCCATGATAACAATGAGGTGCTGGACATCAGCCTGGACATGCATGGTTTATCAGAGGATGAACAGGAGGCTTTATCACTAGGCCAGTATACCACCTCTGCTGCATCAATTGGCTAAGACAATACATCCTCCCTCTCACTGTACCGCTGTGCAGCTGAGAGCTGCAGCTGGAGGTGAAATGTCCCTCTCCTCCACCAGCTCCCGAACTTTGTCTTGGAGTTATCTTCAACGTGGAACAAACCGTTGTCTACCTGCATCACAGTAGCCAGCAATGGACAGTATTTGGATCTGGATGGAGCCGAATAAAGTTGGTTTGGTCAATCCTCTGCCTATTGAGCCACCCTTGGCAGCTTATCTGGCCCAGTCCCACGACCATGGTGTGGGCAGCCCTACAGCCCTCCCATCCAAGCACTACAGGTTCTCCGCATCTCAGCTGGAGAAGAATTACCGACCACGTGCACTGAGCTCCGTCACTATGATTAAGACATATCAAGATGCAGCTTTGGTGCTTAAGGCTCATTGCGGTTCCCCATTTGAGCCCACTGAGTCTGCAGATATGAAATTTCTTTCATACAAGACTGCACTGCTTCTCACTTTGGGCGACCTTCATGCTTTATCTGTGCATCCCTCTTGTACTCATGTCACTTGAGATGGCTCCAAGGTTACATTGCGCCCAAATGCGGCGTATTTGCATAAGATTATCTTTGCAGCCTTGCGTTTATGTGACCAGTTGTTTGTCTGCTAATCCAGCCAGGGGAAAAGCCTTGTCTATACAGCAGCTTTCCCACTGGATTGCGGTGGCTCCAGTGGGAAACAACAATGACTTACAACATCACAGGTTTTCTGTTGCCTCACGGTGTGAAGGAACATTCGATCAGTGGCATGTCAAAATCATGGACTTTCACAGGAATATCTGTGAGTGATATCTGTGCTGCAGCCAGTTGGTCATCACCACACACTTTTATTTGGTTTTATCGCTTGGATGTGACAGCCCTTTCAGTGGCTCATTCTGTCCTTTCTGCTGGGTCTTTGATGCCCCAGAGTGCTGGAGGATTGACTCTGGTTCAGTGGCTGCTCTGTGGGGCATGTCCCACACTATATGTGTTGTATCAAGTGAATTGACTGAAAGGGAACGAAATGTTATGACCATAACTTTGGTTCCCTGAAGAAGAGGAACGAGGTACAACACTTTGTGGCCCCGCTGCGCAACTTGGCTCAGTGAAGAGGGGCTATAAAAACTGAGGGATGACCATGCTGATGGATGTATATGTGTGCAGGCGGGGCCTCTCATACTGTACGTCACCACAGATAATCTACCTTAAAGGCGTGAAAAGGTGTCTTCAGTCAGGCCTCGTGGGGGCGTTATATCCCACACTATACAGTATGTGCTGTACCTCATTCCTCTCCTTCAAGGAACAGAAGTTATAACATTTAGTTTTCTTCCTCCAACTTGTTCCCAGTGTGCACCACTCCAGCTCTCTTGTCAGATGCCTTAAGTGTTACTATGTATGGAGAATCAGCCCAACTGACATGGTCGTCTGTCACGTTCAAAGGGAACAGGCATATCTCTCTCTCTCCCTCTCTCCGTGGTGCACCTGTGACTGTTACCATGGCAACGGTAACCTGTTGACCCATGAGGTTTCTGGTGATGGGGTCAAAATCATCTCCACCTGCAGCTGAGGAGCTGTCTGACAAGTCAACACCTGCCATCAGGCTCTGGATGGACTCAGACCCCTAACAGACCTCCACAGCACAGAAATTAGTTTAAAGTTGTTTTGAGGATTTTCTGGGTATTTTTCTTTTTCTTTCTTCTTGAATGATGCTTTGGAGATCTGCCATGACTGCAGACACACACTCCCTTTGAAGAATGTGTTTCATGTTCTGAAATAAAACATCTCCAAAAAGGCTGAAGTGAGTGGTGAAAAAAAAAATCAACTGATGATATTGATCACACAGTTGAACAGCAAAGGAGATTATTGACTGGCAGACACATATTCAGAGAGGCAACTATTCAGTTTTTTAACCTTTTTTATGTCTGGGAGAGCTGATTCTGACATACATTGACTTTAAATGAGCACAACATCCATGTAAGTTAAATGTTTAGTTACATATACAAATTGTCCTTATCAATTTCTTACTATAAGTAAGGAGGATATACAAAAACACACTACTACATGTCTGAAAGATGTTTTTGAGTCTTTTATTAATATAAAACCACTGAAGATTTTTTTTCTAACTTCAAAGAGCAGCTATTAAAAAACATCAATGGGCCATTCCATTGCACTGGGTGACATGTTCCCTCATTACCACTGTAGTTTATTTTCAGTTAAAAATAAACTACAGCCACTCACAAGATGTGTATGCACCAAATGTGTATTAATTGCTGACTGAAAAATATTCCCTGACAAATCTAATATACATCCCTGTTAGAGTAATGTTATCAAAAAACTACAGTGCCCAGATGATTTAGGAAACTACTGAGATTTTTCAAAAAATGAAACCATATTATTTGTGTCCTATTTCAAAGTCTTTTCAAGAGATTTGGTGACAATAATAAAAATATAGACTATTGCCAGCCTTACCCTTTAACACCCTGTTTTAGCTTGAGCATTCCCCTTCACATATTTGGAGAAAAAAGATTTAAGTTAGTCTTTAACTTTAATTGTTCATTATTTCTCGACTAATATCTCTTACTGTACAGAACAAGATTTGAAAGTTTCAGGTGCTTTAAAGTTGAAAAACTTTGAGGTACATGTGCATTTTTAAGACAGAAAAAGTTTTTTTTATAAAATGTTAACCTTTCTTTCTCCTCTGTCCTTATCCGCTCTTCATCACCCTTACTATTTTTCTCTTAATCTTCCTCGTTCTCCCACATTTTCTGCCTCGTCTACTCTCTTTTAATCATTGCTTTAGCACAGTTTCCCCTTTCCGTCTCTCTCTCCCCTTCTTTTCTTCTCTCTCAAACTCCTTCTTCCTCAGTCTCTGTATCCAGTTTTTCTCCTCCCTCCTTATCCCCACTGCACACTCTTACCGTGGCTGCCCTCTCTCTCCCTCTCTCTTATTCCCTCTTTTTATGTACTGACCTGGCCCAGGGCTGATCTGGTTGTCATAGAGGTGGATGTCATCTCCGCAGGCGATTGGCGAGTCCTGTCCCTCCTCTCGGCCCTCGCTGCCCTCCTCCTGCTCTGCCTCCCGCTGCTCTGGGGACACAACAGCACAGGGTCACCTCCTGAACCTCACCAGCTACTAGGCAGGGCAGCAAACTCACTTTTATTATTATTATCCTCATCCAAAAGTAGCTTTTAAGTCCCAAAATTCAACAGGTTTATTATTTTAACAGACAGCTAGACTTTAAGGATGAAAGACCATGAAGTGATGCTTCAAATTCGTTAATTCAGCCCAACAAGAAGAAACCAGCTTTGAAGGAAAGCATCCATATTTACCAGTGTTTTTCTGGTGTCTAACTCTCCATTCCTGCCACACAGCAAATTACAATGAATAAATTCTGTCCTGTTATTTGAATTTGAATTTTTTGTCCAGTGCTCATAATCCCATCAGTATGTGGAAAGTTAAACTTTCAAGCTGAATCATGTTGTAATTTGTCCACCAATAAAAGTAATCCAAATTGAATACATATATCAGTAATTTTTAGTAGTAAAAATATGAATAAATGTGTGATTTAGTTATACATCAAGACTAGGAGTCATGCTAGCGTCTCTAGTGGTGGTTTGAGATAAACATTAGCATGCTAACATGTTCACAACGTTAACATGCTTATGTTTAGCAGGTATTAGCATCTTAGTTTAGAATGCTAACGTTTGTTAATTAGCACTAAACAAGTACAGCTGAGGCTGATGGGAATATCATTAGTTTTGCAGGTATTTGGTCATAAACCAGTGTTGGAAAAGTTGGGGGAAAGTTATTAAAATTCGTCCTTAAGGTGACATAAATGTTTTCAAATTTCATGGCAACCCATCCAGTAGATAGTTCAGTCTGTACCAAAGTGGTGGATCAACAAACCATGCCAATGCCATTTTAGCCAAATGTAGAAATTCCAATTAGAGGACAACATCAGGTAAACAAAAAAACCCTGAGAATTATATGAAAATACTTTTAGTTTTAGCGTCACCTGAAATATATCACAAAGAAGCTCACTTGTTAAATATGAAACCCAGATTTCACTCCAGCTTTTCTTTTTATGTCATTCCACAAATTTTTGAAGTTGTAAAGGTTTTAACTACAGAGGAACTAACCACTATTTTCATTATCAATTATTATCAATACTTTCTTGATTAATCAACTATTTATTTGGTCTGTTAAATGTCACATGTTCCCTGAGTCTATGGTGACATCTTTAAGTGTCTTGTTTTGTCTGACCAACAGTCCAGTGCCCAAAAATATTCAATTTACTATCATAGATCACTAAGAAAACCAGAAAATCTTCCCATGGAACCAGTGATTTTTTTTTTCTTTTTTTAGATTTTTAATAATTATAATAGAATATTTAAGTTGCAAATTTTCTGTCCAATTTGAATCTTAAATCAGTCTCTAACACTAATAGCTTTAAATTGTTTGGGTTTGAGCTGGGCTTCCTGGGTGGACAACAAAAGATTTTAAGAGCCAAGAGTTAGTCAGACAATGAGCAAAGATGTAGCTTGCTATGTTTTCATAGAGACAGAAAGAGACCGTTTTCAGTCTCTTGTTCCAGTATACTGTGTGCCAAACCATTCACTGGTGTCCTTAGTCCACTGAAATACAATATGAAACATAATTGGCAGATAAGATAAATGGTCCGCAGCCTTTTTATTTTAAAAAGTTAACTGCATTAATGAATGAATTAATGAATTAATGTGAAAGCATCTTACAGTCTTCTGCCTGTATAAGAATAACAATGAGGGGGAGGTGGAGAGCTCCACTGAGTTGTTATTAACATCATGTCTCCAGCAGTGGAGAGCAGCCTCTCCGCTGCACCGTTAGCTCCAGGGAAAGCCATCACTGTCCAAGACGCTGAGCGGCCGCAGGGTCTTTGAGGTGAAGCAGACTGAGCACCGAGTTATTTTCTTCACCTCATCTTGGTTTGAGTTGTTTATGCTAGAGTGTGTGTTGGTCAGCCCGTCTCGTTTGTTACTGCTGAAGTTCGCTGCTCCGCTCCGCTAACTTTAGTCTCTGTGTGACGGCGCAGAAAGTTCACAATATACATCACGCTGGTCTCGCAAAACTAATTATTTACTCATTAAATCAAAAAATGCTTGCAACCGCTGCCTTTTGTGAAGATGAACTCTAGTGTGTGCGTGCTGCAGACTGTCCGGGTGCTGCAGCTGCACTGCCCTCACAGTTCAGTTTCGCCTTTTCGTTCTGTCAACATCACGTTATCGACTAACATTTAGAAAATCACTTTTTGACATTTGTAAAATCGATGCAGAATCGTGCACATCCATATCGGGATGCATCTTAGAATCGATCAACCACTCAAAGCGGTTTACAACACATGCCGACATTCACCCATTCACACACACACACACACACACGTTCATACACTGATGGCAGGGGCTGCCATGCAAGGTGGCAAACTACTCATCAGGAGCGATATAGCACTTTATAATGTTTCTAGTGCTCACTCACCCATTCACACACACACACACACACACACACACACACACACACTCTCTCACATACCAATGGTGCAGCCATCAGGAGCAATTTTGGGTTTAGTATCTTGCCCGAGGACACTTTGACATGTGGGCTGGATGAGCCAGGGATCAAACCACCAACCCTCTGACTAATAGACAGTGTAAGCAGCAACAGATTTCTACATATGGTAATCTCTAAAAAATGGCACAAATTATCAAAGAAAACTGCAGAAATTGAGTTAGTCGGTATTTTGATATGAAGACAAGTCTGAAAATGAATCAGCAGGTATGTGCAGGGTGTTAGCAGGGGTTTTTTTTTGTCGGTGTCAGGATTTCGTATGGAGTGGCGCAGGACCCAGCCTAGAGCCTGTTTGTATGACTCATCCCAATCTCTCTTCCTGAAACAGCAGCCCCCTTAAATCCAATCCTACAGCAGTAACTAGTGGGCTCCCAAATATCATCCAGTGATCGCCTTGATGCGACGAGAACAATATCTCATACTCGTGCTCTTTATCTGCTGACCTTATCCCTGAGGAGGCCCCAATTTCAGTTCATTCAGTTTGTCTTGCATCAGGATCATCCCTCAGCACTTGACATTATTTGAACCTCGCTGTGTCGTCGCCCTGCCTGCATCCCTCTGTGCCTCAGACTCACCGGCTGGGCTCTGACTTTCAAATCACCTTGGGAGAGAGCAGCCGCTGCTGAACCGCAGGAAGAAATCGACGGCTTCGCTCAAAAAAACGCAATGGTATCAATTTTAGAAGAAGTTCTTAAATGTTTATTACTTATTACTGTTTTAAAAATATTCTATTCTGACTGATTTTTACTTATCAAGCAATCGTTAACTCATGTTTTTATTATTAAACTGAATATGCAATTCACTGTTTAAAATTTGGGCTGAGTGTATCAAAAATCACAATGTGGATTCTTTTCACGATGTGATTCGAATAATAAACACCATAGATTTTGCAGCGTTTAAATTTAGATGAGATGTGCATCAACCAAAGCTCCCTCTCAGTAACTGTGACCAGTACATACAAGAATGCAACATGTAGAAGGGGCGAGGGATGAGGGACGAGGGTGGGATTCTTGATATGGAAACACTGAATCGATGTGTTTCCTTCAAAAACGGTGTGCAGTGTTCTGCAGCAGCCTTTGAAGTGTGTTTGGAGCTGTGACATACAGAAACACCACACTGTTACAAACATACAGGCAAGAGCATCATTACAAATGTTTTAAAATTTTGTGTTTTGTGTTCTGATAATTTCTCAAGACATAACTGCAGTCATTGTAGAGCCATCTAGGACTGCAACAAACCATTACTTTCATTATAGATTATTCTGTCAATTATTGTTTTGGTTAATTTATCTATAAAATACCAGAGTACAAGTGACAAGTTGCTTGTTTTGTCACACCAGCAGTTCAAAATAGAGCTGAAACGATCCGTTGATTAAACGATTAGACAAGAAAATAAACTGTAACTATATTGATTGATGCCAAACATTCCCTCACTTAACTTCTCAAATGTGAGTATTTTCTGCTTCTCTTTGTATTATTTGATAGTAAATTCAGTATTTTTAGGTTTAAGAGAAAAAATGATGACTTCTAATTGGGCTATAGGAAATTGTAATAAACAGTTTTCACTACTGATGATGATTAACGGTCATCAAAAGATGTTTCCAATAAATTGAAATGAAATGACAATTTTTTTAAAGCATAAATTTCATATTGATAACGAGGTTTAAAGCTTTGAAACGAGAAATTTGCTTCACCATAATATTTCTACAACAAATAAACCAATAAAAAAAAAAAAAAAAAACACTTTTATGTTTTTGTTGTTTACTGCAATATGAGGCAACCAAAAAAACAAAAAGAGGCAAATTTGGAGACACTAACATTAACTAGAAATGTATATATCCATGACATGAACATTAGTTGATTATTTCACAAAATTTTCAAGCAAAAATACCAAAAAATTCTCTGCTTCCAGCTTTAATTTGAGTGCATCACCTTGGGCTCTGAGAACTATAATTGTCATTTTTCACTACCTTTTGAAAACAAATCATTGATTCATCAAGAAAATAATTTGAAGATGAATCCGTGATGAAAATAATCGTTAGTTGCAGCCCTAGTTGGTAGCAAAAAATGGGTCGTTTTCTATTGTGTGGAACTTTAAGAACAAAGATGACAGTTAAATTAGATCCTAAAATCCACAAATTTAGTGATAAAACCTTTTAAGTCGCAACAAAATGCAAATAAGGAAACTATGAAGTCTAAGAAAATTCATACACAATCTCTCAAAGCATCCCTCAAGCTCCCACCGCAATCACAGAGGTTAATTGTATATTGCTAATTATTACTACTAATTATTTCCACAACAATTTTGTTTACATTTTGTTACTTCATATCTGTGAATTGCTATAACGCACATATTTCATGTTTTACTTGTGCAAGACATACGACAAATATTTTTCATGTCACCCTGTTCACAGTTTTTTGGTCACCAGATGCATTCAGCTTCCGGACCAACCTTCACTAATGCACCAATGAGATGACAATAGTGGATAATTCTTACTTGCCAACAATAATGTAATCGTATTTCTATCCTGATAACAGGTTGCCTAATAAAGACGGTGATGTTCAGTTGCAGCAGTGGGCCTTCTGTGAATCTGCTGAGTGAATCGGTGTGTTGCAGGAGGGGGGGAATAATTGGCTGGGGGAGACAGGGAGATCCGATGCAAGCATATTCTGTCCTGACTGCTTGTGCTGCACATACTAATTGGGTGCCTCTCCTTGGCTTGAAGGTAATGAAACTACTGTTATCATAACAGCCTGAGCAAAGTTCATTATTTATATCCAAATGCAGCGGAGTGTGAGAGCTGGGAGACTTTTCTGTGTCTGTGCTGCAGCTCTAATCTTTAAGTCCCATCTTTCACTATGGATATACTGTACAGCACACATTGTTGGCGGCGTTCGTTTAAGAAAAAAAATCCCTCCAACCCTTTTTCTCATCGTGATGATTCAACAATCATACTTGTGTTCACGCTGTGGCTCATGGTTTTTTTATTATCAGTTGTTTTGTTTTCTATTTTTAATACGCTGTGGGAAATTGGCTAATGTAGAAAATGTAATGTGCTGTGTGCATTCATCATATCCTGGTGGTGGCTCACACTCACCCATTTCTTGAAAAAAGTATCCATTCTTGGACATCCCAGAGGGAGGCGCCTCTGCAGGAGAGAGGAAAACAGAAAGATAGTGATCACTGAGGTGAGTCTGGGCAACAGTAACAAACCCTGCAGGGAGCAATCTTCATTTTGAAATATCTATTATTTATTGTTATTTTTACACTGTAATTGGTGGTATGAGAGATGCTTGCATGAATTATTATTAGACTTTTGTTAGGTATTTTAATTCTGGTGTTCGAGAGAACACGCATCATGGATCCAGAAAGTAACTCACTCAAATACTGTTCATTCATTCACATGCTCTCTATCAAAGTATCTGCCCTCTCATGGGCCTTAGGAGACATAGCAAGGTCAACTAATAACACACTGAATTATGTAATTCTGCTAAGGCATGCAGAGAGTTTCCTGTTTGACATTTGGGGGGGTTTCTACCAAGGATTTACGATCACTTAACAGCAGAATTGGGTTTCTCCTCATTTAGGAAAAGTTCACTCACTGAGATTTTGCACTAGTAAAATGGAAGGAATGTTCAGGCTTATACAATATGTATTATAAAGAGCTGGTATTGTGGAAAACAAGAGAAATGATCTTAGGGATGTTGGTCGGAGCCCTCTTGTGCTGTAAAATTACTTAATTCTACCTCATCAGTCTTTCTAAGTTATTTGAAATGTTAAAATTCACAGCGGTGTAATTTGTGTCAGGCTTGATAAATATCTCTGTGTTTTTGTTAGTGCTGTTAAGTAAAAAAAAATTGTAGTCATGGTTACAAGAAACCAAAGTTCATTGTCAATTGGAAAGTCTGACAATCTTTTGCCCCATACAACCTCCCTGACCTCTTCCCTCTACTGACTTTTGCTCCAGATGGACAAAAGTCATGATTCCTGCAGCCGCTAGAGGTCTTTATCACTTAAAGGATCAGTGTGTAAAATTTAGTGGCATCTGGTGGAACGGGCTGGACAGAAATGGAATATAATATTCATAAGTATGTTTTAATTAGTGTATAATTCCATGATAATAAGAATCGATGTGTTTTCATTATCTTAGAATGAGCGGGTCCTCTTCCACGGAGCCCACCATGTTGCACCGCCATGTTTCTACAATAAACCAGAATGGACGAACCAGCTGGCTCTAGAGAGGCCCGTTTGTGAGTTTCTTGACCACTGTAGGTTCTCCTACATGTTTGGAAGGGGGGGGGGGTTCAGTTAGTTGCAATCTGTAACCTCACAACGTATGCTGTTGTTTTTCTTGGGACATTGAGACACAACATTCCTTCATATCATGTTGTTCTGGGTCTTAATGGTCCTACAGTAGACATCAATAATGTACACTATAGTATCCCCAGCCTGACTCATTAAAATTCCTCATTGAAATTCCAAGGATGGATAGGATTTTTTATTTTTTTTTTATTTTGACCTCGTCACCTTTTGTCATCAGTTGTGTGGAACGATGGCAAAATGTCAGATAATAATGAAAAACGCTTATAATTTCCTGGAGCCCACAGCGACGTCTTCAAATTGTTTGTTTTGTCCGACTAACAATCTAAAACCCAAAGATATTTAATTTACTATGATATAATATGGAGGGAAAAAAGCAACTCCTTTCTTAAAAATCACTTAAATGATTAAGAAACATTGGAAATTGTTGCTGATTATTTTTCTGTCAATCGACAAATTGAACTAATCGTTTTAGCACCAGATGTTCGTGTCAATGTTCAAACCTATATGTCACTATTTTCCAGCTAACCTAAAGCAGTTGTGTGTACAACTTGTTGTTCTGATTAATCTGAACATTTAAAATGCAAAGACTCGACGGCTTCACATGCGATTAACTTCAAGAAGAGAGAGATCTGGCTTTTCTCAAAGTCTGATCACCTCAACAGAGATTTGTGGAGATTTGTCAACACAGAGAAAAACTATTTGGTAAACAGCAAAAACTGTAGTTCAAACCAGAAAGCGAGAAGGAAATTTCCCATTAGGGATTAAAGATGTTATCAGAGAAATGTAAAGGCTTCATTTCTAACATGTTCATTAGGTAGAAAAAAAATGTTAACAGGCGATGATTACATTCAAAACACACTCTTTTCATCAGCAAAAGGTCTTGACTTTGTTAATACATTCAGTGATAATCCATAGTGAGTTTTGCTTCCAGGCAAGCAATCGTTTTGCAATGGTGGGGTGCGGCGTTTTTTAAAATGGTGGATATCTCAATTTGGAATTAAACTTAATCTGGTGAAGAGCTCCACTACAAATGCACAGAGAAGGAATTTAAAGTACAAGATTTCAGAGTGTTTGTCACGCGGCCCCGTGGATGTGTGCAGCATGCGGATGGCACAGAAAGACGAGGCAGATACGGAGCGGGGATACTTTGAAGGTTATTGAGACATTGTGTGCTCATGCTGGAGGAAAGGGAGGGGAGGGGCGGGGGGGTTGCTGCACTTCCAGACTTTAGTGAGGCTTTTCTTGAGCATTAAACCAATATGTTTATATATTTATCCTATAAGCAAAGACAAGTCTTTTGGGTATTTCCCTGACTTGATTACTAAAATCACAGACAAAGAGACACAAACCTGTACATACCTTAATACAACAATTTCTGTTACATGTCAGACGTGAGATTAATGAAAAAAAAATTGAAAGCCTTCATGTTGAAATTGAATTGAATGTCCTCTGCAACTATGTGAAATAGATAAAATCCTTCCTGGAGGACATCCTGATGTTTTTCATATGATAAAGCCTGTTGCACACAAATACAGTATACCATTTTAATTACACTAAGTATTATTTTACTCTTGGGGTTGGGTACACGGTGTAAAAAAAAACTTGAGTAAAAGGAGCAGGGATTCAGTTATCCCCACAACAATTAGTCTGTTTAATCTACACAGGTAATGATGTATCATAGCTGCTCGGATCTATAATGGATATTTGCATTTTTCTACTGGTCTCCCTCTCTGCCACTTTAACTCTTGTTGGCATTGTTGATGATGGTGTTGTTTTTTTTTTCATGTATTTTTAAACCTGGTCTGCAAACCGAATCTTCCCTGAGGAATAAAAGACAATTTTGAAAAAGGAAAAGTTGAAAGTGTGTGAGATACATGTATTCGCTTTCTTGCCAAAATGAATAATTCACACGTTACATCTCTTTTGTTCTATGTGTGTAAAAAACCAAAAGGTGTAAAAAGGCCTCACAGTGACAACCAGACTTTCAGGAAGTCACAGTTTGTGGCCAAGAAATAATCTGACACTGGCAATGGGTCTATGCATTTACACCTGCTATTAAAATGTGTTCCCGTTTTCTCAGCTGTGCCCACATTGTGATCAGATATAAATATGCAAATTAGCTGGGCGGAGCTGGTAGACTTGACAACAAGCATATGACATCCCAGGTAAAGGGAAACTGCTGGCACAAACGGACATCCTTCACTTTTTTTGCGAGGGAAGACTCTCTGTTTCCCACTACTAGTTTTTGCAGAGCTTGCTTTAGCTGGCAGGAAGAGGCGGAGCTAAATGACCTTTCAACTTACTAGGACGATTTTTTTACTCATGAATGTGGTATCAATCTTCTTATCTAACTCTCTGCTAGAAGGCAAATAAGCGTATTTCCCAAAATGTTGAAGTATTCTTCAGTGAATTGACAGCTTAACAAATTCACTTGAATGGTATTACATGATTTCTGGGTGTAATGTCTCTGGTTAGATAAAGCAATATCTGGTTCTTTTTTCTTATGTTGTGTCTACAGAGGAGGCAATTCAGCTGCAATATTCGGTCATCCGTCTCACTCATGTCTGCACAGGCTTGCGTTTCGCTCACACTTTAATCGTGTAACCATGATCTAAGGGGTAATATTTACACGTCGAGTCACATTTTTTTAATTTCTCAGTCTCCCCGTGCGCCCCTCCTCGAGAGTAAAGGAAAGCTTTGCATAATTAAAGTTATTTCATACAGTTTAATTGTTGCTGCTGTGTTGTTGGTTGTATGACGGAGTTTGTGACGTCCTTCTAAGCAGCGAAACACACCTTGTCCCTGACTTGAACCAAAATGGAATAAATTGATTTCTGTAGCCCGATGACCTTCAAGACCAGCGTTGTGACTGGCTACTAATGGAGAACCAGTTTCAAATGTCAAAGACCTTTACAGTGGGCCTCTCATGAAGTAAACGCCTGGATGTTCTTAGTTTAGCTGGTCATTTTTCACCTGAACCTTGGTGATACCTCACATCTGTCACATTATAAGATACAACATCTACAATAACATTATTCTCACAAAATGGCTGGTTTACAGTGCAACCAATTCTTTCTAAAAAAATTTTTTTTAAAAACCTAGAGGAAATCCCTCCAGGTGAGTTTGAATTGTCTCTTTTGTTTTCTCAAGGAACATAATGACAACAGCACATCGTCAAACAAAACTCCCCAGAGTTTTTTCCCCCCAACGTGGCGTCCTGAAATATCAAAACACAAATGTGTTCCGTCATCTGAGTTGCCGTGTTAACACAAACCTCCCTATGCAACACACAGGTCGATCACAGCTCTGCTATGCAGTCTGCTTACCTGCAGCTACTGCATTAAACATATCTTTCATAGCGCAAACACTCAGCTAGACTATGAGCATAAGGGATATTCAGCAACATATACCGTTTGTTCATTGCAGACCTTGTTTTTATTTTATCTACAAAATGTTTTTCTACTGTCTGTTTAGTCGTTTTTATATGTGCAACTTAAGAAACTAAAATAAACAGAGTCATGCTCACAGCTCACTAGCCTGAGGCTCAGCCAGTCTTGTTGCATCATAGTGTGTTCTAGTCCAACTTTTTTTTCTTTTCCTCATTGTGTTGACACACACATACCTTTCTCAACTGCAATGAAGATAATAACATTATTAATATAGTTATTATGATTATTAAGTCCCTTTCAGTTTTATACTTTATTAAGTAAATGTGATGTCAATTTTACATGTCAATCTAAGTGCCAGTCACTTAAAGTCACAACAGCAATCTTACAATGTACAATGTCAAACACGAACGCAGAGAGAAATCAAATTAAATAAACCAGGAAATACAGTGAAATGAGACAGTTCTAAGATTCTTTTCATGTCAGATCAATCTATAAAATGATTTTCTCCATGTAGAGAAACTCGTACAACCACGGTAATAATCAGACCCACACAAACTAGGCTATATTTTACATTTTCATTCCTGCCACCTGCATGGATGAAATTATGAACATCCAGGAAACACTTTACAGCATATTATTGTAGCAAACATGATTTAAATGAGAGTCACAACTTAAAGTCTTGACGTTCTATGCATATGCATTGTTGGACTTTATGTAACAGGCAATAATGAATAATGATATTGATGGGAAATGTGTTAGTGGATTCCCTGCGGAAAAAGTGTTGATTGCGCTAACGATGGTCATAAAGTAAGTCACCCATGTTTGAATGACAAAAAGGACTTTATATCATTATAAACATTATTATTAAAGAAAAACAATATTTTAAACAATAATTTCAGTACAGACTGATGTTTAGCAATCTTTTTTTTTTCCTGTATCCTGGAGGAGTTTCTTCTATGAGTTGCTCATTTATTTATGTGGCACATCATGCCAGCTTCCTGTGGATGCCGCGTGTCTCTGAACTGCGTCTTACTCTGAGTGCTGTGATCAGGAGCAGCATCATGAAGATTCATGTGCTCTGCTTATGTTGAGCTGTTTGGCACCGACAGATGCATAAAGAGATTCAGAAGGATTGAAAGGAAATGCACGTTATCCATGTACTGGCTTTACCAGATCAATGAAAATACAGCCAGATATAGAATAATGTCTACATTATATCAGCACCTAATGGAGAAAAGAGGAAACACAACACTATATGTGAAGCTGAAATGAGAAAAAGAACTGATTGTGAATATTGCAGGAGATGATTGGTCGCATATTTGGAGAATACATCTACAACATCCTCACAAACTTGGAGAGAACACTGTTGGAAGAATGTAATTTTTTACACTTAAAATTAAGAGCATATACTTGTCTATAGCACAACCATGTTGGAAACAATGAGGGGCAATACATGTAGATCATTCCCGTGTATTTTGGCTTTGTCCTGAAATTGTGCAGTTTTGGGAAAACGTTCATATGGCTACTATCAAAATTCTGGGCTATGATACACCAGGTCATGTATAGTACTGTACTTTGGTAGTATGACAGGAGTCATTGTGTTAAGAGAAGACAGATATTTGCTTAAAGTTTTGTTGGCAGCTTGTAAAAAGTCTATTACGAAGAGATGGTACAAGGTGGAAACACCAACACTAGATGAACGGCTGAAAATTGTGATTGAGATATACGATATGGAAATGTTGAAACTCATAGGATAAGGTAGGAACGATGTCGAGAGAAATGGAGAAATAGCCGATGTTTACATGTCAATGACAAGATAAGAGAACGAATTACTGAACATGTCACAAGAATAAATAGGTTTTATGGAGAAAGGGCAATCCAGATCCCCGACCCCCTTTTTTTTTTTTTTTTTTTTTGGTTTGTTGGTTTGTTCTTTTTATTATGTTTTTGTGTGTATTTGATCTTTCTGTAATGGAAAAGCAATAAAGTAAAGTATAAAAAAATAAATAAATACAGCGAGACTCTTACTTTGTTGAGATTTGTTTCTAATTTAAGCGTCCAAATAAGTAAAACTAACTCAAGTGAAATGGCAGAAAAACTACCGCTTTTCAAAAGGAGTTTAAGTAACTTCGTACATCCTTTTAACCAAAAATAATTTTTTCAAGTCATTCAGGACAGAGAGTGCAGCCAAAGCTGAATGAACTGCACTATTTGTTTTGTGTTTGAATTAATACATTCTGTCTTTGCCTGCTGTAACAGGCTGCACACACATGCAGATAATTGTTAGAGCTGATTAAGGGCCTTTACATACTTCATGCTCTGATAGTTGTTTAGAGACAGGTTCATTAGCAGTCATGAAGGCTATTCTGTTGTGAAATCAAAAGCAGATTCTCCAACATTGTGCGCATTGAGACATACTGACATTTGTATTCATTTGTCTGTTGTAATTCATTCATTTGATTATTGTAATTTTTAAGTCTTTGCCAAATAAAATTATAAAACACCAGAGCCATGCACAAGCATCAGCAACATCAGAATAGAAGCAAACGTTGAGACACTTACTAACAAAAGTAACATGTAGTTTCCTTCTGCAACTTTTCCCACACTCTGTCCCCCATACTTTAAGCTTAATTGCAACAACTGCACAGTTGTATTAAGCACATGAAATGATGGTGTTTATAGTGTCACTCCACATTTGATTCCTGGTGGCCATCTTCAAAGTTTTATGGCATGAAATGATTTGTTTTCTTTTAATCAGCCATTTGCTTCCAAGTCACTGACTTGTTTATCATTTCTTACATGTCATTAATTTTAAACCTCTTCTTAAATTGACCTAGTTATTGAACAATTAATCATTTATTTATACGATTTTAGTAATACATACCTAATTGTATTGTCTAATTAAATATCAATCAATGAACCATTTGGAACCTTTCTTTATAGGAAGAGCAGGTTGTAAAGAAAGAAAGAGGTAACAAAAACATGCAGACTTAATAACAGAATAAAAGAGGGTAAATGCTTTATAACAAATTCAAAATCCATCATTCTTGTCTCGAATAACTGGGTGAATAAGACATGGCGTGCTGGAGACGAGTTGTACGATGTGTTTCAAGTTGGCTTGCACTGAAGCTCACACTGGTCTGCATCTCGCTGTGTGTGCGTTCTCAAAGTTAAAAATAGACTATGTGTATGCACACAAACCATGCATAGGTCATTTCCAAAATAAACTAATAGTTCTTACAAGACTAACAGTCTGCAGCCATGCTAGCAGCTCTGAAAGGCTGTTCCTTGTCGCAGTGGTGCTTTGAGCTAAATGCTAACATCAGAACATGAATGTCTTTACCAAAATGCTAATTGCAATCCAATTAATAGCTGTTGAGATATTTCACTTAAAAACAAAAATGTTAAACTCATGGTGGAGCTAGAGGAAAAGTCAGGGAATCACCAAAAATCATTCTCTATCATAAACATCTGTGCAAAATTTCATTGCAAACCATCAGATAGTTGGGTTGAGATATTTCAGTCAAAGCAGACTGCCACTGCCATCCCAAGAACAATGCCGCTAGTGTGGCTAAAAAAACATTGGTGAAAATATATGTATCTCACGCACATGCAGTGATCTTTAAAATCAAAGGTGCCATTATTTTCATTGAGTGGCAGGCAGAAGTATTGATATGCAAATAATTGATTAAAGGTGTGTCTACAGTACATCCATTTGACTAACTGTTGAAGTGGAAATCAGGCCTGTGTGTTGGGCCAAGTTTCACAATCATTAAGCTTTATAAAACAGAACCATGTGTACACACAGCTCTAAAATTCATCTGATGAAAAGCATGCTGCGCCACAACATTGATAGTTTCAAATATTTTCGCACGCTAGGTAGTATCAGTCTAGTGTTTTTGCATCGGATATAATTATATGAGCATCTTTTTGAGTTGCTCTGACACCATGCCGTCGAAAAATGCCAAGAAATCAAGCAGGAGCAAATGCACTGTGAGCTTGCCTAGCCTCCCACCGGGTGCAGAAGAGCTAGCAGCTCCTGACCGACGCACTCGACCCTGCCCTTCGCCAAGCTATTCAAGAAATTACATAATATCTCAAAAATCATCGACGAAAGGTTGGGCCCTCTATCCCAGACACTAAAGGCTCAGGCACTGGAGCAAAACTTTGGAAAGAGAGTCAAAGAGGCTGAGGAAAGAATTTCGGGAGCGGAGGAGGCTTCTGACTGAGCCCATCTGCAGACCCGGACCCATCCTCATCAGATTCCATAACTACGGGGACAAACAGAAGGCTTCCAGACGCAGCGGGACTGACGAGGGATCTAAAGTTATGTTTTTTCAAGACTTATCAGCTGCAGTCATATGTAAACACAAAAGTTTCAACAACGTGAAGAAGCGGCTGAGAGAGATCAGTGCCCTTAATGTCTTTGTCGGCCACATTAAGGATTACCCATGATGAAAGTGCCAAGGTTTTCACAAGGTCTTTGTGGATGGTTTGGCAAGAGAACAACGGCTACTTGACTCGGCGACCATTGGCTCACTTCAGCTCTGTGCCATCTCCGCTGACCGACAGCGGGACAGTGGGATGTGTGAGAGTAATTACGATACTGTTAAGCGGTGCAGCTTCAGCTCATACCAAGAAGGAAATATAAGAACTTTTCTATGTGGAAAGAGAAGAAGTGCCTCTCCCTTTTCTTTTGTCTGTTTTTTTATTGTTTATGTAATGGAGAGGCAAAGGACAGTATATTTAGAAAAAGAGTAGTCCCCTGGTTGATAAATGGGGAAGCCCCTTTGAAAAGTGCTGTTAGTGCTTGTTATTTGTATTATAGTTCCCTTGTTCTCTGTCGCTCAGCTACAATCTCTTCAGGCACACTATCAACAACAAGGCTGCATCTTTTGGGAGATTTCATGACTACAATAAGATATTATGGTTGGTAACATACTGAGACTGTGTACATGGAATATTAAGGGAAGTCACTCACCATTTAAGAGGGAAAAAAGGTGCTGTTAAATGGTGAGTGACTTCCCTAAATATTCTATTGTTACTCTATTTGCTTCGAAAAAGGGAAATTTTGATGAAGCACACATTCAACAGATATAGAACACCTAAAACTGCAACTGTGTGGCTTTGAATGTGTATTTTTCCTTGTTCATTATTAAGAGCAGGGGAACGGCTATCTCAGTCAGGAAGAGCCTATCTTTTAAACTGATAGATTGTATTAAGGACAACTATGGGCGATTTGTGCTTATCAAAATTGTTATTCATGGAGAGGAATTTGGTATGCTAAATGTGTATTACCCTCCAGGTCACCCCCATAACTTTCTCACATGCAATGTTGAAGTTGGCTGATTTACCGACGGAGGGTATTATTATGGGAGGTGATTTTAATTGCCTTATGAACCCGTTGATCAATAGATTTCCCAGTGGTCCTTTGTCTGCCTCTCCACAGACAAAACGTATTGCCGGTCTTTGCGAAGAATTGGGTTATATGGATGTGTGCAGAACATTTCACCCTGCAGATAAAGAATACACTTTTTTTTCTATAACCCACATAAGTGCTATTTGAGAACTGACTATTTTTTTGCCCCCAAAACCATGCTGATATCAGCTGTCTTCTCCAAAATTAGAAATATTGTCATATCCGATCATGCAGCTGTGTGTTTAGATATTAAACCTAAAAATGTTAGGGTAGGTTGAAAGATCACAAGTTTGTAGATTATTTTACATCAGAATTCAAAGCCTTTCTTTCTATTAATTCTCCTTCAGCCAGTAGCCCATCTTTGCTCTGGGAAACGTCTAAGGACTCTACAAGGATGTTAATAATTTCCTACATAGCCAGCAAGAGACATAAAACTGCAGAGCAACAGAAGGTGTTAGAGGCGACACTTACTACAGCAGAGAAGGAATATATTAGGAAACCCCAAAGGGTCCAAATTTAAAGAAATCATGGCCCTTCCCTGCACATTAAACTCACTGCCATTAAACACAAACTGCCACAGACAAATTAAAATTCGCAAAGTGAAAGCTGTTTGAACATAGAGATAAAGAAGGCAAATATTTAGCATGTTTAACAAAAAAGTAAATCGTTTTTCACACTACTGCCTCAGTTATGGGTGGAACAGGGAACCGTACCACTAACCCTGCAGTGATTTTTACAATAATGTGTACCAATCTGAGAAAAGTGAAGATAATGGAACATTATTGTGTGTTGGGGGGGGGGGGGGGGACTGGGCTAGTTTGGGACAGCTTGGAGTCAGAGGATCTGATCCCTGCTCAAATAGAAAGCTGCTCCTCAGAACCAGTTGAACAGACCCCTCCTGTAGGGGTGGGGGCTGTTCTAAAGGGGATCTGACACACAACAGGCCAACCACCTCCTATGGGCCTGGTGATGGCCTAAAGCAGGAGACAGCAAAGAAAGCAAGGAAGAGGAGAAGAGAAAAGAGCTAAAAATTCTGAATAAAAAAGGATAAAACAAGCAAACCAAAATAAAAAGAAAGGAGAGAAAGGAAGGGGAAATAAATACAAAATTCTGTCCTGACCCAGCTGTCCTTGTTTTCATGTTGGTCACTTGTATTGCACTATTAAAAAAAAAAAAAAAGCAGCGAGCAATAGATGGTCTTGTGGTCTCCTTAGATGCAGAGAAAGCCTTTGACCATGTCCAATGGCCTTATATGTTCTTTACCCTGAAGCAATTTGGTCTAGGCAGTAATTTCATTAACTGGGTGACGGTTTGGCAGCAGTCATAACCAATGAGGTCAGATCAGGAAACTTTGGGGTCCTGAGAGGGAGAAGACAGGGGTGTCCACTGTCCCCACTGCTATTTGCGTTGGTAATTGAGCCTTTAGCAGAGGCAATTCAGTGCAACCCTGCAATATCTGGGCTGGTTGTTGGCCAGGAATCATATAAAATTGCTTTATATGCTGATGATATTTTATTCTCTCTGTCTAACCCTGCTGCATCAGTTCACCACCTTACATAAAATATCACCCAATTTAGTGCTTTCTCTGGGTATAAAATAAATGTCAGAAATATGTCAAAGATAATAATAACCCTAACTTTCTGCCAGGTTTCTTAGATTCAGGTTTCAAACATTGGGATTTGAAGGGTATCTCTTCCTCTGTGGACCTCTTTGAGGATGGAGTCCTCATGACCTTTAATCAGATAGTGCAGAAATATTATGTATCCAGAAATGACCTCTTTCATATCTTTCAGATAATAGATTATATAAAGAAAAAAACTTTCTTATAACTGATTTTAATGTATCTGATATTGAAAAGCATTTTTTGTACTCTAAGAGATACATCAATTAGTGTCTTATATAACATTCTGAGGAATTATTCTGCCGTTGGTTTTCAGGAGCTGGGACTGGCCTGGGAGAGGGAACTGCATGTAGAGATTACTGGAGATATGTGGGAGGATATATAACTGATATCTGTAACCCAACCAGGGCATTACAACTCAAAATATTACAGTGCATTCATCATCTCTCCAAATTTAAGCCCACCACCTCCCCATTGTTCCTTAAATGCAAATCAAATATTGCCAGTCTTACACATTGTCTTTTGTCTTGCCCCAAATTACAAAAATACTGGGAAATTGTCCTGTATGAAATGCAGAACATGTTGGGAACTGAGCTTTAACTGGATCCAGTATCACTTCACCTTGGTCTTCCTAGTTTGCACATTACTAACGTTCATCATAGAAAACTGTTTAATGCTCTGACATTCTGTGCAAGGAAAAACAAATTACTTCAGTGGATTTCCTGTAGGGCTCCCACAATCTCTGGTTGGCATAGATAATAATGGAGCATATTCCGCTTGACCTCGCTCACTTGTCTAACACACTCCAAGACAGCTAACTTCACCAAAATGTGAAATAATTTTCTTGAATATTTAAATGTGAATGTATCTGCCATTTTATCTAAAGCTTTTATATGAAGCAGAGATGCTAAGATTCAACTTTGTGGTGGTTGTTGTTGTGATATTGTGATAGCTGACTCAAAATGACATGCATTGTTTGACCGTTGTGCCTTTTGGGGGGGGTTTGTTTTCTTTTATTATATGTGCTGAGTGGTACAGTGTTATGTTCTAAATTTTAGATTGCTGTTATCCTTTTCTGTCTTTTGTCTGTTAAATGGATAATGGAAAACTCAATAAAACATATTTTTTTAAAAATGGGTTCAGTTGCTCTCAACAATTTTGAAAAATGATGTAAAGAGGAAATCTCCCTGTACTTCTCATTGGTCTGTGTTTATATTTCCTCATGTGGTTGGTTTTATAAGCTTCTTGAGGTTATGAATCCTGCACAATCAGTTATCTAATACTCAATCATTTTATGATTAAATAAATACAAATGGTTAAACCGAAGACAGTGGCAAGAGAGCTCTGCCAGAATAAGAAGATTATGAAGAACACTTCATGCAAAAAAGGATGTATGATAACTTTCTGCAGAAAAGAGGAAGTCTATTTGCAAGCAGGAAGTCAGAGGTGGTTGAACCATATCACACATATGTCTCATCACTTATACTGATCTGCTGTGTGTGTGTGTGTGTGTGTGTGTGTGTGTGTGTGTGTGTGTGTGTGTGTGGGTGTTTATGCATGTGAGTCTCTGACTTAGAGGCAGTCCTTTTATCATTGCAGAACATATACATGAGGGAAATATCTGTCAGTCAGCCGAGTTTACATGTCACAAACCCACAAGCAAGGCAACATCTGCTCTGCTCATCACTTGATGTAGTGTCAGTACATGCCGCATGACAAAGTCCTTCTTCCTGATAAACCCAAACCTTCGTCTGATACGAGCTATCTGCTAAAAAGATGGCAGGCAGCTGCTTGTTGCCTCTGCAGCGATTGTGGTTTTTGCATCAGTTTGAGGACTAGTGACACAGCAAGGAAAAGCTGACAGACATAAAGTTTAAGCAGTGAAAAGGTTACCCGAGCTGCACCAGGGCTGAGAATCAAACATCAGCCGACCCTTCCCTCTGCATCTTTGAATCCCTTTTTTGATCCCTGTGTTCTTAAAAGAGAAAAAAAATGTGAGCAAGGGGAGCATGACTTCCCACAGTCCTTAAGAAGAAAAAAAAAACAACATTTGAACAAAATACATTCAGGGATAGTTTTAGTGATTTAAACACCGCAGGCAAAGATTAAGATGTGGCCCCGTAGGTGTACGCGAGTGCCCACATTTAACATGATTTACCACCTCTCTTACAGAGGCAGAGAGCACCATTACAGCTAAAAATTACAGGAGAGCCTGCCCTTCTACCTGGTATGGCACAGTCCAACAAAACTATTTACAGGCAGCTTGTTTCAGCAGACAAAGCCAAGGTAGAATTATCGTTGAAGGACTTTAAATGCTCTTCACTCAGTTAAAGAAGATAATGGTGAAAAAGCATGTGGATGGAACTAGTTCTTGCAATTTTTGGTGACCAGAGGAACAAGCACAATCCTAGTGCAGGGTGGCACAATCTGGAAAAGAAGCCGTTTGGGTGAAGTTGGGGAGGAGCTTAAAATAATGGCTGTCACCTCTAATCCCCTTTAAAAGCAGCAGATGGTTTAGTAGTTTTGAGAGCAGCAAGAAACAAATGTATATTACCAAATACTAATATGGTGCAATCCAAAAACATTTCCAGAGACACATAAATTCATGTCTGTGTGTCAGGATGAGCACATTGTTTTTTGTTTTTTTTTTAAATAAAAACAATTATATCAGTGCTACAGCTAATGAGCTAGTAACTTGTAGTAAACTAAAATGTGTTTAGATTACTACTTTCCATTGCCTATATTGTTTACTTAAGTTAAAAGGTTTTTAGTTCAGTCAGCCAACTGCATTGATATTTGGCACTAGTGACTCCCTACAAGAAAACACCCAGCTCAGCAGGGAGCGGGAGAGTGACAACAATAACTTTACCCCTGGGGAACGTATGTAGACTCAGAGCCTACAGGTGGATGCTGGGTAGGAGGTGAGGTTGCTATATGAACAGCAGCTGCAGTGGCAGCAGCGTTAACAAAAGACAGCACAGCAGGTGATTGTTAAGAACGCTGATGACTTAAGTAAACTGCCATAACAGAAAGGGTGTGTTAGATTTACAGTGTGTTGCAGTGAGAAGAGATTGGCTGATTTAGCTTGCAGGCTTCCACTTTCACTACATATTTCTCTATATCTGAGTACATCTTTTAAGTACATGTGGTGCATAATGGTGATGTTAATACTGTAACTCACCATAATTAATAAATAATAACATGACAGAAAATATTATTTTAATGGTACTCGGGTTGCCTCCTCTATTTAATTTACAGTCAATACATTTGGAATTGGTGTGTACAAGCATATGCATAGACAATTGTATATTTTGCTGGTATAAGATAAATTCATAAAAAGGTATTAATTAAAACGGTACCAACGCTCTTTGACCCCTGTGTAATTACGCTGTGTGTTGCTTAAATTAGAGACTGCAGATGAAACGCATCGAACATACCTGCTGCTGTTTGATGGCTGCAGGTATTTAATCAAGTGGAAGGGGAGGACCTTAAACATTCACAAGCAGTTGTGGATGACTTTATTGGTAAGAATCACTCATTATTCTAACAGAGTACAGACTCTGCCTTAAATGCATCAAAAAAAAGTGTTTGATGTGTATTCCAATGTTTCAAGACAACAGGAAGTCAACTTATATGACCCTTGGTGTGTATATAAAACAGCCGGGTTGAAACCGAGCCAACCTTCCTCTCCATGCAGGCCGCTCTATTGCAGGGCAGTGCGCTGCAGGTACATGCAAAACAGATGCCAGAACCCCCAGGAGGGACAAACCCTGGAATTTACGGGAGAGGTGAGGCTGAGAGTCTGAAGTGAGGAGGGTAAGAGATTAAAAGGTGCCCCTGCTGCGTTTGTAGGGGAATCTACGAGGGTTGGGCCAGCAACAAGGAGGAGGCTGGGCCTTTTGTTGGCTAATTGTGCCCAAAGGCTCTCTTGGCACCCGTCCTCTCCGGAGCTGTGGTTGTTGAGAGAGCCCAGGCGGAGAGGGAATTCCTCCCGATGCTCTGCGGGCTAGTCTGTTTGCTCGTATACACATTTTAAACAGCAGGCCCACATTTGGCCTTTATTCGTCTTGTTTTTATTCCCAAGGAATTTTAAAGAACTTCAGTCAGCATGCTAATTACACACACATTGTAAATAGCAATTTACAGTACATCTTCTTATGGTATTTCCCAAGAGGTGCAGGGGCATGCTCTAGCTTAAAGTTAGGGAAGAGGGCTTTAGTATAGTATGCAAACTCACCTATACATTGTTTTCTCAGGCCTGAACCATACTAAAAACAATTTACAATTTACTTTGAGACATTTCTGTATTTCATTAATTCATTATTCATATTAGTTCATAGCTAATTTGACCTGGTACTGGCTGCTGCTAACAGGTTACATATATTTACATGATCAATTTAAGACTCTGCAGTCCTTGTCGTACATTATTTCTGAAGTTTCCATGATATTGTTCATACCCAGCTAAACAAACTACAGCAGCAAAAGCTCTGATTTAAAATAAATTGCTTTAAACATGTGACTGTGAGCTTCAAATTCACAGTTCAAATAATGATGGAGATATTAGCTGTCGTAAGCATTAGACCACCACTTTAAACCTGCATTAGCCATTGGCCACTTGGAGCTGCGAAAACCAGCTGTAAACACATATCATCACCCTCTAAAGATGGGTGTCTTCACCCTGTCTGTAAGGATGCTCCTAGACACCCTACTAAGAAAACTGCAGCTGCTTGTATTTGCAATCTTATCCTTTCCATCTCCAGGTGACGGCAAGGCCAGATCACGCTTGTCTGGGAAAGACTGGGGATCCACAAGGAAGTGGTGAAAAAGGCCACTCTTCCATAATCTTGGACCTGATAAGCGACCAAGAATGGATAAACTGATTGCTGATGTTGGAAGCCACCCCAGAATCCTACAAGGAGTATTTGTGCCATGCTGTGCCCACTGAGCTACTGAAAGGCAACCAGCGAGGTTTGGTTTCAAGCCAGATCTGGTTTGGATGATGTGATATGTGAAGAAACATGATTCGACTTGATTCTTAGACTCGTCATAACCCCACAAGGTCACAGTCACACGTCCCAGCTCCATCAGGACAAGTCTTTGCTGGTCTCTCGTCAGATTCACAGGCTCACATTTTCACTGCAATTTGCTACTTAGCCAGAAACTCCACCTGTCAACAAAAGCCTTCTTAGCTTTATTACTTTTCATACTCTGATGTTAATTCATATTGAATCCCAAACTACAGCAGCCAAAAATTGAGACCTAGACCCACCGATTTCAATCTCAGGAGCAAGCAGTCAAGAAAAATTTTCTTGTCCAGAGGTGACACGTTTATTGTAGATGTGAGCCTGCATTTTTAAATATTATATCAATAGTACACACTGACAGGGTCAATATTATACAAAACATTACACAGTCTACAAAATGCATTTATAAGACGCGAGGCGCTAATATTCTCTGGGTGAACTAATCCATATTACAGAGCAGCTAACATAAATCCCTTCACCGAAAGAATTAGTCAATTTATTGATTAGTCGATTCACAGAAAGTAACTAATTAGATGATTTATTAATCATTTGAGTCATTTCTCAAGCATTCCAGCCTCTCCATCATGAGTACTTACTGCATTTTCCTGTCTTGTGCAACACAAAATTGATTATCTTTGGGTTTTTGACCTTTCACGAAACAAAACACATGGAGACGTCAACTTGGACTTAAGTCATTTGTGATGGGTATTTCTCAGTATTTTCTATCATTGCATACACTACATAATTAATTGATTAATCAAGAAAATAATCAGCAGATTACTAAATAAATAAATTACTAATAAAAATAATCATTAGTAGAGGACCTATCCTCTTATTTTCTCACTACTCTTCCCCATTCTATACAACTATCCTTTATTCTGCACTATTTTAATTCCAAGTTTTTCCCAAGTTAAATCTCTACTTACTAATTGTCTCGTGTGTGATGTCTTATTTTCTTTTTGCCTATTTGAGAGCTTCTCAATATGCAATGTAGGTTATCAATATTTGGCCAATTAAATCATTAGAAAATTCAACAAGACTGTACTGTCCTCCAGCAGGGCATCCAAAGTAAACATCACATTATTTGATAGATGCTTTTATCCAAAGAACCTTGAAGTACAATAAATCACATCTGCAGGAAAAAAAAAACTACTTTTGTCCTTCAGTTTCCTTGAAACAGATTGGTAGAAATCCTTATTCAAACTCAAGGGTATAATGAACCACAAGTTTGCAGCCGGCTCTGCTTGCGTTTCCAATGACGGATGCTTACAGTACATCATTAACAAGGAAATGCAGAGAAATTTAAGTTTGCAACTTCGCATTGTGACAAGTGACTGGTGAAAAAAAAAAAAATTAAAACTCAAAATGTCAAAATATCACAATTAAATTGGGAATCTTGTTCTGCAGGATATGTTCTGCTAGCGCTAGTTTTCATCACGGATTGTTTATCCATGACATTTTTCTGCACTGATGTTGGAAATGTTCACTCAGTGTCAGTTGTAACCATCTTGCTATTCTCATACAAGAGATACTGGCTGAGCTTCTTTAAGTACAAATATTTAAAAAAAGTATGATTTTGTTTGAACAAGAAGAAGAGCTGCTGGCTCAGCTACAGACAGCTGTGTCCCCGGGCGGGCGTCTGACGTTGATGATGTCACAGCAGAGCCTTGACCACGAGTCTGGCTACGACTGAGTTGTCTGGCAAGCAGGTGGACTGATGCTGGACATGTGTGTGAGTGTGTTTGTGTGTACTCAGCCATATGCTGCTGATGTGTGTATTAGAGAGTGTGTTTATATGTGTTCCCACATCTTCATACAGCCCTGCATGAATGTGCATATTTTTTTTCCTGCAAGGGTTTGAGAATCTACAGGTGTTTCCTCATCTGAATGTGTGTGTGTGTGTGTGTGTGTGTGTGTGTGTATCAGAGAAGATGAGTTTTAAAGTGTGTGTGTGTGTGTGGTTTGTGTATGTATGCATGTGCAAATTTGTCAAAGAACATGACAGTTGCTTCGGGCTAAGACACAGCAAAGCGCAAGTGTTCAGACGGACAGAGCCACAAGCAAACCTGACCAAGCCAGTTAAAACAAGACCGCAAATTTGATTAAATTACTTTTTGGAATGCAAGAATGAATACAAAAATATTTCATACTGTGACAGACAGGCGGTTAAGCAATAGGACTCTCCCTGAAGAAAGGAATTAATGCCGCCACTGTTGCTCTCAATGTAATTCATTTTGAGTAACTGTCTAATTGTGAATTTACATATGCTTAAAAATTCAGTCCTGCAGCATTTCTGGTTTTTCCAAGAATTTAAGATCTGTCTCTTGGCATCAGGTCTGTGGACTGAAAAGCTCTGCGGTAATCCTCTGGTCCTTTCACCTGAGAGGGATTGATAGTTATAGTGAGCTGGCTACTGTGAGTTCACAGATGAATCCGGCCCTGTCTGTGGCGTGGCGAGACGAGGCATCGTGACTGAGGTTAGCGCAGGAACACGCTCCAATTTAAAGCCCTCCAACCGTTTTTTTCATCCTTTTTCATATCCCTTCTGTCATCTCTCCATGTAGTTGTGTATCACATATTCTATTTTTCACATATTTCCCCCCTCTGTTCCCTTTCCTCTTTTGTTCTTTTCCTGCTGCTTTTCGGTACTCTTTCCATCTATTTACGTATGTCCTTTTCCAATTTTCACATCTTTCCGTCTCATTCACTTTCCTCTCTTCATTTTCTCCTGTTTGTCTGTCTTCTCTCATTCTCTAACAGTCAAACACAGGTATCGGATTATTCTCAGGTGCTGCAGCAGGGACTCTCTGCTGTGCGTGTGTGTGTGTGTGTGTGTGTGTGTGTGCGTGCGTGCGTGTGTGTTTGTCTTCACAGTGAGCGAGCCAGGGAGTGAATGAGCTAGCGAGTGAGTGAGTGAGTGTGTGAGTGAGTGAGTGAGTGCATGAGTGAGTGAAGGTGTTGTGTCACTACACACACACACACAAGCCAACCGCTTGCTACAGAAATTGGCTGCTCCGATTTTCATAGAAGGGGGTGAAGAAGAAGAAGAAGAAGAAGAAAAAAGGAAAAAAAACAAAAAAAAAAAGCCAGTGCTAGGGGATTCCTACTAATTGCTTGCACATTCCCCTCTTCCTCTGGCTCGATTAAAGCCAGGCCACCATCTCCCTTTCAAGTCTGCTGTTCTCCACACAGCCTTCTACTGTATGCTGCTCCACCCTGCCCGCCATCCGACAGCATATCTCACTGCTTTTCATTTATGGTGTCCCCCCATAGAACTACACAGACGCAGTTTCAGCTGAATCGATGTAAGACAGCGGGAGAGAAAATGCCGACACAAAGTCCGGTCTACTATACATGTGTCAGACTGTCCATTTCCACCTTATATAAAAAGATGGAAAATTCTACCTCACATAAAACGTGGAATAAGTGATTTGGATTCTGACATTGCTCCGACTACATAATGCTTTCCAGTAATAGATAAAATATAAAGTTAATGTCCATTTTAATCAAAGGAGCCTTGCAGCTGAGTTTTTTTTTTTTTTATATCATGCAGGGCCCGCGTGAGACTCAAACCGCTAACCTCAGCCGTGTCAGTGCTCTGCCCTGTTCTGTTCAGTAGCTGTCTCTTTACTTAGCTTAGTTATATCCCGTACCACGCGGACAGAATTTAAATTAAGCAACCTTGGCTACTGTTCTCCAGCTTATCGTCCTACAGTAGGTCTTACTGCTGACCGTCTTGTTTAATCCTCCACCTGACACTGGGTGGAGAGTGGTTTTTGTAGTCCTCTGTCTAATTTATGTCTTGAACCCTCTATTTACACTGCTGGTGAGATCCTTTTGCCCTTGTATGTCACTCAGTGTGCTGCTATGCCAAAATGTCTATGCACCAGTGCTACCGAGTCACATTGCAACTACAAAATCAACTACATTAAATGTGCTGGAGTCAGGATGCAATTTTAGCTCTGCGGTATACTGACAATGTAAACTACACCGGCAAAACATGGCACAAGGACAAAAAGAGCATCAGGCACACATTAATGGAACAGTGGAAAAGCATCTCTTATGGACCGAGACCACACATACCAGTCGATGTGTACAAAATCAACATTCAACAGTTGTATGAAAACAGCAGCATGACATAAATAACAGTGTGAGCAGGAAGGAGTAAATATCTGCAGGACTCGTCGTACAACATGATGCAACTTGTTTCTGCAGTTCAAAATGCATTGTTTGAGTTGCGTGGGTCATACATGATAGGACAAGTGTGTGTGCGTGTGTGTGTGTGTGTGTCCCTGCACACTCATGCATGTGTGTCAGTGAGATTATGATAAAATGCGTGTGTGTGAGTGTGTGTGTGCCAACACCCTCGTGAGAGTGTGTTATGTCTGCTATGCATAGTGCTACACTCTATTTAGCACATGGATATTTTCGATCAGGCACATGGACGAGGCAACCTTCCAATCAAGGTTTGGGAATTCATCGACACCGGCATTCTCAGACATCTTGGAATAATTATTACATTGAGGAGGGGGGTATATATCGAGGGGAAGGCAGCAGCAGAGCACCATGTCTACCGCTCTGTTGCGATCTGTTTGTTGGTTTTAAATTAAATTCACTGCAAAGCAGAAGTAGCCGGCACAGTACAAATTGTTCTGTGCTGGCAATGTTGTGCAGCCTTGGTAGACTGTACAAGAGCAATATTAAATAGGAACTGAAACAAATACCTCGCCTGTGCACGGTACTGCTTCCTGCGCTGTAACCTGTGGAGAAAGCTTTCATCTGCAGTGTATGGGTGTGCATATGTGAGAGGGTAGCGGTAAACTAGCCTAATTACACAACGGCAAACCAGGGCGGGATGTCATGACCAAAGAAGGGAGGGGACCACCAACACTGTGTGTGGTTTTTTTACATTTTCTTCACATGCGCATGTATATGTGTTTATGTATGTAAAAATAGCAACATCAACTTAATCTTAATGTATGTATGTGTGACTCAGTGAATGATATTTTGCTTTAAATTTGGGGGAAATGGCTGCTGACAATCTACCTTATTTCTGAGTTAAAAGCATCTATTGTATTTTGAATGAGATTAGATTATTAAAGTGGATCAAATCTACACTAAAGGGCCCCAAACATCAGTTTTTCATCTTCCACTTTCACCCAATGAAAACGTTTTAAATACTCATAAATTCAAATTGATCTGTTGCTAAAAACACGACATCCAATTTTGTGAATAAAAAGGAGCAATCTAATAATGACTGTCTGACTCTCTGCTTTTGTCATAAGGGTTAAAAATAACTGTACAACTGGTGTAACTGGATTCAGTCTTGATTTATGACTACTGGTTGTTCTTCAAATGATGCAGCACACTAGTAGTTAAACCCAATTTTATCTGGAGGATGAAAAAGAGGACAAAAGTTTTGCTAGCATCCTCCCAACAATAGATGCTTTTTATACAGTCACATCTGGAGGGGCTATAAAGCAATGGGGACGTGTGGAATTAAATGGTTTGCCAGAGTAACACATTAAATACCATGTTGGGACAACAGGGCTATTTTTACACATGATGTTAATGGGGATAGGCTGTTTAAATAGCTTGTAAATTCCACATTAGGGTGGAATTCAGAATAGAATTTAGTAATTTTCGAAAAACATTCATGATGCATATTTGGCCAACTCAGAGGACTAAAATACAATGAAAATGTTATGGAGCGATCTAAATGGAGCATTTTGTTGACAATCAACTCTGTTCACCGCAATTTAGCTCTGGGCATGGGTCCTTAATTTATTACTTGGCTTTTTCCTGTCTATGTAAAAATATATACAAAATACACAGCAGTATAGTTTGTGATGGAAGTAATTGGGATGTTGAATACAAGTTCGGTGCCAGGAGGCAGACACCCTCTTTCTACGTTTAAGAGTAGGCTTAAACTTCCCTTATTGATAAAGCTTATAGTTAGGGGCGGCCCAGGTTTGCCTCGGACCAGCCCCTAGTTATGCTGTTATAAGCCTAGACTGCTGGGGGACTTCCCATGATGCACTGAGCTCCTCTCTCCTCCTCCCCTTCTCCCTCTGTATGCATTTATGTACTATTAATGCATGTTACTAATTTGGTATCCACCTCATAGTTTTGTGCTTTCTCGTCTCGCAGGAGACCAACTGCTGTCCAGCTTGACACCTCATCGCTGCTGCTGCTGCTATTATTATTATTAGTAGTAGTAGTAGTAGTAATTTTTACCCGCTGCTATTGCTATTATTAGTAGTAATATTTTGATTATTATTATTGGTGTTATTGTGATTATCGCTGTTGCTGTGCTTCTCTGTGTCTCTCTCTCTCTCTCATTAAAAGGGAGTTTTTCCTCGCCCCTATCACCAAGTGCTTGCTCATGAGGGAATGTTGGGTCTCTGTAAATTAAAGAGTATGGTCTAGACCTGCTCTATTTTAAAAGTGCCCTGATATAACTTCTGTTGTGATTTGGTGGTATATAATAAAAATGACTTGACTTGAAGGCACCACTGTAAGTATGTCCCTGATGTCTGGATCTCTGTAACTTTTACCCCAGGCTACACTTTGTTTGGTTGTTTTTGTGAATAAAGGTGAAAAAATATTTGTTGTTTAAGCAACATCAATTTCAGTACCCCTATGAATAGTCTATCAAGTCTTCCAGTTAAGAAGCACACCTCCCTGGGATGCTGTCAGTGACATGGGAAGGTTGGAAGACATAATATCAATATGAGTGAGTAACTTTAGGTATTTGTGTAATTTCTTAGAGGCCTTCATAATGTACATAAATATTTAGGATAACAGTATTTTCTCCAACAGTTATTTAGGCTCACATTAACTAGCAATCACCAGCCACATTTAAACCACAATTAAACTTGTGGGGAGGTGGAGCGGGTTGCCCACTAATCACAAGGTCGGTGGTTTGAGCCCCGGCTCCTCCAGTCTGCATGTCGAAGTGTCCTTGGGCACCCATTCACAGACACACTGAGCACAGAACATTGTGGGGTGCTTTGAATAGGAAGCGCTGTATCGTTCCTGATGGGCGGGTTAGCACCTTGCATGGCAGCCTCTGCCATCAGTGTATGAATGTGTGTGTGAATGGGTGAATGTTGGCATGTATTGTAAAGAGCTTTGAGTGCTTGATAAGACTCAAAAGGCGCTATATGAATGCAGTCCATTTAACTTATCAACATGCAGAACAAAACCACTGAAATCTGCTGCAGTGTTAGCTAATGTATCTGTAAGTGTTAGCTAATGTTATTTCACGGATAAAAAACAGCATCTATTGTTAAAGACAATCTGAAAACTTTTCATTCAGTTGTCTGAACTGAACGGACTGGGGCACTGAGCACTCAGTTACCATAGCAACCAGTATGGCAGTGTTTGCAAACTGAGCCTCCTGTGAATGCCACGGTTTTAAGACTTTTTTTCATTTTTTATGTTGCCTCTGGTTGTCTGTCAGACAGCTATGATTGCAGCGTTTGGCTGTTACTTGTTAGTTATTCAGTTAATTTAAAATATGTCCTGACCAAGGCCCTGGTTGAAGGGAACACTGCAGAGCTTGTGTTAATACTTCAACATCTTGCTTCTGCTTAAAGAACTACTCAGGCATTGGCAATTTAGTCTTGTCCTTGAAAAGGTATTCCCTGCACCAACAGCACCATGTTTAATGCACACTGTAGTAATAAGTGTCTTCTTGCAACAAAAACATCTTTTAGATGAGTGGGGACATAAAATTGAAATGAAATTCAATATAAATCTTTCTGCCTCTTTTTAAAAAATATGAGTATTTGTTGTGAAAAATTGGTAAAAAGCCTGATCTTGAGTCAACATACAGAAGAAGACATTATTAAATTAGGTATTAAATTATGGTTTTAGGTGCATTCCGGTGTGCTGTGACCGGTGTACCGAGGTGCAAAGTGCACCTGGAGCGTACTTAGAAACTCAATGGAATATGGACCAATTTATACTTCCCACATCCGCATAGCAACAACATTGTGCATGATGTAAATATGCCCATGTTTGTGAGGATCCACATAGACTGTTCATGTGCAGCCCAAAATGTATGATTACATGGATTGTACATGCCAACACACATGTGTGAGCACGTGTGTTTGCAGACAAACCATGGTGGTGTACAGATTATCACGTGCATGTCTGGTGTCCAAAGTATATCTGGTCCTTTAGGGGCTGGTGACAATTCTGGCCAATTACAGTACATCAGCTTCTTTCTTTCAATGTGCTGACAGCTGGTAATGACATGGAGGCCAGATCAGATTTTCCAAAGAGGAAATTAATCTAGAACATGCAGAGATGCAAGTGGGGGTCTATTTGGGTGTCCCATCATCAACATAAGGCTAAACTAGAAATACCTCACAGTTGTGTGCCTCCACCAAGCAGTCAAGTTGTATTTTACACCCATGTCTGTCCAGATTCATATAATATTGTTGTGAAGACTCTGAAGGAATTTCATTAAAAAAGGTATTAAATGTATTTTTCTTGTATGTGTTCACACAAAGTTGTAGCCATGACAGTAGACAATGTTTCAGATATGGATGTTGCTGCAAAGAAGCTACAAATTATAAAGCATGGATGCTTCACATACATCTTGAACCTGGCAGCACAGAAGATCTATACAATCACTGCAGTTTCAAGGTGGGCACCCAATTTTAGTGTGAAATATGGTCACAATCTCTCCTTCTGTTCCTGAGTTATGGTGTTGAATAATGGCCAGAAAAGTGTCTTTGCAGAAAATTATGATGTCACAGTGAAGTTGACCTTCGAACTTCTGTATATAAATATATATATGTATGTCATCACTTCATCATTTTATCCTATTAGACATTTGTGCAAAACTTTGTCATTATTAGCGTGTGAATTTTTGAGTTATGGCCAAAAACGTGTTTTGTGAGGTCACAGTGACCTTGACCTTTAACCACCAAATCCTAATCAGTTCATCCTTGAGTCCAAGTGGACATTTGTGCCAAATTTGAAGAAATTCCCTCAAGGCGTTCTCACGAGAATGGGATGGACAGACAACCCAAAAACATAATGCCTCTGGCCAGGGCTGTCACCGGCGCGGAGGCATTAAACTGCACAGAACATGGATGCACTGTACAGACGGGAGCTCTCTGAGGAACCAAGATAATCTAAAAAACAATATTTAAAAAGTCATCAGTTTTCATTTTATTTTATCAATGCATAATTTGACAATCAACATCTAAACAAAATGTTTCTGAGGAAATAAACCTTTCAAACCCGCCTATTCAGTTTTTGTTGGAATGTGAAGGGTTAAATGAAAGGAGCCCCTTTGTCTCCCTATCAGAATTTTGCTGCCTCTGCAGTTGCTGGGACGAAAATGCTATGCTTTCAGCTCTGTGATTGGTGGTCCAATTGTAAATTTACAAAGGGCTGAACAATAGTAATGAAATGAGAGACTAACTTCAAATCAACCAATCATATCTTCCCTCTAAATGGGTGGGCTTTGTTGTCACTGACTTTATGACAAGTTCCACCCGCTGTGTGGGACACAAATCACAAGCTAGCAGGAAAAAAAACACAGATAAACTAGCTAGCTAGCCTGTTGGTTCACAACGGAAGCTGCAAGTAACGTTACCGCTAGTGAGGAAGACATTGTTGCAAATTTATTATCCTCGCTGCTTTCAAGATTAACTTTTAATAAAAAGTTGGAGTTAACGCAATCATCAAAGGGTAATTTATTTAAAATCTAATAGGCCGCTGTGCCAACTGATTTTATTCTGCCAGCCACTGCCACAGTTTTGCATATATTAAGGTTTATTTGGGAAAACGGTCATTATGCAGAATTTAGCGGTCAATCTCTAAATTTACCAGCTCAAAGGTCATTATGCACAAAGACAGTTTTCCCAAATAAACCGTACATATATATGTTTAATGGGCCGCTGTGCCAATCTAATAATATTGATATTATTTAATAATATTGCTTTTTTGTGGTGGTGGGTTCTATAATACCATGATCACTGTTCACGGCTCTGAAGTGTCTGTCGCTAATGGTTGCTTGGCTGTGTGTGCACTGGCATGATGTGTAGGTTTACATGAAATGTTGTTGGTTTTGTGTGGTAGGAGGGGTCGGCTGTCATGCGTTTTGCTTATTTGTAAGGAGAATTTTGCTTAAGAAATTATCTGTTTTTTGTTTTGGTAACAACTCTCACTCTCTCCGTGCTGTTGGCTCATAGCATTGCTTAGGCTGGACTAGTGTCTTAATTTTTGTTTCAGAGCTGGAATTGTTATAGGTAACTTTTTGCAGTACTATAATACTTTTTTCCCCAGATGAGGGAAGTGGGGTCTGAGGGCCAAGGTTTAAGAGTCATGGTTCGCTACTGACTATGCATACTGTGCTGCTGCCCTGGTCTGAACAGGCAGGTGGCACACTGTGCAAAAAACCCAGCCTTTGTAGCCGCAAAAATACAAAATAGGCACAGCAGCGCTTTCCATTGTGTGCCTCCGTACAAAAAATCTAAATGTTTTTGCAATTTTTCTGCCTTTGTCATTTGCCATCCTGAGTCTCTCACTTTAAAAACATTTACAATGACATGAATGTGGTATTCCAATACTGAACACTGTATAGAGCATATTGAATATATATAGATTAAATCCTTTTATATTTTTTTTATAGTAGCAACAGTAGTTGTTGTGGTACTTGCACCTCATTGATGCCGTGGTGAGAAAATCATATATCACTGAAAGTGTCAGAAGCTACAGCGCAAATTAGACACTGTTCACATAAGAGTGCGTGACATTCAGAACCTGACTAAACAGTAAATAAAAGTCAGCGCTCACTAATGCCACACAATATCTGTCAGGAATTTGTCACCTTAACAAATTGCTGTCCATTTGCTATACTCGGTGATTAAATAGCTTCTGATTATGATAAAGCCTAATACGTCATAACAAAAACACCAGTCTCACAGTGGCTACAAGACCCCTTACTGATGACAGGAAATGTTTTCATCACAGTTTCACTACTGCAGGCCTAGATGTTAAAAAAAAAAACCCACACTTCTAAAGCACTATCTTTCACCTGTTCTACCTTTTTCCAAAAATATGCACTGGTCCATGGTACGGCACTGCGTGTTTGTGCGCGCGTGTGTGTGTGTATTTTGTGGATCCAGATAAGAGTGTGCATTTATGTAAATGTGTGAGTGGGAGAAAAATAAAGATATAGTAAGACAGAGATATAAGGACAATCAGGAGTGTGTGCATATATGTGTGTGTGTGTGTGTGTGTGTGTGTGTTGTAACTGTAATGAATGTGTGGTCTTCATTCTGTGTTCTTTGAACTGTGCAGGATGAGTGTCTGTGTTGACACATCCACATAATTGTTTTGTGTGTGTAAACCAACAAATTATGTAGATAGAATGAATTGTGTATATAATTATGAGAGGTGTGTATGGACAATATCTGTCACACCGGCGGTGCGAGTGTGTATTTTTGTGTGTGTGCGCATATAGGTGTGCGTGTGAATTCTCAAACAAATGCTTACATGCAAATACACTTGTGCATGTGTGGCTGTCTTGTTGTGTCTTGCATGGATGTGTTTTTGTGATATTTCAGTGCTGGCATGTATTTGCGTATGTGTGTGTGTGTGTGTATGTGTGTGTGTGTGTGTGTGTGGTACTGTATAATAATTTGTATGTGTGTGTCGATGTGTGTTTCTCCTCTGCCCAGATGGCTGTGCTCAGAGGCTGGAGCTTCTGAGATCTGTTGCCAGCGGTGAATACTGATCAGAGATCACTGTCACATCTACAGCACACAAACACACACACGCATGCACACACGCACACGTCATCCGTCTTCAGTCACACACACCTCCACTTCCACATGGCCGAACTACTAATTCACACAGCCACTATGTGTCCTACATGCTGATATTTTCTGGCTCTGCAGGTCACGGCTGCAACACTGATTATCAGGCTGTCTGTCACACCTGAAGATTGACACCCCTGCTAGTACGAAGCACGACGACACTGTGAGATTTCAGTTTTATGTTGTGATTATGATATTTAATCAGACCTGTTTAAAAAAAAAAAAAGACGGTTGAAATCTGTCTTGAGTGGCTGGATTTACAGTTTTTTCAGATTTTGCAGAACCAGATCTTTGTATCTTCAGTCGACACTTTGGAGTTGGAATTATACTGAAAGACGCTAATTATAAAACAAGATCAAAGACAGATACTGTATTTCAGTTATGTCATTTTAGTTAAGTAGTTTGGCCTGGATGATATGGTTAAAATGAATATTACTATTAATAACAATAACATTAATGTTAATAATTAGGGGTGCAACTAATCATTGTTTTCATCATCGATTAATCTCTATTTTCTCAATTAATCGATTAATCATTTAGTCTATGAATTTTCAGAAAAAAGAGAAAATCCTTATTATAATTTCCCAAAGCTCAAGGTTATTTATTCAAATATCTTGTCCAAAACCCAAAGATATTCACTTTCCTTTCATATATGACAAAGAAAAGCAGCAAATCTTCACATCTGAGAAGCAGAAACCGGTGAATTTTTGGTATTTTTGCTTGAAAAATGACAAACGATTCGATAATTATCAGAGTAGTTGCTGCATAATTTTCTGACAATCGATTTGATACTCGATTAATCAACTAACTGTTGCAGCTCTAAATAATATACATTGACATTATGAATTTTTCTGAAATTTACAAAAACATCACGATATGGCAAATTTACACAAAATAATCCACTTGATGACCAGCGCAAAAAACTTGTTTTTCATTGTTTTACATAACATCAGAGAGTAGTAATAGTTGTAGTTATCACACATGTAGAACAAAAATTCTGTAACATATTTTGTTAGCTTTCAGTTGAAAGTTACTTTGAATCATTAATTTGGACAACAGAACTTTATAAAATGATAACTATAATATTGCAGTTCACTGAACATCATAAACAACAAAACTACTCAATTAGTGTCAATCCCTAATTTGAATATTACTTTTATGTAATGTGATGAATCAAGATATCAGCCAAAGGGAAAAAATATAAAAGTTCATCCTCAACATCGCAGCTGTTATAATTTAGCCATTCTGTAAGTACGTTCTCATAAAGCATTGTTGATAGTGCCACAACAATTAATAGATTAATTGATTCGTCAACTGACAGAAAGATAAGTTTGATAAGTACTTATTCATTGAACTCGTTTATCAAGCAAAATTGCCAAACAATTGCTGGTTTCAGCTCCTCAAATGTTAGGTTGTGCTGCTTTTGTCTGATTTATATAATTGTAGATTGAACATCTTTGTGTTTTGGACTGACAAAACAAGCTGTCATCTTGGGCTCAGAGAACTTGTGATTAATGACAATTACTCTAAAAAATATTTGACAGATTAATCAATAATAAAAAAAACAACTGTTCTCAGGAGCAGCGTTTTGTTGATTCTGGGCATTTTGAGAACAAAACCTCTTTACTATAACAAACATAACAAAAAGGTAAATCACTCTACGCCTCAGCATTAAATCAGCAATTCACTGCAATATTATCACCTTGTGTAATTACATGTGTAAGTTCTCTGGTAATTTACAACTCCATAAAGTGAATCCCACATCTCCTGACCTCCTCCCACGGCTCCCAGCTGCTCCTTCACCTGTCGACAGGTTCCCACTGATAATGACACGATCTGGAAGATTACTCGCAATATGCTGCAATGAGGGGTCGGTAATGTTCCTGATGACAACACCAATAAAAAACATTTCCTGTAATCTGTATGGGCAGCTTCATTCGAGCCTTCTGATGGACAACATGTTCTTGTTATATGTGATGAGAGGTGCTACGCAGAAAAGCTCGCTCTGCCTTATTTGATAATCCAGACGGCAGTAAAGTGAGTTTGGAAAGCGGGGGGGAATCTAATCCTCTGGCAAAGTATTTGTTGAGTCGCTGGTGTTGATCAATAACACCATCCTGCATATAATATTTTGGTCATTTTCTTCTATTGGGCAGTAAAATCTTAATATGCATATCTAAATCCCAGGTCTAATTACATGACACAAAAAATTGAGAACGACTGTAATTAAATGGATTAGACATTACTGGATCAGACATTTCTCCTATCACTACCAACCCTGTTTTAAACCTCTGCCTCAACCTTTTCTGTAAGTGGTAACAAATCTTTTGAATACCTTCCTGCTCGCACAACCAAATTGTTCTGCTGCAAGGATCAAACATGCCCTCTTCGCTTCTAATCAGCTCCTAAGCAAATGAATGCAAATTACTCTTCAGAGGACGAGCCACAGCAGTGTCCATCACGCCCCGACACACACTCAGAGATGTAGTTAGTGTGCACAGTGCATGACGCTCACGCACAGACACACACACATACACATTCTCACACAACACACCAGAGCACGACTGAACTCTGAAAAACACATACACACAAAAATGCACACAAACACAAAGATATTCCCGCACGTTATCCCACACACTACAGTTGTGCACTCACACGCACACAGATACACACACGCTCAAATAATATTCTCGCACTCGCATTATCCCACAAAACGTCCTCATCTCACACACACACACACACACACACACACATACACACACAAACACACATACACACTCAGACGCAGTATCCCGCTCTGCCTTCCCAGACAAAATGAAAGTGAGGAGGCAGCCGCATCACACCTCCAAATGGGCTCTGGGTTCTCAGAGGACTTTCAGCGAGGGGAGAACTCGCTGCTCTCCTGTGGCTGTCACCAACACTAATCTGTCTGTCTTTCTCTATCTCTATTTCTCACACACACACACACACACACACACACATCTCTAGCCAGTACAAACACACACCAATGTATGAATGTACACATCTTTTTTTTCTCCCCGTTTCCTATGCACAGAAACATCTACAGACACACACATACAGTACACACAAATACATGTGCACGTTCACACAAATTGTTTCTTGTGCTGTGTAGATTTCTCTCCGTGTTGCGCTGTGTAGATTTCTCATGCATGCGCACATGCATGAGCCCTGTCAGTGCAACACATGAGAAAGTGCATTATAAGCCCAGGCTTCCTCTGCATTCCAGCTGTCCCTGCTCGACAGGTATACTGCCTTTCTCTAAGAGGGTTTGCAATGCAATCGTTTCTCAAGGTTCAGTTCCTGAACTGAAGAATTACGACGCAGGAACCTCTCCTGTCGCATACCAGACATAAACAAGAAAAAAATAAAGAAAAACGGCAAGCGCATACTCACACAAAAATGCACAAAAACATCTGCATTTCTAAGCATAACAAGGCTTCTAAAACCCCACCTCCCCTGAAAAAAAAAATTTAAAAACAGGATTTCTATCACAAACTGAACATTACCACAGTTCCAAGTACAAAGAAAGATCAAGCACAAAAAAAAAAAACACCAAGTATTTACAGTAGAACACATGCACACCCAAACATCTGCCGTGTCTGAGCGTGGAAGTAGAGGTGGGTTGCACATTTTGCACGGGGGGTTCTCAGGTTTCACTAGGTAGGGAACCCCAAGGTTCTCCCAGTGAACGCCGTGTCGTGCACAGCTCAGGAGCAGCTCTGAGAGCTTTGATCCACTTACCCGAAGGCACGAAATGAAGAACTTTGTTGGTCTCCATAGCTGAGCAAGTGGTGGCGAATGCACACTTCCTCTCTCCAACCACCTCCCCCCCAAGTCAACCCATCATGGTTGTGTTATCCTGTGCTGATGAGTGTGAGATCACCTCTGCTCCCTTGCTCTGCTCTGTTTCTGACTGCCTCTCAGACACATGCAGTGACTCAGCCCCACTCTGCCTGCCTACTCACGGTTTTGCCGCTGGGTCCTAGTGCCTTCACTTTTCCTCCTCTGCTCCTTTATCCCAGCCCACCACTCAGCAGCCTATGGCTGGCCAGCATGCAACAAGGCAAACCTCATGTCAAGACACACCTCCCCAACACACTTCTCTAAACACAGCAAACCCTACATGCAACATGTCCTCCTCTTGTCAGCCATATCTACTCACCTGGTCGCCATTATGCTTTGTTACAAGGCTTAAACTGACTAAACTAGTTTGACCATGAGTGTGAACTAATCTCTCTCCATGATCTCATTCGTATACGTTTGTACTTGTGCACTTATACTAGCTTGTGTCAGTTTACAAAAAAAAAACAAACAGAAACACAACCGAGCCCCAAACCAAGCCCGACAGCTGACAAAAAGTTTCGGTTCGCAAACTGCTCAAAAGATTAAAAGATTGAAATGACTCACTCTCTTTTTTTTTTTTTTTTTTACATCTCCCTTTCACTCACACACACACGTAGCTACAGACAGACTCTAGTGTGGTGTTCATAGTCTTGGTCTAGTCTGCTGCTAAAAGTTTTCAATAATTCAACATCATGATGAGAGAACTATTGAACGGCTATAAATATTAATACGTAAAAGACAGACTGTAGCTCTCTTCTAGTCATCAAACAATCACACACACACACACACAAACAAAAGCTATAAATCTGTAACCTCTGAAAAGACAAATTATAAAACACTCACATGGACAAACCAGCAAAAAATAAAGCTTACAAAATCAAAATATTGTTATTTTATTATTTTCTTGTCATGGTATGTTTGATTTTGAACTGATGATTGGACAAAAGAAGTTATATACAGATATCATTAGTTGATTAACAGCAAAAATAAACAGATTAATGGATAATTAAAACAGCTGTTAGTTTCAGCCCTGATCAAAACTAACAACCCTGCACTGATGCAAGAAGAAGATGACAAACATTTATTGCTGTTTATTGCATTACAGTCAAATAAAGTAAAGCAGAACAACATAAATCAAGAGTAAACTACATTCAGAACTGTTGCTAATTTCAGTTATTCATTTCCATGTTTCCAACTGGCATTATAGAGGGTAAAATATGGCAAAGAGCACAGACGAATCCATCATACCTAACTGAAGTGACAGTGACTGAGATCAGATTTGTGCTGACACTTCCGCATTAACTTGCCAAAATCTCCAGCCTCGCATAATGGCAGGTCCAGAACACAAACCGCTGCTGAGAGCGTGTGGTTTCAGCTTTCAAGTCCTGATTGAGTTCATTCATTGTGAGCTCATATCAGCCAAATACACAAATCCAATCAATTAATTGTGATTTGTACTAAGGACCACAAACTGCAAGGGTGATCCCATTATTAGGTTGAAATTCAAATACACAAACACACCTCCCTCTGGTCATTTCCATATTTTAAAAAGACATTTTAGAAAATCTACTGTTATTAGAAATGATCCTTTCTCAGTAATAAATATAAATTAAGTGAATGAGCAGTTTGCCCAAACATGGTAATAATCATCACATGCTGGACGACCATTTATCAAATGAGCTCACACAAAGATGTTTTGCACTGTCTGATATTTGCATCTGGTATGCAGTTATCCTTCCTATGACCCCTATCAGGCATTGTACTAGCAATTTACTGTAACTTCAGAGCAAAGTGATTTGACGTGAAAGGTTACATCCCTGGAAAACATTTAACAGGGCTCCCTAGGATGACCCACAGGCACTGAAATAAAGCCCTCTGATCATATATGCTGTTACCAAAGAGGCAGCATCACAAACTTCGACATCGTGATGTTCTACATGTTGACCCTGAGGCTTGTTAGGATTGTCATGACACAAGCATAATTTGGAAATTTCATGTTGGATTTAATAAATGTTGCATCACACAAAAGGAGAACACAGATGAGTAACTCAGAGGTAATACAATCAGAGGTACGATAACAGCTCTCCCCTTTCCTCTGAACTGTTCCCACATACAAACAATAATAAAAAAAAAACTACTATTATCCCTACCTACTGTTACAACAACAGTGTAGGTACTATTTGGTGTTTTCTTCAAACACAATCATGAAGTGCACCATAGTAAAGCACTATACATCTATAGTATTTTTGCTCTTACTACTAAGTGAGCCTAGTTTTTCTTCTTGCGAGTACCGTTACACCTACTTATCGTACCCTCATGTGATGCCTAGATCACAAGAGAGCGAAGATCCACCCAAGAAGCTAACTGGCTAACAGCACAGATCAACATAAACACCGGGATGTTCCGTTTCTCTGGGAAAAACCTGCTTGTCAACGGGCAGCAGAGCAGTGACTCTCTGCTGAGATGCCTGAAAGCAACCTGCAGCTCTGGAAGTCTGTTAAGCAATTTATTAGCACACTAACAAACTGTTAGCCTGCAGGCCTGAGCTAGCTCTTAGTTAATGTCAGCACAGACACAGATCTGTTTCATCCTGATATAATATATAAAATATATAGGGCTGAAACCTAACCCCAAACACCAGCAATGGTACAACTAATGAGAATTTGGTCAGACAAGAGTATATCTACCAACTAATCAAGCAACCGACCAGAAGGTGTCAACCCTACTGCCACTAAAACAATTAGTGCTTGTCACTTGTTGCTCTTCATCTTAGCAACTCACTCGTGCTGCTGATTCTTCTATCACTCCTCCTTTGCAATATCTAAAAGTTGCCGCACCTGACCATGTACTATAGTTAGGCCCATGTTCCTGATAAACTAACTCAAAATAAAAATAACTACTGTAAGTAGATTGAAATTGCATATTAATTTCTCTACTTCTCTCTACAACAGAGGCGTTTGCTGTCGTAGGATGCAGCTCTTATCGATGATCTACTGAAAAAGGGAGTCGAGCTTTGTTTCCAACACTCTGCGTGTTTTGCTGAAGCTGCTAAGCTCCACTGAATGATTTAAAGTTGGAATTTTCTAGGGGCGCCATTTGTTAAATAAATGAAAAGCAGAAAGGGAGCAAGAGCTGAATTTTTTAATGGGCGGAAAAAAATGTATGTATATTTATGTATCTGTGCTTAGTATTAATATCAAATAATATGAATGTTTATATTAAGTGCTACACAGTATTTACTAGTACTAGCCTACCAAAAAAAGTCCATATTGATTGCTTAAATAAAGCTTTCATGGGGGAAATCATGCACGATATTTACTACCATGTAACATTAACATTTTATTGATCATTAATGTGTCATTGTTGACACTGTTAATTTAAACTCTTTCCAGTTATTTAAAATGTCTAATATCTTTATTTGGCAAAAATGCTTGTATAGAGTTAGATTTGTAATGAGCAGTTTTGGTTGATTAATGATAATATAATATAAATCCAGCAGACACAGAGGCTACAGGATCAAAAAGTTAATTTCCCACCCTGATGTAAATGCTCTGTGAAAGGTCAGTCATTTGCATAAGCCTGCAAATATAACATCACTGTGTGTGGTATGGCCAGTGGGTCTGTTTTGCATAAGAACTGTTACACGCTTTGAGGGCAAATGCGTCACTGAGTGAGCCAGGGTGCATTCTCCCCGGAGGATAATTCAAGTGTTCTCACCCACCATCAACCTGCAACCTAGGTGTCATGGTGGACATACTCTAGTTAACACCAAGCGGCATGGTTACATTACAATACCATGTCTTGGTATATGTCAATAAAGAGCAGTGAGTAAGGAGAGTGTAGTAGTTGACGGACTGGAAAAACAAGTTGTCTGTGACATTATCAATGAAGCCTTGAGGTTGGATTTACACTTTCTTCCATTTTTCTCATTTACTGATGCCAAATAATTCAAATCTCATCAATATGGTGGATCATCAGTGCACCTAAGGTGGTGTCAAGTTAAGCACAATGTTAAAAAACAAAACAAAACAAACAACAACAACAGAAAAACCCCCATAACCATCTGTATGCGAAAAAATGCCATGAATAAAAAACAGTCTGTTAAGAACAAAGCTGTGGGGCGCATTCATGTAATCAGTAATCCTTGATTTTATTTGCTTCCTTTTTCATTTCCCTCAAAACGACATTCTCTGTTCTTAAATTTCTGTTTTCACATCAAATGTTTTTGCTTTCGGTCTTGACAGGTTAAAGTGGAGGATCCACTTGGTGCCTACAGGCCACCTAGCAAGTGACTGACAGAGGTCACTTGCTTGGTGTCATGTCAGACCTGCCCTACCAGTACTCCTGTTTTCACAATGGTTGCTGCTTGTAGTTGAAGAACTGCTATTGGCTAGTAAATTTAGGAAAGCATATGTGTTAAGAAGATGAGTCAATAACGTAAACTGAACTGAAACCCCTACTCCCAAAATGTTCACTTTACGTGTCAGCTTGTACGGTTCTACTCAGAGGGCCTGAATAACTGACTATGCAAGAACTTACATTTTCTTGTTTCTTGTTAACAAGATTTGTTTTTTCTTAATGTCCATGTAATTCCAACACATTATACATGTTGGAAAATAATTGCTGGAAACATGAAAAGACTGAACTATGTAGTACTAAACTGTGGAATTTGAGCATTTAACTGTTTTTCACCATTTCTGTGTTCAGGATTTTTTGGGCAGGCCTGAAATGATGGCTTAATGACGTAGAGGGGTTACTAGCACGACCGCTCCCCTACTATATAAACACTAGAGCGCACATACTCATAGTTACTACTATTTTTACACCGAGTAGTTTTACAAACATTCATCAGACAATTGGGATTCATGTTGGATAATCCACTGTTACTGGTGAATGGCGCCATTTTCAGTCAACGTGAGCTCTGAAGGAGTTATTTCAAACCCGGCTGAAGTGTCTGTTGAAGGGTGGAGCCACCAGCGGCTTCAGCTTCAGCACCAGGTGTTCGGCCGGAAGGACGGGTAGGGTCAATGGAGGCGGCGCCAGCAGCGACCGACACCAGCTGCAGCCCACGGCTTCAGCTTCAGCACCAGCTGTTTGTCTGGGAGATCTCCGGGCAGAGGAGGGGTATTTGACGGGCAGCACTTCACCAAAAAGCACGGCACGAGAGGTAGTTGCTCCAAGGATGATAGCCACATTGAAGCTACCAAGGACTTTTTGGCAGAGAAGTGAGTAACGTTAAGTGAACTGAACTCCATTGAAAAAAACGACAATTTAACATAACGATGATTTGTGATGGATCGCTTGTTAACTAGTCATTTAAGTTACATTTTTACTGAAATAAGTCCACATTTACCCACAAAATAGGTGCAAAATTAAACCGTGGCTCCTAACAATACTTTATTTTTAAAATATCATCCATGTTGCTTGTCTTACACCTACAAACAATGCCTATTTTTAATTGTGTATTTTTGTACAGGAGTTTGGTACAAGCATTGCTAACTCAGAGGCTGTTCAGTTGGTCCATGCTTTCAGTGCATTCAGCATACACACCCCCAGCGTTTCAGAGCAGAGAAGACTGCTTATTTTTCCACAATTTTGAAACCTAATTTTAAATACTTGGCATTTTTTTTAATCATTCAAATTTGGCTGGGTAGTGTGACAAACTAAGAACATATTTATTATTGCTTTACACGGAATTTAAGATGTGAGGCAACTTGTGTAACTGGTTTGCAGGCTGCAGATTCTCCACAGCTGTTAACTGTCCGGTAGCTTTTCTTTGCCTTCATCAGCGAGGTCACTGACAACATTACACGTGCAGGTATGTTTTATATCATTGATTATGCAGAACTTCTGCCACTGAAGAAAATAAAACTTTGTAGATGACACTACTAAAAAGGACAAGCCAACTGTGTCAGCCTCAAGTGTCTTAGTTAAGATGACTAGCTGATAGCATGGTGCTTAGCAAGACAGATTTTTGACTTGACACTGAGTGACCTGGCTTCTATAAATCTCGTTATGTCCTAACAAATCCCTAACATATTTAGTTTAACATAATAGAAGACGAAAAACAACATCAAATATTTACATTTGAGAAGCTTTTTAAGCATATTTGCTTAAAATATACTTAAATGATTCATCATGGAGGAGTGTTGGCAATCACTATCATAATATCACAAGCAGGGAGACAGAGTCATGTAAACAGAAATATTTAACTAATTTTGTACACTAGTTGTAGCTGACCTTGTGGCCAGAAAGAAGAATCCAGTACAGAGCTGCTGTTAAAAACAAAACAGCTTCCATGTTTGTACAACATTAGGCTTCCATTACCTTATCTAGTACTCTTCATTTCAATTACACCCAAACTTAGGGGAGATACAGCCTACTGGGTCATAGAGAGCATATACAAGTTGTGGCTCTAGATACTGGAGTTAGACCTTTTAGGCTTATTTTTGACTGTGGTCAATGCAATCAGTTGGGGCAGAACTGGAGGGCACAAGTGGCATCACAGAACCTGCCACAGCCATATGCTGTGTTCAACTGTCCCTCACACTGGACGCTTACTGTCTACTTACTTTAAGTCACTGTGGACTTAGAGCCAACACTGAAGGTTTAAATCCTAATTTTCATTTATTCACTACAGTATATGTGTTGTTTGTTTTGCCCTGTTTCTTCTTTTCCAATGCTTTTAACAATGTTTTGTGCTTAGGGACTGTACAGTAAGTGCTTTTTAGGCTGCTTCCCTGCCATGCATAACAACAAAGTTCCACCTGGCAGGCCCCATTTGTGCAACTGCAACATGCAGCGTCTTATTTGATCAACTGCCAGTCTTCTTTTGGTGCACACAAAAGATACAAAAAAATACTGTTGCCTTATTGTTTGATAACAGGAACGAGATTCTCATGAAGAACTTTGCCCTCACACAGTTACACATCACCTTGGGCTCTGGGTGCTTATTATTTTGTAAAGTGTGTAAAACATGTCCTACCTCAAAGCTACGCTGTCCACAAATATACATGGGGCAGGTGCTCTTGGCAAATAGTTTATATAATTTGTAGGGTTCAGGAATACCACAGTGCCCTGTTGTTATGCAGTTCAGCAGCGATTTGGACTGATGTCTGCCTTGTTTGGGTTAAGGTGATAGCCTAAAGCTTCGTGAGTCTATGTTAATAAAGTGCCAATTTCCAATAGTTTACTACATTCCTTAAATAGCAGCACCATGCCAAGCTTCAGAGGAAGTGCATGCCACACAACACAACAAAAGTAAGTGTTTTCCTTCCTTTGACCGATATAAAGTTCACATGGCCACATAAACGCAGAATTGATTAAATGCTAAAATTGTAGTGTTGCGTAGGTAGGTGTACAGTACGCAGTGCAGAGCAGCATGAGTTTGCATTTATTTCTTTTGACTCAGCTGGGTTCGTTTTTATTTATAATATATATTAATATAATAATGTTTAGCATGTATTATTTGTAATTTTATTGGATGAGTTTATATTATTTTGTCCAGACAGACACAGTATATATAGTATATATGTACTCTTATAGTCTGACAGAGGCTGCTGTCAGCCTCCCTCTCTCTCTAAAAGAAAATCCCAGTGTGCCTCAGACTCCAGCTGAAGGCTTGAAGCCAAGTCTGCTTCTTGTTTCTGCTCAGAGCGACACATCTAGTAAAAACTGTAGCTCGCTCTTGCCAGCTAATTGGCATCAAAAGGTAGTTCCATCACATGCCTGGAGTGGGAGGTCTCTGTGTGTAAAAAACAAAGATAAAATTCCAGTTTCAGATGATACTGTGTGCAAAGGGAGGCATCTGGAATGACCCTGCAGTTACTCTGTGGCTAGGCATCAGCGGGTGCTATGAGGCTGGAGGTGGGAATGGCCTCCAGGAAGCTTACAGCTTTGTGTGTGTGTGTTAGTGAGTGATGAATCACCACTTGTGAACTGCCTTAACCACTAAAAAGCAATAAGGTGCACCGAGAGAGTTTAGCAGTTAGGACCCCCGCCTCTGGAACCACATGTACCGCCCCGCTGGCCTGGGATTGAATCCTGCCAGAATCTTCTATATGGTGTGAGTGTCTCCCTCTCTCTCTCCCTCAGACCTCCTGCTGTTTTAATAAGAAAAAGCAAGAAAGCAAGAAAGCCACAAAAAATAAAGTGAGGGTTTATATGTGATAGGGTGTAACACTCACAAGGCCCATGGGGCATTTAAAAGTTTGACCTGCACTCAGGAGACTCAGTTACGTCAAGTCATTTCTGCGTTCCTTCATCACTAGAGAAGAAACACAGAACAAGCCATCTTAGACCTTACTAATCAACCATCAATCACAAAACATTGGCAATACTATAAGCAAACAAAATTAATCAGAGGAGATATATAATGCAGCAGAGGAAACAGAACAGCATGATAAAAAGGTACAAATAATGTGACCATTTTCCCAGGATTTCACTTGAATCATTCAGACCAACCCTACAGGAATGGATAGATACAAAATGCCTTTTTAAGACATCTTGATGAGATCTCACCTCAAAGTCAACACTCAACAATCATTGAGATGATCCAACAAGCTGCAGTGTGTACCTTTTCTAAGCAACGGAGCCGGAGCTTAACACTGACAGTCCCACAGTGCAAATAAAACTGTAGAGTGGGTCAACATACTGAGTGCTCTAAGCAGAAACCTGTCATGTGAGCTGGACAGCCTGAAGAGCAGAGGACTGAAAGATAAATCCTGTACAGTACATAATTATTATTATCCAATAGTTTGGATTATGATCAAATATCTGGAAAAGAAATGACATTACCATCAGCTGTAGCTGTACTTCAGTGTTGATAAGCAAAATGTTCACATGCTAACAAGCTAAACTAAAATGGTGACCATGCTAAACATTATTCCTTCTTAACATCAGGCAAGTTTGCATTGACATTATGAACCATGTTAGCATGCTGATGTAAGCGTTTATCTAAAAACACCACTGTGACTAAATACAGACTCGCACACCTGCTGGCATGGCTGTAGACTCAGATTTGTTTTCACACTAGACCTACAGGGTGAAACAATTTCCCTCTACAGTCTATGTCAAAATAAAAAAAACAAAAATCCTGAGCAGTAAGTTATCAGTTAGGAGAGCATAGTCCTTTCTGTAAATATACACTAGTAAACAAGAATGTAACATCAGCTACCTATTCTAAAAAACACGATATACAGCCATTATGAATATATGCTTGCAGAAATGATGTGATTTAACTGATTTGTAGTCTAGTATTGTACAGGACTGTGCTGCTGCTGTGTATGTGGTGTCCTTTTGTCCTTGTGCCAGATGCCAGGATGTGGTGTACAACTCATTAGGATGCCAACGCGTCTCTGCACCAGCGTTAAGATTTTTCACTTGGTGATTTTAAAGCCTGACGACCCTGTTTTGATAAGCCACGGGACTCCTAAGGTAGCTGTGTCTGCAGCAGTGTAGGAATAAGGGTAATACAGCATAGCAAGTAATGGTGCACAAACAGCGACAGCTATTGCCTCAATGAGTCATCAATCAGTGAGGGAATCCTGCTCCCACCTTTTGACTGGGAACAACCTTCATTAGCAGCCAAGTGTGTGTGTCTACTGTATATGTGCGTGCATGTATTTTAACTACACCTCAGTGTCTGCATGTGTAGGCATCTATCTTGTCTTTCTGTCGATGTGTAGGCGTCTATTTTGTCTTTCTGTTTTATGTGTGTGTCTGTAAGCCTGTGTGCCTGTCAGTTTTTTTTTTACATGTGCATGTGTGTGCATGTGCATGTGTGTATGCGTGCACGCAATGGGGGAGGTCTGTTTTTTTTGTTTTTTTTCCCCGTCAGCGTCGTCTTTGTTGTTGTTGTTGTTGTTTATGCTGTACGCTGGCACAGGAAGAGAGCGGCACAGTGATAATCATAATAACACTCGGGAATAAAAGGAGGGAAGAGAGATGAAGGAAACAGGAGGAGGAGGAGATGAGGAAGATGATGAAGAGGAGGAGAAGGGGGTAGAGAAGGAGGATGAGGGGAGCAGCTGGTTTTGTTACTCTGGTGCCCACACACATCACTGCAGGAGCTATCAGAATGTAGCCTCCCGCAATTCCCTCTGTATGGGTGGGGGTGTGTGTGTGTGTGTGTGTGTGTGTGTGTGTGTGTAACAGCGTTCAGTACCAAGCTGTAAGTATTGCCAAGGGGATGAGGGCATATTTCAGGTCACAAACTAGCTACAGATTTAATTTGGAGAAGAACAACTTGATTATGTTCTCTCAGGCAAAAACGTCTCAGGGAAATGTAACTGGGATGACACACAGGTGAACACACATATCAGCGCAGGGATGTAATTACACACGCAATTCAACATCCAGTGCTGTGTGCATGTTTGGTAGACCTTTTATCCACGTATACTTTCACATCGGCGGTTTAGTATGAATCTGAGAGCAGTTTACTTAAAAACTGTGGTAATATGGACTCTATTTCTGAACCTGGGTGCGGACCAAAACTTCACTGGTACAGGAAGAAAATTCTCCTGCTTGTGTCACGATATCATCATTAGTGACACAAGAAAATTAAAGCTTGAAATGTTTCACTGACAAATGAGCAGAGAATAAAATTCAAGGCTGACTTGATAACATTTTTTTCCTTTTAGGGTTGTGAAAGAGAAGTGCTTGTTTTTCACCTCATTAAAGGTGCATAAGGGTGGTTGTGCTCTCTGTGGTTGTGTTGTATAATTTGTTGTGTTCTTGTAATTCGTATGAAAGAAAACTAGCAGGGTGAGTGGGAGGGCAAACAACTCAACTGTGGTCCAGGCTCAAACAAACAAATCCAGTATTACCAGAATTTTTATAAGAGTAAAATGTCATTTTCTTTGATAGTTGATATTTCATTTTATTTGAAACCAACTACAGTTATTTTCATTATTGATTAATCTGTCGAATCTCGATTAATCTTTTGGTCTATAAAAGCCCAAGGTGACGTCCTCAAATGTCTTCTTTTGCCCTGAACAACAGTCCATAACCAAAAGATATTTAGTTTACAATCATAGAAGACTATTTTTTTTAAAAAAATTGAGAACCTACAGTCAAAGAATTTGGAATTAATTTCTTGAAAAATGACTCAAAACGATTGGTGATTCATTTTCAGTTGATCGGCTAATTGATTGCCAGTCTATTTGAAACATCATAAATAATAATTACTTCATAAGATGCTCCAACCTTTAAAGAAAATACTAAACTGTGAATTTCATGATTTAAAGCTGGAGTGCAGGACTTTTGTCTCCCCCTTCTGGCAGTGAGAGTAATTACAAAAACACTGTCGACACGTGCTTATGTCATAGGCTCAGCCGTAGCCTACTGCGTTGCTACTGTTACAACTATAAAACGGTGGTGCAATGTTTCCCTTATAATTATACAGGTCTGGCGGGCTGCCAGGCCAACGAGGACCCCCACCAGGTCAAAAAAAGATTTTTTTGATGCCAAAAATAACGCCAAATATCCATTCATTCGGATATCAATAGCATTTAAGCAAGAGAGCGAGCAGCAGAAAAGTGACAGTGAATGCGAGCGGAGCAGAGGCAAAGATTAGCAGTAAGTTGTCAATGTGGTAGTAAATATACAGTACAGGCTACAGTGTGTCAGTTAATAAATGCTGCAGCTTCTCAAGACAAAGAAAGTCACGTATATTGTTTCCCCAACTGCTGGAAAAGTGAAGGGGGAAGCTCCAAAGTTAGCAACAATGGGTTAGCCAAACCTGATGATGCTAAAAGGAGAACAGAGAAATGTGTGGCCGCTGAGTCTCCTGAGTTTTGCTCAGTGCATCCAGAAAACAGTTTAACCCCCCCCCCCCCCAACAGTTTTGTATTTTATGTTTTTGGAAGTTCGGTGACAGCGTTCCTGCTGACAGATGTGCTCTTTGACCTTCTATTGTCCTGAAGTCGGCTGGTTCAGTGCAGCAACACACACACACACTCAGAAAACAGGAAGCATGCTCAGACTGAAGCTCACTTTCACAAACAATTTGGTCAAAGACAGAATCATTATTGGCAACTTCCTATCATCCTGTTTTTGTTGCTACTGAACACAAATGAACTTTACTGATAGCTTTAACCTAACTTTAATTGTAGTCTTGACCTGGCTGCCTCAAAGAGAAACAATGCTTTCTAATGTCTTTTGATTATCATTCAGCCTGATTAATCTATTGGCAATCCTTTACAAACCAGAACCAGCACACAGTCCATACTGACTGGCAAGCAGAACGTAGCATAAAAGTATATTCAGTACAAATCTTTCAGCCTCTCAAGCTGTTACAGTCTATTAATTAACATCCTTCCTTCTTAAAATGTTTTTTATCTCACAGCTTTTTCTTAACTGATGGAATCTCTTATTGTTTTTAATTACATCTCTTATGTTTTGGATATTATTTACTTCTTATTCTTTGTTTTTACTGTAACTTGTTAAGTAATGTTTAAGGTTAAGGTATTATTATTATTATTATTATTACTACATAACCTAACCAAACATGGGTCCATTCTTTTTTCCCCTTTATTTACTGTAAACATGTCATTTTTGTAATGTTAAACATAAATTATCCACCACAAATCCACAAGAAAACAGAGAAGGAAAAAAAAGGTATTATTTAACTCTGTCTGTCCTACAAACACATTTCAGTCATCACTCCAACACCTACCCGCTGCAGACTACCACTCACTCCAACAGTCCCAGCACAGTTGCTGTACTAGCACCAGAGTGGTTATATCTCATCACAAACTACATGTGTGTTTTGTTTGGCAGCCAAATAATGGATGCCAAGGTTGCCTAGAGTTTGACAGAATCAATCCTCGCATGTGTCCAATAACAGCCATGTGCCCCTGCAAAGTGCAACACTTGCTCGCTCAAAGGCATGTGACTGTTGTCTATTGACTTTCCCTGTCTAATTCTTGGCAGAGCCTCTCAGATTTGAACCAGCAACCCTCTGGTCACAAACACACCTCCTCAACCTCGAGGCTACGACTGCCCCAATAAATATTCCTCATAATGTCCAAATAAAAATGTGATAAGGATGATCTTTATCATTGCCCGAGGGGAGATAAAGTCAGCAGCAGAGAAAAAGGTAATAAATGACAAATAAAATCTGACATTACAGGATGAATGTCTCTTTGATGCAAATGCAAGGTTTCTCCATAATTGATAAAGTAGAATTTGCAGATTGTTTGCCAGTGAGTGATATAAAGCCTACAGATTTACAGACGTGATCAATAATTCTCAGGCCTGTGCAGACAAAATGCACAGTAACCGTATGTGTTGATAACTACGGACAGATTAATATATGGATACCAGTTATATAACATAATTCTATTTATGCAAATGAAGACTAAATCATCCCAGTGACAAGGGATTTCTGAGCAAAAGATCTTGAATAACATAAGACCACTCAACAGGACAAATTATGTTGTCCATTGACACAGAGACACATACACACTGCCCTCTGCTGGAAACTACAGATGCTAAAAACAGGAACACTACTGTGGGTTTATCTTTTCTATTCTGTTTGTTTTATGGTTCCATTTTTAGAAAAATGCCTTCAGCAGAGTAGTAAGATTTTGTTCTACATCTTTTCAAATATTAAGTATAGTGTACAACATAAAGAAACACAGACAGGTGACTTCAATCTCAATGGAGCTTTGACTAATCTTGGATCGGTCAGATACAAAAATTTGCAGAGCATAGAAGTGGCATTACATTGAAGATAGTGGCCATGTCCTTTGACATCCAGCTTCCCTTACATATTTTCCCCCTGCAGTGTGGCACGCTGGTCTGATGGCCTCTACACACACATGCACACCCTCTACAGGAAATGTTTGTTGTCTTTACATTTCCAAAAGCCCTTATGGGGAAGCAATGCTGACACAGACACTTTTAACTTTCAAGTGAGCGAGTGAAATGGTCAAATCAGCAACGTGGATCATCGTGCCCCCGCTGCCCTCACTGTAAATCACAATCTCTTACAAGAGCACCTGGATAAAATACTAATTTAACATTCATGATGGTGGTGTCTGCTTCTGTCTGCTGAGTTTATGTGTTTGAATTCACATTTAATTAATTTAACATTAATCAGTTGGCCAATTAATCAGGCCAATATCTGGCATTTTGAGATAATCGGCAGGTCAAAACCTTGTATATGGCTGGAATGTGAGGGCTTTTAATTTGAAACGGACACAGAAGCGGCGACTTTCGGCCAACCAATGATGTACCTTCACTCAGTCACATGGCAATTGGCTGACCAATGGCGCACCTTCATCACACGGTCAGTCAGGGACGTTGGCGTTTATAGGGCTGGCCCTCCTGACACATCTGCAGGCAGCCTTGTTGGTGTGGCTGCTGTGGAATGATGTTGTTGACCCCCTGCATCAAGTTCGCCACTCCGCGGGCAGATGTTGTGTTAAATAAATGTTCACTGGGACGAAACATAAAGAAATGCTGCTGGGTGCTACTGTGTGCACTAACATTGTTTATTTATTTATGTAATTTTACAAATTTTCAAGATGTTGCTATCTGATGATAAATGCGGTTGTTAAGTGCTCTAAAACTTTATTTTTCATATTTCATTGTTTTTCATTTATTGGTGTTTTTCTTTTTTTCTAGTCAAACAGTGCACTACTTGAGTCATGACAATATTAATTTGAACAAAAACTGTGTAACAGCCTTGTGGACAGCAGCAATTGTTGGGTTGGTTCATATTTCACTTTATCCATAATAAAATGTCAAAATTATTGTAGATTAATAGTCATGGTAAATCCAATAATACTGTATGTGGTACTTACTTTATCTGATGTGTGCTTAAATAATTAATTTTGAAATCACTACCCATCTCTTTTGTGGAAAATTATAATTTCCTGATGTTCGTCATTCAGAATCCAGTCTACAGAAATGTTTCATTTTATCAGCCAAGACTAAAGGCTGCTACTTTGTGCTATTAATATTTCTGCATGAGTGCATGTCACTATTATCAAAATAGATTAAGCCATCTCATTTTGAAAAGAAGCCTCTCTCTTTGCTTGTGCAGACCTGCTTTTGAGAGAAAAAAAAAAAAAAAGGTCTCTCTGCTGAATGCTTTAAAATTCTGTGCACCTACAGAACACATTAAACCACTGCAATAAACTGCGAAGGGCACCTTGTTGTATTGTGCTCCAAGCAGGAAGACAGCAAAGACACAGTTAGTGGACAAACACAGGGTGGGATTTCCTCTCCTCCTGACTGACTCCTGCCTTACATTGTCCGTTTTCAGATGCTGGCCAAGTGCAGCTTGCCAAGGAGAATAACAAAATGCGTCTGTCATGAAACCGCACACAAACAAACACGCACGCACAGACATATTCAAACAAAATGCATGCAGTCCCGCTCACGCACACACTCTGGATATGGTCCCAAATGATTTAGCACTGCACCGGTATCATTAACTTATGTTTCCCTCGTGATTATTTATACATTCATTCTTACTATTTTTACACTTATGACTCACTCAAGTCTGTGGAAAAAAAAAAGGTGGAATGTATGTGTCTGGAAAAACGTCTGACAATGCTGCCTTACAGTAAGCACCAATAAATATTAAAAATAAATCCAAGTTCCTGCAATATTCTCCCAAATTATTGTTACAGGACCCCCTAGGAAGGGTAGAGATTTGCTGATCAATAGACTAGGTTTAACAGGGCTAAATTAGATTAAAAAAATAAGTTTCTTAAGTGTCTAAGTTGCATATTATAGTTGTTTCAAAACATTTAATTGACTAAATCTCAATGTAAAGCTTGACAGTAGGTCCTAGCTTCTGTCAGGTTCCTAAATAAAGCTCAGATTTAACCTATGCTTGATGTTGGCCTGCAAATATCCAAATCAAGAGCAAAATAAGTCAATCTTACAATATGAAATACATTTTCAGAGAGAATCCACATATTTAACCCGGAGTCTCACGACAGTTTAATCAGTGTGTGTAAACTAGCAAGAAATCATAGTGAAGTGTATCGTCACTGGGATGTACAATTTTCAACTTTTCCTTGAAGAATCAATGGACGTCTGCCTTTGTGGAACAAGAGGTAGAGATCATTTAAATTACATTTTTGTACACAGGTTTGCACAAAAATATTTTTCTATCAACAAACTCACTGTTCATTAAGCAGCTGATTTTCTTTTATCCTGGTGACATCATAAATTTAAGGGTAATTTCTCCTGTTGCAATAGACTGGTGCCTGATTTTCTTTATGAAAAAGTTGACAATCCCTTTTAAGGCCAAGGTGACCTGAGTTGTCACCTCGTGATACTTGCTCTTCAGATCATTTATGTCTATGTCCTATGTACTGCAGTACATCAACCAAGACAAATACTTGTACTGAATTAGACACACTTGGATGAACAGAACAATAGGTTTGTATGATACTGCCAAATAATTTCATAATAATTTAACTGAATATGCAGTTATAATATAGAGAAAATGGCAGTACAGTATACAGACAAATGTGTCAAAACAAACATGCATGAGGTGATATTCCTACATTATCAAATGACTGCAATGTGAAAATTCAGCTGTGAACCCAGTGAAAATTAACACCTAATTCCACAGCTTTGTGCAGCTGTTAGCCTCTTTTAGCTCACTGTTACACACAGACTTTATGGTTAAGTCACACCACTCTTGATAATCCCCCAATATAAAAACAATTGTTTGTAGTTTCCAGAAAGAAAGCTCAGACGAAATGTGTGTATGCTACCTGGCTGGTATGAAAGAGGAGCATCTTGCAAACCAAAGGCCAATTCATGCTTTCCGCGTCTGCATGGCTGCGAGGGTGCACGCTGGTGTGCGTGACATAAATAAAGAGCCAGATATTGTTCTCAGGAGTCGGTGGATACCAGCAGACTGAATACTGGATTTAACACAAGACTCCAATAGGATACCGTCGCTCTTTTTCTGCTGGATGTCTAGGTGGGCAAAACATTATCCACAACAAATTAATAATCTAATATTATATTATATCTGTGTTTCTGTGAATTTGTTTTAATCCCTTGAGGTCAAAAATGACTTAATGTAGCTTTACGACAAGTTTGTTTTGGCTTAAAATTAAGTTTAAAAAAATATTAATATGAAAACAACATCGTTTTAGATGTCTAGGTTTCATATAAATTCTGTTTGTTTGGTTATCTTTTGTTCGTCTAACTCTGCAGTAATTTATAAGCCAGAAATTGGATAGCCATTATGCTAATAAAATAACAGGTTACAAATGTTGCAAAAAGTATGAGTGAAGTAAATCCTATTGTATTTTAGTCTGATGTTAGCGGTTGCTGTAGCTAGAAAAAAGTGATTCATTTCATTAAGGTGATTCATTGTTTAGGTCCTTTATCAAGTATAAATGCCAAATATTTGTTCATAACAGCTTTAAATGTGAGCTGATGCTGGCTCTTCTTTGTTTTCATTTCATTGTAAACTGATTACATTTTCATTTCTGGACTCAGACAGCAAAACAATTCATTGACATGACTTAGAGCTTTGATAAACTGTAATGAGGATTTATCATTATTTTGGACAATTTATAGACTAAAGTAGATTAATGAGCTGAGAAATAATAAAGATGAAACAAGAATGAAAAAGTACCCAGATGTTTTACATTTTACGTAAGTCCTTATACTGTACCATGTTTTTCTATTAAGCCAATACCAGTTTAACACAAACAAACGGTTGTACTTATTCAACTTGGCAAGTAAAGTGCTTCAAAAAGGTGACTGAAGGAGCTGGAAGTGAAGTAACTGTCCACAGTCGCTGTATCGGAGCTGATTGATTAATGGCTTTACCAGTAGCTACTTGATTTCACTGCAGTCCTGCCAGACAGCAGTTAATGAATGACACTTAACAAACAATTAACACTGTGAACCAAATTCCCATGCGTCCATGAACACACCACTGACACTGCTGTTTAAGGCTGACAGAGGAGGCAGAGAAGGGGAGGTCCTGGGGCCTGTTTCACAAATGATTTGTCACTCACAAATAAGTAAATTTGCAATTCCTAGAGTCCTCTCGCATGCACATGCAAGTATGGTGCTTCTTCTGATTAGTGTTGAAATGAACATGACCCGAGATGATCTCAAGTTGCAAGTCGCTGCTCGCGAATTGCAAATTTGGTGAAACATGTCCCTGGTAGACAGTACAGCAAAACACTGTAGATGTACTCTGAACATTTTTACATAATATTTGCTCCCAAAAAAACAAACAAAAAACAAACAAATTATTAAAATATGAATATATTGGAAGACCTAGGGTTAGCTACTGACTAATACCCAATTGTGATTTCTGGCTGGATAGAAAAATACTTTTGGACAGATACATTATTTTATTTTTAAAGTAGATTTTGTGAATCTTTATTATCTTAGTTTGGAATAGAAGGTCCTCTTTAACTCAGTGGATTGTGCAGACTGCTAATATTGGCTTAAAAAGTTCAACTAACAATGTATCATTAAAAATAATGGTAAAGGCTGTCTGATTTATTGTGTAATTGATCAAAATTACTAGCACATTACCTCTAATGTTGGCAGATTCCAAACAACTGTGTAGTGTAAATAAATGTATTCAACCATGTATAAAGTCATACCCTTTATACAGAGGACACTATAACTTTAATAATATCTCTTGCTCTATTAGGTATCTGCAGGCATTGTTGCAAGTTAATGAACTTCTTTATGGCAATACTGGATTTGCAGGATTATTGCATCAATGTGATGAAGTACCTTTATTTTTCATTGACAAACTCACTGAATTAGCCATAAATTGATGATTCCCATTTGGTTATTTTATCCAGAGAAAATTCCAGAGAAAAATCCTATCACAGAGGTTTTTCTTCTATAGTTGAAACACTGACTATTTGCCCTTTTTTTCACATATTCAGAAGTCAGAGTATCTGCACACAAGTCAGGTCTTTGTACCAGAAGAACTGATAAAAAATGGAAAATACAAGTATTTATATACAGTATACACTGTAATAATTGTTAGATTTTAAAATACTGTACAGTTGTGCATCCTGTACAGAATATCAGCTGTCACCGAATTCAATTTAAAAATATAAATCAACCATAAAACACCTATATAGTCTGACCCTACATGGTTTTTCTTAACGTGTAAAGTACAGTACTAACAGGGTGTATTCCCCGAGTAGGTCAACATGGCGTTAACAGCGTCAGAGATAGAGGCTTGACTCTCACTGGAACAAAACAACATGTATGCACTCTCAAGTCCACGAGGAGCTCAGGATGAAAGTGCCAGCCAAATGGCACATAAAAAAAAAGAGCTAATCCTAGTTCAGACAGGCAGTTACACAATACACACTGAATGATGTGAGGGAAAAAAGTGCTTGTTGGAGGAAATTCAAAGTCACAGGTAAACAGAATTCTTTTAAACAAGGCTGTGAACTTTGCAAGTATTCAGCACTATAAAGCTTAAGACTCAGTTCTACAAAAGACCAATTAAAATTACAAGATAAGGCAAAGGAAGGTTCATAAGGTTAATACTTTGTCTTTCTATGAACTGTTTCTATACAAGCATGATGTACGAAATGAGTAGAAAAAGACAAAAAAGACTTAAGTATGAAGGAAAAGTCTTCTCCTGTGATTCCCCCCCTCCCCAAATCCTGTTTCTGATCATTTACATTTTTACATTTCTTCACTTTCATGCTTATTAGATTACTACTACACTGTACATCTATTACATCATAAATGTTGCATCAGCGCTACATCACAAGTCACAATGTCCTTCTGCTCAGGGATATTTGGAACTGCACTAATGCTTTTGAACATATTTACACTATTTTTTCTGTAGTAGGGCAACAACAACTAAGGATTATAGGATTGATTAAGCTGTAAATTTGATTTATCAAATATTTGTTCGGTCAATAAAATGTGAGTACATTGTGAAAAATCCTGATCACAGTTTCCTAGAGCCCAAAGTTACATATTTAAACTGCTTGTTTTGTCTGACCAACAGTCAATAAATCCAAGGATATTAAATTCATCATGTAAGACAAAGCAAAGCAGCAAATCCTCACATTTGAGAAGCTGCAACCAGCAAATGTTTGACATTTTTCACTTGAAAACTGATTATCAGAACAGTATATTAATTTTTCGTCAATGGACTTAAAATGGACCTAAAGATTATCGTTTGGTACTTTTACTTTTTACTTTGTTTTTTCTGATTTTCTGTACCTACCTCTTTGACCCGTTTCTTGTAAAAGCTCTGATCCCTGAATTGTATCTTATCTTCCATCATCTCTCTACTAATTTAACTAAACTGTCATAAATACAGTATTTTTGTTGCTGTATCTGTATCTTGGCCATTGCAGTGAAATCTAGGAGGTAAAGCATTTTCTCCAGTTGCATGTAGCACTGCAGCAAAAATGCCTGGGTTCTCAAAATGAGGATTTTTTTGTCTTCTGTGAAGATAAACTGTATCTCTTTGGGTTTTGGACTAATGGTCGGACCAAACAAGACATGTGAATGCATCAACTTGGGCTGTGGGAAAATATGATGGGCATTTTTCACTGTTCTCTGACATTTCATAGACAAAACGACTACTGGAATTGATTCATCACAAAAGAATCTTACCAGATTAATCTATGATGAAAATAGTTGCAGCCCTAGTTGCATGTTCTCTGTAAATACGCTGTAAGACCCAGAACAATGTTGGAAAGCATGAAGCTTTCAAGATGCCACATTTCACTGTTTGTTCAATTTAAAGCTGCTTGTTTACATGTGTGTTGGCACTGATGACACTGTTTATTCTGCTTGTATGCTCAACATTTTTCTTCTATCCATATATAATTAGTTCTGATGTATTCCTCGCAAAATGCCAAATACCATGGCATGTCTTGGGATGCAATATTTTAAGACTTATATGTGAATCCACTACAGGGTATGCAAGACAGAACATTTTATTTTGTATTTTGTCTCTCTAATCTAATATCTGAGACAGTGCTAGGGCTGCAACTACAGTTGTTTTCATTATTGATTAATCTGATCATTTTCTTGATTATTTGATTAGTTGTTTGGTTGATAAAATGTCAAAATATTGTGGAAAAATATCAATCACACCCAAGGTGACGTTCTCAAATGTCTTGTTTTGTCCCGACCAACATCTACAACCCAAAGATATTCAGTTTACTGTCACAGAAGCCTGAAGAAACCAGAAAAGAGAAACTGAACCCAGAGAATTTGGACATTTGGACATTTCTTCTTCAATGATGATCAAAATAATTAACGATTAAATTTCTGTCAATAGACTATTCTCATAACTGACTAATCATTGCAAACCTACATAGTTTCCAAACGCCCAAAATGCAACCTAAATTCTCTTGTTTTGCTCCGACCAACGATTCACAACCCAAAAATATGCAGTTTACTATCACAGAGGACAAAAGAAACCAGAAAAAAACCCACATTTAAGAGGCTCAAACCAAGATTTCTAGGTTTTGTTCTTGAAGATCCCCTCCAGACATGTTTTAAGATTTATAAAAAATACTCTGTTTTGATGAATAATTTGTGTCTAATATTGTTTTTCCACAAAAAAGTTCAGTTAACTAGTTAAAAATTCTGAAAATTGCATCTTCTTCTCCCTTATTAAAAAAATACACAATCTATGACTGTGCAAATATATTTTAGTATAGTTTATAGGATACAGTTTAACTGCTGGACACAAGATGCCTCCTACTTCACTGAGAAGTTTCCATTATCATACTGGTCTGGACCACGATTGGCTCCAAACTACCTGTGATGTCACAGATCATGCAGGTAGGTACGCACCTTAAGGTCAGAGCACAGAGAAACTTTCCCCCCTTCAGCAGATCAATGTGAAAACAGCCTTCTAGTGTCAAAACCTGCACATATATCATTCTGCACAGTGAAGCTATAACGTCTAAGTCAAGTAACAAGATAGAAAAAACACATTTTTAAGTGGAGGGGGACTTTAAAAAATCACTCAAAACGATTAATCAATTATCAAAACAGTTGCCAGTTACTTTTCTCTCATAGTAAACTCTGAATTCTCAGGTTTGTATTGTGCAGCTGGTGTCCTATGCCCACTTTAAATACTAAATTACTGTAACAGCTGACAAATAGTAACCAGTCAAAACTACATGATGGAGGCTGTTACTCAGGGATGAAGTCTTGTTCCCACACTGTCTAATTTTCCTTTTAAGTAAATTAGCCCTCCTGTGGTGCAGTTTGTGTGTCCCATTTAATTAAGGAGTCTGTCTCTTTTCTCTCCATTTCTCTCCATCACACACAGGCTGCAGTTTAACAAGCTAACACTGTAAGTTAGCAACTGTCAACTCTTAGCTAACACACCTCTTGTTGTGGATGACAAGTAGCTAGTCAGCAACTTAAGAGTAGTTTGCATTACTAAATTATTTTAGACGGAGTTGAGAAAACGAAAAAGAAAATACATACCTGTCACGGCTGTATACTTGTGCAAGAAAAACCGTTAGCAGGCAGTTATAAAATGCATCTTACCTCCAGTAAATCGATTCACCGACAAGCCGGTCACCTCTCCATCGTCCTTAACGGTTTTCATACTGTTCCCGGTTTCCAAATAACGTCGAAATATCTTCTCTCACCGGGTTTTCCGTTTTCTTTTTTTGGTCCGAAAGTACAAAAAGACGTGTGTCGACTTAGTTTTTTTCAGTGGCTACATTTAAAAAAAAAAAAAAAAAAAAAAAAAGTAACGACGGTGTCATGAAGCAATCAACGGTCATCACCAGGTGTGGATGACAGCACGCGCCCGCCGAGCGCCTGAACCAGCAACGACCCCGCCCACCGCTGCAGGCGCGAGACAGCTCGGTTCATTTGTTGGGACTGTCACAGATGATCCGACATGACAACGACAAGAGAAGCTCAGCTAGTAGTTATTAGTTTCATGTCCGAGAGAGAGAGAAACGCTGCATCTGAGCAGGTGTTACACCGTGTTTGGTCACCCATCAGATTATGTGACCTGCAGTGTAGGAAGTACTCACTGTACTGCATTTAAAACCCTACTTACAGTATTGAAGTAAAAGTATTAATCACTTAAGTAAATTTAGCTGGTAAAACCTCTATACTTTTACTTAAGTAGGATTTTAAATGTAGGATTTTTCTTGTAATGAAGTATTTTTACATTTTGGTATTGATACTTTTACTTAAGTAAAGGATCTGAGTACTACTACTTCCAACACTGCAGGTCACAGAATCTGATGGGTCACCAAATGCAGTGTAACACCTGCTCAGATGCAGTATTTCTTTACTGCAGCAGTCATATATAAAAGTACAGTACATATAGGTCTACTGTAGATAAACATACAGCCAAATTCACCAAATTCAAAACATATGATTGAAACCTTATTGGCAAGTCTTTTAATATACAGACTAATCAGAAAATAGTTAAAAAACGACTAACTTTATCTTAAAGGTAAAGCTTGTAAACTCTCTCTCTATATATATAAATATATATACTGCATATGTTGTATATTTCTAGACTCTGACACACACACATTTTATAAATTCTTACTTATTACAATATATTTGTGAACGTAGTTGATGTTGATTCTGATGTATGGCATTATGAATGTAATGTATTGTTCTGTGGCTTTTGTATTGCTGTTTTCTATGTACTTTATTGAATTATTAATTATTTTGGGATGTTTATCACCCTGAGGTTAACCACACCTGCCATCATAGAGCTTGTCAGTCTATTGGTGTACATGATAAGCATAAAGATGTGGTTTCCATTTTTTAAACATTCTAACCTGACAAAGATCCAATTATTATCAAAATGTTGTCATTATTAAACTAAACTGTTGGAGTAGATGTGCAGGCGTTACCTTTTTTCATCTATGCTGTTTTCTGATAGCCTTGAACCTACAAGATGTGCATATAATTACTCTCCTTCAAGCTGAGAAACACACAAAATTAGTTGGTTCATTTTTAAACTTAGTTTAGAAATTAGATAAGAAACTAAGTGTTATTTACATAGATGCATTATCAGAAATAAAACTTTATGGAAAGTTTTCTGTGGCTTATCAAAGTGTTTCCCAACCTACTTGCAAACCCTCGTTATCAGCTGTGTAAAGTATGTCCACCAGTTATGACCAGATCAAACACAGTCTTTTTTCCCCTTTATGGTATTTGAATAATTTCAGATGCAAAGCTACCTAGAGAAAGGTCTGAAATAGATACTTTGATGTAACAGAGGTGTTTTTTTTCTACTTTCCTATCCTGTCAATCATCTCATGACCTTACATTTGTCCGACCACTGGCCGGGATCCACCAGCCTAACCACTCAGAAAACAAATAAGAAACAAGATCAAGTCATAGTCTGTAATTATGTATATACATGTATACATGTATGTATATATTTACATGGTAAAACATTTACTGATGAGGCATTTTGTATTCATTTCAGGCAAATATTCCAAAAAGCTAATGCAACATCATGAGTAGCTTATATCTGTTAAAAGTAATAAAAGTGCTTTATATATTCCATGAGGTTATTGCAGCAATGCAACTTAACAGTTAGGCTACATAAATATGAATTATTTGAGATACTACTACTACGACTACTACTATTACTACTACTACTACTAATAATAATAATAATAATAATTATAATAATAAAGTTTATTTATATTGTACTTATCAAAACCAGCAATCACAAAGTGCTTTACAAGGCAGACATAAAAGAACATTCCCACAGATACATAATAAAAGATAAATATAAATCAATCAATAAATAAACACTATAAGAAAGTCTCATGATAAAAGTGAGTTTTTAGAAGTGAGTTAAGAGAAGATAAGTTAGAGATTCTCGGGCAGGTCATTCCATAATAATGGTGCCCTGACAGAAAAAACTGTCTCTTTTACTCTGCTACCTTGAAATGGTAAAATAAGGTTTTATATGACATTGCTGAAACATATTGCTAAACTACCGTCATAAAGATGACACCTTCTTTCAGCTCCTTTTCATGTGTTATCCACAGTGTGGGAAACTGATACTACAGTCTACAAGAATAATGGTGGAAATTTTTGGCCATAAGCCTCTGATAAAGTTGTGGGTTACTGTGGAACATATACCTTATAAAATATTCTATTTATTCATATTTGGATCACTAAAGATATCGGAGACCTGGGTGGTGATTCAGAGGTCTGGAACCAGGCTGTGAGTTTACTTTGGATACTGTAAGTATGCTGGCCTACTGTAGCTTCAGTAGTGTTTTCATTCCAGGACATGTTGGGCTTTGTCACTGGGTGTTTTTTTAGAGTTAACAGTCAAAAATTGCAGTGCATAAACAACCCATCCATTATTGAATTTTTATTTTTAGAGGCCAGCTGTCCAGATTATGCTTTTTTAAGCCACATACACCAGCTGTTAAAAAGTAGGGGGGAGAACTGCAATAAGCTTAGAACTGATACTTCTGAGGCTGTGGCAGGTATGCTTGTATACTCACTGGAGTTACTTAATTATTTCATTAGGTAGGTGTGCTCTATATTGTACAGCACATACTTATTAGCAGACTTTAAAGGTTTGGTCCCAGAGATCTGTGGGAGGAAGTCAAACCTCTGATCATAGCAGTTACTCTGTCACGCTCTCAAGGTTTTTCCTCACAGCGTCCAAGTTAGAAAATCTTTTGTTTTAATGGACTCAGATTGTAGTTCCAGCTGCACAGCACAGCCACACTAATGACTTTTGATCATCTAAAAATAGCAAGAATCAGAGGTCTCATGCTCACGTGGGATTTAGAGAAACTCATTCATGCCTTCATCTCCAGCAGAGTGCAATGGTGTCGTGTCTGATCTGACTAAAAAGACAACCGCAACGCATTCAGACTGCTGCTGCTGCTACAATAAAAAAAGATCTAAGACAAGTGAACACATTGCTCTGATTCCTAAATCTTCACACTGACTCCCAGTGAGTTAGTTGGTTAGTTAGTGAATAGATTTTAAGGTACCCTGGCTAGTTTATAAATCACATAACAGCCTAGAGCCAAAATATGTTTCTGATATGTTTGACGAATACACACCCAGTAGCTCCCTCAGATCTTAAGGAAACAGCTTGTGATGCCTCCAGTAAGAAGTAAATATAGTGAAGCTGCATTTAGCCACAGTACCGCACACAGCTGGAACCACCTGGCGAGCTTAACATGGCCCAACTTTTGCCAAGTCCACAGTGCATGTTAATTTTATCCGCTGCACTTTTATTTCATTTGCTAAAAAATGCAAAATAATTTCTAATTTATGCTGTAAGGTTTATGTACAGCATTTTAAGTGTGTGAGTTCAGTGTGAAAGCTCATTCTCAACCTTGAAAACAGCAGTTTGACATTTTTTTTAAACTCAAGGTCCACTTACTGGTGCTTTCAACTGCATCTCAAGGTCTTCCTCAAACGATGGAGTTTGCTCCGTTGTCGTGAAGATACAGTAGAGCACATCATGACAAATGAGCTCAGTATTGAACTTTGGTCAAATGATAACAGCTAAGGAGAATCATGAGATGTGGTTGAAAGTTCTTAAAAAAGGGTTAGGGTTAGGGTTAGGGTTAGGGTTAGGATTAGGGGGTTAAGGTTAGAGGGTTAGGGTTAGGGTTAGAGGGTTAGGGTTAGGGTTAGGGGGTTAGGATTAGGGTTAGGGGGTTAGGGTTAGGGTTAGGGTTAGGGTTAGGGGTTAGGGTTAGGCTAATAAGTAGACCTTCAGTTAAGATTTTTTCTTTTGTCAAACCATTTTACCAAGATTTAGGTTGTTCTGAGGTGCAGACTCAAAACAATAAGCATAAATAACATTACTACTGCTATATATAACACTCTACATGTGTATTTAATAACCACTTTAGAGGCAAGACACCTTCAAATTTCTTGGCCAAAATTTCGACACCACCTTGGCAGGTTAAATAGTGTTAGTGGTTGGTGGATTAAGAGATAAATCAGGAGAAGAAAAAAAAAATCTGACATCTAAAGCTCATGAAAGGGAAATGGGATCCATATTTTCTCACTATAAGAAATTCACTAGTGCCTGGAAGCAGATTAACGCCACTCATTTTTAGCCTGCAGTGATTTCCTTTTCATTTCTCTGCCATGTCAGTACTTCACATCTCCCCTCTGTGTGTTTCACCTCTCCTTAAGTTGGAGAGAATCCCCCCCTGCTCCTCTGCTTTCCCTAATAAGCCAGAGTGAGATTCCTTGGCTGACAGTTGTTCCAGATGGCATTATTACTCCACGCGGTTTCACAGTCAGCTGGCTGAGGATCCACCACCGGCGGAGGTGGCAGTCCTTCCGCAGTGCCCACATTTCAACATCAACACCAACATATGGCAGTGTTATGTAATACTGTATCTGTTGGATGATATGTTATGGCGATCACCCAACAAGTTCTCCTCATATCTCTCTTCTCTCTCGTTTTTTATGGAGGTTCAAAAGCAGTTTTCTAGGACTTGCTTTCCTTCAATAATCCTCCAGTATTTATAACATATAGACATGCGTTAAAGAGATGAAAATTCAGCGTTAAGTTGAAGGTAAAGGTGATAAAACCTTGATGCTCTCAGCTCCCTCTGCATGAAATAGCCTGAGGAAATAGACTACTTGGAAGGCACAGACATTTTTTTTTTGCCTAAGGTAAATTTAGTATAGGTTGTTTTTATTATATTCATATTTTTATATGTTGCATATGTATCTTTATATTACATTTATATTGCGTTTATATTATGTGTCTTGCTACCTGTGTCTACATTTTGTTATTGCGTGCTTATATGGGGCGTCTTGCTACCTCTGTTTACATCTTCTTAAATTTTACATTTTAATCTTCATCTGTCTCTGTCTCTCATCGGGCTTAAAGATGGCGGGGGTGGGGGGGAATCTGATCGGACTGAATAGATCAAATTCTGATAGTGAAAGGAGTCATTTCGTGGGGGTTGTGACACTCAAAAAAATGTATCCGCTGATTTACAGATGCCTCTTTCACGATGTGTAAATCTATGGGAAAAAGTCTTTTTGGGCCAGTGTGCATCACATGACAAGACACAATAAATTGTAATTACAAAGTTTGGCCACTCTGTCGAATTGGCTTCAAAGCCCGGTGCTATTCTTGGTGGCTTGGCGTGCACTAAATGTGAAGTAAGAGCCACAGGTGATTAGCTTAGCTTCGCTAGAAACAGGGGGAAACAGCTAGCCTGGCTGCGTTAAAAGGTGAAAAAAAAATTCCAGCATCAGCACCAGTGTCTCTAAAGCTCACAAATTAACATATTTCTCTTTTATTAAATTCATACATAAACTGAAATGTAAAAATAATAATTTGTGGTTCTATAGGGAGTTACATACAATACCTTTACCTCCACTTCACTGAACCCAGAAGAAAAGTAGATCCAGGATTTAAATCCCCATATAACCCAAAGGCAAATTTTTTAAATTTGTACTTAGATTTTTTTATATTTCTTGTCAGATTAAAAACCCTTTGTGTTTAGAAACTATTGCACCTTTATGTACATTTTTTGTTTCTTTTTACCTCATTCACAGCTCCTGTTGAACACTCAGCTGTCTGAGGAGGAGGATCTTTCTTTGAAAAGCCTCTCTCAAAGTTTTTGTCTATTATTTGTGTAAAATGTTTTGCTCTTTTGATTGTTTTCTTCTTCCTTTTTCCTTGCCTATTTAGTGAACATTGACTGTTTTAGGAACTGTAGATGTGAGCCTGTAAAACACACCGAGACAGACACCAGCCTGCTCAACAAAAAGCCTTTTTGATTTGACCTTCTATCTGAATGTGCAGCCACTAACCTCACAAGATCTCCCTTGTATATCTCTGATCTAATAAAACTAATCTGTATGTCACCAGTGAAGGTGTCTTGCAAAGTGCAGCTGAGATGTGTGTGTGTGTTTGATGCTGATGTAGGTGTCACTGTATGCCAAGCCCTCCATAAACCCTTCTATCTCTTTCTTTGAACGGCCAACTCTTCGTCGAATCCAAACCCTCCGTCGGACCCGACACGTGTTCACCCGCCAACCTTCCCACCTGCCCGCTCAACCCCTCCACCCGCCCATCAACGCCACACAAATGCACGCATTCACAATACATATATGGACAAACGCTGACATGCACGACCTGACGTACACACATTCACAAATTCACACTCACTTGTGTGTTCAGATACGTTGTAGTGTGTATGTGCTGATTGGTGAATGCATGTACTGAACACACACCAGCACATCAGAGCATACATCTGTAAGCCGCACACACACATACACACACACACAGACACAGACGTCACAGTCCTCAGTTGGGGCTTACTCTATTGGCTGGTCTTAACTGCTTTGTAGTATTTTTAGGCCTGTTATTCTGGGGCCTGTCCTGGCAGGCCACCGGGAGAGTATATAAGCCTCCCCCTGCAACTGGGGACCACTGAGAACACACAGTGGAAACATCTCTGCCCGACACACCAAACATCCAGCAGGCATTTTAAATCCTCTCAGGGTAAGTAAGAGCCTCAGTGACTTTTAGGGATGTAGCGACAGTTTAACTGACCAGGACTAGGTTTCTGGGACTGGGGACCTTCTCTTTTGTGAGTTTAAATCTGAGGTAAATCAGCATTTTTGAGAGTTATCATGAACAGTTAAGGAAGTAATATAAAAATTGTTGTATGATCTTGTTTTTAGTAAGTAAATAGTATTCTGAAAAAATGTAGCATGAATTATCTTAAGGAGTTTGCATACGGGATGATACCTTTCGATACTCTTTGGGACCTTCACTTCAGTTGCACTCAAGGAAGGTCAGAGGTCAGGGACAGCCACAGCACTGTGCCCGCAGAGCTGAAAGTGACATGCTGCCTGAAGGACACTTAAGCTGGGAGGGCACTTGCCAACACAGGTCCTGAGCCTGGGTCATCAGGTTGAAGGACAGCTGGTCTTTCTAACAACTATGCGAGCCTGCTGCCCCTGTAAAGGAATACTTTTTTTTTTCTCCAACATATTACTAAGTTTCAACTAAAATCTCAGCTTGCTTATTTTTAAGATGTTAAGCACAGTCATGAATCTGCAGGTTTTTCAGATACTGGAGGATATAAGTTCATGCTAATCTGGTGAAAGATTTGACTCTCTTTGGGCTTTTAGCTGGGACAGTGACTAATGATTCCAACCTTTGCGATCATTTATGGTCATGAATAGACATGATATAATTGCCAATTCATCACTGTCTTACACGGAATATACCATATAGAATATAAAGTACTTTCTGTCTCAGCCAGTACAGCATGTGCAGTAGTGTTATGGACTCCTTTGTGAAGACCCATGTGTCTGATATTAAGCTATTGAGCAAGGTCCTGAGTCAGAAACAGGTTTATTACCAAGTAGGTTTTCACATACAAGGAATTTGCTTTGGTCTGATGATGCATAACAATAAACATAGTGCAAGATGAAGAAGATATGAATCAGATTAAGCTAAAAATAGCTCAAAGATAATGGCTACTGTCTTTTGAAAATATCTACCCTCTCTCTGGTTAGGACGCCATGCTTCCAGCATAATGTCAGCTGAGGTTGCGATTCAGAAATTCTCCTTCCCCTTCTCCTGCACTGCACTCCATCCTCAACAAGATGAGGTGACCCCGAAGAAATGCATACAAGTGAAGACCCTGGAGCTTCATGATCTTCAGGAGAACACTATCTTAAGCAAACCGAGTGCTGTTACAGTTATAGGAGCTTTAGTCCATAATGAGAATCAGGCTCAGGAGAATCCAAAGCCTCCACCTGGGGGAGACATGGCATCTCCCCAGGTCCTGGTTTGCAGTGAGGCCTCCCAGAGTGCTGTGCTCTCCAGGCGGAGCGTGTTTGAGAACCTGATGGCGGAAAGCGAAGATCAGCGTCCTGCGACGAAGAGGCAGCTGTCTTCCGAGAGCGCGGCAAGGACCATCACTGTGGTGAAAAAGAGCGCGGTGAGGAAGGAGGCCGAGGAACTGAGGCACCTGAAACCGAAAGCACACCTGGGACAGAGGGTGGCGCCACGCACTGCGGCAGCAGGGAAGAGGAGGCGTCGAAAAGACCTCTTCACCAACTCAGAGGTTTTCCACAGGGTTGATTCACATGTCATCATGGCTGGAGCAGAGGTGGGAGCACCTGCACATTCTAGTTTATTACAACATGAGACACATAGTGCAAACATTTTTACAATTGCTGGCCACGGGGCAAATTTATCTGCCATCCACTTCTCATTTAGAAAAATCGTGACTAATCGTGGTCCATGTTTCATTACCTAAAACTACTCTTTTATAGTCAGTAACTCCTTCACTTCCATCCATAGCAAAGATCACACAGCAGGATAAAACAAAACCACAGCCAAATAAGAGCAGTGATGGCCAAACCCCACCCCTCCCCCAAAAACAAAAGCACAACAGAGATGAGTCTTTGTGTTCCTGAGCTCTGCAGGAAAAGCATTGAGGGACGATAATATCTACTGCAATAAAAGCATAACGAGAACAGCAGCTCTCAGGCAGCACTCACACCCCTGAGCGTGGATGGTAAACTGGCTTGTTCAATACACTGGATGACACTGAAAGAAGCTAGAAAATAGGATGATGTTGTAAGAGTTAAGAAAAAAATAAAACAGTGGCATTGGTTTGAATGCATGTTTTGAAGCGTGAGTTTGACTACATGTAATAATGTTTGAATACTTTAAAATCTAACAGTGGATATGTGTGTGCGTGTGTGTGTGTGTGTGTGTGTTGCAGCTGAAGGAAAAGTGTGTGTATGATGTGAAGACAATAGTGCAGAGTATCACACAGGGAGCCAGAAATGAGCTGGAGAGACTTCGTGCCATCTGGGTCTGGCTCTGTCACAACATTGGTGGGTATTTTACTGAACTGCACATACTTTATAGTATCATGTAATATAGCACATATGTTTATAACAATTTCCACCATAGATTTTGTTTAAAATTAAGATTTGTCAATGTGTGTCTCTGTTCTAAGTGCACATGCTCCTTGCAATCAATATCTTTATATTGTAGGATTGGTAATCATCAAAATGTCATATTGTTTTAGACTAAAAATGAATGAGCACCACTGTCATTCTTCACAGAGTATGATGTAAGCGGGTACCTGGGCCACTCGGAGAAGCTGAGCTCCCCGGAGGAGGTGATAGCGGCTGGGCGGGGAGTTTGCTGTGGCTACTCCAGCCTGTGTACTGAAATGTGCAGGTAAACACAGCAAAACTTAAAATCCTCTGAGACACTGAGGAAAAGCTGTAGACTCATACATGAGTACACCACTTGTTAATTTGTAATGTCTATAAAAGACTAGTATCAGTATTTTTGCATTTTTTATCTGTCTTACAAATAAAGTATAATTCCTGCTAACTGTTTCCAAACCATATAACTGAATTGTGCTATTAGTACCACCCATTGTACTACTGCATGAACAATTACAGTTGTTGGAAACTGAAGAAGAATATCCATAATCTCTTCAAGTTAAAGCTGCACTTTAACAGTGGAGCAAGTTGTAAACACAACATTGACAGATTATCACCTATCATTATTAACTGTCATCATATTAAGTTTTTATGGTGAACGCTTATTTATACATCCAGCAGACATGGAGCTACATTACTTTTACTTTGGAGTCATGTTTCTGGCCATAAATATATAGTTGCAAATATAGATATGATAATCACTTTCTTTTTAGCTCTGTTTTGGTCTCCGATCAACCTCTTAAATGCTCCACTATGTTCTAGCCGCTAACTTTTTTCTGTCAGCTGATTGGTGCTGGATAGGTAGTGCACAGTTGGTTTATCAGACTTCTTTTTTTTGCTGTAAACAGCTGCCCACCACAGTGGAAATAGGATTAATAAGAACAGAGTTTGTGGACCAGAAAACCAAAACAATGAGCTAAAAAGGGCTGAAAATGCTCTGTAGTTTGGTGATAATTTTGGGTTCATCACTACAAGCAACCTCATTCACAGCACACATAGTTATTGGACCACTGATGATATAAAAATGTATTCAAAAGCGAAGCCTGAAAATAACACATTGAAAATCCTTCGGAAAATATTGATATTTGCTGCTCTGTTATGCCTCATTGAGATTTTCATAATTTTGTTCAGGAGAGGTCTGCCGGAAAAATATGAATACATTCACAAAATGAAGGACATAGTGTACAAAATAATTCACTTATTAAATATTATAATAGATTTTTTAAAAGTGTGTCATTCATCTAGATGTCAGTTTGCACTCAAACACAGTGAGTACGCTTTCTGTTCCCATTCTTACATCCATTCATTCAGTATTGTGCTGCATATTGCATCCTTGATCCCTTCTGAATTCAAGCTAGCCACTTTGGATATATAAATAACACGTTCTGAATCGACTGATTTAAGGCCGACAGCAGAAACAACCTTGAACTACAGATTAAGGACACACGATATAAAACAAAGGGCATTGAGCGTGCACTGTTTGGTTTGTATTTACAGAGAGGTTGGCATCGAGTGTCAAGAAGTGCCAGGCCACAGTAAGGGCATCGGGTACCGTCAGGGCCAGAGCCTCAAGAATGTGAAATCTGATCACCTGTGGAACGCTGTGCTTATGGGAGGACAGTGGTTCCTATTGGATGCCTGTTGGGGAGCAGGACGAGTAGACATGGAACACGAAAGCTTCGTCAAAAGGTTTGTGGAGGGAAGAGGGATTAAAGGATAATTCCACCACATTCATCATTCAGTGGTGATGTAGTTTTAGGAGGAGTTTTTTCTTCAAAAAAGTCCAAACTGGGAATTTTAAGCCAATCCAAGGGATTAGCTGTTTTGTCTTTCTGACAACCATTGCATAAAAGCACCACAGCAATGCAATGGTGACATGTTTGCCAGTTTGCTCCTTTATTTTCATAAACCCAAAAACCAGCAGCGAGTTGAGTCTCAAACCAGTCTGCTGTCTCCCATCTGTTGCCTCCAAGGTTCGATGATTTCTATTTCCTCACGGACCCAGAGGAGTTCATCGATTCACACTTCCCTGATGAGGAGAAATGGCAGCTCCTGGACACGCCCATCCCCCTGGAGGAGTTCGAGAGGAGGGTCTTCAAGACCTCGGCCTTCTTCGCCATAGGGCTCAGATTGATTCAGCCTCATCACTTTCACATCGTCACAGGTCGACCAGTTAGTTCTATTGATTTTACAAAGGAGTGCAGATGTATTAATGCTCCTGTTTTTACATTTTTCACAACTTTTGACCCTTCAAAATCTTATGAAATTTTATTATATTATATTTACTGTATTTATAATTTAGTTTTTGTCTGAGACTAAGAAAGATTTTGTGAACTTAGGTTATTAAATTTGAATTTTGCCTTCAACTGGTCTACAAACTATTTTAAAAAATCCACTTTTGATTTCCTCCTTAGATGATGGTGAGGCAAACATGTCCCTTGGCTTCTCCAGGCCTGTAACTTTTACCTATGAGATCACACAGCACCAAGACCTCCTCCACTGTGGAGCCTCAGAGCAGAAAGAGTCCAACAACTCCTCATTCGGACTCCTAACAGTCAACCACAGGAGCATGAACCTGCAGCTGCTGCCACCTGCAACCGGCACGTACGACGTGAAGGTGTTTGCCAGACCTGAAACGGCCACCACTGCTCTGATTTGGGTCTGCTCCTTCACAGTGGAGTGTCCGACACCAAGAGCCATGGAGGAGATCCCAGAGAACCCCTTCCTGTCCTGGGGCCTGCAGCCTAGTGCAGGATCTCTGGGCGTCGCAGGCAGCAGTCAGGGCAGTGAGGTTGCCGAGGTGGAAGAAGGCATCTTTGAGTTGTCATTGAAGACATCCAGGCCCCTTATGGTGCTTTGTGAACTTGTCCACCCAGAGCTGGAAGCTACTGTGGCCAAGCGCTGCCTGGCTACTCAGATTCAACCAAACCTCCTGACCTGCCACGTCCTCTGCGCATTACGAGGTTTCTACCGCCTGTCAGTGTTTGTGCGGGACTATGAGAAAACAGAAGTTAAATTCAACAATGCTGCAAACTTCTTGCTGCACTGCAAAGGGAAGGTTATCGGTCTAGATGAGCTGTTCCCTCCTAACCTGGGCTCAGCATGTGGGCCGGGGACCCGAACGTTGGAGGCCGGGCTGTCCAAATTCAGCCATACGGCGGCACTGGTGAGTACGCAGCAAGGCAAGTGTAACATCACCTTCCACAACCAGCAGGACCTTGAGCTTCACACTGTGATCAGCAGAGAGGAGAACAAAACAGAAGCTATCCCGCTTTCACGCCACCTCTTCTGCACGTACACAGACAGCAAGGTGACAGTGAGCGTCAGCCTACCTGATGCTGGGGTGTATCGGCTGGGCCTGTACGCCAAGATCACCCCCGGTGGCGATTTCAACCCTATGTGTGACTTTGTTCTGAGGAACAGCAGCAATCAGCCGGGACCTCCGTTCCCCTGCGTCTACTCAGCTTGGAGGAAAGGCTGTGTGCTCTTTGAGCCCCGCGTGGGCCTGCTGGAGCCCCTCTCCTGGGTCCGCTTCAGGGTGAGGATCCCTGGGGCCCAGAAGGTGAGCGTGGTGGGCGAAACGCGAACTGATATGAAAATGAATAAGAGCAGAGTCTGGGAGGGGGAGGTTTTCAGTGGGAACGGTCTCCAGCAACTTAAATTGGCCGCCTCATTTGGGGAATCCAGTGACATGGCTGTTTTGATGACTTTTGACATCAAGCAGTCGGAGAGAGAAGTATGAAATCAAAAGGCTGGCAAAAACCAGATGGATAGTTTTCTGAAAATAACTAATAACTGCTAACGAAGGGATTAATTTGGTCTGATGCAAATCAGACTGTACAAATAATTCAAACTGTGAGCCATAACCTTTCAGGTTTAACTGCATCAATGTAATACAGATGAAGCCAGTTTAGTGCCAGTAATAGAGTATAAGAATTTAATTTTAAATAATGTTTCTGTGAATAAACTGTTGCAATATGTATACAATACAAAACTCACCTGGCAGTTTCTTTGTATTATTTGAAAGCTATTTTTTGATCCAGGTAGTGATTCAGTACAATTTTTTTTTTTTTCAAGATTCACAACGGTGCTCAGCTGTGGTGCTCAGCCATGTCATCATACTTTCATGAGTGCATTTGTGCATAAATACTGTGTTGAGAAAATGTAAATCTGCATTATGAAATGATGTTTGTAAAAAAAAGATGTGAAATAAAAATAAACTGTGAAAACAACAGATGGACGACTTTGTTTCCCCTCCAAACAGTCACTGCTGTGCAACAACACTGCGATTTTACTCTCAATTATCTGGGACTTCTAAAACATTTCTTTTAGTGTAACTTGAATATGTTATGGGATGTAAAATGTGGGATAATTTTTTAAAAAGTTAACAAAAATACCAGGAAAAAAATCTACTGCTAGGTCAGGTAGTAAACTGATCTTAATGTGTAAAATTGGTGGGGTGTCCCTTTAATTTTGTCACTAGTGCTTGGAATTAGTATCTAGTATGATATTGGGACACAGCTTAAAACTTCAAATGAATACTTTATCACTACTTTGGAAAATACCTGACTGAACAGTAACACATCATAGAGAAACAACACAAATTCTCAAACTTGTTGTCCCTTGCAGCTGGAAACATTTGCACCCAGGGGACACTTTAAAGTTGGGGGTCAAGGCCGATGACACCTTCCTTTCCAACCCACCAAAACACGCAACATATCTCCTTATCGGCCTCAGTTTTAAGGAAAAACTACTTGCCCCATAGCCTTGCTTGTTAAATTTGAACAAATACAACTGAGTACAGTGCAGCATTGTTGCACTGACCTGGGTCCACTCAGCAGGCTTTGGCAGACGCGAGCGAGAGTGATGAGTGTTTACATGTGGCTGTCATAATAGCCCACAAATAGCCTCAGTAAAAATACAACAATAGAGGGGCGGGGAGGAGAAAAAGGGTGGTTAATGGCTGAAGCGATATGGCACAAGTGTGTTTTAAGTGTGCTAAGTGTATCTGGGCGGGGGGGATCTTGCCTTGAGTCGCTGGGGAGAAACTGGCGGCGCAATGGTGGCAGGAGAGAGGCGAGGAAACGCTGATGTCAGAGGTTAGCCATGTGGAGGACTGTATCTGCCTGGCAACAATACAAGGACACACACACACACACAGACTCTTCCTTTCTTTTAAACACAAACACACACACACACACACACACACAACATAAGGAAATGGAGGGCTAAAACTGTGCTATGTGGGGCAGGATTCCTCACATTCTCTCAGCACTATTTCAGCTGCCATTTCTCTTTAATGAAGTGTGTTAATGTCTGAGCCGCAACACACTCACATGAGAATTTACACACACACTCCTTAGACACTTTTATTTAGTCTGCCCCTACTGGGCCTCGCAACAGAGAGCTCCTCGCCTTAGTTGTTGCTGTTACAGGGTTTGGATGCACATGTTGTATCAGCAAGTGACAAATCCACTACTATGCTGAACTGGCTGCTTGTGTGGCTCCTGACATCTGAGACAGTATAACAGTTAATACAAAGTGCAGCAACAGAATGTAGGCCTGTAATATCGGGTTTAGTGAGAAATGAGCAAACACCGATCAACCATATAAATATTTAATGGATTACGCGGTGCAATAAATACAACAGTTAGATTATAAAAGCATCAGTCACAGGAAAAAAACAAAAGTTACAGTAGTTTTGTGCAAATGCAATTCAGTTTTGTTCACTTTCTGTGAACACCCTCAAAACAAAATGTGGAAGTCAGTTTGGCACTTTTGAAGTAGTTTTTTTTTTCTCCTCTACTTGTCACAATAGAGACCATATGAAGTTATTTTTTTTTTCCTTTTATTTTAGACGGCTTGCAGACAGGGGAGAAGAAATGAGCCCTTTACTTTTTCCCAGATCTAATTTTGCCATCATGACATCAAACACCTCCCAACTTGAATCGTTACTGTTCCTTGACATGAATAACGACGCCCTAGTTCGTACATGGCTGTTCCGTACAGCCAGTATGTTTCTACAGACAGAAGATATTAACCACAATTTCACCCCCATCTTCTTCTATAACACTTTAGTGTGATAGGGCAAATATGTAATCTCAGGTATGGAAATAATACCTGAGCAGATTCCTCTCGCTGTCTGTGAAGACTGTGAGGTGAAGAGCCTGTGATTCCCTTTTAACCTTGATAAGACAGAACAGCCCGAACAATTAGTATCAACAATCCCCTGAGGCCTATGAAATATTTGGTCAGTTAAAAATCCATTTCCAAGCCGCCTTTCTCCAATAAGCACAGATTACATAAAAATATCCACTTCTTCAGGAAGTGCATACAAGTCCACATCGTTGGCCCTTTTCAACATTGGAGCCAATCTTCAAAACTAGAAAAGAACAAAAACCTCTCACATCGTGTTATCACATTGCAGTACAAGAATATCACAGTCCTCCCCCAACCCACCTTTATAAAACCAATTAACACCAAACTTTGTTTTTGTCCTATAACTTCAGCTACAAAATGGCTAGCCTCCACAAACAGCATGAAGACACCAGGGTGCTCAGTCTGCCAGAGAGCTGCGTAGCTGTCACACTGAGAGGCTTGTGGAGGGCTCTTTGGGCCCCCCAATGTGCAATAAGTAGGGGTCACCCAACTTTAGTCACAAACTTAAATCCTCATTTTACATCTCTATACTTACTGATTCAAAACGTCAAGGTTTTGAATCCCAACTAGGGCTGGGCATCGACAGAAGACAAGCATTTCCTATTATTTTGATGCGGTTATGGATTTTAACGGAACCTGGACATGAAAATGTTGGCTTCAGTAACAAAAATACAACTTCTAGTGTATTTACATTTTAAAGAAATCCTAAGCTACCAAGAGTTATACCACTATAAATGTAAATAAAATGTACCCAGCCCATATTCCAACATTTATTTGGTTAGTTTGCAAGAATACCTGAATCGTCCTGAGCCCTCCAGTGGCCTCCCCATGTGTGACCTCGCCTACTTTACCCTCTGGCTTTAGTAAAAACACATTGCTTTAAAAGAACGACTCCATGGATTCCTTTCACCAATACTGTTGAAGGACGGATCTTCGCCTGACAACACCTCCTCCTCCTCCTCCCCCCTCTGACAGGGAGAGAGATGGAGCTCTGAATGCAGCTTTAATCTCTGCTTTTCTTAGCCGTAGCCAAGGCACTGCTGGATCAGAGAAACCTGACGTCTCACAACTGATCAGATTCTCTTCGAGTTTTTTCTTTCTTTTTTTTTTTTTTGAATTTAAAAAAAAAAGAAAAAAGTTGCATCTGCTTTTGCTTTGTGTAGCTTGTGCGAGAGGAGACGTTTTGTTTGCATCTAGAATCGTTCAATTCACAGTCTTACAAAAATAATTTTTTTGTCGTATTCGAGGTAATTCAAATTCTTAGCAGATATGTAAAATAAATGTGATTATTTTCTCTTTTGTTGTACCAGTTTGGTGAAAGGCAATTTTGTCAGCATATATGCGGTATCATATTCACATGACATCTCAACACATGCAAAATAGTGTAGACATACTTGTAGTAATAGTCGTGTATACATATGTGTGTGTGTGTGTGTGTGTGTATGTGTGTTAGTGGTAATTTGATTTCAATATCACAAACATCTTACATAACCCTCAACTCTTTAAGGACTACTATTTGATCTCTTGGCCAATTAAGGTTTCAGTTCCACTGCTTTGACATGTGTAGCTGGTTTCAAAGTTGTGGCGCCTTCAGTCTCCCATACATCAGCCTCGCAACTATTTCACTGTCCGTCAAGGTAACTCTCTGCAGTATTACATAACTACAGAACGACAGCAACAGTTGCTTGAAAAACAGACGGCTTTGATAGAGTGCATCTCTTAAACGTTAAACGGAGGATCCGGCTTATACGGAGGGGGGGGGGTCATCATTTTGTCAACAAAGGATTTAAGTTACATATTATCCTGCTCCACTTTTTTAAAAAAAAGCAGTGTAATCTGTTTGCATTACATTTATCAGTCATTTGGCTGCACTTATGGTTGTGTTTGTGAGTGGACGTTATTGCTCTTTTCGAGTGGTGTCTCATTTTGTAACAAAACCCTTGACTTCTTTTTAAGACCCTTTATGGTGTTATGTGAGCTACAAGCACTCAAAGCCAGAATCCAGCAGACCACAGAACACAAGCTGTGAGAGACTGAGAATTTAGCAGCTCGTTTGTTTGCTTTGTTTCGTCCTTAAAGAGATATTTGAGAGTACTGTAAGTAGAATATATAAAAACACAAGGTACAATTGCACTTCTTTTATAGAGTAAAGGAGAAGGACTGTACGAGAGGAGTTAATGGAATGAGTAACTTGGGGTCCGCTCCTCTCCGCGTTGACCCCTCTTTTTGCTGGCTATCTGGAACATGCCAGGGTAATACATGTTAGAGGCATACTTTGTTGCTATGTTACGTGCTAATCTATGCATTTTGTTATTCTTCTAAAAAGACAGTGGCACATCTAGCATAGGATGATATGGCTTGTTTAGATCTAAGTAGATTCTACTGAGAGGACGGATGGGGCCAGCAGTGTCGGGGTGAGTTCAGGTTCAGGATTATTTGAACCTGTGCAGAGACACATCGATCATCTGAGTGGGGGGAAGAACTTGCTAACAATTCTATCACTCTCTGATTGTCTGCCAATTGAAAACTAAAATTATTGATTCTTTCGGTTTTACTGGCTGTTAACAGCGTTGACAGACAGACATGTAAGACATGACATAGTCAGCGATGTGAATGGCGACCCCAAAATACACTGAGGTAACCCATGATCTAAAAATATCTGTTTGGATAAGAATCAAACAACAGTGAATAAGTGTTCACCTCACTAGCAGGCATTTCCCCCCCTCAACTGAGGAATTAGATTATGGAGTTCGAATATGCTCTTACCAGAAACACCCTTCATCTGACATGGTGAAAATCATATTCATCATGAAATACAGGCAATATTTAGGTACAGTATGTAAAGGCCAATTGTTGTGTTGTAGCAGCAGCAGTATCAACAACTCAGTATCAGTTCACTAAAGATTGTTAATTAGTCCGCATGTTACACTGCTGACCCCATAATGAATGAAAGCCATTAAATCTCCAGAGACTGTAGCAGGGTTCCTTCACGTTTTCAGCTTGTGAATTGCATGTCTTTTCCATGCTTCTGCTTGTAAATTTTGTTTTGGTTAGATGTCACAATTTATAATATGTAGTTGTACACATGACAAGATGTGTTTTCCGCAGCTGAGGAATTATGAAATACATTTTACCTTCAAGGTAGAGTATTTCAAATCCTGTGTAGGAACCCTTGTAAGAGGAAGACATGCATAGAACATTAGTGTGACGCACACGATCGCAGAGCAAACAGTAGCGTAACTACTCATTTCGACAGCACATATAGTCTGATTCTCTGCAACATCACGACTGATACAAAGTCTTTATACCGTACTCTAAAGGCTCAACCCCTGTTATCCAAACCTAACCAGACAATTAACTGGCTTTTTCCCACATTATGACATTTAACCCTTGTCCTAACCAAACCTAAGTGACCCCAAAGATTAACAAAAAAAAGCACGGGAATGTTCATGTTTCACAAATGCAAGAACAAATGAACATTTTGACCAAAATGGTGAATTGAGTGATCCACAGCTGGCTGCAGTGAGGCTTAGCTTATCATCTGTGTCTACCTGGTTTCTTAGGGTGCTTTCACACCTGCCTTGTTTAGTTCGGGTGAATTGAACTCTGGTTCGTTTTCCCCCCTTGGTGCAATTCGTTTGAGCGTTTGTGAATACAGAAATCACACTCAGGTGAAGACCAAAACAACCGGACCTAGACCTTGTTGAAAAGGAGGTCTTGGTCTGCTTACAGTACGTACGCTGGTACAGTTTGTTTGTGGAATGAACGCGATCTAACCCAACTGTAGGAAGCATTGCGCATTTTTTGGATTAAACCATCTCCTGTAGCTGCACTGTGCATTAAGGCTGCCTTCTCTGCAGCTGACTGAAGGCAGCATGTCTTCTTCGTGCAACACATTGTTCTCTAGATGTTGCATTGAAGTGCGTTCTAAAATTCTGCTTGCATATTTTGGCTCGGTATATGGCCCAAACGACTGGACCAGATTATTCATATGATGTATCAGGTGAGTGCCTGGGAGCACCAGTCAATTTGCCGTACTGGGCAGCACCAATGTGAAAAATATGAAAGACGTAAATAGTTTTTGTGTTCAGAAACGGCAGATACACCATTTATAAAGCACTTTAATTTAGATTTTAATTATCATTATTCTTATTAATAAGAATAAGATTAAGAAACCAGTTGAAAAGTAGTTTCAGCACCACGGAGGCGTAGAGAGAGAGAGAGAGAGAGAGAGAGAGAGAGAGAGAGAGAGAGAGAGAGAGAGAGAGAGAGAGAGAGAGAGAGAGACGCAGTTTATCTCAGTAATAATCGTAGTACACTTTATTGCTGATAGAAAATATTTTCACAGACAATTTTACTAATCCACCTTTCTGTGTGGAACAAGTACACCTTTGTTTCCCTGAGTATTACGGTTCACACATTAGTTTTATTCTGTTTTACAAATGCGAGAAGGAAAATCAAGTTCTTTATAAATGTTGTATTAGTCTATCTGCCGTTTCTGAAAAACAAACTCTCACTTCTCCGCTCGCCAACCCCACAAGATTTCTGACCAATGAATGGAGTCCCAGCTCCTACAACCTAACAAAACTGAACCGAACCGAACCGAACCAAAGGGAAACTGTAACAAAGTAGCAACTCATCCACTGATAGGGACCAAAGCAAATGAACTATAGGTGTGAAAACGCCCTTACTGTTAACTAGCAGCATTGTAATAAACAGAATGCAGTTCTGTGTAGAAAAGTTTCTGGTGACATGCAACCTCAGTTATTCAATGAGTTTCTTGATGGCCTCAGCTGTTTTGTAACTACAAGACGTTGCTGCAGGGAGTGAAGTCTGCTTTATTGCACTTTCATTAGATTCACTTTAGGAGTCTTAAAATAAAGCACTGGGATGGCGTATAGCTGTGTGATTAATGGCATCATTCATCAGTTGGCTGCAGCCAACAGGCTGTCCAATGTTTACAGCTCTACGGCCAAGCGTTCCCTCTGCTGCAGCGTGGCACGCAGACAAGCTAACAGGTGGGCTATGGATTGGGTGACAACAGAGGAGGAGCGATTCTTGAGAAACCCCACCAGGGAGCCCACCAGAATCACACGGCTATCCATGCCTGTCCAGAAATAGAGGCATTAATTTGCCAACTGTGATAAACAGAAACGCACAAGCCGTAGGAGTGTGCAGATGGAAATTCCCTTCAATTGTGCAAGTCTCATAGCTTGCAGGCTTAGTGGCGTAATCACATTGGTTTAAAGATGGAGTCTTGTGTTGCGTTATGTTTCAGATTTGTCTGCAGTTGTGAGGAACTGTTTTAATTTGCGTTCACACAAGCGACCACATCAATTTGCCACTTTCAGTTGATGAATGTGATACGTGACCGAGCCAAGTGCTAACTGTACAGTCAGTTGTGTTGCAGAGGAAGTAAAGCCTACACCAATGCCATGACATAACTGGCTTTCGATGGGTGACGTCACCCATCAAAACCTCACCTGCACTCAACTTTTCCATGCCACCAAAAAGAAAACAAAGTGACATAGTTTAAAGATAATGAATGGACTTCTGGCAGCAGCAGCTTCTGCAGTTGCATGTGATGTGATCACACATTGACCATTTGAGTGGAGTGTTCAGTACATAACCCCCCCGTGCCCTCCCTGTCCCTCCCATAGTGGTTCCCTTAGAGTGAAATGATACAGATGGAGGCAGTGGACGTACACACAGATTCTATCATGGATCAAACAGGTCAGGCTGGCCCTGCAGCTCCAGCTGGCGGTTGAACAGCTCGATCTCTTTGTTGGCCTCAGCGATGTACTCCTTAATAAACTCATCCATGTCTGCAGTAACAGCGATGTAAGGGAAACAGCAGAAAAATACGCACATGATCACACTTCAATGAACTCTTAAATAGCAGTAATTTTCCATGACTTTTCAAACACAGGGCTTGATTTTCATTACATTCACTGACTCAGATCTACTGTATCTTACCTGTCAGTTAAAGGGAAACTTTGGTATTTTTCAACCTGGATCCTATTTTTCGATCGTTTTGTGTCTAAAGTGACAAATGGGGACTACAATTTTTGAAATTAGTCCAGTATTGAGCGAGAGCGCTTCAGCCTGCAGCCGTGAAACAGGCCACAATGTGATGCTTTGGGGCCCCGTCAATGTACATCCACTAAAAGTTCTTGTTTTTGTCACTGACAGGCTCAGATTGTAATTATAAGTGTCTGACAACATTATGGAAATGATCCCTACAGGGAAATAAAACGTTTTTCTTTACCTTTCGCTTGATCCCATCTGTTTGTTATTGTGTCTAACCAAGTCTTGTGTAGTCATAAGTCTCATTCTGAAGAGTTGAGTTGTTGTTGAACTCAGCTAAATATTCAGCCATGACTTTGAAAATCTTTTAAATAAAACTAAGCTACACGTTCTGTACTCCAACATCATCCTTTCCATAATGTTGTCAGGCACTTATAATAATCTGAGCCTGTTAGTGGCAAAAACCAGCACTTTTACTGGACGTTCACTGACAGGACGCTATTGCCCCAAAGGATTACACTACAGCCTGTTTCACTGCTGCAGGCTGAAGTGCTCTTGCTCAATACTGACTCATTAGTCACTTAGACATAAAAAGATGGGAAAATAGGGTCCAGGTTGAAAAATACTGAAATACTTCCCTTTAAACAGCTGATTTATGTGTGCCTGTTTTCGTTTTAGCTTTTGAAATATGGAACATCTCCAGTTCTTTCTCCAAGGCTGAATAACAGATTAGATGAAGTTGAGACGATATATTTAAAAAAATAGACAGTAACTTCCATGAACACTGAAAAGGATACTGGGATGGCAGTTTCTTTTTTCTCCAAAGATGTCAACATATTGATAACCATTGTAGAAGTAGCCTGGTGGTAGTGGGTCCAAGTGCCTCCTCAGCTAAACAGAAACATACAATGTCAGGTTGTGTTAGTGTATTGATTGAAAAGGCCCACATGAATAAAGGTTCCCCACCCATCCCATTACCTCTTAGAAGATGTGAAAAACCTAAAAAAGTTGTGTTGTTTGCATCCAACATATAACATGTATCCTTGAACTCTTAACAAAGATGCTAAATGCATTCCTCCAACATCTTTTGGTTAGCACATCACTAAATCTCTTGGCATGTTGCAGTCACCACCTGTCAGTCAGTGAACTAGCATGAAACTATTGGCGGGCATGTGCTTGGTGTCACCATTGTGCTCATCAGCACATATGTGTGTTGCATTAGTGCTGTTACTTCAATACAGATACAAACAAAGCAGGGACTCCATTACACCACTAGAGGTCAAAACATCACAGGGTACCTTTAATGCTGTCGTGTGCACACAAATTCCACCAACGTTAAAACATTAAACTAAAAAACACTCACATGTATGTTCTTGATTTCCTGTGGTGAAAGGGTATTTTTAGTCTTCTTAGGCTTCTTTGTCTGCCTCTGTAAACAAAAACAACCTTGTGGTTACAGTATATTGTCTTATGATGATAGATGAATAGGTTGAAGATTCAGCCAGACTTTTTTCATGGTCACCATTGTCAAGTTTTTTTTTTAGTTCCATGTCCATTTTACACTCTTTTCAGATACCAGTTTGGTTGTAACATAGGATGCAGGCAGATGCAGGACCATCATTTCAAAGATTAATTGATATTGCAGTGAGTGGGTGCTTTTATATGCATCTAAATATCGCTACTACAGATTTTTGACGACAAGCAATTAATTTGTTAATGTCATCTTTTATCATTATTTTTTTCAGTGTATATTACCAGTAAAAAAGTGGGGACATTCAAATGTCTACCTGCTTGGCACACAGTCTGAGCCAGTCCTTCAGTCCATCCTCAGTGAGACCAACACCGTCAAAGATCAGGAAGCAGGAGGCGTTGTTCTTTTGGAGGCCCGGGGTCAGTGGGTCGCTCCGGTCTGGTACGACGCTCAGGTTCCCGCTCGCTGTGTTGTAGCTCACCTCCATCATTTGGTCTGAGTCTGGAGGTTCCAGAGTTGAAGGCGCTCACATCCAACACACACATACAGTTCACACCTAGCGTAGCACCTGCTACAGCAGCAATGCTGTTGCTGGGGCGCTAATGTTTTAACATCCATACAATCTCTCTGTTCCCAAAATGGCTCACAGAACTCACATGTGTAGTACAAAACAAATTTAAACATGTCAAATATGTCGCAACTGAATGTAAAATATGTATTGAATGTAAAACAGCTAAATATAAAAAATAAAATAAATGACTAAATAGAAAGTGATGTAAATGATACACTAGCCTACAGACAGTGACTGAGAGAGACACTTGACACTAAGGGAATGTGAATAATAATATAAGGATCACACGGTCTCCACACTCGTTCCATACCACTGTATCCTCCCAACTCTCTACAAATGTATGCACACTCTTTGCACATCTCCTCACAGGCACCTGCACTCTCTCCTCATGCAACAACTCTACACAGGTCTTAACAAAGAGTGAGAAAAAACTATGTGGAGGAAACCAAACCAGTGAACTATGGGCTGAATTCAGAACACCAGACACCAGAGCAACAACCGAGCAGTATTCCTACCGTCAGGGGCTTCTTTTGCCTGCCTTGAGTGCAACCATTTCTCTAACAATTCCCAAAACTGGGAAATACAAATGCAGGTCAAATATTTACCAAAGAAAGAAATGACATTTGTTTAGTATCGCTTCACAAAAGGCAAACTCTCTTTTAGTTCTAAACCTGGTCTGAAAATGAGAAAAATTAGTCACAACAGAATTAGTTTGTATTTCACATGAGTAATAAAATGGAAAAAACATAAATCCTACCAGAAAATCTGACTTTTCCCGCAACATTGTACACATTTCCTTGGAAGGGGCTTGGCCTTAGTGATGACTTCAATGCTACAGAAGAAAGTAAAGAAAGTGCATTTACTACCACAAACCCATAATGTAGTTGTAGGATGAATCCTTTTGGAAAACAGATTATTTCACAGCAACCACTGATAATTACTTTGAGACATCAGTTGTTTCCATATTTGGAGGGAAAGGCAGCTTATGTAATCATCATCAAACCCTGCCAGCTCATATCTGAAGCTTCTGTCACGTGTAAGAGTAGAAAAAAGGGGGGTAGGATGGGCTTTCTTTCCATCTCACCTTTACAGCGGGCGACAAATAGAGGCCTCTCTAGGGGCCGGTTGAAAGCCATGCGCTGCTGGGTGAGAACCAGAGACCCGGAACCAGAGAAGAAGCGCCCTTTGCACCTGAAACACAGAACACGTGCACATTGCACAAATGGTGAGAAAGTTAAGTGTCGAGCAAGCCAAATGTTTGTGCTACATTTTGTCTTTGGCTGGAAAGTTGTTTACTCTACCAGCTGCCCACAGGAAAGAGGCCAGTGCATGTGATTTATTGGTATAACTGTGGAAGCGGATAATAAATCTGTAAATGCAGATACTCTCACCAGTTTCCTGTCCTGGTAAAGAGCTAAGGAAGTGTAAGAATCATCCCACACACACATACGCACAAATGAAAAGCTCGGAGATGAGTAAATCAAAAGGGACAGACTTGCTAGATATCCAGTGTATAATCTGAGGATTTAGTAGAGGTTCATATTAGACTGACCACTGAGGCATGAGGGCTAGATGGACCGGGTCCAAAGGGAAGGAGACCCCCTTTGTGTACATGGCAACTGTATGGCCAACAGCTTGTTACTGGGCTGCCAGAAGGCAGCTGGTGATAGAACACAAGATGCCCTGAGGGGCTTTACAGCAATCAGCAGCCGATACCCCCACCACTGCATCCGAGTGGCAATTAAACCGCGGGGAGGCAAGACGAGGCAGGACTGCGGAACGCCGAGGCAGGAATCAACGCCGATGTGTTGCTCAGCGCCCGAAAGGTTAAGTGTGGACACAGGAGGACATACGGGGGTCACAACTAGTAAAGTGGGACATAGGACAAGGGTCTTACCAGCCAGGGTAGAGGACATAACGTGCTCTCAGCATCTGTGGCTCATTGAAGCTGCTTTCAGACAATATCAGATTCACATCTTCATTCCTGTTGAAGGAGAAAAAAAAACTTATGGTAACACTAAACCTTACAATGGTCTACATAAATGTTTAAATCCATATGAAAATACAACATATGCATACCATGTAAGTACTTGAAAACATCTTTAATGCATAATGGGCTTCTAATCACAACAATGAAACATTCTTTCAGTACAGAATGCACTGGGGAAACATTCCTGTGGTAAATGAACAGTGCTCTGACCCAACAGATTTAAAAAAAAAAGCAGAATAAAATGTAGCCTAAAGAGAATATTTTAAGTAAAGATAAAAGCAGTTAAATGACTGTTTGCGGCATTGATCATGATTCTGTGGGCGCCTACCTGGTGACAGCTCCTCTCTCTCCCAGTATGAAGGCTGCGGTGGGGTTGGCAGAGCGTACCAACTGCTGAACATGCTGCATGAGAGGGTGCTTCTGCTCTGCTGTCAGCCCGGTGAACACCACTGTACTCACAATACCTGACATACAATGAGGCACAAAAAAGGGAATATGAATTCCAGGAGAAACTGACTCACTTTGCTGAAAATACAAAACCATTCAAGCCACTGCAGAAATACATATACACTCGGTTTGATTTACTGGCATTACGACTGCAGCTGCAGCGTTTTTCTACCTGCGAGCTGGATTTATATGGAAATTAACAGTTTGATTCCTCCAAATCCTCCAGTAAGATACAAAAGGAATAACAAGTTATTAGATGCCACATTCAACTATGGTGGTTGCCCTTTGCTCATCCGATGACAGCTGCACCCAGCTAGACTTCCCCCACGCTACCCAAACTGGATCTGGTTCCAGTAACAAAGATGGCAATGATGGTGTAAACCCACATAAAACATGAAACATGCACTGTATACATGTAGCCAGTATAGCTGCAGGATGTGGGATGTTAATTTACATGAAATGAATGGCATTTAAATGATTACTAAGAGCTTTACTGTTCAATACAACATAATAATTGTCATATGTTTGTGTAATATGTTGATAATAAGTGCCAGTGTCACATTTTCAAATGGTCATGTAAGGAGGGGAGATGGCAGGGAACATTTCACAAGTCATAAATGCTAAAAACAAAAGGCTTCTGCACATTTATTTCTTCACTAGGTGTTTTTTGTTGGTTCTTTTTTCTCATTGCTACTTAAATCTAGTTTGACAGTTTGAAAAATAATACACTCTTGACCTTTTACGACTGTTTGGGAACCAAGCAGCGTGATGTATAAAATGGCTTTTTTACACAGCTTCCAAAAGAGCTTCACGTCAATATCAATTAATATCAATTCGATGTTTCCTCAGTATGCCATGAAAAAAATGTTTATCCTGATTTTGTTGTTGGGGAACAGAAGGGTAGTAGATTGTATCAGACAGGACTTACCTTGACTACACTGCTCCAACAGCTTAGGAAACGCAAACCTAGAATGAAAGACAAAGGAAAGCGATGCAGTGTTGAGGATAGATTCTGTTTCTTAGCCTTTTCAGACATGTATAAAGCACGTTTGAGAACACCTTCAGCAGTGTTTCAAAGAAAACCAGATGACTGTTTGGTGTTATGGGTGCTGATTAATTGCTAAACCAACTACTGTATAGAGATTATGCCGGAAATAAATTGTAATCATCATTTTGAAGATGAACTTTTCTTCATCTGTGACAATGTAAACGTATTCATCACTTATTCCGTTTGGGATCAACAGCTACTGCGACCAGTACAGTAAACATATTGAAAATAAGATTCATGTATCTGAGTTACACACATGCAAGAACTGAGTTTGAATGTATTTATCTTAAGAGTCTTCTTTATTTTAACCCATGCTGTGTTCCACAACGGGTGTTTGCCAAAGTTGTGTAGCAACAAACAGGCTAATTCCATGTTATGGTCCTTGGCTTGCAATCAGGTTATCCATCCTGCAAAGCATTTTTCATAGGACGATATCATGACTGTGACTGGCAACTGACCAATGTAAAAGCTTTCTGTAATTTCATTTAATCTTAACATAATTTATCCTGTGTTGTCAAATCGATCAGCGTTATACATCCCTCTCTGAATAACCATTCGCTCCCCCACAGCCTGAAGCTCTTGAAGAGCCTACAGGCTGAGGAGGGGGGGGGGGGGATCAGCAATTTGAAAGGCATTTATCTTTTCTGTCCTGATGTAATGAACTGTCTACATCCATCACAAAGAATGGATCATGACTGACTGATGAGCTTCGCTGAGGAGGGGGTGCTGGTCGCACATGTGGATCTGGGGGATTAGAGGGCTATGCTGAGGGAGGTGACGGGGAGGTCAGGTCTAAGCTGGGCTAACCACACCCAATTAGCACCATAGTGGGGGTCCATAGACCTCCATACAATCTATGGCAACAGACAGTGACAGGGGCTTTCTGAAGATGCCTCAAATGGAAAAGTCAGCGCTAACCACATTGCTACACATCTTTCCACTACTCAGGCAAGTAGGTCTGAGTCGGACTGGAGGGTCATCTCAACGTATTTATAGAGCATGTATGCAAATATATATCATATAAGAATCTTATTGTGCAGAACCAAACTGAACATATGTTTTTAATACTGTAGCACTTTGAGTTTCACTATGAATGAAAAGTGTGGTGCAAATTGAATGTATGTAGTATTATTATTATTTTTATTACATAACACCTCCTGGCTTTTAATGAAATTTCTTGGGGATAATGAAAAATGGCAGCAGTAATTCTCCACGCATGTTGTAAAAACTAGACCCTCTACACTGATCTCATCTGTATGCCAGTATCACTGGCAGGCCCAGCATGGCTGTGCAGTGGAAAACAGCCTATTAACCGGAGTGGTATGTCATATTGTGTGGATCAGCTCAGTCAATCTATGACAGTGAGAAGCTCTGTAAGCTACATCTAAAGCCTGTAACAAAAGGAGAGTGAGATTAAATGTAGGACTGATCCTCTCTGTAAAAGACCTAGCCTTGAGTTTTAATAGCTAAAAGTGTCATGTAACCTCGTCCTGGAAACCTCCGGTACTTCAACCATTTATCAACATCCAGCCCTGTCTGTCATCGCCTGGTCTGTCCGTATGTTACTTGAAAACAGAAATGAGTAGAATCCTCAACTTGAATTTCAAGTTATCTCTCTGGTTTGTTGCAAACTCTTCACCTCTGTTGCATCCAACTATGTTAGCTTATGTTGTCTTAAACAGCTAACTGTACTCGCAAGAAATTAAAAGTTTTTATAACATATTAATAATAGGGACGGGTGGTGCTTCAGGAGTGTTTTGATCATTTTATTGTAGTGAAACTGCATTAAACTACACCTGCAGTCCTCTGCAAAGGAGCAAACTATCCTCTTTTTAGAGCCAACACTCAAGCCCAGAGATAGAGAGAGTATTTCCGACACATAAGATCTTCAGTGTAGGATTCCTTTAAGATGATGATGATGATGATACATACTTGAACCCATGCAGCTGCTTCAAAGTAAAAGCCTTCCAGCCCCTGGGAATCTGATAAAAGCATTAGCATGAAGCAGGTGCTGGGTGTTACTGACTATGTCACTAACTTACGTGTCTTCAAATCAGAAGAGAATTACTATCAAATAGGGTCATATAATATATTATTATCCAGCACTGAGGTTGATTATTAGTAAGCTGGAAGTGATTTTATTTTATTTTAGGTTACCCAGTAAACACAAAACAATTTTATAATTTTTTCCTCAGCATGTACAAAGGGAGACAACATGAAATTGTACACTGACGTCTATATTTGGTCTCAACTCACTGTCATCCAACACACTTCCCCTAGTTTCTAGTCTGTATGAAATTCACTCACTCAGCAACTTTGTGTGCAGTTTAATGTCAGTGGATATGAATTAATCTGAAATATACATATCTCTTCATGGCAGTGAAAGCCTGTTTTTTCTTTTGTTTCTTTTTAACAACAGCAGACAGAAGGTTCACCTGTGCTCCATGCAGGAGGCGAGTGGATCCACACAGGCGGTGACAGCGCCGATAGTGAAACAGGCTTGGACAACTGGGTCAGGGTGGAAAAGTATGGCCTGGACTATATCCAGGACATCAGTGTATCTGTATACGTTAGAGGGAACATTTACAAATGTTAAAGTCCTCACAAGCTGATAGAGAAAGGTAAATTAATCCACTCTTGTGAATGCTGGATTTGAATACCTATATGACTTCATATACAACCTTCTTTTAACAATAGGCACTCTGAATGCTCAAAAGGTATACATACTAAGATATATTTTATGAATCATGATGAGATTATCTAGGTTTTAAATCATTAAATGATGAACAGTTAATATTATTTTCACATTGTTGTTTTTTATGTAATGAAACACATCCGTGAAGCTAAGCTCTGCTCTCCTGTATTATTCTTGACTTCTCAGTTCCCTGCTATATCAAGCTGATCAGCAGCCTTTCTTACCCAGGTGAGAGAACCAACAGACGGGGTTTGCCTCCTGGGCCTCTCTGGCTCTCCAGGAAGCTGGACAAATACTGCTGGAGGTGAGAGGCTGAGAAGCTGTCACGGCTGTCAGGAGCAGGCTCGTACACCACCCACCTGCAGGTGGAATGCAAATCAATTTGTATTATTTTCGTTTGTGCTCTTCTAATTATTATTATCATAATGAAATAACTACAACATATGTCAGATTAAAAAGGAAAACAGAAAAAATAGAACAAAAAGCAAACCAAAGAACCCTTATTAGATTAAATCTCTCTCACCTTCCGCATTCCTTGTTCAGCTGGACCAGGAAGTTGCAGAGTCTCTTCTTATGGCTTCCTGGCAGTCCAGTGATGATGGTTATGACAACCTTTTCACACATTAAAAGGTCCACATCAGATTTGCATAGTATCAGCTTTATATATCCATATCCATAACATTCCTTTAAAGGAACTAGAAAATATATTTACCTTGTCTACATTTTTGAAACGAGGGAGATGCAGTGGAAACTAGTCTATGTGCTCACCTTGTCTCCCTGGCTGCTGACCGGGTTCCTCAAGTCTGAGGAGGGAAAGAGCGTCCCCAGGTGGTCATACAGAATGGGCTCCTGACCAATACTACTCAGAGAAAAGTGCTGCAGAAACCTGGCATAGATCAGAATACAGCAATCAGTAGATAGTAACGGGTTCACAACTGATCAGCGTGTCTAAATGTAAAAACAACATATCTTGCCACTAAAACCATGTATTTTTAAGGATTAAAGATAAAACTGACTCATTAGGACAAATCGTGCAAAAATGTATTTATCATTTTTTGCCTTTATTCTATAGTCATAAGAGAAAGACAGAAAGAGAGACAGAAAGACAGGAAACACAGGTGCTCTTTGTTTTAGCAATAACGGCAGGAATAAAATGTGTGTGGTCTGTTTTTTGTGCCAGATGATGAATCTACATTATTTTATAGATTTTCTTGCAGCGGAAAAGACCTTTCCAGCGTGGATGCCCACCACTGAATACTCTGCACCGAGAAATACGGCCTTAAATTCTATTTTAGGAGGACATAGTCCTGATTAAACAGTACCTAGCATCAGGTTTTATTATTTGTTTGGTCCAACTCTGAAGCACTTTACTGTGTAATTGGAGCGTGACCGGATAAAGATCCAACTGGGATCGAAACGTTGTCTATTAAAATAAATTTGTGGTTTGGAGTCAGGTGCGCAGGCGTTCATTGATCCGGGTTGTTTATACTAACATGTCCTGCTCTGGCAGCTGGGAGTATGAAGTCTTCAGGCTGCCTCTGCGTTTGGCGACTGGTGGCTCCTGACTGTCATGCAGCTTCTGCAGTCTGGTGTGCCTGAGAGAAAAGAGTTATTACAATTTATTCAGCATGACAGTAAGTATCAAACAGTTTTAAGAACTATCAAAATCTGATGATATGGTGAGAAAGGGACTAAAATAATTCAAATTGACATACTGATAACTGAGCACTGGGAAAATTCAAATGACTGTGTCCTAATTTATCTTATTTGATCAAATACAAGTGATACAAGTGTCTGTATCAATACTCCATCCTCCAGAATCTAGGATACAAAAAAACGAATATCAGTAAAACACATGAAGTTATCTTACATGTTTCTCTGGCTCCAGGTCAGGTGTTCTTGTTCCACCATTTGTAGAGAGAGTCCAGATTCAGAGTTTTTCCACACTGACAAAACCTGAAACCAAGAGTGAAAAGGTTCATTTTGTATCTTTGATGAGCATAAAATGAAGAGGAAGTGGGATTAAAAAACATATTTTTCAGTGATGGATTATCCTGGAACCAACACAAACCCAAATCCTTTCCTGCCTTTAATCTATGACTCATAGATCTCTCAAACTAAATATTTTCAGTCCTAGTGTGAGTTAAAGACATCCTTGTTGAATTGCCCACAGGCATGATGAGAGACTGATATTCTGAGTCAGCCGTACTCAGATAGCGCCGTGTATCTTCCATCTCGAGTCGAGTCAGAAGTCACTGTCTCAAGGTCTTACCTTGGAATAGAAGGCCCTGTGGCTCTTAGACCTGGGCTGAAGAGCAAAGACCAGACACTGGTCAGAGCTTTGGAGGGGGAACGGGAGGTGGGGGAGCAGGGTGCTCTCATACTCCAAAATGAGAGAAGCTACAGCACCGGAGTCCTGTTGATAAGAGGACGCATGCTAAATCACACAAGCTGATAGCAGGAATTAAACAGCATGCGCATTAATATGTTTTAGAAATCAATAACAAAACAAATCTTGTTTACAAAAATATATACGTGATGCAATGCAACGATTGAACTTCAAATCACATGATAAAATTGTAAATATTTCATATTTTTCCAGTCATGTCATTAATATGCATACCGGATCATAGAACTTGATGTTGCTGATGTGATCCTTGGAGACGGTGATGCTTCCATATTGAGAATGGATAAACAGGAGTCCCCCAGAGAAGAAGATGATTTTCCCTAATAATATTTGCATAAATAGTAAAAAAAATTATACCAAATCACAACTGTTTGTCACATAAGATACAATATCGGCCCAAATATAATACGACACTGGTTACAAGATGACCCACAACTTTAGTGAGAGCGTTACCTTCTTCAGGCGTGGAGAGCTGGCTGCTGGAGAACACGTAAGCAGCATCTGCTACAGTCAGAGCAGTTCCCAAACATGTACCTTCCTCCTTCGGTTTAAAACACATGTGAGGTCAAATAAACATACATACTGTATATAAGCCTGTAAACATGTAGTGCAGTGGGTACATGAAGCCTCTGAACTTACCTTTGTAAGATTTTGAGCTTGCTCAGATTGCTTGACATCAGATTCCATCTGAAAACAACATGACCATCATGACCAAACAAGGATGCTAAAAACAAATATTCAACTACTCTCTACTACTTCTAGATAAAGACTGAAAATGTCTGCATTAGTAAACTTTAATTGTAACAAAACCAAGACTAAGTAACTCAATGTTTGGTTAACATTCATGTGAAATGTGAAATGTGAATTTCAGCCCCACACATACCAGCCAGCAGGCGTAGCGAGGCACCGTTGTAGTGAGGATGGTGTAGCAGCTGTCTGAGGACACAGTGCCATCTGCAGGAGAGGAAACAGACTTGTCTGACATGGAGGATAAATAACAAAGCCAAAGAATGACAAACATGGAAGATGAATCACAAATATGATCCTCGGTGCAGAAAACTGTCCATTTTTAGACTAGTCTTCAAATGAAATCTCCTTTTTCTGTTGATGCTGACCTGTGGATTTGTCCTGTTTATGTAAATCTAATTTCCTGTGTGAAATCAATCAGCAGTCCGTCCTAATTAGACTTAGTGTAATCAATATTCTACCTTTCTGTTGAATGTTGATGCTGGACTCCAAGAAAGATTCAGAGAAGACCACAGAGCCCAGGTCCCCCCCATCCCACTGCAGGTCTGGGATGTCGTGGACGGTCATGGAGGCCTTTGGAAGAAAAGAAGTGGAATAACAAACATTTTCTGTGGAAAACTGTTAACTGTTTATTGTTGAGAAAAAAAGAATACTGATACTCTTACTTACTGTTTTTATCATGTAACGGCTTTCGTCATCAGACAGGGGAATGATCCTGTAGATTAGAAAAAACAAGAAAGGCTCTTTAGAAGTGAAATCACATATTAATAGAAACGTTCATAAGAAAGCATTAATTAATATAGAAATCTATAAGTATTGTACTGTAGCACTGAAAACGCTGAATGCACTAATTGTAAGTCGCTTTGGACAAAAGCTTCTGTCAATTTAATGTATTGTAGATGCAATGCCGTATGCAGTTCACATTATGGAAATGTTTGCAGAAGAATATTTATGAAAAACAACTTTTAAGACAAATAAATGACTCATGAGGATGAGTTAACACTCACCTTCCTTGCTTATTCACTGCTTGAATGTTGAAGTCACATTTGGATCTTAAGAGAGAAAACACAGAATCAAACAGAGATTCAAACAATACACTTCATTTCATGCTTGGCTGAAAGTTTCAATCTGATATCATTTAATTACTGAACAACTTAAGTTAACACCTGGACACTAAAAAACAGCCTATTGCACTAACAGTGGACAAGAGATAAAAAATGAATAACAATCAGTTTTTACCTGAGAGCGCTGCGGTACTGACTTAAATTCAATGAGTCCAAAGTCATCAGAAAGGTTTGCTCTGCTACATCTTTTGCCTAAAAAAAGTATTTCTTTATGAGCAACTGTACATGTTACATGTAAGATAAATGTTAAAACAGGCAGATTGTTGTTGTTTTTTTTACCTTGGTGGGACTGGAGGAACAGGAGTAGCATTTGATTCCTGAAAGAACTGCTTGAACAGCAGCTGAATAAATCTGTGACAAAAGTCTGAAAAAAAAAAACAAGAAAACAAATCCGTCAAATATTCTGAAACATTTAACAATGATCATACAGTAGCTTAGTAGGAAAATACTGATTATGAAAAGTACAATTACTTACAAGACTTCTGTTTTCTTTTGCTGTGTATTTTGATTTCCTGTGGGTGAAATACAGCGAGTGTAAACAAATTATAGACTAACGATACAAATAAGGGCTTCTCATATTACAGCTAACCCCGGGCCAGCTGAGCCCCTTCAGGACTCTGCATTTAACTCAAAGCATTTACCCAAAATGTAATCCTACAGACAATAATGTAAAATGTGAAAAAAAAGATTTCTTAAAACTTCACATATAGGAAATTGATATATTTTTTTCTTCAACTGTTAATACTGATGGCTTAACCACACAGGAGGCATTTCAGCTGCATTTTTCAGTCATCCGTGTCACACATGATGGAACAGATATGATCTTATTTTAATCCATACAGCTGTCTACACAGGCTGTGTAATGGCTCATGCTATGTGTGTGTAACTGTGACCCAAAGCATATTTTTATACTTCAAGTCTGTTTTTCGCATGATCGTGTGACACAGTGATCATGTGTTGGGCTGTGTGTGATGCCAAAATGCCTGTATGTATCCTGTATAGACACTGATGAACAACTGAAGCTGCTGCTTTGCTAATGTGCATCCCATAGACCGCATTATATATACTATTATATTCTTATAGACTATGTATTATATACTTATATACTTATAGACCGTGTTACCTAGAGTCTATGACGGATCCTGCATAGACAATGTGTAACAGTCATACAGAGCTGTTGGCTACAACTCAGGTAGTCTATATGTACGGTGTATAGCTGCATTGGAAAATAAAAGTCAGCAAAGTCATGAAATATAACCTCACCAAGGTATGGGGTGTGGGTGGTCCCAAAGAAATAGGTTCGAGTGCAGGCTAATGGTCCTTTGGGAGCCACACACTGCAAAATCTAAAGGACAAAGAAGTGTTTGTTTTGAAACATGCAATAATGGCAAATAACCAAATTTTACAAATGACAGACAAAAATGATGTAAAATGACCTAAATCAACTTGATGAGTCATCACTTTTAAACATTTAAACATTTAAATAACACTCACTGACCACTGGTTATTCTACATTCCTTCACCAGGTGGTGCTGCATGTCAGTGTTTCTCTTTAGCTTAATTAATGTATTAAATGTTGATTGCATACATTTAATTAACATAATAAAATGATGACAGCAGAAAAATGTGCAGGTTTTTACAGTGGCGGATCATAGTTTACAGTGTTCGCTATATGATTTTTCCATATTATAGTGTTTTATATGGGAGCATCATCAGAGAATGTCTGCTTGCACTCAGCTGCTGCTTCTTACCATGTGTCTGGCTGTAGAAGCTCGAGGCCCTGTGTTGCGAACCTGATGACTCTCAGAGGGAAAGTTGAAGGAGTAGCTCTCCAGATCCTCTGAGGAGGAATGCCTCCCAAACAACACAAAGGGCTGCTGACTTTTACTGAAATCAAAGAAATAATCACCTGAGTGTTTTTTTTTTATTCTACAAACTACAAGACTACAACTGAATGTAATTTTAGTATTTTTAAATTGAATATGATGTAAACCTTTTATCAGTGATGTTGCTTGAGATCAGTCCATGGGAGTAATACGTGCGGAATGCCTGTAGATTAATGAGAACACATTTATTGCACTAACCTGAAAACTGACACCAGATATAAAACCAAAAATGAAAACAAAATTACTAAATGTAGTAAACAATAACATTAAATTAACATCAAGAGAATTCTGTTCTTTTAGGACTATTAACTTACTTCTCCTGCCTGAGCTTCAGACAGCTCCAGGATGGACAGATGGCTCTCCAGGTCCATGCTGGAGAAAAAGCTGGTCCACTGCTTCTCAAAGTTAACCAAGTCCTAAACCAAACAATACCCAGGTTAGAGTACAGCATCGTATTGACCTTCATATGCCAAATATGAATAAGCAACCATCACCATTTTACCACTAGGTGTAGCAAATACCCATTTTTTTACAGTAGATTAAGTTGTTTTTTGAATCAGTTTAATTCATAATTTCCTCTATAAAACGTAAAATATTTATGACAAACTACCAGATCCCAAATAGATGCCTTACAATTCCTACTGTATACTTGACCAACAGCTAAAAAAGTATTAATGACATAAGTTAGACATAAAATAAGACATAAGACATAAATTATTACCAAATATGGACTAATGCACCTTAATTTATCAGATACTGTAGTGTGACTTTTAACTAACCTAACTTCTTGGTGATCAAAACTAACAAATTATTGATCATTCTAAAAAAAACACATTAGATGTGTGGCCATGAATATATTAGATGAAGGCCTGGGGGTTATTTTTGACAGAATAAGGTTAGAAAGGCCAGTGAATAAAAAACCTCAGTGTTACCTCGCTTAGTAGATTATCCAGGGACACTGGGTCGAGTCTGTTGTACACCTGCCACAGCCTCTCACTCATGTCCATTAGCTGGAAAAGAAAAAAGGGAATTCATAAACAAAAACAAGCTGAAACAAGAAGTAAGGGAGCACGAGCACAATGTACAGTAGTGCTACAAATGTTCTTCGATTTGCTGCACTTAAGAGCTGAACAAATGTCTTTAGTTTGTAAGTTTGAAGGTACCTTGTACTTCATGGTGAAAAAGCTTCCTCTGCCGATGCCTTCCAGGGCAAATGCTTGAATGAGGGGCCATTTTTCCACCATAAACATATCAAACTTCTGGATGTGTCCTAAAAATAACAGTAGAGCAAGTATAAACACCTGCGTTGTTGTAATTACACAGTAAATGCAAGCTGTCTAGAGGGTGAAACTACATTGTATTCATCTATCTACTGGCTCACAATGTCATGCAACAGAGTTAGTAAGTGAACACTACAATTTGTCTTCAACACATATGTAGCAAATCAATGTTGAGGTTAAATTGTGTTGATTTGTACCCTGTGAACTGTAAGGTACTCCGATACGATGGCAGTCCTGCACCATTGTGACAAAACTGGAGATTTTGAACTCTTCTGCTGCTTCTTCATCTTCATACTGTGTGTAGAGGATGAAAAATACATGAAAAGACAAAAAAGGAAAAGAACTTAGGATCTCTGTAATATCAATCACAGTAAAAAAAAACAAAAACAAAGGTGGTTCATGTAGTTTTTTAGAAGCAACTAACAGCTCCAAAGAAGACAAGTCAACTGTGCAGAAAGTGCAGGTAAACCTAGAATACACTGCGTCATAGATGAAAAAAGATATGCTGCTTTTGCTGCACATCCACTGTAGACGAGGTGTAACATTTAAGCTCACTTATCTAAAAGGGAAGTGCATTACAGGTATGCTGCAAGGGTTTAAACTCCTGCAAAGTGGACACATTAACATGGCTTAACACTCGTAATAAGGTTAACGCCCAATATATTACTCCTACAAATAGCCGGTGCATACAGGAAGTATATAATGAACAGGACTGATAGGCCTTTAGGGGAGGAAGAAGGCGTTTTCACCTCTGCCTCTGTCATGCAGTAGAGATGCAGGTTTCTCCAGTGAGACACGTAGGGCAACAGGTAACTGTAGTTCATTGGGTTGCAGTACAGATGAACACACTCCGCCTTGATCAGAAGGATTACATCTGGCGAGGAGATGAGCAAGAGTTCAGAGTAGGTAAAAACTAAAACGAGGAAAAAACATGATTAAAAATATAGTGAACACTCGAGAAACTCACCATCCAGCATTTCCTCAGAAAATTCCTCAAGCAAATGTTCCATATTCAGCTGATTTCTTCCATATAATCCATAGAACAGGTATTTGGCAAGCTCAGTGCAGCCTTCATTATATCTGCTGTCAATTCCTGAAATACAACACACACAAACAATCATTTATGTTTATTATATGCTTTGGAATGATCATATAAACTGTCTTATATTCCATGTGCTCTGAAGCCAAGTATTTACTATAAACATATCAGTTCGGGTACAAATGCCAAAAGAAGTAAAGGATCAAGATAAAAAATTTGCAGCATCACATACCAAGAGAACACAGAATGCCGTCTGGAGTGGCAGCGCCGCCATCAGAGAGCAGAGACTGAACCTGACGCAGGCGACAGCAACTGAATAGAAAAAAAAAAAACAAAAATAAATAAATATATATAATAATGGCAGTAAGGGAGTAAATTATGAACAGAAAATTATCTCAAAATTATGATCTCCACATCTCATTAAGACTTAGCAGCTCCTCAATTATAAGAAATGTCTGATAAGTATGCAAGCCTGCAACAAACAATTATTATCATTACTGGTTAATCTGATTATTTTATTAATTAATCAATTAATCATTTAGCCTATAAAATGTCAGAAAATTGTGAAAAAGGATCATTGTTTCATTGTTTTGTTCGATTAACAAAACCCATCACTAACACTGAAACTCAGAAAACCATATTTGAGAAGCAATGACAAAGTGACTGATAATTACCCTAATCAATTAGAAATTGTTGATTGATGGACTAGCTAGTTAATTGTTTCAGCTGTACATCTTCATACTATTTACTCCAAAATCACTGACATGATTATGAGATATTAAACATCTAATAATCATTAATGTTATTATACTTACAATATAACTTTTATAATAATAAAAAAACTGTACAGTAAATGACCTAAAACTTCATATGGTCTGAGTTGGGAGTCACTCTTCTTTCTATTGGCTTCCATTGAAATTTTCAGAAAACCACTTAGGGAACTGTATTCTATATAGATTTTTAGGAACTTTTGAGGTGACTTTTCCCTTTAATTTTCTCCGAAACTGTACTGTAAAATGATCATTGTTAACAAGATTCAGTTCACATTTTCAGCAAGGGTTTACATATTAACAAATATTCTGTTTTGCATTTTTTTTTTCCTTTTTAATTTTCTCCAGAACTATACAGTAAAATGACCTCTTCGATGACTTTATGATTATGAATTAGCCTATATAACTCTTATATCAGTCATATTAGCCTTTTTTTTCATGCAAATACAAATGTCAAGCTACTTTTTACGTTACACACCCTGCATAACTAATTTGTTAAGCTATTCATTGGCGTTAGCAAAGAAGCAGGTATTCCAATAGGAATGGGTGTTATGGCACAGTAAAATAAATGTGTAACGTTCACTTGTTTACTAGGTTAATTATGCTAATATTGGAAATGAGGCTAAACCATCGTTAATTTATCGAGGTATCAAGCCAGCTAATCACATTATCCAGCGATAACTGGCGTCGGAACGTCGACAAATAACGGACAGCTGTTCGCGCTAACGTTAGCCGGGGTTAGCTTGACAGCTTCACTGAAGCGTTATCTGTAAACACAACTCGATATAAACATTACCTGACAGCTGGGTTGACTCCCGAGTATTTTCCGTTAACTCTCCTTAAACCGGCCATTGTAATTGTTGTCACGGTGTACACAATTCACGTTTAAAATCGATCAACGTCTCGTATTTTCAGGCCGAATAGCTACATCTTCTCCATCACCCTGGAGAATGTCTACACTAGCGTAGCAACGGGGCGAACCATTCGACATTTAGGGATGTCAAGGGTTAATCTTAATCATACTTTTGGGCAATCCTGACAATATATCCCCATTGATATTATTATTGCCGACTATTTTCGTAACCTATCGCAATTTATTTCGTATCGGTCAAATCAAGCGTTTAACAGGAATGGATGTATCCGAATTGACCAAGCGATGTCCCCCATTTTACGCTGTAGTACTGTCTTGTTTTGGGAGGTTTGACAGCAGCAGCATTGAGGGCGATGGTGCAATCCCTCAGTAATCTCAGTAATTGTGTCTTGTATGTGAGGGAACTCCTGCTCATAGCCTACTGTAGCTATGTCTATGTCCAGATTAAAATACGTGTATGGGCTATCCAATGTTAATTCCATGGTTTCTACTGTCCCTCCTTCCTCATCATAAGTGAGAATTGATTTAGGGCCAATTCTGCTGAAGTCAACAACCAGACTAAGTGATTTCCATTTTGGTTCTCATTAATGTGCATGCCCACAGGGACTTTGGCTCACATTTTATCTTGCATTTCAGGCACTACATCTCTTTTGAGTAAGTAGCCTAAGTGAAGGCTGATTTATCAGTAATGCAAAGAAGAAAATCATAAGATGTCTCACTGACAGGCTTCGTTATGCAGTGGGCATTAACTTCATAGATTCAGGTGGGAAACGGAACAAGTAAAAAAGGCCAACTAATTAGGGGATTGTAAATTCCCATAAATCAGTTTATTAAAAATGTTTACCTCAAATATTACTTTTAATACTCTGGCATATTTAAAATGTAATCACATCGGGCACTGAAATCTGTCCACACAGTCATATTATGGGGATTCACTTTATATTGGAGGACAAAGCTGGTCTCCATGAGGTAAACAATTAAAGTTTAGGGTTAAGACTTGGCTCTTGCTTAAGGTTATGATTTTTGGTTCAGGTTTTGGCCTGTAGTGACTATGGTTAAAGTAAGGGTGCATTGGGGATTAATCTAAGTCAATGCATTGTCCTCCTACTGTAGTAGCAAAAACATTGTGTGAGTGAATCTGTGTGTGTTTGTATGACAAAGAAAAAAGAGAGTGTGCTATGGCTAGCAAGGATATTTTAAAATCTGCATGAAGAAGATGCATTAGACCAGCAGCTTGTACATTCCAGGTTGTGTTGTGGAATGCACTTCCTTGTCAACAAAACAGCGAGTGACACGTGAAATGCTGTAATCAGGAAGCATTTCTTTTTTTTTTTACCCTCATAATGCTTGTTTCAGAGCCAGAGAATCCAGTTTCATGTGTTATCTTGAGCTGACAAGGATCTGAGCACAGACTCGCCAGAGCACCTGCAAAATGTCGCACAGTAAGTATTTCTTTTCTATATATGAAAATCTGAGTTTTCCCACATTTTAATTCTTTGAATCACTATTAATTTCATTTGCAGTTAATTGTTCATTTCAATTTATGTTAACAACTGCAAGGCCTGTGAAGTGAATGCAATTGGATTTTAGTCAGTACACATGATTACTTGGTTTGTGCATTAAAATGATTACAAGTCATTGACAAGTCACTATTCTGTTGTTTGGCAGACGGTGTAACTAACACGAGGCAGATGATGGTAGTCATATCCACGGTGGACGAATGGTCCTCTTTGAAATCTCTGCTGCAGGGTAGCCGTGAGGACAAACGTCACCAGTTTACCTTTAGTTCTCTGGGATCAAATCAAGTCTGTGACTTGACGGTGGATGGCCGCTCGATTAGCTTGCACTATGCAGAATTCAAACAAGACATGACAGAAGAGGGAATCAGACAGGCCATGGATGGTTGCTTTAAGTCCTGCAGAGATGGAATAATTACATTTCTGCTGTTGATCCAAGGTGGAGATTATACAAAACAGGATAAGAGAATGATAGAGATACTGCAGGCACACTTTGGAGCTGAAGCTTTAAAATACCTGGTAATTCTCTCTCTGGAAGATGGAAACGTTGTTGAAATGTTGGATGATGCACTCCTGGAGTTGATAACCACATGCAATGGAAGATACTGCCGAGTCACATCATCTGCTGCAAGTGACAAGCTAGGTGCGCTATTCGAGATGGTCGACTACACGCTGACTGAAAACGGTGTGACTGGCTACACTGAAACCATGCTGGCTGAAGCTAAGAAAAGGAACACAGAAGACACAGCCATGAAGATGTTGAAACAGAAGGTGCAGGAGGCCGAAGAGAAGGTGCAGGCCTTCAAGCAGCTGGTCCATCAGCGAGAGGAGAGAAGAGCCAAAGAGATGGAGGAGCTGAAGGCGAAGCATGCTGAGGAAAGACAGAAGGAGGCAGCTGAGAGAAAGAAATATGAGACAAAAAGAGAGAGCCTGGAGGAGGCTGTGATAAGCCACAAAGCCATGTTGCAGCACCAGATGAATGTTCATGATGGTAAGACTGAAATGTTTTGGGAATTAATTTTCCCAAGATTATTTTTTAATTGCTCCTAGAGTTTCAAGTCAGAAATGGTCAAGATAAAGGAAAAAGCAGATCCTGTTTTTCCTGCACTTGACACATTTACATCTGTCCAAACATATAGTGTAGTACAGTGGTTTCTACAACAGGACCATATGATTTTTGCTTTGGAAAAAGATCCTCAAGTTTGTTTGGAAAAGTGTCCTTTTTGAGAGACGTTTAGCATTTTCAGTGCAGCAGCTTCTCCCACTAGGGGGTGATACAGTTACACAATGACATCACTGGTCATAATGTACAGTGTGCACAATCTAATGTTTGGTTTGTGGTCATAAAATATTCATGCTGTAACCCACAACAGGCCAAATCACCAATGGTTAAATTAAAGGTTATAAATAATGTACAAATGTTTTTGAGCCAGGTATGGGTTTACAAGTCAGTGGGTATTCTTATTTTATTCTTTTATTTTTTAAGATTTTTTCAAGATGCTCTTTAACAGTCAGAATCCTTCCCTTTTTTTGGCTTTTAGACGATGAAACGAAGAAGATGTCAGTCGTCCTGTTGGGTCTGTCTGGCAGCGGGAAATCTTCTGCTCTAAATCTCATTCTGGAGAGAGCAGGTAATCAATACCCAATTAATGTGTCCAGCCATGAACCCCCTCAGCCAACCTTGGCCTGTGAGAGAAAAGAAGTGTTTGCAGCAGGGAGGCGACTCATCCTGGTGGACACCCCCGAGCTGTGGGATGAAGACGAGGTGGAGAACCTGGAGCTGGTGAAGGACTGCCTGGCTCTGTCCCTCCCAGGACCCCATGTCTTCCTGCTGGTGCTCCAGGTGGGGCGCTTCACCCAGGGCGAGTGTGAGATGTTGTGGCACCTGCAGAAAATCTTCGGACAAGAGTTAGCAGAGCACACCATCGTCCTGTTCGTTCGCTTCGATGACAACCAGCACAGGTCTCAGAGGATCAATGACTATGTGGCCGGAGCCCATGCAACCCTGCAGGATCTCATCCGCAAGTGTGGAAGCCGTTATTATGAGCTGAATGTTGCAAAGTCCCAGAATGCCCTAAGCTATCCTCAGGTGAAAGACCTGCTCTCAGGAATCAACAAACTGGCTGCCTCACATGGAGGACGCTCCTACTCAATGAGATTTACTGTGCAGGAGCTGCAGGAGAGGAAGAAAGTGATTGAAGAGGGGAATGAGGGGGAAGTAAACTACTTGCTGAGAGATGCTTGATTTCTTTACTCTCATGCAGGTTGCATTTATTATGTTTAATTGCAGGTCTTTTGCTAATCTAATCCAACAGGCCTGTAATATAATAAGCCTACAATTCATTTTATTTCTCTAAAACCTCTCCGAAGTTTAATTTTGTTGAGACTGTGTTAGAGAAATGTTGATGCAACTATTTGGAATGAGCTTTAACTGCAGGGATTTTGTACTGGATTATATAACACTGCAAATGTATTGCTTTTAGATGCTGTCATATCTATTGAGCATTTTTAAGCAGTGTATAAACATTAATAAATTGTTTATAACATACCATAAATATAGTTTAAATCATATATAAGGACATTTTTAAGTGTTTATTAATATACAGCATTTGTCAGACATATATATTATTATTATATATTATTATATATTATTACAGCTTTGTTTTACTACTTAATATTGTCATTCTTTATCTGTTCACATGCCATCCTCTGGTTATAAACACTTATAACTTATAACTTACAACTACAATATAGTGTGTTTTAAACCATTTATTAAATGTTTATATCCCATCTGCTTATAATGCTAAATAGCAGAGATTTAAAGATTTATCATTTCACAAAATCTCAAACCCTTGCAATTTAATTAAACTATTTTTCTATATATATTTTAAATAATATAAAGAGTGTATATAGATTCATTAAATTCAAATAACATTAAGGACCAGTCTGTAAGATTTAGTGACATCTAGTGGGGAGGTTGCAGATTGCAACCAACTTGCAACTCATCCACTTCCCCTTCCAAGTGTGTTGGAGAACCTGCAGTGGCTGCAAAACTTGCAAAAAACATACTTATGTTGTATTAAATTTCTGCCAAGTCCAGTCCTCTAGATGCTACTAATTCCTGCACACTGGTCCTTTAAGAATTAAGCTTTATGTTCAACATAGCCAGTCAGCGTTGATTAGCAAATTATTATTTGATTTTGCGTAGTGTAAAATAATGGTGGTGCTGTAAAGATTTCCCAAACTAAACAGAATAGATCACAGCAGAAAACATTCATGACTGTGTTTATCAGAACAGAGCAGGGAGGGTGAAAAAGATAAAGTACAGCTGCAGATTTTATTTACTTTTGGACTTCCCCATTTGGCACGAGGACTTGTCTGACAACTTTATGAGCTTTGCTTGTTGTAATAAGTGATTCTTACATTATTTCTGTTCAGTCTGTGACTCACTATACGTCACTGTTTTGTTATGTAACACGTAAATCACAGTCTCTGTTATTTGCAGATACTCTGCTCTATATGACTGCTCATCTTTGTGATCATTACAGTCTTTCTCTTTCTCTTTGGTTATGCTGAATCTGACACTTGTTTTCTGTTGAAATATACTAAACAAATCAAGATAGACATGTTGACTTGATGTGATAATGAGTTTTTTTATTGATTCTTCTAAAAAGTGGTATGAAAAAATCATGTGAAATACATTATTATGATTATTTGTGCAGGTGGTTGTTGTACATTCATCATACAGGAGATCCGTCTCTAAAGCCAAACATTAGCTGTAAATGTGATATACTTTTGTCCATAATAGCATAATAGTAAGATTTCCAACATATAAAGTCTCATATCCTTGAATTATGAGTGACTCAGCTGCAGTTAGTAAGCAGGACTGTGTTGGAAACTTGACTGCTTATGAAAACTGTAACTTCTGTTTAGGTGCTCTCGTCTGACTCAGCGGTCTGCAGGCCCATGGTGTTATCAATCCACTCAGTGTAGTGCGAGATAACAGTGTAAATCCCAGGCTTTTTAATTTGGCCACATTTCTTTCCTCCATTGGAGGTGATGCCCACTGCAATGCCGTTGTAAAGAAGAGGACCTCCAGAGTCACCCTGAAAGAGAATAAGAAGACATGCAGAAGGGGCTTAAACAGGAAATGACTTAAAACTGACAACAAGTACAATGTTGACTCCAGTTGTCAACAAGAGGTGTCTGAAAGTGAAAGGTAATTGAGATTACTGAAAACAACTTTACACACCTAGATATCAGGTAACAATACAAAGAATGTAAGAGTCAGTGAGTGAGCTGGCTGTATTTAACGTCAGCATGCTACCAGGATCACCATGACAACGCTTTCAGGCTTCAATGCTTTTAAACAGGGATAGCATTTACCATGTTCACCGTCTTATGTTAGCAAGTTAGCATGCTAAGGTGCTAGATGAAAAGTCATAACACTCCATCTAAGACTTGTTGAGAGAATCCAGTCTGGACCAGACCAATATTATAACAACATTATGATAGCTTAACATTATGATAACACTTCCATAAAGTTTAATTTCTATACTGAACCTTTATCAGTGTCGCTGTGAGCTGGAATGGTTCAGATCTTATTCAGAGCTATTTAATAGCATTTGAATTTCCAAAAAATACTTGATTTATTGAAGCTTATAGCGGACAGCAACATTAATTGGTTTTGCCAGAAAATAAGAAAAACCCATTTGTATACTTTTTGGAGACTGAAATCATAACTGAGCTTGTACCACTTCTAATACAGACAGTTCAAGATTACATGGCACAACTGTTGACAACTGAACAATTTCATTATTTACATTTACTAAAAGAGAAAGAAGTAAAACTTACATCACAACTGTCTTCGACATTATACGGTTGATCACAAGGGTCATTGCATACTTTTTGTGCACATATCATGTTAACGGTGAACTTTCTTCCAAAGTAGTCGCTGCGTTTGCACCGAGCCGAGCTGACTACCCCGATGACCACCTCTTTGAGTTTGTCAGGTCTGAACCCCAGGTTGTCGATGGATCCCCAGCCGGCTGTTTCGACCTCTGCACCTTTATCAGGGTTTGTTCCGCCCGCTCGCAGGTATTCCACAGTTTTAACAGCTTCAGAGATGTTAAATGGACGATCCAACTGCAAAAATAACAAAGAAAATTGTTCAAAAAATGACTGTTTCACATCACTTTTTCAAAAACATAACAGCTCAGTCATTTAAGAATACTGTGCCATTGACAACTGACATAAAATACACACTTACTTTAATTAAAGCAATGTCATTATCATAATTTGATGGGTTAAAATCTGGGTGATTATGAAGCTCCGAAATGTCAAAGGTTTGCTTTGTGTCCTCAGGTTCACTCAGAGAATGGACACCCAACACTACTTTCCTTCCATTTGGCCTGTAAAAAGAGCATTACATTATTGCATTATTGAATAATCCTCAAAACATACAAATACATAATAACACAATACTCATTTTCTATTACATAAATATTAATCAGAATCACAACATGTGGGCATACACTTGACAAAAAAAATTACACGTTCTCCTACAAAATGATTGACTGAAGTTAATTTAAAAATTCATTCACAAACAGTACAAATACATAAGATTATACAGTATTTACACAAAACCCCACAAACGACAACATGTCCTCTGGAGTGAAATATACAAGATTTTTCTTCATCTTGTTTTTTCTTTTCCCAAGGTTACAAACTACATTCATCATTCTTCGAAAAAGGCAGCAGCCTCACCCTGTTGGCATACAGTGAACTGCAGTCATCACCCACTGATCAGCGATCACAAACCCTCCACATTCATGTTTCATGGTCTCTCCTGGTATCTGAATGGAGGCCATGTAGGGCCGAGAGTGTGGCACTACTTCTCTGCCACCGATTATGCCCTCAGCTGAACGATCAAAACACACAACCAGAGAGAAAATGTTGAAAAATCCAAAGAGCTATTTTCAACATTTCTGGATGGACGACATGATAACACCATGCAAAGAATATACAGAGTATTACACGCCAAAAGGAACAAAGTAGTTTCTTAATAATGGAGCATTTTAGCACAAAATCAGTAAGTGCAATCAGCTAAATGTTAAAAAATACAATCATGAGCATTTAATAATAAAACAAAATAAAAATCTATGCCAATAGTAGATAAAATAGATATAATATTAGAAAATAAACAAACTCACTCTGTGAAATGAGGGCAAAAACAACAACCGCAGCAGCTACAAACCCTTTTTTCTCTGACACCATGATGTCGGTTTAACTTGAGCAAAACCAGCATCTCTGGTGTTTTTAAAGGCTTCCACTTTAAAGACAGGAAACATAAATCAAGTAGATATGTTGCAAGACACGGGTGGGAGTTCATCAATCCTCCTGTCTTTGTTTCCAAGAATGAAAAACAGGAAAACATATAACATGTACTTTGACATCTTTTATTTTGTTTTGTATTTTTTTACCTTAAAATCCTCTAGTGTCAAAATATTTCTTGTCATTTAATTGTGTTATTTAGTATGTTTTTTGCAGCAAAGTTTAGATCAGAAGCAAACAAATGCAATCATGTCTTTACATAAAAACAGATGGAAAGCGTCCACGGACATATGTACTTGATTGCTTCAACATTGCTTACATTTATCGCACACATGCATGACATTTCAAGTTACATAATGCTGAGATTTGGATGAACCCCTCCTGACTTCATGCACTTTAACACAACACACGGAGGAAGAGGACACTGTCTTCTTCTTTTCTTCCCGTAACTCCAGCAGGAAAACATAAAACACAGCCATTCCGGAGCAGGGAAAACTATCAAGTTAACTTGACATAAGACGTAAATTTAATGTTGGCTTAAAAATCTGTCAGATTATCCAGCATGTCTTTAACAAAAGTGAAAAATATAGAATAACATTGAAAGTCTTTAATGTGATGTCAAAATATAGGCTGATGCAGATTGACATTATTCTTATTGGTATGTTTTTTGCAGAAATTTATCGCAAGAATACAATCTACAGTAACTACAATACAATTTGAATCTCAAAGAGGGAATACATAAGTGTTAAACGCAGATGTAAATCATCAATAACAGATCAAACATCTGAGTAACTTGTAGAAAAACAGTTAGGGAGTTGTGCAACGGACAATATCGATGGCTGAAGAGCAAAACCTCCTATCTGAAAAATGCACTTTTTTGAGAAAACTAAAAAAAACTTGTTGTCTTGCAGAATGTTATTTGTTAAGGATACCCAATACATAACACACTGTTTTTGGACTATATTATTATATTATGTGTTAACAATACCGACTAGATATTAATGCCTCGCAAAGTGCAGATAGAATGAAATTAAAAATAAAATTTAAGTTTGTTTTCAGGTAATAAGATGTAGTAAATGTAATAGTTACTACATTGTAGTATACTACAGTCAGAATTCCTTAAGTGTGAAATTCCTTAAATTCAGTGTATTCGCTTCCTTGTCCACTGGAAATGAATGTTCAGTGATTGTGTAACACACTCGTGCTGTTGCCTCTCTACACACCCAGGGACTCTGCGTTGTGTTTTTGTTTCCTTGTGTGACTTTTCTGTCACAATGAAGGGCGGGATTATCTTGCAGACAGACTGAATATGAGCAAAACCTTCCTTGTTCTCATCATCCAAAGTGAAATCTGCCAATCAGAAAATTCTGCAGATAGGAGGTTTTACGCTTTGAACACTTGATATGAACACTTGATTTTCAAAATCTTAATCCTAAATCCTATAGTGTGTATTAAGGTGCTGCCTTACATGGCTCACAATCAAAAATTTGATTCTGACTGTGACTTGAACAAGTTGGAGTTAAAATGTCAGTCTGTCTAGTCTCCTCCACTGTCAGCCAGGGCAGAGGAACCTGAGCAGAGATACTGAGCAAGAGGGTATGTAAAGGAATTCCTCACTGTCTTGTTCTTCAACACTGTCTGACAAAGAGAAGAAAGCCCAGACATGAACAGAACCACATAGCAGACCTCCCCACCTCCCCACCCCCCCCCACCTCCAGACTTCATTAGAAAGGTGACAAAAGATTGATAACATATTACACTGAAGACCCCTGGAACATCTTTCCTCCTGAAGCACCGAGGAACACACAGATTCAGATTAGATAATTTTTCAAACATGATACTGACATGTAAATTAGCCTGTTTCGCAATAATATCTAAGTATTCTCTGTGTGGGAGATGATCCATCTCTCGCACAGCCCATCTGTCATAAATCCCTAATATACACAAATATATTACTAACATCAATCTAAATAGCTTTTTTTTTTATAGTCCAACCAAGAACCAAGAAACTTCAAAGTGACATTTTTAACAGATTTCTTTCAGCACCACACCATTTATTTATATGCATTTATTATTTCAGCATTTAAGTAATACTTATGCACATTGCTCAGGATTATTTATTCGTTAATTTGTTGATCTGTCTCAATGAAATGGTTTATTTATGTAATTAATTGAGCTTTATTTATTAATTTGTGTATCATCATTTCATCCTCCATAAACTTTAATCAGTCATCAGTGACAAATTGTTTTTTGTAGGCTAAAATATGAAGGTATCTTCAGCAGACTCACTGATGAGAATAAATAAAAATGTGACAAGAAGCGTGTTGCAGATTAGGGTATGTGTATTTGTGCAGTTTGCAGTGTTTTCTTCTTTTTTTTTTGTTCATTTTATTTCATTTTTAGTCTTGTTTGCTGTTTTGACCAGTTGTTGTTTGCATTAAAAACACATTTTTCCATCGTCTACCTGTGTTTGTTAATTGTTTTTTGCCACATGTGTCTCCTTTTTTCCCTTCAGTATTTAAATCCCACTTTACCATGTTCTTTCTCAGTGTTCTCCTGAGCGATGCTACCACATTATCTACATCTTCAGCACTAATGAACGAGTAAAGCCAGTGAGAGAAAAATGATCAGACTAAAGCAGGAATCTGCAGAAAATTCACTTTGTTGTGTAAAAAACTGTAAAAAGTCATTTTCACGCTGACAAATGACAAAACCTAAGTAAAGTTAAAAATGTTAGCATGCCAGCATTTTAATCCATGTTCAGATGATCCAGTTTATCTGAACTCGACTCTCTTTGTTCTCCGTGTGAGAGCTGATACTACTCGGAAAAATCCTGTTAGCCTGTTAGCTCAGCTGGTTCAGAAGTCTTTAAATATATAATTTCCCTCTTCTAAAATATTTTCCTCTGAACAAATTTACATTAGACAACAGCTAATATGTCTTTATGCAGTGTATAATGGAAATAAATAAGCACTCTTGTTGGTGAAGACCATAATTGTAGTGTCATGAACGGCTCCCAGTAGATGTCTTGAAATAAAAACGACACCCTTATTTCCGCCTGTATTTACCTTTTGTCTTTTAACTTGGCATCGGCGTGGTGTTACTTGTCCAGACAAACTGCTTGAACTTGTTGCACAGAACTCAACCCATAAATTTATTTCTGCCTCCAGCAGCAGATCTGATAAATGTTTGTTCAGAGGAAACTCACATTCTCTGGTGTTTGGACAGAATAATCCTGTTGAGAAATATCACCCTCGGTCTGGTAGGATTTCAGTTTGTATATGAGAACTGCTCCATTTAAACCCAAGTAAATACTCCTTCATTCTTCATGTATCATAGAAAACCTTAATATTAAAGCCTGGCTCTCTATGTTACACTATAATTGGGATTCATTAATAGGACATGTAGGCTACTAAATGAAAAATTAGTACCAAATCACATAGGAAGCTTCCTAGGAAATTATCAGGGAATTACTATCCAGTAAAATAAAGCTTTACCAACATCATCTTTGTGTTGTACACATACTCCAGATCACAGACAACATATACTGTATTACTGTGTGAGTTATATGTTCTTTTCTACATCAGCTTAAAGTCTTCTGTCTTGAGTTTTGCCTTTGACTGTACAGGTTTGACTCCTTTCTGCAGAAATTAAGTTACTATAATTTAAACCTGCACTGCCCTCTGCAGGTACCAACAATGTAGTACAAGAAAATAGGAACATTTCATCCTGTAAAAATGTCTTGCTGCCTTGAAATCGAATTTAACTTATACTGTGAATATGAATGAATAAAATATATAAACTGAATAAATGTTAAACAGTAACATAAATTAACAAATGTCCCGTCATGTTGAAACGTGAATGAACTGAGGTCTATTATATCGACATGGATACCAATTGTTTGTCATTATGAATATTTCCCAGAAATAGACACATTATGATAATTAAGATTACAAAAGAAAAGCTTGGTAAGAGTTTCCTTTCTTAATGTCTTTAGGGATTTGACCTGCCGATGATCATTACTGTAAAAGTGGGGAAATAATACGTGTGCAGGATTTTTTCCTGAAGATTTTCCTGCTCCTCGACAATTAACTCGTGACTCAGCTACTCACAATTACACGTCAGGAAGAACATAATAACTAGAAATTACAGGTTAAAACTGACAAAGACATCTGTATCCACCTAGATGATGATGAGTTAATTTAGCTACAAAAACATTTTCTGTAAAACAGAGTACACAATACCCCTGAGTCATTCATAAATCAACATCTCTGAGTCATTCATAAAACATCCTTCAAAGTGATTTCTTCACTTCTTCACTTGAATATTTGACATTTCATAGATTTTAAACTCTGACTATGCATTTTTTTGGGGATATATTTAATATTATATCTATTAAAAATCCCTCATGATTGCTCTACAGCGCTGCATCAGACTTTCAATTGTCACCTGAGCGTTTTTGTTGTTGCCATGGAGAGGAGTTACAGCTACATCTGTAGCCTTGAGCAACCAAGCCCACCCAGCCAGGTATGCGGTGTGTGTGTGTGTATGTGTGTCTGTTGCATGTGTTCATGTGTGTGTATGTGTGTGTGTGTGTGTGTGTGTGTGTGTGTGTGTGTGTAGACATCCATATCTGTTCATCCATGTGTGTGGTCTGGCACTGAACCAGTTATCAGAGGTGAATTAACAGAGTCATTTTCCACTTTATGTTTTCTAAATGTTTCATTACACTCTCTTTCTCTTTCTCTCTCTCTCTCTCTCTCTCTGTGTGTGTGTGTGTGTGTGTCTCTACGTGTGTCTCTCGTCCCTCACTCGCTCATTCCAACCCCTGCTTCTCATTCTCAGACACTGAGTCAGCGAGCCTGTCATTCTGTCTGGGAGGCTTTCTATCCATCAATCAATCATTCAGTCTCTCTGTTGGTCTGTCTTTTCATTATTCAGTCAGTTTGTCCATCTGTTCTTTTGCTCATTGCTCTCAGCCTATAGCTTTGCTTTTTTTAACTATTGACTTACCGTGTTTTAAAGCATACAGGCAACCAAGAAGATTATAAATACAAATATACAGTCTAGTATGGTCTCTCTTGTGCTGAAAAACACTTTAAAAGCACAGTCAGATCTCTTTAAAGGTCTATCCGTAATCCAAATGCACACATGAGGGTTGCGCAACACCAAAATTCAAAATAAAGGATTTGAACCTGCTATCATTTCCAAACTGGTTAACAGGCCTTTTCATACAAGGACTTAAGCTAAACAACTACTACATCTAAAAGCGATGTTGTTAAATGCTTATTTAGATCAGTAATATTTGTAATTACAGAATTTCAATTATTTATCATCTGTGAAAGGTACAACATGGCGATTTTTAATCTACAAGTCAAAGGCTGCGAAAGTGAAAATACCTCTAATTTAAATGTTCAAAAAATATACAGATCGAGCCTTTAAAGCAGACACATTTTAACATATCCAACTTAATATGACTCACGTGTAGCCTCATGTGTCAATGTGGTTTTACAGAAACTTGGCACATTAGTCATACACAAACATTCATGTGATGTGTTGAGGTGAAAAAAAAAAAATCACTTTTCACTCTTCACAAATCACAAATCACCTCTTAGCTCAGCGATCATTATGACAGCTGCCAACACACACACAAAAAACTGCATTTGCAAAAACAGTGGTAGTAATTAACACCAACAGAAACGCAATGAAAGGTTTTATATAAAACTACAAACTTTACCCTCGAATTGACCTTCGGTTTGAAGCAATGCATGAAGTAAGAAACAATTTCTTCTTGTGAGTGATAGTCTGAAGGATTAACAATTGAATTAAAGAGCTTCTCATCACACCCAACTCAGCCTCATTAGACTCGGATTGGCCCAAACGAAACTCTGAGCTTGTATGGCCATGTTAGGTTTATTTATACAGCTCAAAATCACAAGTTTCTCCCAGAGGGCTTTTTGGACAATCAGTACAGCGATGATTATAAGACAATAGCCCTCAAGAGCATAATATACCGCTTTCCAAAACCGTGACACATCACTCTTAAAAAATAATGATATTTTATGTTCCTCAGGTGCTGTTGGCTCAAAACTCCACCTGCACTGCAGTTATTTGTTCTCACGGCACAAGAAGAGAGGCTGTCTGACACCCGTCCAAAGCTTCCTGCCACAGCAGATCCACTCTGACACTCCTCTTCACAGATGTTATACGAAATCCTACAGCACACCGTACAGATTATTACAGGAAACAACCACAGAAAGTCTGAGATGCAGGTTTTTACCTTCCTAAAGCAGAACTATTCTCCTGTTCTGCTAATTTTACTGTATTTTAATGAAATGTTACTGTAGCGTCAGTATGCTGCGCTACTTTAATATCAAGGGAAAAGTAAACAAAAACAAACACTGAATTAGATTTGGTTGGCAATTACTCAATATTCATCAGGACATCCCTACTTTTAAATGAGCTCTGTGACTTTCACTTCATGCTAACAGACACTTCAAACAGAGGCTTGGGCCCCACTGGGACCCTGGTCCAGTGCCAGGTAGGGCCAATCAGTAATCCATCCATGAATCTGTACAACATATAGCTTCCTCTATCCTCAGACCCTTGATTGAGATATGGAAAAACTCCACAAAACAACCCTTCATCAGTAAAAGACAGACACCTGAAAGAAGTGTCATGTAAAAGGTGGACAGAAATGATAAATTTCAGGATTAAAATCCATCATTTTGCAGGATATTTATGTGTTGGAGTTCATGTTTGTATCAGTTGCAGCTGACAGTAACGTTACCTTGTGCAGCTTTGCTTTTTAAATGCTGTAAAGCAGACAGAAAAAATAGAAATCCTTGTGTAAAAGTTAAGTCAAAATCGTGCACACTCTTCTATTTTCCACCTTTGTCTGTCTCTCCAGTCGAGTGGTGGTCTTCTACTGTGTTCTGGCGTTGCTCCAGAAGAGGGGGATTACTGTTAAACGGGTATAATCTCTGCTGTTTCCTCCATCAGTCCAGGCCCATCTGATGGGAGCTGGTGTTTAGAAGGGGCTCCACAGGACGAGATACTCTTTAACTGTAATCTCTCTAATCTCTCTTCTTACTGCAGGCCAGGGTCCCACAGACCTGCCATCTTCACAACCCTGCAGTTCTCATTCATATTTCTTACAAAGTCATATGCAACACATGTCTGTATTTTCAGTTTGGAAAATACAGACACTTTTTAAAGGTGTGTATGATTTTTTCCCCCCTGTAGGAACCCATAAAAATAATTATAGTGCTTTTAATTTATGTAATATATATTTAGAGCTGAAGGATGATACATATTCAGGTAAAGACCTTATAAAAAACTGTCTCACTAAGTTCCCTTTTATTTGGATATGGCTTTTTAAACAATAGAAATGGAAAAAATTTAAATTATGTTTTTAAAAAAGGAGAAAACATGCAAGGTTTCATATGCGAACATGTAATATTTGCCATTTTTATAATGAAAATTATTGTATTTCCTTCTTTCTGTCACATGTACGGCAGTTGAAAACAGTTTGTGAAATACAAACATCTTTAAAATAAAAATAAAAATGAGAAAATTGTGTCCAAAAATGTCAAAATTTCAAATGCAGCAATCTGATACGGTTCATGCATTTAACAAAATTAAACCATATATGTGCATATATGATGTTAAATATGACCTGCATATGTGCGTCAGTGTGTTTATGACTATTTTCCCATCAAAGGGTGAATCCTGTAATCTGGCATTGTTTGTGAATCTGGTATGAATGTGTGCGATTGTGCATTTGCATAATCGTGTGTGTGCAGCATGTCAGGTATTACAGCCATATTTTTGATGAGATGTGTCACTGTACAAGTTTGAATATGCCTGAGTGTGTGTGTGTTTATACGTGTGTGAAATCCATCAGTTTGTTTTCTCAGGAATGTTAAGAAGTGTAAAAGCATCTGCTTTCTGTCAGCTAGTCCATTTCTCCCAGTTAATGTGTGTGAGAGTTTCTAACTGTATGTGAGTGCGTCAAAGCCTCCATGTTTCCCAGGAGAACGCTGAATCCTGTAAATCTGACATTTCTCTTCCTTTTGGTGGTCCCAGGAGGATCGCCGGGAGATTCCACCTTTCCCACATCGCTCCTTGATCCACCTGACTCCTCCTCGCCTCGCCCATAAGCCTGCCTTTTGTCCCCATCTGCGTACAACGCTCAGTTTGTTTGTACACCCAGAGAACAGGGTGAGAATGTGCGACAGTCCCACAAGACTGGAACTGGCTGCTCACATTCCCACAAAGAAAGAGAACGTGTCTCACAACACATTCATAAAATAAATAAAACCGGATGTGTCTGTAATTACCTGGAAGGAATCAAAATTAATCCCTAAATAAACAACTGAACTTTTAAAAAAAAAAAAATCTGTGGAAAGAAGTTACTGCCGAACATCTCAAGGGCCAAAGTTGGACACATGACTTGAGAAAAAGAAAATAACATGCTGAGAAATAAAAAAACTTAAGGCTGGAAAGACATTAATCTTCCTTTTAGTGTCTATTCTGACAAAAACGAGCATTTCAAGTCAGACAGAAAAAGAAACAAGTTGATAGATAGATTTTCTTCAGTTTAAGTGTATCTGCTGTGTATACATTTTTTTTTATTTATTGTCAATAACTTAATATTTTTAATCAAAATGAAGCAGTTCTGATTTTCTCTCAGATTTTGAAAAATTGAAAATCAAATGAGACAGATAGTGGGATAAAGTGAGATTACTTTTATGTATTTTAATGAGGTTTTAGTGCATCAGTTTGAGGAAAAGTGAATAGAAATGGGAATTTTTTTTTCAAGGAGGAAAGAAGGTTTTATGACAACATTTCTTTTGTGTGGAAAGAATGTTTTTATAACTAATAATGATGTGACTCAACAGTCTGACGTCTGATGAAGCATTTATTGTACAGTATGCAGTCAAATACACTGGAAATTAGGTTTGGCAGCAATTAACCTGAACCTTTTGTTTTGCAACAGGTCAAAATGTTTGCAAAAAAAAAAAAAAAAAAAAACTGGCACTGTTACTTGGAAAAATCTTGAGATAATAATGTACCAAAGAAAGAAAAATTCAAAACACATGAACAGTTTGAATTGTAGGGGTTAAAAGAGCAGCCACAGTGGGACACTGCGAAAGTAGAAAGACAAAGACAAGAAGAGAGGACAAAAAAAAAGGAGGGAAACAAAGAGAGCATGAGACACACAGGCAGAGAGAGAGAGAGAGAGAGAGAGAGAGAGAGAGAGAGAGAGAATGATCTGGGACCGCGAGCCTCGTCTGAACATGTCGTGAAAGTGAGGTTTTCAGACGCTGTAATTTACACAGATTCAGATTCAGATCACTTTGGCAGAATATCGGACCACCTGCATTTCGGCTCATGTGAGCGACTTCCAAACTCCTGAGAGCGAAGACAGAAAACCGGTGTTTTAGCCTACTAAAGCGTGAGATCTGAGGCCAATAACAGCTCACGGTGCACCTCTGACAGTCTGACACCTCCAGTATGTTTGGGTGTACATGTGTGTGTCTTTGCCCGGGGGTATTCAGAGGGTTTAAAGCAGCTGTCAGTGCTAAGGAAGATGAATCTATATTGGAAGCTGTCAATGCTTTAATTGAGGCGGCTGGTTGTGGATCGAGCCACTGTTTCTTCTCTCTCTCTCTGTCTCCCTCTCAGTATCTCTGCCTACTTATATCTTTGTCTTACTTTTTTTTAAAAAGGGGGTATTTTTGGCTTTAAGGGACATATTACATAAGAGATAAAGGGTTTAAAGAGAAAGCTGAAAGTCCTCATGTGGATTTGTAACACAGAATGATTTATGGCATGAATCTCTGCCAAATTCTTTACTGATATGAATACACATTATATAATGTCGGTGTTACCTTACAATAAAAGATACTGTTTATAAGGTGTTATGAGACCAGCACACAGCAAGAATTAAAGCACATCATTACACAGCACAATTCTTCCATCTCTTTATATTCATGGATGAACTAATTTCAAAGTCAGTCAGTGGTTTGAGCTCACATCGAATAATTTCCCAGTTCTCAAAAAATTCCAAATATAATCCCTAAAGCATGGCGCACTGGAGAGGAGCTGAGCAATGTGTTTTATGTTTAATGGCCCCGAGGGGCAAAACACAACAAATTTACTGAACAGATTTTTTTTTTTTTTCTCCAGAAAACACAATATTTAATTAAAGAAAAAAAAAAAATCTGTTTCCATAACCTGTAGAAGAACAAGTCTGTAGATGTAAATGGAGCACTTGTACCACAAAATCAATGTGGTCTCCTGGCAACAAGTCCTCCAAATTAAACGACCACGACGCACTCCAGAACGACCCATAGGAGCGTAATATGCCGATTTCCAAAATTGTTACAAATCACTGTGATGTTTTATGATGTGACGACGCTGTGGTTAAGGTCTGGTTAGGTTTAAGCACAAGAAACACTTTGTTGGAGTTTGGGAAAGAACAAGGTTTGCGTTAAAATGTTCACTTGAAACGTGGTCACTACCTCCTTAAAGTAAGGCAACCTTTGTCGTCATGGCAACAGTAAACACCACGTTATGGCTGACAGTTGGAAACAGGAAATGAACAACGGTATCCTACTCCTTATTCCACTTTTTGCCACTTTTTGCCATCTAACTAACTATTTAGCTATCCACCTAATCTGCCTCCCCCTAATAAGGAATTCAATTTATGTAGACGTCATCTGAACTGCGTCACTTCTCCGGGTCAAAATTACTATGGCCGCTAGTTGATGTCTGTCACTCAAACATCACTATAGGTCATATTTGGCAACTGAATTTACGAACTATAGGGTAGTTTTTCTTGGGAGGACAGGCTCCCTCGTGGGGTGGCGTATAAATAGCATAGCACTTTTAAGGACATTTCGTGTTTCATGTCTTCGTATTTTAAGCTTTTTGTGTGTCATTTAACTCTACATCTTTTTGCGTGTTGGTTAGGATTAGGGAAAGATCATGGTTTGGGTTAAAATGATCGGTAAAATGTGGTAAAAATGTCCCAACATGACAGTAAAAATGTCCGGTTTAATGGTGAATGATCATTTTAACCCAGACGATGATCTTTCCCTAATCCTAACCAACATGCAAAAAGATGCAGCATTAAATGACACACAAAAAGCTTAAAATATGTAGACATGAAACACGAAATGTCCTTAAAAGTGCTATGCTATTTATATGCCACCCCATGAGGGAGCCTGCCCAATGTGATGGTAAAAATGTCCAGTTAGCAGTCTCAAACAGCGCTCTCCTGCTGCTCTTGCAACTTTTTGCCAACTTAATATCTAGGCATCCACCCAACCAGCCTCCCCCCTAATAAGCCAAATCACCTTATAAAAGAAAAGAAAGTCACATTATATTGATGTCACCTGAAATGCATCACGTCTGCTGTCGTTCAAAATGTAACTATAGGTTGTTTTTGGTACTTACTTAATTTATGACCTAAATGGCATGAAATGACACAAGAAAAGCAGAAAATTCATAGTCATTGTAGTCATGCTAAATGACTTAAGAAATTCACATGTTATTCATAAACCATTCTCGGTGATACCAGGCTGGCAAAATGGACTGAGCCAGAAAATCCAAAGTTGTTCAGGGAAGAGGCCCAGGCGGAGCTGTGGTGGATTAAACTGGCACCAATTGTCACATGACATTTCTGCTTACCGAAAAGAGATGAGATGTCACATTTGTGATGCGGGTAATAAATAAATCAGAGTGATCACAAACTATAAACAGCATATGAGAGTGATGCTACAGTTTGCAGTCTGGTAGTGTGATATTTACTGAAAACGGTGATGAAACACAGCAGCAGTGTTTCTATTGACTAAATGAGCACATGCTGTCAGACAGTCTTCAATAGTAGTGAATGGGAAACGGAGTGAATATTCATTGAATACAAACGTACCTATGACTGCACCTGTCAATCAGTTATATACACCCAAAATATACCATGCTATCCAAGCATCAACATCTCCTTAATATCAATCCTCTCCTCCTCTGCAGTACTTTTATCATCCCCAACACAGACGGTAGAACAAGTGAAGTTAAATATTCAGACCCTCACTTTTAGACACGAACATTTCCAGGGAGAAGTTTGGGGTTGTCCAGTGTCACTGCAACATAATATAATATAAAATGTAGCTGCATCTGACAGTAGGTCCACACTGGCTTTAACATTCGGTTTTAGTTTCCTTGATTTCTAAAAAAAAGGTTGCAATATTATCAAAGTTCTTGCACACCACTGAGTCTGAGTAACGGGTGTGCAGGATCAACAATTCTTGACTTGGAAAGGAAACAAAGAATCCTGCACATGTAATTAATGATGTTTTGGTCCTCAAACATTCGTCAGTCAAAATTCATAAAGACCTGATGCCTGAAATGTCCAAAATGTTAATAAAGTTAGTACAAGTGATGGTCAGTGTGTGGGATTTTTTCCTTTTCAAGCTAAACAAAACCTACAAAAATACAATGAATATCAGAATTTTTACAATGACATTTACAGTGCATAGTTATTTTTTTTAAAACTTACTCTGGTGCATAATCAGCAACTCATTTGCAGTTTTACTTTTCACTTTCTATTACCAGAAGCATTTTCTGAGCTGGCAATAGAGAGGACCGTGTTTACAGTAAACTGTGGTGATTAGTGTCCCCTTACACCAGTAAACATATCAACTTTTGGGTGCGTAAGGATGCAAAATCAGTTTAAACTGAGCTGCTCCTATAAAAAAAAAAAATCAAAGTATTTTTTTAATGAAAGTGTGTAAAAATCCTAAAACCAAACACTATCTGTTAGATGTGGTTGAAAGCTAGCAGCAAAATAAGCTAGTAGGTGAAAGCTGAATTATTTTAAGTATTCAAACAACTTTTGTGTCTCTCATCTAAATAACTTGTGAACTGTTCTTAATGTCAATCAGACTGAGAGTAAATACAGATCAAAGCAATGTGAAAATCGTTAGTGTGTAGCAGGAAGGTTGCTGGTTCTATTCCCAAGTAGACCAACAAACATTGTGATGTCACGTCTAGTCCATTTGGGACAACGAGCTCTAACATCTACAGTTTGATTGGCGTGGATGCTGACGGTGTGTTTTTGATGTCGGGGGTGTGACGAGTTGCCTCCTTTGAAGCTGGTGTGACTAAGTGTTGGATGCAAACTTGGGACAATCAAGGCAGCAGGGAAATAGCTCAGGGTCACTCACAGGCGCTGACCCTTCCAACCATTTTCACACAAGATAGGGAGTCACTCAACGAGGGAGAAGACACGGAGTGAATCTTCCTGTGCTGCTGATCTTTGATCCTGGCTTAAAGACGCACACACACCAGAAAGTGTCAGGAGATTAAAATGTTCACAGGCGAATTATCTGAAAGATAAACTTTAACGTAATTTTCTGTAACTGACAGTCAGACTGACACACTCAGTCTGAACAATTGTTCAGATTTGTTCTGCAGTGAGTCTGGAACGCGATACAGGCTAAGACAAATGCCAGGAATCATTTGCAAATACATGTTGACCCTCTGGCAATCACACACATTTGTGCACCCATAGACACACACACACACACACACGTGAGATCTGGAGAATCAGACTGGCATCTTTGAGTGGGTGTCATCCACGGCAATGAAAACAAAACACCAAATCTGAAGGATCCCTACTGTCAGTCAGAAGAAAGGCAATCTCTTTTATTTCAATGAGTGTAAACACCTGGGGATTCTGAGACTAATTTGTTGAACATAGTTACAGTTGTCAAGGTAAAATCTGCCCCATTTGAAGCACCTCTCCCTGCAATGTTTACGTTGGAAGTGGTTGATTCCTCTGCCTCTGGCGTATTATGGCTAGACAGGGCCGATTGTCAATAACTGTCACCCACAGAGGGGAGGAAGAAACAGGGCCCATCTGCCTTTGCCTGCCATGTAATTAGCACTAAAACAAAATGCTTTCTGTTGAAATGCAGAGACTGGCACCCCTGCCAAGCACACATAGCATCGCAGGCCCAAAGAAAACATTGATGGGTGGCATGATGGAACATAATCGCCCTTTTCCGACTCATGAGGTATGCAAATGACAAAGATCTGGGACACAAAGGCACTATTACAAGCAAATTAAAAACATTTGAACTATGCCATCTATTCTGCAATGTTGTCTCCCGGTGCGTGTGGGTTTGTGCAGACGCAGCAAGACAACACACCTAAAATCCACCTGTTCCCCCCAGGGCTCGACACTAAACGAGCTCTCCGGGAAAGTAAGAGAAGCGTGCAATCCAAACTGGTAACAGATATATGTGAATATTAAATGCACTTTATATTATCCTCCCCTACCCCCCCAAAAAAAACACAACTGCGCCATTGTGCTCGGGACGCGTCTGTGTTTTCATCTGTGGGTTCTGCTAATGGGACTGATAAATAGGGCTCTCTAAGTGGCTTCCCTCTGGATTTCTCTCAATCATAACATCTGTGCCAGATCATAGTTGGATTAGATATTTCTGTGTATAAACTACCAGTGAAGCAAACTGGCAAAACTAACAATAATTCAAATGTATATAATGTATATAAAGAGTCCAGATTTCTTTTCAGATTTCTCAGTACTCGCATACATTGAAATGAAATTCCACTTGCAGAATAAATGATTTAAACAAACTTAACTATTAAAAATATAAGATTATTAAAAACATACTTACCAAATGTATTCAGGAAGCTTCAGAAACAAAACGTAAAGGAATTATATAACTGCACACAAGTACAAAAACGTATAAAAGCCTTAAAATAGCAGCAGAGGTAAACGTGTTAGCAGCGAGGCATTTTACTGTTAGATTCTTTTGACATAAGTTACTATATGTTGTTGATACACCTAAATAACATGGCATAAAAGTTTTGAAACACTTAAATTTTCCTGACAGAATTATTCTTGTCATGAATAACTGATGCAAAATCTCTGACCTTAACTGCGAAGTTTAAGCATCAAGTGTCATGATGGTGGATGGTTGGTTGTGTATGTGGCTTTGCTTTTGACCAATAGACCTGGTTAACATTGGTGTATTTGAACTATGATGATCCACTTCAGCCAGATAGTTTTATAGTTAACCAAACTTAAAGGTACCCTGTGAAATTTTAGACCCTTAGTAGCGCTGTAGAGCAATGTTTTGAATGGGTCCCCGTTTTGTTTGTATCATGCTCATGTGGGACAATGTGGGCGACGCACTTCACATCCTGCTGTCTGTTTTACACTTTTCCTCTGCTCGAGAGGTGGCACCAACAAACAAAGCAGTGAAGAAGAAGAAGAAGACTGCTACCAAGCAAACTTGGATGTAAACAATGCATGATTTAAATTTAAAAAATCCAACTTTCAAATGTTATATGAGTAAATAAATGCACTCAACACACTGTTAGACCTCAAGGATACACACAATGTGTTTTGGTGAGAAATACTTTTAATCAGACCTTTAAACCGATAAGAACGGCTCATGTGAGTTATTTTGCAAGGCACTATTGTTGTTTTGAGACTTCTCTCTGTTGAGGCCACACACAGTACAGTAGCTGCTATGGTTAAGGAGGTAGTTAAAGCCCCCTCCATGCTTCACACATAGACAATGCAATATACAAATATTAAAATATTTTAAATTAGAATAGAATAAAACAATCCATTTGATATGTATACAGAAGTATATACATGGAATATAGAGTTACATACACATTTGGGCATCTGCAAGGAAATATCCATCACTCAACTCAAATAGCAAATAGGCTTTAATTTTATGACTAATGATTTGCTTTTTGGCTCTTTCTGAGAGTGACTTTGTGCTTCTTCTGCATGATTGTGCTCCTTTATTCTGACTGTGTGGTGTGTAATCGGTGTGTCAGCTCTGGGTGTCGGGACCTTAAAAGTTCCGTCGTAAAAACGAATAAACTTCTCGCTCTGTCACACCACCCTCAGGGGATATTGTAAACTTTGTAACATTACTGTAAGGTTCAAAACATTTGACACATGTACTCTGACTCTATTACACAGAAATGAAACATCATGACACCTAATCAACGTAAACCAAAGAGATCACAGGGCTTCCATCCCCCTTTTAGTTTGCGAGATCATAATTAGACACCCAATCAGCCATAAACTAAGAAGGGAAACAGTGGCAGGATTGTTCAGCAGCAACACCACAAGGAATTAAATCCCAGAGACAGAGACAAATCACAAAAATCCCACCAAATAAAACAAATACGAGGATGCCTTTTGATTATTATGATGTTGCAAGACTCTGACAAATCATTTCAAAGCAAAACCACGGAGTACACGTGTGTATGCTAATTATAAGCAACCAAACAATTTGCATCACAAGCCATGGAAAAGCTCTGAGGTTTGAGAAACGAGACCCTTTACGTTGTGCAGATTTGACTGGAACACATTGTGTTTTGCTTTTTTCCGCTGTCATGGACACACGTGTAACTTTTTAAAATCTAGGGATGGCAATGTAAGTCAGTCAGTCTGAAATATGTCTCACAACTATTGGATGGATTGCCATGAAATTTTATACAGACATTCATGGTTTTCAGATGATGAATCCAACTATGTTTGATGATCCTCTGGTTTTTCCTCCAGTGCCAACTGAATGTAGGGCAACCAAAAAAAAAAACTACCACAGGTCCTGGATCAAAAAACAAACAGATAAAAGAACTGCACACTGTACTGATTGCTCCCAGCAAATTCAATTTAACAGAGCAACGTGTCGATCTAATAGAGAAATAGAAAAAATGTTATACAAGAACATAATAAATATAATACATCAACTATTCACATATAAAGCATGAATCACAATCATCCACACAGGAAACTGCTTGATGAAGATTACTGTAGATTAAAATGTTATAGTGTTAGTGTGTAATGTTATAAGCTATCAGCAGGTCTTTTATCTGACCTTTTCCTCCACTGTGAAATGTTACTGAAAAGTGAAGTAGTCCCTTCACTTTCCATCTAGGTCAAAACTTGTCCAATAGTTTGATTTATGACCAAATGCCTGCAACACTAATGACATTCCCATGAGCATCAGATTGTACTTTATGTCTAAAATATGATATGCAAATATTAGCATGCTAACACACTGATGTCAGTTTAGCATGTAGTGTCCATTATCAGTGACTGATTTTCACACACTTTGCAGTAATCTTAAGTTTCTGTGAACGGCCCCACTGAAGCCATTTCACAACCTGAAGTAAACCCCACCCACCCAGTATGCCAGAAAAAAAAAATCAATAAATAAAAAGGAAAAAAATAACATGTCTAGATCCATCACTGTTAAGGCTGATTTATGGTAGGTCACTCAACACTTTGTTGTGTTGCTCAACAGAAATTAAAAGAGTCACGCATCATTTTCAATTTATGCTTCGGTGAGCTAGCTAATTAAACTAGGATGTTACAAGTTATCTAAAGTAACAGACCAAAACATCAATTAGGAAGTTCAGAGAAAACTACAATTTCCATGGTGACATTAGTAAAACTACTCAGTCACGTTGCACGACAAAATATGACAAAATTCTTCAGGTGTGCGACATGAAAGGAAAAATCACTTCTGTTGAGCGACACAAAAATGTTGAGCAACTTACCATAAATCAGCCTTTTTTGCTGCTGTTGCTAGGGTTTTTTTTTTTTTTAATTTTCTTAAGCTGCATTTATACTACTTTAAAGTTTCTCAGTCAGTCTGTCTGTCTTGCCTTCTAGCATGCCTGTCTATCTACCAATCTGTCTGTCTGTCTGAGCTTCTCACACCTGAAGAGCCTGTTTGCTCAAGCTTCGCTCAAGCCTGTCAACAAGCACAGGAAACTCCTCCCTGCGTCTCTTTACCCTACTTTTTCTCTTCTACTCTTCTCTCCCCCTGTAACCCCCCCCCCCCTCCCGTCCCCCCCTCCCGTCCCCCCTTCCTCGCCACCTTCCCCAAACACTGGTTTGATTTATGGTCCTGTCGAGCTACCTGGCCCAGGACGACAGGTTATTTCCATTACTGCTGGGATTCTGTAATAAGGGGATCCGATGTAATGGCATAGCACGAGGGCCAGCTGTCTTGTCCCAGCTGAGCAACAACAACAGACCTCCAGAGAGCAAAAATATTCATATAGTTCCGCAACACTCAGTGTTGTTGGGTTTATCTGTGGTTACACGTGTTTTCGGCTACGTTTTTACTCATCAGACTTTGAGTGATGTGATGTTTTGTAATCTCTTTCTATAATTTATGTTTAAGTCATAAAGTGGAAATCCACCACACACAGCCACTTACGCAGGCAAACAGATAGAAGCTTGCTCACGGTCGCCCAGAAGAATCAGCCTCTGCGCACAAAGATATCAACACTGAAGCCATTTTGCGATGTATATCTAAATGTGTTTGTGTGTGAGTGACGGCGGAGAAGTGACACCAAACTGAGGGACTTTTAAGACTTTTTCACGGCTCCTCCACTGAAGCACCCCGTCTGTCAGCGAGGCAGGACGGCTCCTTTGAGGGATCGCCTGGCCTCTTTGATTTGTGTTGTTTTTGAATCTCCTGGCTTGAAGTTGCATCACTTCCCCCTCTGCGGCGGACAAACAGTGTCACTCACTTGTTGTTATCTGCGCCGCTCTGACAAAGGCGAGTTCACACATTGTTTGAAAGCTCAGCGCCTCTAACAGCTACTTCATTAAGGGTTACCTCACATGACTTTTGAAAAAAAAAAATGTTAAAGGAACAGCACCAGAAAAAAAAAAGTATGCATGCCCAGTATTGACGCAGTAATGTCCAAGGCAAGTCACAAGCCCTTGATGATGAGAGAGACAAAGCCTAAAACTTCATTAGGAAGTGTAAGATAAATTGACAGATGTTTGGCCCAGGCTGCTGGAAACTATGCTGCATAACTCATGAATAAAACACTTGGATGTGATGAGCTGTAGACCGCAGCCCACAATGAATCAACACAGTTATTAATAATGGGAAGTTGTTTATCAACCTGAAAAGGTTGATGACTTATTATTGTCGTCAGCCTGTTGACAGACGTGCTCCGCCTGCCTCTCTCTCCCTCTCTGTAAGTATGTTTACATGCATATTTATACTCCAACATTCATTAGGATTAAAAGTAGTCAATTTAACAACTGAAACATTTGTAAACACCCAATTTGTTTATAATAACCGATTGTTATCGGTAAACTGAGAAGATGATTTGCAGCAGTTTGCATTACAAATATAGCGGTTTCATGCACAATTCACAGTCTTCATAACTGGGTTTGATTTCTTGACTGTGCAATATTCATTCCCCCCTTTTTTCATAACGTCTTTCAGCAAGAGCTGGAGCAGGTTGCACCATCTCTGTTATGAATTAAGTGTTTACAAAGTAGAGATTTACTGTATGCATCAATAAATTAAAACAGACAGTTTTTACATAGATAACGCCAAAATATTGTGACAATAGTTTAACTCAGTATGAGTCCAGCAGTCACAGCTGTCAATCAACGACCACATGGCAGACATCAAAGCCACTAAGTCGTCACACTAAAAATCACTGCGTTAAAATTTTACCCAGTTTACCCAGTCAATGTAGCACCAACACAATACTGGGTTAATGTTACCCGGAAAGCAGCTGAAGACAAGAAGTTGTTTTGATCCAGTTTTAGTGTTATTTTTGATTTTACTGTCGGGTTATTTATCCAAACTGAAGCCTGGTATAATCTTCTCAACTCTTTTTAAATTTACATGACATGGTTTGTCATTGATTATTAATAACTTGTGTATCTTTTGAATGTCATATACACATCATTTTGCTTAGTGTGAACGGAGCAATAATTTCCAAAATGACCACCATCACACTTATTAGAGGGCTTGAATTTAGCGACTGAGACCATAATGACTCACTGAAAAAGACTATTAAAGAAGAAGTTGACGCATTTTGAATTGGAGTCAATTGGAGCCAATGATTTTTTGGAGCATCTAGCGGTCGTCAGCGGCACTTTTAGATTCTCTCTCATTGGCTTCAGCCTCTTGGTAACTGCCGGCCATAATAGATAATAAAGCTAATAAAACTTGCTAATATGATCTATTGAGAGTAAAGAGATAATATGAAATACGGTTGACACTTGATACTGGTAAGATTTTAAATTACAATTCGAAAAATAAAAAACATATCTCAATTACTATCTAATAATAATACTACTAACTCCTAAAGGCACATACATGTATTCTCCATGTTTTGTACATAAATAAATAAATTGATACCTTTTCATAGGACTGGCAGTTGAGACATTTCTAAGCTAAGACATTTCTTAAGTTTTATTGATGCCACTCAATTTAATAATTATAATTGAATTTAGTAAAACAAGTTAGAAAGTAGTTAATAGTTACAAAGAACTAAAGCAGGAAGGAGTCACATGCTTAGTAATGGGTTTACGTGGATGGCAGGCAAACACACATTCTGTTCATGTTCGTTAGCATTCTGAGGTGTGTCATCATAATACAGTATGTGGTTTCCATGGTAACTGTCAAAATGTGTCTGCATTTAGCTTATGTCCGCAGGAGCAAATTTTGATTGGGACTTTGAAGTGTATTTTAACCTGTTTACCGTTCCTTTGTGTCAGCGTCACGCCTTCGTGCCAGGTGTGAGCGGTACACCAGGAATATGACTTCATTAATTGGCTCTGGCACGTTACAAAACGGTTACACAATACATGAGAAAACAAAACAAAACAAAACAAAACAAAACAGGACCTCACATAGAGCGCAGACAGGATGTACTGGTTGACAGCAGACTAAACAAAAACAAAAATGGAGGTTGTGTCATTGCATCAGCATAAACTGTTTTCCTTTTACAGTATTTAGAATATATAAATAAGCACGGCGGACATCCATAATCAGGATATAAAGGTGAATATACAGTAAATATACATGCATAAGAATCTCATGCTTATGCTTAGTGAGCCGATACAGTGTCTCCAATGTATGCATAAACCTATATAGTACTTTACAAAAGTACTGTAGCTGTTCAGGAACTTCTGATCATATCACACTGTTGTCCTCAGCAGATGGAGTTCAACACAGTACACGTTGGCTTAAAAACTCTGATAAAAAGTTCAGTCTCGACCTTGGAAACAGTAGTTGATAAAACAATCTCACCGCAACGCATTAATGTAAACATGTGCATCATACATTTGTGTGTAATTTTGTATTTTTATCTTTTAAAGTTTATAGATATTGTACTTATAGTTTAAATATTTCATAGTCTTATATTTAATTCTCAGCTCTGGTCATCTTTGATGGCCAGAAGGGAGCACAAAGTAAGAATTTCATTGTACATCACACACACAGAGGATAAAGATTTGATTTGAATCAAAGGTCCACTTAGTAACTGCTAAATTTAAAAATGCGAAAACACCTAAAAAAATAAATATATTCAGCTACAAAATGGATTCAAACTCAAATGTAAAGTATTAATTGTAATGTGTGGCAAGTGTATATACAAAGCATTCAATATACTGTATGATGAAACCACTTTTTCTGCTTTTTTCACACATAAAGTTGCTTTTAAATGCTGAAAACAAATGAACAAACTCACTAGGGAAGCTAAACTCAACTATTTTTTTTTCCTAATTACTGTATATACACATATTGGTTTACAACTGTAGCTTTTTTTAGTAGTTCGTAAATTTTACTGACAACCTGTTTCTGGTTTACATTTATTTAGATTGATACTATTTTAAAAGAAATCTACCTCTGGGTCACCTAAATTGATGCACAGATACACTCTTCTGTTCTCAGACATAAATATATTATCTGTAAAGCAGAGAGTTTCCCTATTCACGGGTCATCTTTACCTTCCTTCAGCTAGTTCAGAGCCAGGCTCAGTGCGAGCCACCTGGCAGAGGAAGGCAGGCCGAGGGCGGGGAAGAAGCGTGGTGGGTGTTCTGCAGTGTCTGGGCTGGACCAGGCTAGCGCTGTCTGTGGCTCAGCGGGCGGGTGTGTGTTGTGTAACCCAAAGCTGTACTTGGATTTTTTTCCCACATGAGCTGTCAACTGGCTTCATGGCGCACAGAGAAAGAGGGAGAGAGAGAGAGAGAGAGAGAGAGAGAGAACAATAATTAATTCAATTAATTCCAACAGTGACAGTTTTCTTTATGAGGAAATAATAGATGAGGTATGTTAAACTGGAGACAAAGAGAAATATGAGATATGTTGTGTTTGTCTTGTAAAACTGGTGTTACAGCTTTATTTTTGATTCAGTAGCTGGCAAAACTACATTTCTGATATAATTTTCCTTCAACTACAAAAATACTCCCCCACATACGCAGCATGTTTATTCCTTCCCCTCTGAAAAAGCCTGTAAACTTGAATGACTAACATCAATTTGATCCTAATATACCCTATAAAGAGTTTTATGTCAGCCATAAAAAAAATGCTCCCGTAAATTAGAAGGTGTTCAGTCGGATTTACCCTCCATTACACGCTGAAATTTGTTGTGATTGTTAAAGAAAAAAAAAAAAAAACGCTGTGTAAATGAGACCAGGAATGTAATTGGTTAGAAAAGTATTGCTTTTCCAGCAAAAAGTTAGCAGGAGAAAGTTGGTGCGAGTAAAAACAAACTGTGTAGATGCAGATTTTTTTTTTTTTTTTTTTTTTACCACAACTCATCCTGCAACCGGCCCTTTCTCCTCCAGGCGGTGGTTGTACAATATGTGATGTGTGTGAGGAGAGGAGTACAAGGGGGGTAATTTAAAGCTGAATTAGGACCTTTTATACTGATGCCATATTGTCAACACGGCCCGTAAAACCTCCTCCTCCACTCCTCCCGCCCCCCTTTTCTGCCATTCTCCCTTCAGTTCCTCTTTATTTGTTCTAATTCCAGGGACCGGCTGGGTCTTGCCTGGATTTGGAGAGTGCTTGGTTTCAAAGGGTAATTGACACCTTACCTGTAATTTCATGGTTTCACTCCACCTGCCTTTGATGTCTGGGTCTTGGTTGGGGGGCGGGATGCAGAGGGAAGAGTGTCGGTGTCGGTGTGCTGCTGCATGCTCTGCCGCGAGTCTCTTCCAGCCCGCCTGAGCGTTTTCTGAACATGAATGACGTCTCATGCGAACCCAGGTTATTAAAGGAGAAGAGGGGAGAGGGGGGGGCTCCATGGGCTGCTGAAAAGCTTTTCTTGTGGTGACAAAAAGGCATATAAAGTTGTCAAAAGACAGAGGGATCAGAGATGAGTCAGGGGCAAAGATGACGACCTCTTCTATTTGAGGACATCATAGGGATGAACTTTTTGGGAATTTAGGAAGGAACAAGTTGGCATAATGTGATAAATAATAGAGAAAGATCAGTAACCCAAGACTGTTGAATATCCTGATTCAGCCTAGTTGATCCATCACCTTCATAGATTATTCTAAACTCAAGGTTCACTTACTAGCTTTAATATAAAAACAGGGATTTCCCCTATTTTTACGGCGACCTCATGTTATCACTTGACTAAAGTTCTGTACAAAGGCCATGTAATTACACCTGAGAACATGTGATATGGTTGAAAGGTTTGGAAAAAAGTGAATATTTTAACAGAGATGTGTGTCATAAGGTCAAGCCTGAACATCTAATGGTTGCCCTGGTAGTCTAATGAGTAAGGAGCAAACCACATCACCACAACATCCATGTTTGAATCCCAGCTGAAGGGCTTTTGTTGCATGTCAAACCTTTCTGTCTCTCTACAATAACCAGACAAAAAACTGATATACTCTTATAAAAAAAAGACTAAACCCCCACAACGACCTTCATAGACCATTCAATGACTTTTTAAAAATCATGCCAATTTAATTTTTATAAATATTTTTTAGACAGGACGTGCATCAGACATGATAATTACCACATAATTAGCCAATTACTTACTTACTTTTACAACATTGTTGATATGATTTCTTGTTTTTTCATTAAGGAACTTTGTCGAATCTACTTTTAGTTAAGTAATTAATTTTTTTCTATTATTTATTTTATGTGTTTATTTATCAGGGATATTACCAGAAAAAATAACTGTAAATTAGCCAGAATAAGCCTCGAAGGCTAATTTTCATCTGTTGTCCCTGGTCAGATGTTAAAAAGGCACCCTTAAATGCATGAAACTAACAAAACAAAACAAACAAATAACTCTTTAAACCTTAATCACACATGAAAAACAATAAAATCATTAACAAGTTTTGTCCTAGCAACTTGAGTCTACTAGTTGCTATTAATCCTTGGTTGTTATCACCTGAGTCTGTTTGGTTGCGGTGGTGGTGTGGTAGATGTCTGAGCGTCGTGCCTCACTCCAGTCTGCATGCTCATACATGCACGCTGACTGGAAGTAAATCGGTCACATCTTAAGTTTGAACCTTCCTGCTCGTTGTTTGACTGCAGCAAATGATAATATTCACGGAAGGAGCTGTTTTTGTACGGGGGGGATGAAAGAAACAGTCTGTGCTGGAAGCTATAGTGCTACCAGAAATTGCGTAGAGAAGCCATGAGAATTAAAATTAGCTGGATAAATGGAAAGTTTTTTTTTTTTGTGTGTGTGTGTGTGTGTGTTTGAAATGTTTAATGTGTCTGGTTAGTACAGAAGAGATGCTCCTAGCAGGGGTGAGACGAAGGCTACCTGCAGATCCAGGCGAGCAGCAATGAGTGATGAGAGGGGAGTGACAAGAAAATTGCATTTGTGCAACCATGAATCATTACAAACAACTCTTTAAAAGGCACCCCTCACTGTAATTACCTCCTCTGCGATGCTCTATTACGGGGTACTTTATTACCTTCTATTACTTTGCTGTGCCTGCCTTGGCAGATGTAGACCTCACACTGACTAACAAAGCTTGGCAGGTGAATCTACATGACTGCTTTTCTGTTTGAGTGCAAGAATAGAGACAAAAAAAAAGAGCAGCGTTTTAAAGGTGGATTACGTAATCTGTGATTTGTTGTTGATTCGAACAACGCTGACAGACCACACCACACCACACAGCAGCCTGGAACTGAAACAAATGTTAATATCTGATTTTAATAATTGACACTGATAAGTTAGCTAATTTGAGCACAGGTGTCAAATGAATAAATTACGTTTGCCCTTGTAAATAACAATAAAGCTGCAGTTGTTTGGTTTTTGGGTTTAAAGGATCGACTCACCCACATCTCCACCCACTGTGTTTCTCACTTAACTCCAATAGCCAAGCAGATAGTTTTGGTTTCATTTGCTGAAATCTTGAGATGTCAGCTGTTGAAACTTCAGCTGAAAGTGAAAGTGAACTGAACTTGCTTGCTTTAAGCCCTCCGCAAAATGAGAACTTTTCAGACTGGCTATAACGGTCAATACTATATTTTTTACTCTGGAATAATATTAACTAAGAGTCTATAATATACAATCCACATTTGTTTCCTCAAATGCATTACGCATAAATGTATTATTGTGGTTATATACCTTACCTACTACTAGTTAACGCTAGCAAGGTAGCTAAATACATAAGTTAAAGGACCAGTGTGTAATATTTAGGGGGATCCACTGGCAGAAATGGAATATAATATTCATAAATATGTTTTCATTAATGTATAATCCCATGAAAATAAGAATCATTGTGTTTTCATTACCTTAGAATGAGCCCTTTATATCTACAAAGGGAGCGGGTCCTCTTCCACTGAGACCGCCATGTTGCACCGTTACGTTTCTACAGTAACCCAGAACAGACTGCGTTTTTTGCGAGTGTCGCGGTCACCGTAGGTTTTCCTACATGGTTGGAAAGGGAGGGGTTGAGCGGAGGGGTATTCAGTTGGTTGCCATCTGCAACTTCACCACTAGATGCCACTAAATCCTACACACTGGTCCTTTAACAGTTACTTAAAGGAATAATTTGGGGAAAAACGCTTATTTTGCTGAAAATTAAATGACAACATCAATACCACTCTCATATCTGTTTGTTAAATATGAAGCTTAAGCCAGGAGGCGATTAACTTAGTTGACCATAAAGACTGGAATTAAGGGGAAACAGCTAGCCTTGCAACAAAGATAAAACAACAAAGCTACCAGCACCTCTTATGTTTGTTATATCTCTTTTGTTTTGCTTCTTATTCTTGGTCTAAAACCAGAATGACAATTTGTGGTTGTGGTTATGTGCCGAATTATTTCTTGGCCAAGCAGTGACTTCCTGGAGTCTGCGCTGGTTGCCTGGCAACCTCATGGTGATCACAACTCAGCAAGAAAGCGAATAAGCATATTTCCTAAAATGTCAAGCAGTTACTTTAAATTAATTTAGCATAATAAATCCAGGGGAAATGGTGCTATATTTATGTACATGCACATTACACACTTTTTGACACTTTTTGCATGAGCCGGTCACACCCTGGTGACACAATGTGAGTACAGGTGCAGAGGACAGTCCGCTCTGGTTGACAATCGCAAACCAATCATTGCTGGTTGATGTAAAACGCATCACTGCCGGTGGGCCAGTGTGGGAAAGTCGACACCAGATTTTAAAACTCCTGTATACTGTGAAATACAGAGATTTACCTGATGGTGATTGGCTTAATCAGCATTGTGTGAACTTGTTTGGCAAAGGCTTGAATGTAACAGACGTCCATTTATATGTAAAAGTCACTGCAGCTTTAAGTAATCACTTAATTCAGCAAATGTGTATCAGCATGCCTGCATTTTGTGTTAGTGGACAGAAAAAACACATAAAATATGTAAGATTTTAATGTGTGCTTTTATTTTAAATTTAATTTGATCTTTTAATATACTGTATATGTGCCTTTAATTCTCACATTTAATGCATTAACTTTTATGATACAAGTATATGTGTGTATATAGTTTCTACTTTAACTATCACTTTAACACTTAATTCAAGGCTAGACTGTATTTCCACTGGAATGCACTGTTAACAATGAAATCGGTGAACCATTCGAGGCAGACTAAGCTGATCACAGAAAAGTGGATCGTACAGTGAGAACAGGAGAGGGGGGGGGGAGAGGCAAACTGAGGAAACGCAGAATGAATGAATGAATGAGTGAAAACATATTGGTCATCCTGAGTTCAGCCCCTCTCCCCCACTGTGAGCCCCGAACCACGGGCTGCTTCACTGCCTCGCTACCCGGGCTCCGCTGGGCCGCTGGGCAAAAATCCAGTTTTCTGTCCAAATTACCAGCTCCGCTTTGCAGAAGAAGGCCAGCGGGGTGAGAAGATCTCACCCTCCACCCCCCTGTCTGAACCCCTCGCTGGCCCGGCGCGAAGCTGACGGAGCGTCGCGGATGGCCCTGGATTGCACCTGCACTGGGGGGTGGGGGGTGGGGGAGGGGGGGAGGGGTGCTTTCCAGCTCTCCCCTCCTTTGGTTCACACACACACACACACATACACACACACACACACACACAACCCCCAGACCATAACTCTCTTTCCCTTTCTGTGCATGAGTTTCAATCAGGTGGCCTACAAATTCACTAAGACTGAAGTTGCTGCAGACTCCGGTAACTGTTCAGACAGAAAGCTGCTTCTGGGCAACAATCTCATGAATTTAACAGGTGACTGTGTTTCAAAGTTAGAGAAATAATTATTCAACAGAATTTCCACTTGTGAGTGGAAAATTATGACCTGATACAAGCAACTGATTTTGTACTTGATAGTGTCAACCTGTTAGCTTTCTAACCATAAATCATAAAAGTGTTGCCAGATACGACAACCTTGATGACCCATTTTTGTTGGGTTTTGCAACGTTTGGTTACTTTATCTTGTATCCTATTTCTTTTAACCTGTCTTACTTACTTCTTCTTAAAAGTGAGCCTTCTGTGGTTGCAAGGAGGAATAATGTGATCCCACCGCTTCAGCAAGAAAAGTACAATATTTTCTTGTAGAGAACTTATTTAATTTGTCTAAAAAAACATTTCTGTACATATTCTAAGATAAAATATATTTTTGATATATTTGTTGCTATTGTGGACAGTCAAGTTTGAGCTGATTTATAGTTTCAGGGAGCAGCAATGACACAGTGCAGCTAGAAACACTAACATGAGAAGCAAAAGACGTTTCAATCATACAAAATTTGCCACACAAAGGTGAGATTAATACGATATTAGAAGTGTTTTAAAACATGTTTTCCACTTTCACGGGAGAAAAGACTTCAAGTACAAAGTCTCTGGGGAACTTCTCAATGTATTAAAAAGCAGAGCCCCCTTCTTAAACTTTGCAGCTGGAAGCATCTGCTGGCATCTCCGAACATGTGCATGAATGAAATACTCATGACTAGTCACCCCGGATTAGCTTGTGAACTAAAATGTCCGTCTTTAAGGTATTCAGCGTCATTTAAGAAGTGTCATTCTTGTTTTTTTGGTGTGACTCTTTACTCCTAAATGTCTCCCAGTAGGAATCATAGTCTTCCCTCGGAGGTTCGGAGCACCGGGGTATCATGGATGACGGGCGGCTTCCCGGGGTTTTGCTGTTTGTCTTGGCCCTGCCTCAGGGTTGGGGGTTGTGTTTACCTCATAACAAAAAGCAACATGGTTTTGATGCTCTGCCAGTGTGCTGCTGTCTAAACTGTAAACAGTACACACACACACACACACACATACACATACACATACACGTGCACAAGCGCGCGTGCACACACACACACTCACACACACACACATCTACCGCTGAAGCAGCCACTCCCCTTCCTATTCCATCTCTCCTTCTCTCTGTCTCTAAGTTTTTGGTGCTTCCGACTATTTATACACACATACCAGTTTACCCCTCTCTGATTACCACTATTGTGGTGCTCTTGAGCAAGGCACTTAACCTCTAATTGCTCCAGTTAGGCTCAGTGGCCAACAGATCAGACTTGAGGCTGTACTGGGCAGCTTCCAGGTGTGAGTGTTTTCCAGACGGCCATTTGTTTTGGTTTCATTACAGTGTGAAAATCAACAAACCTGAATCTTACAGTTAACAATCCCTCAAAGTGAACATTTAATCCAGTTTAAATGTGCCCGGTAATGCAGTTGTGAGTTTGAATCCTCGTTCTTTTGGTGCAGTGAAGGATGTTCCTCATTTTGGACTTCAGATCCCTTTTCAGAAACATTTTCTTGTTTCGGTTTGATTTCTCATCATAATAGTTTGTGAATGCAATGCTGTCAGACAGCTGCCTCTTAAATCTTGGTTGTGGATTGTCTCTTATTATACACCACAAAGTTGACTTTCTAAGTTGACCCTGCTCTCTGCTCCATTACCAAATGACAATATTGAAGCTTTGATATAAATAAATAAAGACTATAAGAGAATTATTTTTGATGGATTACCAATCTTTACCAAGTTTCCAATGTCTGTAAGATGATGTTTTTGTGGAAAAAGTACAATTGTTTAATCGGGTTAAACTTGCATAACTTCTAGCCGGTTGTTTAATAATCATACCCTCTGCTTTAAAATCTTCCTCACTTCAGTAGGCTAATTTTCTCTACCAAGCCGATGGTGGTAATGATGATTAATAACCCTCTAAAATAATCTTTTAGCGTTCCTACAGGCAGCCAGTTCTCTTTCTTCCCCTCCAGGATCTCAGTCTGTGGCCTCAGTCAGCCGCCATGACCAAGAGCTGACCAGCAGCTCGGCCGTGACCTCAGAGCAGACACTCAGAGCAGTGAACCCAGACAAATGTGGGCGAGGAACCTCAAAACCAGTCATCCTACAAGACACACACACACACACACACACACACACACACACACACATACGCACACTAACCCCACTAATGTGCCTACTTGAAACCATCAGGAATGATGCTCACTCTCAAAGCCCGTTCCCAATCCTTCCCCTCACACACACACACATACAAACTCATACACACCCCACTCCATCCCTTTCCCCTTCCCCATGCCAGTCACCCTCACCCCACCTCACTGAACGCCCCTCCAACCCCCCAGCTTTTACTTTGCCATGGAGGCTGATTCCGCCCTCTGGATGAACCTTTCCCCGGGACCCTGAGCTCAGAGGGGGCTGGATTAGAGGATGGATGTAGGAAGGGTGTGTGTGTGTGTGTGTGTGTGCATGTGTGTGTGTGTGTGTGAGTGAGAGTGTTTGTGTAAGTGAAGAGGGAGGCTCAGATAGATAGATAGATAGATAGATAGATAGATAGATAGATGTAGTGCAGGAACATCACAGAAGCAGGACATATACCTGTGTGCTTTAAAAGCTTTTCATTTTAGATTTACTACTAAAATTTCTGCAAGCTGAGTGTTGAAGGGATGATCAAAGCAAGAATAACATCTCAGTTCTCATGTATGTTGAAAGTATGTTAATATGTATGTTTAACTGATTTTGGAAATGCATACCACAGTCTGGTACATTTTCCTTTCTCCCATCTGACACCTACCATAAGTTAACATATAAAATTTGTATTTTGTCTTTAATTTTCACACAAATGATGTAATGTTTGTTTGAAGCAGTTATCCTGTAAATATTGATGGAGACTCAAACATCATTACCTCTACTTATATAATATAGGTACATGAATAAAGAAAGTCACTCTATTAAAAATACAAAAGACAAGAAGTCATTTTAAAATATGCTCTTAAGAGCTTTAAGGAAGGAGAAATTTTAACTGTATTAGAATAGTAGTTTCATAATTAGGACCCCTCGACCTGAAAATGAACTACTGACTGTCAGATGTTTGGAAAGATGAAGGTTTTATGATTGTCTGGTTAAATCAGAGTGAATCTGAGAGTTAGTTTCCTGAAATGAGCTGGAATATTACGCTCTTTGAGTTGTATCAGATATATAAAAGTACATATTTGGAAAATGTGAATATCATAGATTGAGCTGATGGGGAGCAGTGTTGCAGGTTTGAGTGAGTTGCAATACTGATAAAACGTTTTTGTCGAAGTGATGTAGGTTTTGCATGTATCATTAGTTTAGAATGAGAAATTTGTATTGTATTATTATATATTAACAAAGACAGTTAATTGGCGTTAATTTATTTGCTGTTAGTTTTGTAGAAATCTCAAAAGAGTGAATAAAATCAGCTTGATATTTGCACAAACACATTTTTCTAAATTAAATTATGAATGTTAATAAAAGAAGTGGGAGTTTTTTGATAGAGTATACGGAAAACATTTGTTTAACAAACGTGATAGCTCAAGTCATGAAGGTAAAGACTTTATAACCCCACCTCGACATACAACCACACACACACACACACACCTCCACCACCAATCTCTTCTACTGAACCACAGGGGCTCCTCCCTGGACCACCTCCACCCCCCCCCCCCCCCCCCCCCCCTCCCACCTCCCACTTCATGCACCTGTTCACAGGTCTGTCCATGCCTGCAGCATTCGTCCAAACACACATACAGACTTACACACGCACAAACGCTGACATCTTTAATACCCTGAAAAACCCTGAAAAAAGCTTCAATATTTGGGTTTCCAGACAGTAATTAGACACTGTCCATATAAACACAGACTTCCTCACATTTGATTTAAGTTCCTGCATATCAGCACATTGGATTCAGTATTTTGTGCAGCAGCAGAAGTTCAGAATTCCCTCCTGGTGACAAATGAGAGATTGACACATAGCTATGAGCGTGAAGTCTGTTCTTCCCTTCCTTGTCTCCCTCCCTGCCAAGGCTGTGTGCAAGAATTAGCGCCTCAGACAGACTGCAGTGCCAAGGCCTCCTCTAACCCCTTGATTTTCTGCCTGGAGGTGTCGGGACTTGTTCAGGAGATGTAATGTGCTTTAGGAAGGTTCCCTCCTCGGTCTCAACATGCAGCGCGAAGCTTCGCTCTCATCAAATACATTTTGATCAAAGATACAGAAGAAATACACACTGCTGGTTTTATTAACACAAATATGTGATGAAATATATATCTGTGTTCACAAAAGGAATATTTACTAGACTGACACTAATGAGTCATATTTCTATACGGTGGTTCTGAAACTGGGGTGAACATAGATTTTCTCACACGCAGAGATAGAAGACTTTATTAATCCCAATGGGAAATTGCAGCGTTATAGCAGCCGAGTAAAACTTGAACCTTAAACCAATCAAACAACACAATGACACACAAAGAGGTAATAGTAAAAGAACAATTAAAACACAAATAACTAATATTAACTTAACTACAATTTAAAACTTGGTCCATATTCTAACTTAAGTTTGAACAGTGCTGACATATAAATAAAATGAAGAAAGAAAAAGACTTGATGCACATTATTTTTCACTCTAATTTTTATTGATTTGTTTTTTTAATCCACATATTAACAGGAGGTGACAATAAAATACAATTTTACAAGTATGTTGCACCTGTATAATGCCTGTATTTGTAATTTTTGTAAACCTTAGAGTAGTAGGCAGTACTTTGAGTCAATTAATATACAGTATGTAAAGTTAATTGAAGCTGCAAGAGGCTGCTTTGCACATTGGTGACCCCAAAAGACAGGAGCAGGTAATTGAAAGAAAATAAAATGCATGTTTCATGTTTATGCATAGAAATTTGGATTAAAAACTTTAAAGAAGTTCATCTACATTTCAAACTATTCAGTGACTTTTCTAAACAAGCCCAACATTGAGCTGATATAGTATGTTAATGTTGAATTGTGCTGTTAATTGCTGTTGTAGTTGCAGCTGATGGGGGGTCCAGTTTTCTAACAGGTGCTCCATTGTTTTGGGACGAGGCAGAAAGTCATATTTTTGCCAAAGCACAATGGCTGAACCAAAGGTGTTACAGTTTGTTTTGTTGTTTCCTAGGGGGCAATGAGAGCGAGTTCACCTCTCCTTGATCTCCCCCTCTGTTTACCTCCCCCCCTGCCCCTCTACCCTACCCCGTCGTCCCTCTGTGAGCCAGGCCGTGGGCGTCCAGGGCTCTGAGGTCCATGCAATAACAATAGCTGGACTGTGCTGTCCTGAGTCCCAGTCCCACACAATGACCATGTCCATGTCGATTAGCGTGGGGTGGCGGCGGAGCCTGTCCGGCCGGGGCTAATAGCTTATTACGCAGTGTAAAGTGACAGTGTGATCTGGAGAGGTGCCAGCGGAACAGGCCCAATTAGAGAAAAGAGAGGAGGAGGGAGTGTGTGTGGAGGGGGGCTGGAAAGGGGGGGGGGGGAGGGGTGTGTTGGTGGGAGTATCGGGGAGGGGGTGAGGACGAGGGCAGCGACGTGCATTCCTCTGAGCTTCGGTCTAATTCGCCCATGATGGGTTCCCTGGGGACTGACACCCTCCTTCGTCGAAAATATTTGAGTATCCTTCTGCTCTGTTGTTCCAAAACACACATCTGAAACAAACCCCAAACACACTCACAGGCTACGTTACCACTGCACAGTTATGGGTAAACAGCGCTGTTTACTTGTTGATACAGTCTGAGAAATGGGACATAGAGACCATGGAAGTATAATATTCTTATCTTCACCAATACAACACAATGCAGAATACACTTTATACAGTATGACTGGGTGGTTAATGACAATTAAGTTTAAGCTTACATGATCAGCTGATGGGCTTACGCAGAGAAGCTTACACTGGGTGATAAAGTAAAATGAGCTTAAAGAAGCATTCTGGTGTTTTTTTTTGTTAATTTTAGTCCATTCATCACAAACCGCATTCTGCTGATTTTCAAAAGCATACTGTCCTTTTCCCCGAGTATTTTCCCACCATCCCAAGGAGCCATTGTTTTCTTGCACCGGTGCATGTACTCTATGACATATACATTTTCTAGCTAACTGACTGTGACTGACTGAACCGTTTGCCACTAATTTTCACGACTTTTAACCACTCCAAAAGATTGTTCTGTTTTTCCCGACATGCTGCTCTAATTAACTGTCTCGAAGCGAACGCGCGATGTGATCGACCGATCAGAGACGAATCAGACAGATCCTAACACATCTTTTCTCATGATCAATTTAGTTACAAGACAATTGTCTAAACAGTTGCCTTGTTAAATGTGTTTATATTTCATGTATGATTGATGTGTTATATCAACTTTTTAGCCCCTGAGGGTTAGAGTTATATTTCATAAAAGTGTACATAATTGATATGACGTTAGCGGAGGCGGTCTGTTTCAGGTGAGGCAGCATGCCTTTGCTATTATACGCTGCAGGAAATAATAAAGAAAGAGGAATATAAATCCAGTCTTAACATCAGCGATCAGCCTGATTCTAGATGGTTCTTCCATTACAGTTTTCTCTCTCTCAACCCAACCGGTCGAGGCAGATGGCTGCACACCATGAGCCCGGTTCTGCTCGAGGTTTCTTCCCGTTAAAGGAGAATTTTTCCTTGCTGCCGTTGCCAAGTTCTTGCTCATGGGGGAATGTTGGGTCTCTGTAAATTAAAGAGTTCAGTCTAGACCTGCTCTAATGTGAAAAGTGCCCTGAGATAACTTCTGATTTGGCGCTATATGAATAAAATTGACTTGACTTGACTTATTGAATTCGTTCTTTCTAATAAGTTATTATTTGACTTGATTGACTTCATTATATTGAACATTATAACATTATATTGAATTTCAATCAGTTGAATCAGTAAAGCTATCGATCTCAACATTGCAGCCTGAAATTAACCTAAAACATGTGCAGACCAATGACCGAGCCTGCTTGTCAGAGACGGTCCAAACAGAAGCACTGTGTTCAAAATGACCATACAGTCGGTCAAATCACTTCCACAACTTAAAGTTGTGGAAGTGATTTGACAAGTTTCCACAGATGTTTCGGTGATTTTTTAAAAACTTTTCACCATTGTAAACACAAGGAATTAATGACAGCACCCATTGTCCAAAAATAACCAAACTACACACTTTTTATAGCCATCTTTGTCTACAAGGAGTTTGTCTCTAATACTTAAATTATACATTTCGGATGGAGTATCCCTTAAGGATCCTTGTGATTATTGATTGTGACTTGAAGAGCTCTCTGTGTTCAGACACCTGTCTACTTTATTGAATTACCCCCCTAGACCCAAGTAGACCTTGTATGTCTTGGTATGTTGATGGCTGTCTCTTGATTTAAATTAAAAAGAATTTGGGCTGTCTTTTATTTATTTTTTTCTGTTTGTAACTTGTCCAAATAACTGAAGTCTGTTTGATTCTTCTGTACTTGTTCTCACAAACCCGTTTCATTACTTTGTACAGTCAACAACAATAAGAACTGTTAGTAAAACCAGCTACCCAAAGCTTCACCACAGCTTTACAACACTTCATCAAGTCATCACATACTTTAACAGCGGAGACACAATACTTCCCCATTGGTGGATAAACCGGAATAAAGCTATTGTAACAAAGTGTTACCAGGATTTTTCTCAATGGGATGTGGAGTCTGTCAGTTCGATGTTTAAGCTCCGGGAGGAAGAACAACAGAAGGGGTTAATGTAATCCATTTCATTCGTGGGGGCCTCTAATAACTGGTCTCTCCCTGCATCTCCATTGGCCCGCGGAGTTTCCATTGTGCTGGCCGGTGCAGGTGTGGGACATGCTTTGTTGATCATAATCCCCCAGGCAAGGGGAGAGGCTTTGAGTGTGTTTGACGTACCCCACCGGCAGGCCCTTTGCTCCTCGGCCGCCGAGCAGCCACCGTCTCCAGCCGCCGCTCATGGGATCCGACAGGCGGAAAAATAATGAATAACACCTCAACCCGGAGCTGACCTGGCTCCAATTCACCAGCACCACACGAGGGGTAAACGAACCACTTAATTGAGCCTTCCAGGATCAAATCATACTCAGGACCCCCCCAAGCCACCCTCGCGATCAACCCACCCCCTCCCAGCCTTCTTCCCGGACACAACCCATCAAGATGTTTTCCTACACACCCCCCACCCCTCACTCTCTTTCTTCCACTTATGCACTGTCTTCTGTTTTAAAGTTTATGCAGACCATCTAACATCTAACAGAGGCATGGTCACTCCTAGGCAGGTAAAGTGAACGATACAGCTACATAAACTCCTCATCAAACATTTTTTGCCAACATTTCTTTTCAGAAATATATTCATCAAAAATATCAGATAGATAGACTGATGTATTCTTTGGTTTTCAACACATAAAGAATAAAGGAAAGGTACACATTTTAAAGAGCACTAATGCAGCTTGTATTAATACTTCTGACTGAAACAAGGAGCTCAGTTGCAATCAGATGAACTAAAGATTTGTGTATGTCTACTAACAAGTGGTCATAGAGAGGACTGTTCTGTTTTCTTTTCTTTTTTTGAGGCCACTTCACTAAGTAAGGCTGCACCGGTCAAGAGAATCCCAGTCCTCCCAGGTGAGACACCACAATGTCAGTCAAGGTCACTTGTCCACCCAGAGAAGGTGACAAATCAAAACTTCACAACAGTGGGCCAAAAAGCAGCGAGAGAAAGTTGGACTCACTAACGTACTTGTGTCATTCTTTTGGTAAAAAGCATCGCCGACTGGCCGAGTCGGTGATCCTGAGTTTGCTGTTTGCAAATTAAAGCCAACAAACTATAAGATTGTTGCCTCAGTTAGAGCCACCTCAGTGCTAAGTTGCCTGTTTCACCTTAAGGTCAGATTGGTAGTATTCAGTCACTTCAAACAAGAATTTTAAGTCTCACTCTACTCAAAAATGTGTTTTGAATTGACTTGAATGTTTGAGCTTCACTGTGCAGAGTGATGTACTGTATGTGTGGAGTTTGACATTTCATGATTTCACATTTGTGGTTGACTTTTCAGTCAAGTCAATTTTATTTGTGTAGCCCAATATCACAGATTACAATCTGTACAGCAAAACAACATCCTCTATCCTTAGACACTCGATTTGAATAAGGAAAAACTCCCCTCAAAAACCCTTTAACAGAGAAAAAATGGAGGAAACTTTAGGAAGAGCAACAAAGGAGGGATCCTCCTCTCAGTGAAGTAGTGTGTCCAGCAGTTCAACCTTTGAAAAGGGACATATTTGCATAAAAATGCATGCATTCTGAATTAATATCTTTTCAGTCTTTCAGGAAAACCATGTCAGACACAAATGATTATTCCAAGTGGAGTATTTTTAAGTCTTAAAGCATGTAGAGGGGATTTTTAGCTACGATCTAAATAATCATTAAAGACAAATTGTTATGTATCTTCCATAACGTGGTCTAAAAATCTGGTTTGTCCTGGTTTGACTGATGTCTGTGTCCTCAAATGAGCCACCAGCCTGACACAAATATCACTCTGCTGTCCTCATTTAACATCACAGTCAGAGCTCCTTGATGAAGTTGACCCCCTTCTCGTGAAATATGCTGACAAGACCGAACAGTTGCTTTCTGTGCTCCCTCTAAGATGTTTCTCATTAGCGAGGCATCACGTCTTCCCCCGTCCATTATCAGAGGAGTAATTTGGGTTTGGGATCCTCCGGGGTTGTTTTAGGACACGAACCTATACAATCACCCCTCAAAATAGCACCTACGTTGCATGTTCAACCTGCTTCCCAGCCGGACCAACAATGGTGCTTTTCAAATGTCACCCAAAAGAGCCGTGTGGGTGCCAAATTAGGACGGGGTGCCCGATGTTCCGGGCACAAACGAAGGTGATCAAACAGAGCCCGGGTCAGTGGATCCACTCTAATTGTGAAGTTCACACTTGGCAGTAGGGGTCTTCATTCAACAGACATTGGTGCAGTCTGCCAGAGTGGAAAAGTTTTGGAACCGCTTGTGCAATGCATACAACCGGGTTTGACGTCTACAGTCAGAACTGGGTCATCAAATTTTTGTTCAAGAGTCATGATAGTATTAGAGAGCAGACAAGAAAACTCTCATTTCAAGACTAACAGATTGGTAAAATAAGTGTTATCTGATCCATATTTTGAGAAAATTATCACAACAGTATGAGTCTTTAGATATAAAGTTTTGTTTACAAAGAGCTAAATTCATAGGCTGTAATTAGTAGGTCAAAGTATGGTTAATTAAACACGGGCCACATAAGTGTATGACATGAGGTGAAATACCATATATTATTATTAACATATGACAAGTTAGGTTTTTACTATTAAACTATATTACAATATTGTCTTGATTCTCTATCAATAGATTCTTGATATTGTCTTGATTGATAAAAGTGACACAAGCGTGAACAAAGCCGATTCCTAAAAGTACTTTTTAAGCACTTTTTAAAATGCACTGAGGGCAGAAACAGACACAAACCGCATTATCTGAGATGATGGGAAAGTACTATCATCTCAATTTCACAACATAAACGCTTAAGTACCTTGAACACATGCATGATGTGATTTATAAGCAGCAAAAACTAAATAAATGATCAAATCATTGTTCCTAATCTGCACGCTGGGTGGCAAATATTTGCCGAGGGAATTTCTCGATGCCTCGTTTCTTAGTAGGAACAAAGCAAGATGGCCTCCTCTCAATTTGGGGCAAACACTGCCGCAGAATGGAGACAAAAGAGATGCTTAAACCCCGTCAGTCTAAGGGGGATATCTTCACCTCTCCTCAGAGAGTCCCTAATTGATACATGGGGATTGGCGTGAAGGACTGAGGACAATGGTTCTATTGTTTCACTGTTTTCTGAATCAAGACGTCTGTCAAACTTGCAGGGAGTTTGGCTCACGTCCAAACTTGAACTTTCTGTCTTGATTTTGCCGAAAGCTTCTCTTGTGCGCGTCTGTGGCGCTGGAGGACATGATAGAGGAGATCAGGTGTAATGTGAGAGAATGCAGTTTTCATTCAGAATTGATAAATGCACTTTTAAAAAAAAAAAAAAAAAAAAATATGACATGTACTCTGAGAAAGATGTCAAAGTAACATACAGGATGGTGTGTGCATGAAAAGTTTTGCAATGTTTAGCATTTGGGTGTAATCTGTTGAGGTTTTTCTTTTATAAAAAAATAAAATTGGGAAAAAATTGTCTCCTTTATAATGCCGCACAGATAATCATAATTTGTAAATAGAACATGATTAAACACAGATACTGTGTAATTTAGGGAAAATAGGAATTTCCTTGAAAGAAAAGCTTAACTTACACCCATATAAAAATGTATTCATTATTCAATTATTATCTGAAACTTTATTTACCATACTAAAAGACTCCTTGCACGCAATTAATTGGAATTAATCAATTGGAAGTGTACCAGTTGAATACTGTTTCCCCACGATTAGTATTAAATTACATAGTTCCTTCCCCTGAAATTATAGAGAAGCTACTGAACCGTAAAATGAAGCATTACTGTAAATACTTCTTGTGTTTATAACAATTCTTGCAATGATATTAATATATTTCTTCATTTAATAGAGCTTCTATTTTGAGCTGCTCTTATTCAGGGTAGATTAAGTGAGTTAAAGTGTAGATAATTACATGTTTTTCAGCAATAAGATGTGTGTATCATCACTCCTTGAACACTGATCCTGACAGCAGGAGCTGCTGATTTAACATTATAAAAGAAAGAAGCAGATTAAAATCGTTCTAGTTGCATTTGAAGTTTAAGTGAAAAGTAAACTTGACACCAGGCTGTGTAACACAGAGGGGATAGGTTTAAGAAATTGTAAATATTAATTAAAAAAAAATGTAGTTCAAAACCTGTTCTGTGACTTTAATTTAGCTAAAGTGACACTGACAGAAAGAGATTCAGTTTCACAATTATAAAAACACGTGTAAATATTTCTGAATATACTCATCTAATATATATAAAAAAACACATACATTAAGAAAACAGCAGCCTTAACTAATATGTACACAGTGAAAAGATCCTGCAGAACCAAGACTATATAATGTAGGAGTGTTACTGTAGTAAATGGTAAGAGTCTGCATTCAATTGCAATGGAGCAAAAGTAATTAAATATGGTATTAAAGTAAATCTATGGGTATGCATTCAAATTATAATGCATAATAAAGCACTGAATACACAGATGCATGACAATACAATAGAGACCACAGGATATTTATTAATAGTCACAGTTGAAACTGCCTGTAAGCTGTATGTATGGTATAAAGATTTTTAAAAAAAAAGACAATAATAGATACAAAAGCCGTTCAATGATTGTCACATTGAATCCTGAGAGAAACCATGATATAGCATATAGTTTTTAATATATATATTTATGACATCTGGGTTTTAGTGATACTGTTTTCGGCACATTTTTGTAAGCTAACATCATTCACTTCTTGCTTTAATCAAACTATGTTCAGACAACAGTAGAAAAAAAAAAAGCCTATTAGCATAAATAGCATAAATAGTTACAAACTATCTTTTATAATTTACAAAAATACACATTTGTAAAGTCCACATGTATTTACACGAGCGTTAGTGCTGTGGTTTCAGTCAACATGGAGGATATAAAAATAAGGCAAGCCCCGTCTCGGATCATATTTGTATCAAATCAATTGTAAATATTTACTGCATTTGGAAACTTAATATACAGGTAACCCCTTTATAAACAGGGCGCTTTCATCTCATCTCATGTGATTGTTGTTTTGAGGTAACGGCGGTCTCACAAAGGCAACTTTGGCAGGTTTGTTGTTGATTATGAATGAACAGTGTCGACATACTGTATGTAATCAACTGTAAGAATTTGGCCGCTCCAAACAGATATGGGCTAGATTTGGCAAAACTGGCAAAAATATCAAACATACATTTATATCTTAAACAAGACTTAGACAAGAGTGGCTTTGACTACAAGAGTACGGAAGGTTTCTGTTGAAACTGCCAAAAAAAAAATGTAAAAGAGATGTTTAAAATATCAGAAAAGATGTTGTCTTACTTTGCAAGTATATTTTTTTATCCTTAAGAGTAAAATAGGAGCTTAATAAAAAAGGAAAAAAACAGATAAGTGCTCATTTTTTTTGTTTGACGGCTGATGTTTCCACAGTTTGAGACTGCTTGAGTGCTTGTCAACTTAAATCAAGCGTAACTAAAATACTTTATGTTCTCTAATCTCTCCGGAGTACAGATCAGTGAAGGGAGTGTTGTGATGCAGAGAGGACGCTGCTACCCAGCCTGCACACTGACCTCTCTGCTGAAACGCATGTATGCATGTGTGTGTGTGTGTTTTTTTTTTTCAGTGGGATTCACATAGCATCAAGTCCCTAAAACAGTGTGAAGTTGTGGTCAAGCAGCTCCTATAGCTCTGTCCCTTCCCTGGGGTAAATCAAACTGTTGACACTGAAGCTGTTGTAGAAGTGGCTGTTGAACTGTCCGCTCTGCCCGCTGCCAAACGTGTTGTAGTACACTCCACGGTTGAAATGCAAGCCCTCACCGTGCTCTGACGCTCCCGTGTCCTGCCCGCCGTGGTTGGGGTGGTAGGGGCTCAGGGCCGTAATGTTCCTGTTCGACAGCTCGTTCACAAGTCCCAGTGAGCCCTGCCGGTTGGGGGCCCCCGAGCTGAGCGTCGACATGCTGCTGTAAAAGTTATTAAAACAAGGAGCGGCCGAAGCCAGTCCGGGTGGTGACGATGACGCCGTTGAACTCTTGTGGTTCTCGTTCATCGCCTCCATCTCCGGGGAGGACGGCCCAAGGAGCTGAGGGCTGTCTGAGGGCTTCAGCGAGGCCGCCATCGCAGGCCTGCCATCCTCAACCTTTGTGGCCCCCGCCGCTGACGCCGCCACCGCCGCTCCGCCCGCGCTGCTCGGATCTGACCGCCTTTTCCTTTTCCTGCGAAAGTTTCCGTTGTCAAACATCTTTTCACAGTTTGGGTCCAACGTCCAGTAGTTTCCTTTTCCTGCGTTTAAAGATGAGAAACATAATATTTTTAACATTTTATAAAATGGATATTTCAGATTTGGTTGAATGAAGCTTGATGGAAAATGTGCGGCCTAGTTTGTCTAAGATAAACAGTCCAAATAAAATACAACCCTTCTTTTTACTTGTTAGGTTTTTCAGCTTCCTGCCAACTTATGACTATATATCAAAACTTAATCTCAGCAATCTTTCAGAGTGACTTTTATCCGCTGTTATCACCATGAACAAATCAAAACAAACAAGTTTTTTTTTTTTTGTCATTTTTATTATATATCTGTTTGTATCCTGGAAGCCGGTTTAGAGAATTTTCTGGATCACTTGGCTCTCTGCAGAGAACAATAATGAGTAACACCTCTCCTGGGCTGACTGTCATTCTAGTCTAGACTGGAGTACAAGCTGGGATTAAAAACAACATTCCAGTCATCTTCCAATAATACCTGCACTAATTCTAAAAGAAATAAAAAATACTGTAAATTCCTGGTAATATTAGGAAATTACAGTATATTTCTACTACTTAATTGTAAGTTTTTAATCATCTTATGGTCTTTAATTGTGTTTTATTTCCTTTGTAATTACGACTTTTTCTAGTATACAACAAATACTGTGTATTTATACAGTATTTACAGCTGTTTGATATTTTAATCTCTGGTTCCTTTTCGAATAAATTACAAGATTAACAGACATGCTTTACTGGAAGGTCTGGGTGTTTTTTTTTAGAGAAAATTATTTGGAGCTGAGTGTGAAAATAGTGTTGCTGAAAACTAACTTAAGTGTTAAAGTTTTAAATTTGGAGGGTATTTATAATTACACTGCTATGATGTTTTTCTTTTTTGAGTGTTCATACAACAATATCAGTTTGATTCAATCTCACCTAAATTTCCATCTACTTCAACCTCATCAAGACTTCCAGGTGAGTAAACTAGTAAGTAAAAGCTGTTAGTAAAAGCTACATATTAATAACAGTACAATAAAATATGTCCTGGTGCGTTCATGGTACCTGGATCGTCCTCGTCCCTCGGCACTTTCTTGAAGCAGTCGTTCAGAGACAGGTTGTGCCGGATCGAGTTCTGCCAGCCGGCTTTGCTCTTCTTATAAAAGGGGAAGTTATCGGCGACGTACTGGTAAATCTGGCTCAGGGTCAGCTTCTTCTCGTGCGCATTCTGGATGGCCATGGCGATGAGAGCAGAGTAGGAATAAGGTGGACGGACCAGCTTCAGCAGCTCCTCCTGGCTGGCGATGGACAACCAGCCCAGGTCGGGCCCGCCGAAACCAGGTGAGTTTGTGATGAACTGCCGCTGCGAGCCGTAGGAGGGCGGGATGAACGACGCCGGGTTGTTACCGTGCAGGTAGGAAGCGGAGGAGTTGACGCCCGGCCCGTTGAGCCACAGGTACGGGTTTGGAGACGATGCGTAATCTCCGAGGCCGTAGCCGGCGGGTCTCTGTGCGCCCTGGAGGCTCTGCTGGTGGTACATGCTGCTGAAGTTGTCGCAGTAGACAGCTGCCATGTCCGGGGCCTCCTGGGCGCCTTTAGGTGGGAGAGAGCCGACGGTAGGGGAGGTGTGGTGGTGGTGCTGGTGGTGCTGGTGATGGGACTCAGGATCGATGGAGTTCATCACTCCCCGCGGGAAATCCCAAAAGGAAATGTTGAAGCGGTTCAGGTGGCTTCTCCCGGTGGTGCGCAGACAGCCGCAACAAGTGTCAAGGAGGATGGAGGAGTTTGGGGAGTTTCAATAGTATAAATCCTTGACAGCAGCCACATCCAGGCACCAGATACTTCCCAACAGCCAATAGACACACACTGAGTAACAGGGGGTGTGGTCATGTTCTACCTCATTCAGCATGAGACTGGGTCACTGGTTCCCAGACTGCTGGGGTTAGATTTTCTCTGAGGGGCTGAGGCTGTGATCATTTACCCTCAGTCAACAAACAACAAACCTGACTCCAGCTGCAATAATAACCTTTAAAATAGCAGTTTTCTTGGTTTCCTCAGAGCACTGAAACTTGAATTTTCTGCAAAAAGACATTTATGCTTTACTATAAATCTGCATCAGTCATAGTTTGAAAGATTAAGCACCTTGTATTCTAGATTTAATATCATATGGAAGAATTGTGACTGTTTAAAATATCGATGAAAAGCAATATGAACTAAAATGTTTCACAAAATAATACATGACACATTATTTTCCTGTAACACCGGATAATTGTTTCAGAGGAAGTTCATGTTACTGTTAAAATAAATTCTCATGATTATCCTGATGTTAACTTTGGGTTTTCCACCTCATTACCGTAAATTACAACTTTCGTTTGGGGGGGGGGGGGGGGGGCAATTTCCCCTTCATTTCCCTCCATTTTCCTCCATCCCAACCTATGTTTAAGGGTTTGGAAAATAAGGTGAAAACTGACAACCAGAGGCGTAGTGAGGGATTACGGGCCCCTAAATTAAAAAAAGGGGGCTCACAGCTCAGTTATCCACATAATTATTGCTATAATACTGACTGATTTGAGGTGCCAGCCAGTTAAATGTGAGTTGAAATAACCCAAATTTGAAAAGAGAAGGAAGTTTCTTGGTCAAGTTTGTCTCAACACAGAAGTTATACAGTGGAGGACCACAGAAGGATAAATTTAAGTTTCAGAAAAAGTAAACAACTAAAAGGGTTTTATAAATGTCAAACATCTAAAAAAAGATCAACAAATTATTACAAAATCATACTGAGGTCACATGATGTCTTTAAAGAAGTTTTAATCACTTATATTACATTCTCACATTGTCATACTGTATCTTTAGATGAAACAACCATTAAACTATCCCAAAATCACCACATGAGAATTATCTATTTTTTACACTGAAAGATGACTTGCTGTTGAAGTCGGTGCACGTGAAATGTATAAACATGTATGAAGCTTTTCATTGATGAGTCTGTGATGTTCAGCAGTATTAAAAACTGTGAATGGAAGTTCAAACTGATGATGTATTGGACCTGCAATATCAAAAACATCCTATCATACACATGATTTACATTAATGCATAATTTATACTGCTAGCGTGCAGTGCTACATAGACAACTAATATAATGAATGCAACAACAGATAATTAATTGGTTAATTATTTCAGCATATTTCTCCTCGTGCTACTGAATTAATTTGAATAATAATGGTGCATAACAGCGTGATAACATTATTGCAATAAGTTTAAAATTAATGGTACTGTTACTTTGTTTAATGGATGTCTAGTTTTTCAATGTTTTAGAACTACGGATTCATACGAGTGAGATGAGAGTTGCAACGATTAGATGATTGATAGAAAATTAATCAGCAGCCATATTTAATGATAATAATAATTAAGCAGAAATGCAGAAATTTCATACATGATAGCAAACTGAATATGTTTGGGTTTTTGATTGGGATCTGAAGGCGTCACCTTTGACTCTTTTGACATTTTTTACTCTTTTCTGACATTTTATAGACCAAACGATTAATTGATTAGTTAGTAAATTGATTGACAGATTCATCAATAGTGAAAATAATCGTTAGTTGCAGCCTAAGTGAGACACTTATTGACATGATAGATGCCCGAACCTTTCAGTACATCCATAACTTTGAAACTTAACCCTAAAAAACAAGTCTTAACCCAAAGTAAAGACCAGAGAAAATGTCCAAAACTCATTTTGTCCTCACAAAGATGGAAGAATGTGAGTCCTCACTATGTCAGATTGTTGTTCCTACAACACACACAGAACACATACACACAGTTTGATAATTACAGTATCAGCTACTGGTTTGTTACTGCAGAACCAGTAACAAACCAGTAGCTCACAGCTTACATGAGCCGGCTGTTTTGGGTAACATAATGTCAGAGCTCATCTGCATCTGGTCTCCTCCTGTTGCTCTGTGTTATCTTTATTTTATTCTAGAGAGACGCTGTTTCACTCTCACTGCCTCATCAGTCTGCTGTATTTTTATATTTATATGTGAAAAAAACTTTACTTTAAAATCAGGCTCACTCACCCCGTGATGATAATAAAAATTATGGAGAAACAATGCATAATCATCACACTATCTACACATCATTATCATGCATGGCTCCCAAAAAGAACCGGGAGAGAAACACATTAATACTGTGAACCGTCAAACGTCTGAACTGCAAATTGCTCGACGATGCTGCTGACATACAGATTTTCTTAAACATGTCCTGAGGCCAGAAATAAAAGCTCAGTTTCTTTGAAGACTTTCAAATTGGCTTTTGTGACTAATTAAGGTGTCTGGAAAATGTTCAGAAATTAGCTTTTTTTATCTTAATGAGAACATTTTTCATGCAGGCATTTATTAATTTTCCACTTCTGCTTTATAGATAAAGATCTGACTCTTAAAAATGTCTTGTTGGTTCAATCTAAGAGACTCTATATGCATTTATACTAAAAAACCCTCACAAAGAACTTGTTATAACAGTTTTTGCATGTTTTAAACTGCTAAACATGAGACATCGACACATGTAGTGTGAACTGTACCAAACTGTATAATTACACCACAAGTTAATTCTCTTTATGACACTTTTTTTGCAAATCAAAGTCATATTTTTCACATGTGACACCAGATTCATATGTTGAACTTGAAATAATAACCTGCATGTGAAGGTATGAGTAGTTATTTAATCTTACTAGCCTCTTCCAGACCTCTCTCAAGGTCTTCATCAGTGGAAGGAGTTCACTTAGGTGTCATGAAGAGATTATTTGTAGATTACGTAAAGAAACAACAAATAAATGTGTCTGTTGACTGAACTATTTATCTTTAATGCACTGTGTTTTATACTGTAAATGAATATGCTAATGATTCATGTCAGTGTTCATTCTCTGTCAGTATGTGTGTGTGTGAACTTTGAAGTGACTCAATGCACAAGATGATAAATTAATTAATAACTTCGCTGACTCACTGCCTGATGTAACGAACTAGACTTACTGGTCTCTGGATATAATTCTGGACGCTTCTGGATGACTGCGTCATAAGAAATAATGTTGGCAGTTCTTAATTAACCCCTTAAAATCCAGTTTCTGCTTTAATTTTCACTTAAGTAGCTTTAAAGTTGGAAACAAAAGTCATCTTATTCTGCTGTCAGACAGCATCACATGTGTAATCATCTTGTTGCAGCTCTTCATTAAACCTCTATAATGTTCACATTGAGTGAAATATTCAGATTTCATGTATTTATTGCTGCATTGTTGCATATAATGTCAGTAGGATGTAGACTCACTTGTCACCTGCTGCTTGTGTGATATGATTGATAATTAATTTGCTGGTTTATTGAATTTTGGTCATTATTTTATGGAATTATACTTTTTTAATGAACTGTCAGACTGTAGGATATTCTCATCAGTGTTTAAACTGTGCTTGTTTTAATAGAGACAAGTCATTTACATGTGCTGTATATATTCTAATTGTTTTATTATTCATTTTTATATCATATCATTTATCAATCATGGTTGCCTGATTAAATTAAGGTCATGATAATACAACAAATAATAGGAATAATTAGAATTACCAGATTTACAATCTACAAAAGCAACATAATTTCCTTCTGCTGAGACCACAATACAATTATAACCATATTTTCCTTTTTTACATCAGTGTAAATCCTCTCTGTCCATCTCCTGGTCTGATATTTGATGCTGGAGTCACTTGTGGAGCCACACTGCCACCTTGAGCTGCCTCATCATCATGTGGGCAAATCCCAGAGTACCAGCGTTGATCAAGATATCGAGGTTTAGCATGTGGTATAAAACACATCGCCACAAGATGGAGGCAGCTCACCGCTCAGGCTGCAGTTTGAACTGAACAGTGCAGAGCATGAGGCACCCACAGGAGAGAGCTAAACACCACTGTAAACGTCTTTGGATCAAGGTGCCAACAAGCCATCAAACTTCTGGTTGATGTGGCCTCAGAAATCTAATAAGAAAATGCGGTTTTACCCTGAGAGCTCCTGCAGATTGAGAAGGTCTTTGAAGAAGTTAAAAGTATGCTCTCTGATAACACACAAGGTTATTCCAACCCAGCGAGTCCGAAATAAGACTAATGACAGTCAAAATAGCTCGCCATATGGTTTTAAAACAAAGGCAACGAGTTAACATAAATGTTTTTCTGACCAGGGTATGACTGCGTTTTGAAAAAAAAACAAAAAAAAACCTAACCCGTGTTACATTTCTTCTTGGAGAGGAACTTTCTAATAAAGCAAAGACAGACCCCCTCTGAGCCCCGCTGTGATTACTTTGGTTGGTATTGACACATTATCTGCCAACACTTCCCTGTTTTCCAGCATCTGATAGACTGAGGTTTTTCTCTAATGCAGCTTTTCCACTGAGATCCAGGCCGCAGAGTAATTGTCCGCGCAGCACCAGGAGTCGCTCTGTCTGACTGTAATTCTATAATATTGGGGTTGGCTATGACAATAATCCCTGGGCTCATCAAGCGTCGCCAAAACTGTTTCACAAACTGAAACGTATGTATGAGAATCTGAGATTGCAGAAAAAGGGGGGAAGACTCTCTGGCTCTGAAGCTCCTGTTAGCAGACTGTTTTAAAGAAGAGTTTTTTTTTTTTTTTGTGAAGACACAGCGGTCATGAATTATGACTTTTTTGCTCTTTCTGTCTGATTTAAAGAACCCAAAGGATGGAAAGAAGAAAATGTGGATCTGTGACATGACAAAGGCCACATGAATGGCTTTTTTTTATCATTTGGTACAATTTTTCTAACTATGATTGATGTTATTTCTGAAAATAGTAACTCCCATACGGCATGAGAAACAAAGGAAATGAACAGAAAGTATAAAATATTTAACATCTAACAACAGAGGGAAGATCATTAGCAGCCCTTGATTGTTACCGGTGTGACTGACATATGCGGTATATATTGTTCTTCATCAGCTTGATTCATGTGTGTTTGTGCATGTGTGACAGGAGACTCAATGTCTTCAAACCTTTAATGGGACGTTTCCAAAAGAGCATAACAGGAGGCAGGATGTAAAAAAAAAAAAAAAGCAAAGAAGCAGACTGCGAGCTCTGCTGCTCTGCCCAGCTGGTGCATCTTCACAACACAGAGTCAAAAATCAAGCCTGTTCAAAGGATTTTGCTGGTAAATCTTTAAAGAAATGCTCAAAGACGAGTGAAACACATAAATAGTTCAGGGCTGGCATGTTGATATCATGAACCGTGTGTGAATTATAGAGGAAACATGCAAGCAGGGCGCTCACACACATTCCTACGTTCGGAGATCGCATCCAAACAATATATTTTAGTTAACGTTGTAAGCCTGTCATCACTTTAACAATTACCATTGTTACAATAAAGGGTAACTTTAGAAATGAATACTTTCCTAACCTAGGACAAAACACAATAAAAAAGTTTAAGGGACATTAAACTCATGGTATTTTTTATATGAAAATATGTAATTACGCAAAAAGTGGCCAAAAACAGGAAAAAGAGACACATAGATATCACAAACAATATAATTTTAGATTGTTTTGTTGTGTATTTCTACTCGCACGTTAAGAGGTTGGAAATAATATATTACTGCTGTCAACAGACTGGAAAACCATGAAGCAAATCATTTTGCAACTCTCCAATAAAAAGATGTGTTGATGAGTGTCGTTTCAGGACGAAGGCAGAAAGATCATGACCTAAAATTATTAAGTTTGAAAATGTTTTATAAACCTTTTAAAATGAGGATTGTATCCAGGCACAGTTTCTGACTCATATGCAGCAGTGGAAGAAGTACTCAGATCCTTAACTTAAGTAAAAGTACATAAGTATTCATATCAGCTTAATGTAGTTAAAGTATTGCAGTTAAAGTACTGGTTTGGTTCTTCTGACTGATATATTATTATATATGACAAAACTGTTTTGTTTTTTTTGTTTGATTTTTGCTGAAATATTGGATCATTTGAACATTTATTGAAATGAAACCATGTGAGAAGTTTAGAGGGAAAAATCACTATTTTTGGAGCTGTTAACAACTCATAGACATGTGAAATGTGACCCCGACTACACACTGCTTTTTGCAAGACGTCAAAAGCCAAAAAGGTTGGAAACCACTGGTTTCATCTTTCACAATGTGTTGTATTTTAAAAGCTTGTTATATTATCCGTTGTGTCAAATCTTCATCTGAAAAGTAACTAAAGCTGTCAAATAAATGTAGTGGAGAGGAAGTAGAAAGTTGCAGAACATTGAAATACTCAAGTAAAGTACAAGTATCTCAACATTGTACTTGAGTAAATGTACTTCCTTACTTTCCACCACTGCATGACTCATCCAAACAAATACTTATATACTTATACTTATTTGTTTTCATGTTTTTGCAACACATGATCTATTATTTTACTCTCTTCTATATCAAGTATAATTTCAGCTTTAAGCAGGAGGAGGACTGATATTCAGAAGGACCATATTTAAACCTTTTTCTCTCTGGTAAACGTCTTTGTCTCGAGGATAGGATGGATGTCTTCATCTTCCTTTAATATTCCTGGTTTATGAGTCTCACAAAATTTTGCCAGGTAAAGAAAACGATCAGAAGTCTTGAGCCTGAAACAAGTATTTCTTGCTGCTGCTTGGCCTGTGATTTCATCACCAGGTGTACAGCAGCTTTTGGACGGATGAATAGAGCCTCCTAGACAAACCACAGAGAGTATTGACAGGTGTATATGTGTGTGTAACAGGTATTATGAGTTTGTCCTCACCGTACTAGCAACGGCTGAAATTCAAAAGACTTGAAATGACCTGTTGTTGCATCAGTAACAAAGCACAAAGTAGTTGTGATGTTTTCTCTTCTGTGTTATCTTTTTAAAAATTGTTATGTTTAAAAGTGTTTTCTTGTCTTCTAACCAACACTCATCAACAATGTTTTCATTTAATCATGAATCATCATGTATTTCCTTAAACTTAGCCAAATTGTTTCCGCCAATGTCTCATTTCAGGTCAACTTCTAGTTTAACTTTTTGTTCCCAAAGAAAAATATGTTTTGCAGCCAGTCTAATATAACAGCCTGTCAATGAATATTAACTTCAAGAAGGTTTTAATGTTCAGTTTTTGTTGAAATTGTTAAAGAAAGTTATTGATTCAACTTTTTGATTACTTTGGAGGCTGTAGTTTGTGGAATTATATTCTGTTATGGTGAGAGCTGTTCAACCTTTTTATATCAATGACTAAATACTGGATGATGGTAGGATTTATTGCAGAGTTGTTGTATTAGACTGAATTATTTACATACCACATATAGTATGTTAAGAATACACTGATACTATTTTGTCATATAGGAGCAGAAGCTTGTTGGAGGTTAAAAGTCTTTAAAATTGTCTTTTATGTCCTATAAATGAAAATCACATGATGTAAAAAAGTAACATTTAGTTTAATAACATGAATAATAGCACAAATTGCAAATATCTTACTGTATTTTTAAATGGTGGAGGCTAAATGTAGAAGCTTAACAACAACACTCTTGGGAACCTTACCTTGATATTATACAAATATTGAATGGTGGATTTTCCATCTCTGAATGGTTAAACTGTATGTAATCAATAAAAAATCCTCATATGTACAGGTAAACTTGTCAAGCTTTACTGCTTTACCACTACTGGTTAGTGGGGTGGCGGAGCAGCAAATCTGTGGATGCAAAGACCTATTTATTCCTGTTTCGGGAGACAGTCGGGCCCATTCAGCCGACGCACAATCTCCACATTTACCTCCGGTCTATTTCAGTGACATGTTTACACCCACGCGTCAGGCTCTGTGAATCTACCTGTGTTTGGCTGAGCTGGATCATTTACACAGGAAGGCTTTGGAAATAAACATTTGCACTTATTATATGTTGCATGCTTCTTACGAGCAAACACACACACACACACATATATATATATATACATACACAGACGTACATGTGAGCAAAGCACAAGACAGATAAGAGCATACATTCCTTGCACATATATGCACATAGAAGGCATTCATAGCAGGCGGTAATAACATAGTGCTGCTTTTGAGAGGCCAGCCACAGTTCTTTGGGCAGAGAGGGTACATACAAGAGATGTTATTGCTCTATATGTTTATAACGCTGCCATGGAAAAATAAGAGGCTTGGCCACAGGCATTTCCTCAGTTCCTCTCTTCTCAGTCACCTCTCCAAGCTTGTGTGGGAGGGAGGCTGTGAGCGTTTAGATGAGGGCTGAGCACATGTCACACTTCATCATTTTCAGAAATAGGCATCCTAATTTCTCTTTGTCTTTTTGCATATATTCTATCGCAAACCTCCTTTCGCTTACTGGCTCGTGTTTCCTTACCCACAACCCCACTGTTTGTTCCTTCTATTGTCTGGATTCTGCAGCGCTGACCCCTCCTCCAATCATCTTATTTACTTGAGATGTTGATTTATTGTAACGTTAGAGACATGGGATTTCAAACATAACCATTTGAAGGAGAATATTTAGTGCATCTATTGTTTGGTTTGACCCTTGCGCCGCTCACTACTGATTGCTTATACTCCACTGAGGAGTTCAGGTTTATTCCAGCGCTGTACTTGTTGTGCTCTGTTGTTGCTCTGATTGTGAGATTTCAGCACAAAATGAAAAAAAAAAAAAGTAATATTTGAAGCTGGCACACTATTTTGTGGTACTTTGTGGGACAAGCGAGGGTGGAATGGGTTGCCTTGTTTCATTACTGCATAGGAGACTATTGCCAGGGAATTGCTGTATTTGTGTTCTGTCATGCAGGGGCCACGGCGAGAAGAGGGTTTCTTCACTGGCATCGGTACATTTTTTTTAGAAGAAAACACAAGCAGCCATTCACAGTTCTTGCGGTCTCGATGCGGTGTCTCCGTAGCTGTCAAATCGCTGTTATATTTTTGAGGAAGCCTGCACACTGGATACGATGTCTATTACCCTGTAACTTCAGAGCCTACCTACCTAGCCTGCCTTTACAGTAACTCCTTAACACAGAAATATAAATCCAGCTCTGTGATGTGACACATGTGGGTCAGAGCAGCGACTGAATGGAGAAGATGTGGAGTTGGCTGTTTCAACACTGTCAGGCTTACAGTTTCTTTTCTTTTTTTTTTTTTTTTTTCCAATTAATGACATCTATTTTAAGTATCCACAGGAAAACAGTGGGGGGAAAAAAAAAAAGGTTCCCAAGCGGGCGCCTGATGCTGCCTGAGGAAGAGCGCCAAGCTTGAAATGTGTTGCAATCCAGAGTAGCTGTAGCTATCCAGATCCAAACATTTTCTGTGTTCTTCATGCCATTTAGTGCCTGCGTTCGCGCACATATTGAGCATATTAAATTCTCTCACTTTTTTTTCTTCTTTTTTTAAACATTTGACAGCTTTTTCTGAGTATTTTCACTAAATCTATTATAAGTATCCACAAATATTGCATCTGTTGTAGTAGTTTTGACCTCTATGCTATTGGCTGCCTGTTATGTTGGTGTTCAAGGGAATGAAGTTTATTCTCCTGCTGCAATCTGTTTGGATTTAAGTGTTAAACCAACTTTGAAACCCAGAACATGATTCAAAAGGATAACTGCATTCCATGATTAGGCCTCTTTCAGTCCAGCTTTCTGTTCTTCTATCACATCTCTATTAAACACGAAACTTCAAGGACACAGGAAGCAAAGGAAGTGAAACTTATTGAACTAAGTCGCTCTAAATGATAGTGTCAGCCTATAATGTGAATGTAAATAATGGCTGAAATCATGTCACATTTAATTATCCTCAGATATCGCCATCCTTGCTCGTCTCTGCTCCTCTGGAACCGGCTCTCTGTTTGTGATCCAAAGGATAATTAGGCCTCGGAGCATGGCGGCGAATGTTTGGTCTCACTCTGCCTGGCTTTAAAGAGAATGCTCTTTTTGGATGCTGCAGTATGAGCGTATATATCCCTTAAAAAGGCAGAACTGGAGCTGCTCATGCCTCTGATGTGCCATCCAACTTTAAAATACAGCTTTGCGAGCTCAGTCTTCTTCAAAGCTTTCTTTTCTTTTTTTTTTTTCTCTCCCTCCTTTGGCTTTTTTTTGCCCCCTTCTGCCAGCTCCGACTCGGCTCCGCCTGCTGCCTCGACATGATGAGTCTAACTGAGTGAAGAAGTCGTGTGAAAAGCCTGAAAGGAACTGCAGCTAATTCATGAAACAAGCCACTATCTCATACGCTAAAAAGTAGTTATAGCGGCATGAAAAATACTGACAACCCGCCATAAAATGGGACATTGAGCCGCTGGTGTTTTGTGTGTTGATCACTCTTCTGTTTAGAGTTCGCTGCAAGTAATCAGCTTTAAAAGAAAAACTCTTTTCATTCTCTTTGACTTCGAGGCCTAATGGCTTTTTTAGTAACGACTTTGTGTCTTTAACGGCACAAACATCATTAACCCGGGCCATTGTTATTCTAATCTCTCTCTGTCAGCGGCCTCGGAGGCAGAGCCCTCGTCCCGCTGAAACAGTTTCCTCATTGTGAGTCTGAAGGGAGAAGGCGGGGGGGGGGGGTCGGAGATGGTGATGTGGCTGCTTCAACCGCTGCCACCTGAACGGGCATCAGCACCCAGAAAACCTTACATTTAGGGTCCAACCCGTCATCTCCAAACCGCGTCCTCCTGGCTCTCCTCTTTATGTGGTCCTAGTTACACCCCCCCACCCCATCCCTCTACACAACCTCTCTCACAAAAAGCCCCTCACACGACGAACAAAGTTTCACTGGCCCTCATTTGTTGACTTATCTGGCACAGCAGCAGTTTGCCTTTTCAAAAAAAAAAATCTTTTAACACCGTTTGTTGGGCTTGTTTTGCAGCAGGGGAGGTGGCGGACGGTTGTCCCAACCCCCAGACACACAGGAAGAGCGTCTGCCATCTCCTCCTTCACGACTTGAGCAGGTGCAAAGACAAGGCTCAATGACATCTTTGTACCAAATGGAAGAAGTTTGGGGGTTAAGCAGAGCTCCTGGCCCCTCCGTCTGCCTCTGGGAACTTGAACGTGAGAAGTTAGCGGTGACAGGCCGTGGAGGGGGAAACCATATATCCTGAAGTGACACAGACACCAAAAGTAGTTGGTTTTTGGCTTCCAGGGCTGTCTGTCACACTGCTTTTATCACAGGCAGCTCTGGTCTTTTACTGGCTGTAGTAATTCATGTTGGCCCAGCGCTGCCTTCAAGTCTTAGTTCACAATAGAAACTCACAATAGCGAGTCCTGTTTCGTAACTGTGACTTAACTGCAAAACGCATTAGCCGTTCTATAGTCCAGGGAGCTCCATGGTAAAGCATATCAAATCGTTTATCTTACTATTAATCGAGGGAAGACATTTCAACCTTAAAGAAAAAGTAATAATCAATATCATAAATAATTTGCTCACTGAGGTCATACTGTATACCTGTCTGACAGGAAATGGCAGGAAAGTAACTTCAGTGTTGCCTGGCAGCGTTTTTAGGGCAGTATCTCAGGTAAGGGATAGTCTCTATGAGGCCCAGATTTATGTCCACTGGGATACTTTTCAAATTTCTATATCCTCCTTAAACCACATATTCCCTGAGCTTATATTTCTTGTCCTTTCTGCTATTGAGGAAGGTGGTAGAGTGACTGCCCAAAATGTCAAGGTGAACAAACTATTTCACAGGTCTATTAAAAAGAAATTACAGTAGAAATGAATCATAATTCACAAAAAAACTTTTGACATTTGTTGTTTTAAATGTCATCGTGCCCACAAGGAGCTTCACTGGACTTTAAGCCGGGGGGATACTTGAAACAAACTAGCTCACAAAACACGTATTTTGTACACATCTGTAGACAAAAGGTGGGATGAAAAGCCTGCTGTCATAGAAAGAGGCGACGCATACATGATGATCATACAAATGGGGATAATAGCTTCACTACACTAGACAGTCTGTCCCTCATTGGCATTCATGCTGCTGTGCTTAGTTGTACAAAAAGTGAAGGAAGCAGTCGTTTTGATATCAGCAGAAAGATATCGTCAACAGAGAATCCGAGGAAATAGATGTCATACGTGACAGGTGTAGTGCAAAGAAACCTATCGCCACATGATAAGATGGAGCTGGAGCACCGGAAGAGACCACCTTCACTCACTTCAAGTCTTTAGGGCAAAAGGTCAAGAAGAATCTTTAAAGATGACACACTGTAATGCAGAGCATGCTGGTCGAATCCAAGAAACAGAAGTCTGAAGCATTTAAGAGACAGGCAAACATTAACATGAGTTAGTTCATCATTATGAAGGAAATATCTGGCTCTTTACCTGCTAAATGCTCAACTATGTTCACCAGCTAGTCGCTAACTGTGTCTGTTTGCTGTTTGGTGCTGAGCAGGTAGTGTACTGTAGGTTTTTAGAGCTTTTTCTCTGAAAACAGCTGCCTGCTGTGGCTGAAAACAACGCAATGAGAGCGGTGAGAGTGAACCAAAACAGTAAAGTAGAAGCTAAACAATGAGCTGAAATGAGCTATAAAGCTATGTAAAGCTGAGGGGAGCTGCAGAGTCATTACACACTGTCATTTGATACATTGTTATTATGAAAAATATCAATTATAGAAGCTTTAAGAATCCAAGTGAACATGAATATCAAAAATACTTGTTAATTATTACAATTCCTAAAGTTGCTGATAAAAATAAATGTTAACATCTAATCAACTTTAAGCATTTGAGGTCCTGTTGTTTCACTATTCATTGTGTAACCCCATGTATTGTCAGCACGTCTCTCCACCAATGCCACCAAGTGACATCGCTGCACATTTGTTATGTATGGTGATTATTTCTGAGCTGATTCTGAGCCTAATGATTAGCTGCGATAAGCCATCCTCTCAAACTCCCAAAACGTGGAGAGTATGAGGTTTTAATATTTCTGGAGCCGGTCCCACGGCCCGAGCCTCTGCAGCCCACCCTGGATTTCATGGAGCTCTCAGGCCTCAAGAACAATGTGGGGTGCTGTGCTGATTTGAGGGACCAGGCGAGCCCAGCTGCCCCCACCTGCTAGCAGCTTTACTGGCCTGGCCCCGGGCCCTGAGGCCTGTTTCTACACTACAAAAAACATCCATCATCTGGTTTTATTTCTTGTCTTACAGTAAGTCTTTAAAACTGAGACATATTCAGACAAATTGCCATACATCGATATATTTTCATGTGTTCTTAGTGATTAAAATTGCAAAACCAGTCTGGAAAGCTTAGTTTTTGCTGCAAGATTTTAGTCGGGAAAACAATATCTTATGAGCCCAACAGGTGGAGGATTGACAAACTATGGAGAGCGCTTTACTGCAGGTGATAAATGGACTTGTTGCAGCTTTAAACCTCCGAATGTGGCGGATCAAATTGTACTTTCAACATTAAACAAGATTCCATGAGGGGTATTTAAAATTTTTAAATTCAATTTTGCTGAAATATTTACAACATCTCCAGTCAGCTGTTGAAAAAGGCTCAGTCACATATAAATCACATGACACATGTCTCAAGCAAATGCCTACTTAACCTTGTTAGATCACAGTGAAAAGAAGCTAAATTTGGTTGGTTGGCTTTGCAAGACTACTACTGTAGTTTCTGTCATTTAAAAAAAATGTATTGGCAGTACGGGCACTCCAAGTACAAACTTCTGTGCTTGAGGAATTCATGTTTGGAAAGTACATTAATTTCCCCTTTTTTTTTACATTCTAGTCTTGAAATCAGTCTCGGAAAGATTACTCCACTCGTCAGCTTGTTCAACATTCCTGACAATCGCTTTATGCTGCAAATAAATCATACCGCTGATTGAACGGTGTATTGTTTTGTCTTTGAGAAAATGAGAATCCAAAAGTTAAATTGGACAATATTAGTTGACAGATGAACATTTAATTTTTTGCAGGGCAGGCCTGGCTGATTCTTCCCAGCTCAGGGGGGTGGTGGGGTGGTGGGACCTCATAGTGAGTGTGTGTGTGTTTGGGGTGAGAGGAGGTGGGTTTGGGGAGGTTTGTTACAGTGATCCTTCACTCAGCTGTCAGTACATACACACACACACACACACACACACACACACACACACACACACACACACACACACACACACACACACGCAGGCATGCACTTCCATGGCCAAAATTAAATCAGCTGTCCATGTGTGCACACATTCATAAATTTTCTTGCTTCTATACTTATGAGGACTGTCATTGATATAATACATTTCCTTCCCCTTAACATGAACTATCACAGTTACATGCCTTAACCTAAACCTAAATCAAGTCCATTTTTATTAATATAAAATGTTATATAATGTTTTTAATAAGGAAAAGCTCAACATTTGGTTGTTCAGAGAATCTGTGTTTGCTCAGTAAAGAGCAGCCAGCTGATGATTTTGGACAAAACCAAAACTGCGAATATTTAGGATGATAAAAAATTTATGTAGCACTGAGAATTATGTTGTATATAATCTTTCTAAGAAGCAAAGATCTCTATTTTCCCAGCTGAGAGCTGGTATTTTACTATTTCCTTTTGAAACTAGACGGTATGTTAATCTTGAAGAATAAAAGCGGATTTGTTCAGTGTGCTGTCTGAATGTTATAGAAAACGAGTTCCATTTTGTTTCCTATTGTCCTTTTTACTGCCGACTGTGCAACAATTTGTTTAGCAAGATAAAAAAAAACAGGTATTGATTTTGTAAGACGGGATGACACAAAAGACTGAGTTGGCTGCTCACATATGAAACATAAAAACATGAGCCAGTTTCTTGTGTAGAGAAGAAGAAAAAGAGCCTTTTATCGGAATAAACTGTAGTTATATAACAGCCTCTTTTCTTGTGAACAGTTCACAGGAATCTTTTTTTTTCCCCACATGGTTTTGTATATGTATTACTAGAAGATGCATGTGCCAGATGTTTGGCATGACACTTCCCAAAGACACTCTCAATTTCCTAAAATGTCCTCACTTCACAAAAATACTGTATACTCAGTTTTCTAAAATGTCCCCGCTCTCCACTAAACACTTTCCTCAAAAATGTCTCAAGATCTAAAACTCAAGTTGGTCCTCACAAATATATAGTTAAACTAACACACACACACAGCATGTAGATCACATGGTCCTGTGTGAATCCACTCTGTCCCACCTGCCTCGGCTGTGGAGTGGTGGGGGGGTGGGGGGGGCGGGGGGGGTGTAGTGGGGGTCCCACATGTGAACAGTGGAAGATTGTAATGCAGCACAATGCTGGCACAGACATGATGGGGGATAAACACCCTTTAAGCTCATAACTAGGCCGTAAGAAAAACATAACCCAGTGTTCTGTTCGCCTTTTCACCATCTTTTGTACGCAGCGCCTCTCCGTCAATCACGATCCGAGAAGAACGGAACTGAAATTTTATATGCAGTTAATGTGTGTGAACTCTCATGCTGATGCATGAAATGTTGGTGTTCATTTAAATCTTTCACATATAAATACAAATGTAAACAAACATGCTGCTGTCACAGAGTTGTAGTACTCTAATGTAATACCTTATAGGAGCTGGACTACTATAATACTGGAGTGTTGGGATGTTCTGATCAATTTTTCTTTTTCAAGATCGGTATGCATATCAAGTATTTGTAAATCTTGCTAAGTACAGATGCAATGTACATGCAGTTCTCCAAAGAAAAGAGTAAAAGTAAAAATATTCGGTTCTGCAATAAAAATAATTAAAATCAAAGTGTTTCTCAGGATGGTTTTCATTCATTTTTTACACAAATATACACAGTAAATATACAATAAAGGATTAATCACAAAAACCTCCAAATTTATACAGTAAACAAGAGGCAAAAATGTGATAAATGGCTCTTATAAACAAACAAAATGCTGCTTTATTTACAGCTTTATGATAAAATAAGGATTCCTCCTCTCGTCACTTGATTTAAGAAAATTCATCACATTGTCTTATTACAGTTGAATCATATTATATCTTGAAAAACAAAGAATAACATTTCAACTGATTAAAACAACGGCATCAACGAACAAAGATCTTCCCGCCTCATCGCTGTCACTTATGATGTCTTCTTTTTTTGTCGTCATCTTTGAGCAAGGAGGAAAAAAGAACAGCTCCCAGCGCCGCTATGGCTACACCGGCTGTAGCGACGCCAGCAATCACAGCTGCTGTTTTAACCTGCAACAGACAAACCAGTCGACGGTGTGTCTCTGAAAACATTTAACAGGTTCTTAATTTTGGTTTTATTCACATAAAATCTGCAAGACCTCCGAATGGAGATGGATTTATGCAATTTATGTAGCCAATCATACCTCAAATTTAACGTCACAGCACCTTAAAGGTAGAATTATTATTATTATTTTTATTTATCATGACAGAAAGTATCTCAAGGAATTACTTCCATATTAGACAATGTTGCACCTCAAGATTTACATCCAATAGTTCTGTGCCAATGCAGGAAGTAGTTTGCACTTCATGTAATGAGGCAAAAAGGAAGGATGTGTGCAGCGCATGACTTCGTGTCATAAAACTGCAATTCATTTTCACCTTTCTGTTAACTGTAACCATAATCTTGTTTGGTGCTTTAGTTGTGTAACAGTAACCTATATAACCATAGTTCATTTGGTATTGGAATTTATTTATTATTGGATTTTCTTATATTTACGAGAAAGCAAATAAGAGTATTTCTTCAAAATATTGATCCATTGCTTTAAGGGAGACGTGTTTGACTGATATTCAACTGCTGCAACCACAGATTGTTAAAATGCACATACAGCAGCAAAACAAAACCCAATAAAGAACTTATTTACATACAGTTAAAAAGCTGACAAAGAAATCCAGCTATTGTCAATATTACATCCTCTGATTCAGCAGCAAGGCTGTAAAATGGCTGTTTTTGCATTTTGGATAATTATGTATAGAAATACAACACAGTGAAGGTGACAGATGTGCTAAGTGGGTTGATTAAACAAGCCTTTTTGAAACTTTGCAAATCAGGTTAATCATTGTTTGAAATACAGGCAATCACAATTTATTCAGCGCCACGTGTGCTTCTTATCAACTGTTATAGATGGTGTTAGATCTGTGTGTTGTTACAATGAATAAGATGCTTATATGATCAACTCATCCAGTGCAGGTGCAGGAAAACAACAGGCTGTGTATCACTTTGATAAAGGGATTTTCCCACTGAAACATCCATAAAACATGTTACAACTATATCTGTGAGGTTTCGTTATGATTAGTGGGCACGGCTGAATGAGTTTTTAACAGAAAATAATTTAAAAGTTTAGAAGAACTCGACTTATATTGGTAAAAAAAAAGCACTTGGCATTGCCAGCAGTGACCACAGGTGTCACTGAATTCATCAGGACTGAAATGTTTAGGATTATAACTTTAAGAAAAATGATTTTTGAGCAAATATATTATTGCAAATTTATTGCAATGCTACTGTTTGTCGTACATATCCTGGTTTTTGTGCTTTGTTTGGACTTCAACATAAATGGATGTATTTGAGAAGTTTCCATGTCAAGTAAAGAACTAGAAAAAGTAGTGAAATCCTGCTACTGTTTGATAACGTAGCCTCCTGAGGGACCTGCAGTCTGCTGAGGGAGAACTTCTGGAAACTGGCCAATCAGAACAGAGTGGGCTCATTGTGAGGCGGGTCTTAAAGAGACAGGAACTAAAACGGCCTGTTTCAGACAGAAGCTGAACTGAGGGGCTGCATCAAGAGCCAGTGTATGATAAATAAGGAGTTTTTTAATAAAAACTGTAAATCATACCCAAGAATATAAATATACACCTGGAAATGGATACCTACCTGACGAGACTCTGGCTTGCCGTATCGTAAGTTTGTGACGAAATGTTCACAGTTGTCAGTGAACAGACAGTAGGGCATCTGTCGACCCACCATCCTACACGCCTCCCTCACGATGACGTGGCGCTCACGAGCCTCGTACTCATCATCCAGGAGGTTGTTGACATCGTAACTGTCGGAGCCGACCAATTCCCATATCTTCTGACGTTTCACCTCTGCTACGCCGCTGTCCAGGAACCTCATCAGGGTACCGAAAGATTCTGAATTGTTATCTGCATCTGTGTGGAAATGAGAGACAATATAGTCGTGAATTTATATTTTGAACTGGCTCTAAAAAAAAGTTGGTACAGGAGCAGGTGCAAGTAGCAGTGTGAGGTTTTTCTTTTGTGTGATGATTTCTAACCATCACCTGCTCTCCAAAAGACTCCCCCAAAATAAAAAAATATAATCAACAAAAAAACAAAACAAAAATGAACATAAGTGGCAGACAGAAAGTTAAAGATGGCAGTTCAAGTTCAAATGTTGTAAATACAAAAGTTCACTTACTTAGAGGCATTAAATGAACAACTTCATTTCCTCCGATGTAGACAGCCCAGTGCTTGAATGTCCCACGGTCAATTTCGATCAGGTCGCCTGGCTTTGCAGGATTGTCAAACTAGAACAGTAAAAAAAAGAGACAATAAAAATAAGAACTTGATGGTCATCAGTATAAATAGACAGTAAAGCTGACTAGGGCAAAAATAATAATCTGTCTAATGGTGAAAATTAACTGTTAATAATGACATTTATTTATCTCCACTTTACACAATCGACTGTTGGTCCTGCTCGACGTCATACTCAAACAATAAATCTATCAGGACGTGAATCATAAAACAAGCAGGGCAGAGGAACGCTGCAGGTAGGTGCACTGACACAGTCCCGACATGTGGAGTTCTGTATTACACAGCAGCCTTAGCATTGCAATACTATCACACTGTCAGACTCACAATTAAAAAAAAGGATCAAAGTCGACACAGCGTTATCAGAGATGTCGTACATTCTTTTTCCTAGTTCCTACATTACCCACAATGCAACTCAACTTCTACAGATCAGGCTGTGTCAAGCTATTAGCAGCTAATGTAGCCTCGAGCTGCTAGCCTCCAGCAGAGATGAGGAGCGGGCTAACTCACTTCCTTCTATCACAACCCTCGATTTTTTTCATTTTTCAAACTTGTAGTCTTCAGCTCCAACTGGCACTGACTCAAGTGATGTCACTTTAGGTAATTAATCAGATTTCGTGCAGCTCCCTCTGCAGCCACAAAAGATATATATGCAACTTTTTCCACATATGCAGCAGCACTCCCCTTTAAACAGAGTTCCCCTTTAAAATGTTCTATTTGTGGTATCATCACTTGATTCTGTTTGTTGTCTATATTCTACTATATTACTTCTATAAAGAGTCTGCAATCCATGAAATCTTTACACATCAAATCTGCAAGGAATATAAAGTAAAAGGTTGTCAAAGTAACAGTCACAAATATGTATGAGCTCAAGTTTAAAAACACCAACCCACATTAAATCGTCAGCGACAGATGAACTGAGCAGCAGGAGACTCACCAGCGTCGGGGCCATTTCTTCAGCTCTGCATCTATCAAACAGCAGTGACTGACTGCAGCCTATTTATTGCTGCTGGAATCGAAACCTAAGGGTGCTGCTTACGTTTCAGAAGAAAAAGTGGATGATAAGTCATAAACACAGACACACAAATAAAGACAGATTAGATAAAAAGCACTTTATACCCAGGCTGTACGGCATGAGTCAGCAAATCATTGACTATAATCAGTGGCAATGTTGTACTTGAGGAGCTGCCAGGTGGTGCAGAGTGCAGTAAAAGCTGCAAAGGATAAGTTTCATTTCTTGTGAAGTGTAATGCTACTGTAAGGATATCTGGGTTAAAGCGTCAACAAAACTATATTAGTAATGTAATGTGAAAACATCTGCATGCTGTACAGCAATGAGGTGAAGCTCCTCCCCATCGAGTTTAAAGATTTCAAGGTTTTCAGACCTTTCTTGCTACAGATTGTCCTGCTAGGAAGAAATACTTGATTGAATTAAAAGACACATTGAATTTTTGAAGTTTAATTGCTTATATGAAGTTTTTTTTAACCAGTTTATGGTAACATACATTTTTTAGTCATCTATTTTTATGCTAGTTTGAAGAAGTCTTAGTCATTGTTATTAGCAGTTTTTTTTGCAATATGTAGCAAATTTCTCCAGATAATACTTTGCCTGTTTGTAGTAGATTTATTTACAGAGTGCAGTATATAAATATTGTAGGAATAATCAATAAAAGCATTATCTTTTAACATAATCTGGGATTTTCCAGAATCACTATCAATATTCTGTTTGGCCAGTGGTTTGCAATTCAATGACACATGAATGAATTAATACAAAAAAAGCTCATGAAGGTTGAAACCAGCTTAATCCACAGTTTCACTGCACACATATCAGATACTAATTGCCTGTATTGATTTGAATTCCAATAAATTAACATGTTTTTTTTTTTTGGTAACACGGTACACAATGAATAGAAAACACACACAGTTCAAGGTAGAAGATAATCAATAGACTGTACATACAACACACATATCTCTCAGCTTATTATGGAGACAGAAACCTTCACCTTGTAGCCCTTCAGCTGATACAGAGAGTCAAAGACGGACGGGTTAGTTAATGAAACGTCCCTCTGGAGTAAATTAGTTTGTCAATGAGATGGCTCACAATGAGACACTCAAGGGCAAACAAGGCACCTCTGCTTAAATGTAGATAGAAAATCAACTTTTATTAACTTAATCAGTTAACCAAGTGAAGTGCTTCAGTTTTCACAGTGATGGATATAAAGGTACTTTTTTCTGTGAATGCTTATCACGGTTTAAATAGTTGATCTGATGACTGCAAGATGATAAAACACTGATGTGGAGCTGGGTGATATATCAATATGAGAGATTCATAATATTCGTTTTCCTTCTTTTTCCTACAATTCAGTGGCACAAATATTTCATTTTCCTGTTTTAGCTCAATGAAACACGATAGAATACCTCTTCCTGTGTGGCCATCGTGTTACTAGTGATTTTACAAATGTTAAGATAACAACTGTGCCTTCTTAACATGGCCGGCAAGCTCAACAATGTTGGTTTATGTTAATCATATGTTAGCTTTTTAGTGTTATCCCTATCTAAAGTATAATGCAAGTCTGGTGTTGTCAACATGAACCATTTGGGAGAGTCTTTTGGAAATTTGGAAACTTCAGTGGTTTCATAACTGACCTGTTTTGGTGCAGTTCAAACAGACTCTGATTTGGTTTGTTTAGGCTGTTGTGAAAGCCGCCAGTTGAACTCTGGTGCAGCAACAACTAACTCAACCACGTTCCCTGTGATATTACTATACAAGCCTGTTTCTACCAGTCTGTCATTATTTATCACATATTCTTTATTTGGATCCCTTTTATCTTGCACAAAGTGGCCCCTATTCTTCCTGGAGTCCACACAATAAAACAAACCACAATTTAAAATCACATCCATCAATAAGAAAAGAAAAAGCCAAACAAGCCAAATAATGGAATAAGAAAATAAGTGAAATAAGTCTTACAGGTAAGTTGGAAACAAAAAAGTAAAAATAATCAAAAAGTTTCCAAAACTGCAATAAATAAAAGTTACATCTGTGTGAAATTCTGATTTTGTTTTAGTGACTCTTTTATGATCCAGTTGCAGTGTTGCAACTCATAATCTCATGCTCATAATGGATTATTTCTTTTTAGGCTCTTTTGGACACCAGAGAATAGAAACACATAAAGTGCAGTAAAGCGCTGCACCTGCTGTCAGTCATTAGTATTTATTTCCTCATGTGGGTCCGTGTAACGCTGGCCGATGATGCAAGATGACAGTCATAAAAACTGTCCGATGAAAGAGTTATCTGTAAGTCCATATACAGTCATGTTTACACAACGTCATGTTTGTAAGGCAACAATGCTGTCCATGCACCTTTAAAAGTCACTTGCACAAATGTAGCAGTTGCAGGTGAATTTTAGGAATATCAGCCAGAAGGAAATGGCAAAAAAAAAAAAAAAAAATCTAGTTTCTTTCTTATTTGCAGGAAAGCGTCCAAACTGGGACACCTGAAGTTAAATTTCTTCTCAGTTCCTTATTAAGAGCTTAAAAACAGGAAGCCTTCAATCAGAGCAGCACAAGGATCCAACCGGCCTTTTAGCTCTGCAGGATGTTTGGAGAAATTCCCCCCACTCAGATCAATGCTGCTGTGCTTTTTATTAAATACAGCTGTAATACAGTCCTGCACCCCTGCCAAGAAACCTTTTTTTTTCCCCCCTTTCTTTTCCTTTCTTTTCTCCTGTATTTTCTCTTCACTGTTCTGCTCTCCTCTGGTTGTCTTCACCTCATTGACAGCGGACAGAAGCCAGAGGAGGGATTTGACACCAAACATTCATCTCTCTTCCTGTCTGTCAGCGCTGCTTTTTTACCGCAGCACCTGTTGAACCGCCTGCCTTATATGCCGTCACCTGCCCGCTGCTTCACCCAGACACTCGATATCATATGCTGTGGTGTGTTTTTATTGTATGCGCTCTATTTCTTCTTTTTCATTTCTTCCTCTCTCTCTCTCTCTCTCTCTCTCTTCCTCACTCCATTACTTTCTTTCAGGAAATAACAGTAAAAATATTCCACTTGAGTAGAAGTATTGCACTTGAGACTGTTCCCTTCGTCTCTACAGAAATGGATGAATAAGACATTTGGATTTAAAGGACGGGTTCGCAATTTTTCAAATCTGTCTTATAACAACAGTCAGGTGCCCCAATGAACACATTTTGCTCGCTAGAATTAATCATTCTTCCTGTTAATACTACTTTAGAACAAAAAGAGGGAATTTGGCACTAAAAATACAGAAATACAGAAAAGATATCAACTTGATGTGACTAATTTGGATGCTGAAGCCTCATATTAGCTTCAAATAAACTTTTAAATACATTTTTGCACAGAAGGAAGACTGTGGATTTTGTCCCCCATCACTTACATTGAAAGTGCATTATGCAGGGATCTTCTAATGGTCAGTATGAACAGGAGGAATGAGTACAGCAAGAAAAAACAGTCTGAAAATATCACCATTATTCTGTTTCTTTATTTGCAATCCAACTAACTACCAAGTCTAATCAATACAAAATAGTGTCATTTATTATTTTCATCTTGCTGTGCATCTACAGTGCAGAATTTTCTCTCTCTCGTTTACTTTTTTGTCTCCTGATCACGTCTCTCCATACCTGCTTCACATCTTCTTCCTCCTCTCTCTCTCTCTCTTAGTTGCGTCTCTCACTACCACCCTCTCCACTCTTTTCCCTCTCGTTTATCTCTCTCATCCTTTTGCTCTTCCCACTCTCTCATGGCCACCCTCCCTCTCACCTTTCTACTTCTGACCTCTGATCTTTCACATTAGAAAGTATAACATATATATGTGTGTGTGTACGCTGCTTTTAATCAGAGCCTGGGGCAGAAAGTAGAGCTCTCATCCCTACTGGGTTTTAACGTCTACCCCCTCACATTCCTCCTAATCCCCCTTCTTGTGGGCGCAGTCTACCTCTCCTCGTGTAGCTGACAAGCAAGCGGTAAAACCCTCGGTGAGCTTCGACCGGCAGACTTTCACTTTTCCCACCTTTTCCTCCTGCAGTCGAGCCTCCTCCTCCCACTTACTGAAGGTTCAGGCAGGCAGGGCAGTGTCAGATGTCGGTCTTTGATATGCTAATACCTTCCTCTTTTTCATGTCTTTTTAAAGCATTGACTGGTAGCTGTGCGAGCGCAGCATGATACTCAGCCTGTTACAGTGAAAGAAGGAGGAGATATTGTGAAAGCGTCCTGCTTAGTCAGTGATTTGCACTCTTTTTCCTCGCGGTGTCTTAAAAAAAAAAAGAAACCACTTCAATCAGCTGAGAACAATGCATGTTCAGGAATTTGTCATAGTGACAGGGGAGTGGCAACCGGCTGACAGAGGACAATCTCTCTGCACTCTGGACAAAGTTTACCCTTTATGTAAAGGTTCAAGTACACACAAAAGTGTGTGGCTTTTTTCCTAACTGTGTCAATAAAGACACAATAAAACACATGAATGACTGGAGGTCACACAGAGGGCTGAGAGCAAACAACATATCACACAATGAAGTGTTCAGGTAAGAAGACATGCTGTATAAAGGCATTCAAAGGAGCTTAAAATGGCTTCATTCAGGGGTAATACATTATTATTATTATTATCATTAGTTTTTATTAAACAAGGACAATGCATAAAAACATTAATCTCAAAACAAGAGATATTTATGCCAGATTTAGCTATTAGCTAATTTCCATCTGCAGTCCCTGGGCAGATACACAGAACAATTACCAGATCATAAAAACATTCATTTACATAATTTCATAATGGTCTATAGATCAGTAATAAGCCATTGATAAGGACCCCCCCCCCCTCCTCTCCCCCCACACCCCCCCCAAACACCACCACCACTCAGGTATCAGAGGAATGAAACACAAACACACAGATGATCATTTTCCTTTTAAATATTATTTGGAAATTTATTTGTAATGCACACTTTTATTATTGCTGTAAATTCACTCACTGCTACTGTTTAAAAGATTTAAATGAAAGAATGAAAGGTGCAAAATGACCTGTTTAGTATTTGAAACACAAAGTTCAGGACTTGGATTTGTTGGTCTTGACTCAGGACTTACGACTTACTTGTGACTCTCAAAACAATGACTCACCTCTGCTTGTGAATGATTTGTAAAGCATGAATGAATAAAATTGTTTGCATTAAGAAAGCCATGTGTTCAAATGTAGACATCAATCAGCGTGCCCTCTTACAAAGTGGTACAAACATTTTGAAACATACAAGGCAAACCTCATTTCTGGGTTTCATAAAAAAAGATTGGAGAAAAGATCCGTCAGACTCCGGGGAAATTAAATGGTGGTTATAATATTTTTTTTACAAATATTTCAGATTAACGTTAACTCGGCCTAGACGAATTACACCAGACGAAGCCCAGATGAAGCTGCCCCCCTGTACCCGTATTGAACCACAGGCAGACCGTAAATCATGCCGGCTGTTTGGCAGAAGTCGTGGATCATCGTACAATGGTTAATTAAAGCCAGATCAATCTTGATGCCACCAGTTCTTTTTTTTAATGCTGCATCTCCAGAATGCAGTCCCACGGTACCTTCAGCCGAGTAAGGAGGAGGAGGAGGTTGGAGGAGGAGGAGGAGGAGGGAAGATGACGAGGCCCGTGATGTTTGCTCAGGGTTAGAAAAGAGGCTGCCACTCATATTTGTACAGAGGACAAAGCCTCGCAGGCACTCTGGCACCATATGAAAGACGTGTTTTCACAGAGCATACAGCAAATACAACTGTTCACTTTTTTCTTTTTTTTTTTTTTTTTTTTTTTGCTCTTTTCCAAAAGCCATTGCCACATTTCAGGAAAATTAGTTTTGTGCCAGTTGCCATGGCGACTGGTCAGCGCGGTAGACAGAGGATAGTTGGGGGCGGCTGGAGGCAGAGTTCACATCTGAGTTCCTTATAACTGTATTGGTGGCATACTGTGCATAATTACACTGAAAGGCAGTTTAGATACTAAAAGAAGAACAATGGTACAAGCGGATTAAAAGGAGGAGAGATGTTTTAAATGGTGAGAAAAAACAGCAGGAGTTTGTGCACTTAAAGCCAAAACACCAGAATTGTAAAACTGTAGCTGAGTTTTAACCAGCTGGAGCTCCCTGCTCCAATTTATTCTGTCTCTGTCTGGTATGATAGAACAGATATTTATTATAGTGGTTGGTTTAATGTAAAACAAACAAAAAAATGTGTGCAAAACTGCTAATATGATGGTTTTCTCTATTTTGAACTCTCTGGTTCTCCGTCGCCTCAATGAGCAGCTTTCTTCAAGACAGTTTCCACATTTGTGTGTCAAAGGTCACCAAATTTGAACTCTACACAAAAACACTGAGAGAATTTACCTCTCTGTCCTCTGATCAAAACAATACCATTGTAATGAATTGATTTTAGTCCTAAATTTCACTATTGTTAATATTGGTGTTGTCACGTGTGTGATCCGAATGCAGACACTGAGGCAAGATAGGCTGATGAAAAGGAACTTAAATGAATAAATGAACCGATCAACAGATTTATATTCAGGCACGAGAAGGCAGTCTAAACAAGAAAACGAGTCCAGAGGGGCAACGCAGGCAGGCAGGTCATTAACATGCAGCAGGTCTAAACACAGGTGGTGGAAAACATGCAGAAAAACAGGAATACGGCAGCAGGTTCAGGTGGCTGGACAGTAAAGGTGCAGTCAGAGATGAGACACATTTGCTTCCATCGCACACAGAGGCAGGTTTGTTTTGAATTATTATCTCAAGCATTTCCATAATACTGTATATGCAAATAATCTGTACACTGTATGGTCATTAAATTATAGATCGAGCCATGCTAGTACTTTCAACTCCTGCAGAACAAAAAGGGAGCAGGTTGTTTTTTTTGTCTCCTCTTACAGATGGGATAAACAGGCTGCAGTAGTGATATTGAGCTCATATGGTGCAAAGTGGGACCTCACCAACTGTAACAACAATAGCTTCGTATCTGTGCAAAACTGGATCAGTTCATCCATTCCTCTGGATCTTTTCGGTGCCAAGGATTTTCATGAGAAGAGACGTGAAGAGAAAGGAGCAGAGAGAAAATATGCCAGCTACTGTAGAGTTGTCATCCCTAAAAACTCAGATGACATGCCAATGAGTTCTCTGCAGCTCCGGCCAGTGAAGCTCAGAGCTAGCTGGCAGCATGGGATGATGGGTGATGTGAAAAGAGTTCTGGGTCCCCTGTGCAGACTTCCTGCTCTGGGCCAATCAACCAAGACAACTCGTAACACACTGTACCCGACAACTCCAGGAACTGATCTGACCCTGAATGTGGCTCTGACCTCCCCGTGGCCTCAGTCAATGAAATGGTCTGTATGAAATTTTTTCTCTGTCTGTGCATGTGTGTCCAGATTCATTTCACATTTTGTGCCAATAAACGTGCTTGTGCTCATGTGTAAGGCTTTTTTTTCCTCCTCTGTATCTGTTTGCATCTCTGTGTATTTTTTAATCATTTATTCCCCTGGTTGTGTGCGCATGCTGCCTGTAGATGGGGGTGTGTATTCTTGTGTGTGTGTGTGTGTGTGTGTCCATAGAGGTTTAGTCATCTAAGTACTGTGACATCAAGCTAAAAAAAAGTGGGGGAGGGGGAAGTTATAAGCTGCTGGAAGGCATCTTTCTGTATCTGTGTTTTATTCATTTTATTCCCAGTATTCCACAATAGTCCTAAACTGTGATTTCTTTCTTGTTGGGTTTATTAGTATGCAAGTGTGTATAGTCGTGTCAATCCTGCTGCGTTCTTTTTATATCTGTTTGTGTTTTGTTAAATTGAATCAGTGGTTTGTGGTTGTGTATCTCAGGCTTGATGGATATAATTGTGTTAATATGCAAAATACATTTTTAGGACTCAAGTATGAAATAGTTTTTTTTTAGTAGGATATTAAGTTACTGTTGATTTGAACAGCTGATATAGTTTTTCTCCTGTGTATGTCTCTCTGTCTGTTTCATTATGTATCTAGGTATGTGTTTATGCGTTCGGATATGTATGAGCCGTGACTGGATGCGCTTCTGTGCTGGAAGAAAAGACGCGGAGGAAACAAACTCTTCAGAGTTCAGTGAAGTGTGAGAATCAGAGCAGGCAGAAGGTGGATGATGAAGATTCACAGAGAGAAGAAACTGCCTTCTGCTCGCCCTCTGTGGTCTCCTCTGAGATCTCATCCATGTGACAGAAAGAAATGGTGGATATTTTAACCAGCCGGCAACAGTTGAAAGGTGCCCAACTGCCGGTGACTCATTCAAAACATACTGCTATTACGCGTCTGTGGGGATTTAAATTATTCCCATGTGAACAGAGAAGAAGCAGTGAAAAGACTTTTGCAACTTTAAAACAGTAAAAGTAATAATCCAAGACAGTTTTATATAAATAGAGGTCCATTCTGCTACCAGTGATTCAACCTGCAGCCACTTCATGAAAGCTTTAACTTTTTCTGATCTTAATACGCAGTGTCTGGTAGCTCTTTCCCTGGAAAAACCCTTTGTTGCTCGGAAATGAAGCACTTAACGTTTCTGGTTTGCTTGCACTAAAGAGAAGAAGAACTTAGCATGAGAAGTGATGGCAACCGAGTGTAACAGGCAAAGAAAAGAGAGTCACCCACAGACGGTTAGGAAGTTAAAGGAATTGTTTTACATTTTGGGTAAAAATTTAGAACAATTTGCTAGATTCACACCACTCACATATTTATCTGTTGAATACGAAGCTGGAGATGGTTATCTTGGCCATAGCATAAATACCACAAGCAAAGGGATACAGCTTTGAAAATATTAATGATAAAGCATAAATCTAACCCTTGTGTTGTTTGTCCAAGTAAGCTACAAATTTCTACTGTCATTAAATATCTGGCCTTATGTTAGAAAGAAATAACAGTCTAATATTTTTTCTTATAGGGGCTTTCTACTGTAGCTACCCTGCAATATTTGCAGGTACAGACTTCTTTACCTGAGACCTGTAAGCCTTTAGCATGATTTCACAGCACTGATTTATCATGACTCCATATGCATAGCCATAAAATGCATATTTAGGACCTTTTTTAAAGGTGTCTCATTCTCTCACATACAGTATAAGTCACTCACTGTTTGTTAGTTAGTTAGCTACAGCTAATAACATATCCTTGGTCACCAGCTAAATATTACAGGCCTCCTTTTGTCAACTTCTACCTGAGATCAAACGTCACTGTACACTGCAGACATATGAGCTGTGCTAGAATGGAAACCTTGAAAGGCATAGCAACAGTAACTGAGGAGGCAAAGCATAGCAAATGAGCCATAGTTTTATGTAAATATAGGGAAATGTTTTTAGATGTTAGGAACAATCATTCAGGTGGTAAGTATTCAACTGTAGACAGTTTTGTATAGATTTTATATAGATTTTAGTCTTTAAAGTGACATATCATGCACATTTACAGGTCTATATTTATACTCTGGGGTTCTACTGGAATATTTTTTCATGATTTATAGTTAAAAAAACTCCTTATTTATCTTATAATGGTCCTTTAGGGGCTACCGGGAGCTTCCTCCTGCTCAGGAGGCTATGTAAACAAACAATAGTAGTCAGATTTCACTTCTTCTTGTTTTTACTCAAATCATAAATTTCTCAAATATATCTGTACATGTTTGAGCCGAAATCCAATCCAAAATATGAACAACCTTAGCAGCAAAGACTTCCTAATGGACAACTGTTTGTGGGCACGCAAACAATCTAATGTCATCACTAGGAGGAAGTAGAGGTAACTTTGCAAACAAAGCATTCAGAGCAGGCTGAAGCCCTGGCTTCTGACTTTCAGGGAGCATTTTTTTACATACCTTCACATCAAGTTTTAGGAATTTGACCATGTTTAACATTCACATCCAACATTATAACAGAAATTCACAAAAAGCATGATATGTCCCCTTTAACTAGGCTACAGATTCACTTCCTTTTATACTTTATTAATACATTTTTGGTATAGACTTGCAAATAGCATTTGTGTTACAAGTTGTATTTATGACTGGGAAACTTTTCTATACATCCGATGTGGCACTTAATAATATGGAAGTGCTGGAGAACTAAGCAAACATGGACACCTCACGTCAGCAAAAGACTGTTGATCAATGTAATTAACCCAAATTTTATGGATATAAAGTAATTTTGTCAATGTGCAGTACTTGCAACCCTCATACAACCTACTCAGTTATCATACAACCTTCCTGCAAGTCCTTAAAATGGGAATCTTTCCGATCCTTCCCATCCATCCATGTGGCTTTACAGCAGAGGATATGCTGCCTGGGATTCTTTTTACTTCCTTGTTCATTACATAATTCATTTTATATCCTTTCCAAACATGCTGATGAGTTCTTAGACAGCAGGTATGGAGCATTCCCATTTTTCTGGAAACGGAATTACATCATCATCTCTTAATCATAAAGCTTTACAGAGGTGGAGTTATTGAGTAAACAACGCATATCTCAACTAGATTACAGTTTGAAGTTGCCAGTGAGTGATTCTACAATACATCACTGGCTGCTTCTGCACAGTCGCTAATGGAAACTGTTCCCATGTTTTCACCAACCTCTGCACAGATGAGGTAAGAGTGCTGGATAGTTTTATCAAGATAACAGTTCTGATGTGGCTCTGAGTCAGCCTATCTACTGTATATTCATTACCAGTCGTATAAATGACTTGATGATAAGCCGGCGTTCACCCGCAGGGGACTGCACAGAGCGCTATTGTTTGGCAGACCTGTTTTCTGACACAGCAGCTCTGTGTGAAAGTGTTTGACAGGACAAGCCCTTGCACCTTTGTCTGAGAATCGTCAGCTGACTTTGGCTGAGCACTGCCGGATTGACACATCCTGACGTTGTTTGCACAAGGCCTGGCCATGGATGATTGATTACCCCTTATCTCCCCCGGCGAATCAGAGTCTTAATTGAGCACAGTTTGGTTACGGATCCCTTTCTCTGTCCATGAAAGGCTTGGCTTTGCTCTGGTTTCTCCCTCGCGATGAATGGCTGCATTCTGGGCTAGACCATGCTGTGGGCGGGCCTTTGTTTCGCTGACTGATGGCTTTGGGTTGTTGAACAGCTTCCAGGAGATCGTTACTGACTTGATCTGACAGTGCTAGTGACTGCCAGGGCCCGGTGGGCTCCGTTGCCAGCACAGACAGCTGCAGAGAGCAGGGGGCATCGTCCAAGCACACTGACCCCACTTGTATGACTGAGATCACCCACTGCAGCAACTTTGGTTTCACAGCCCACATTTCTTCCTGCAGCAGATGTGCCCTTGAGCAAGGCATTTAATCCTTAATCACTCTGGTGGAACTCCTCCGTGGTCAACTCAACTCACAACCGCAGCCCACAAATCTTGGTCTGGCAAGGCTCAACAGGCATGTGGTTGGGTTAGGGATGCTGTCAGTGGGCAAAGTGCCTAATTGATTTTCAGTGTATTGGATCAACCTTTTACCAGCCAGCACAGTATTCTCCTATGAACTCTTCCTGCACCTGATTGGCCGACTGCTCACTGTGCAGTCGTTCAGCTCAGCATCATATTTTTAACCTGTGGTTGTCCTGGAAATGTCAGTGAACGGAATAAATCTGAAGCAAGAATTGGGGCATGAATGCTGAATTGTGCTTAACTTTAGATCAACCCTGCAGAAAATATGTTTATACAACTAATTTGTTTTGCTCATGTTTTTGTAATTGCTATCTGGATTATGTTCCCTGGCGAGGTATTCTTCTAGTGTGGGAAACATGGAGGTGGTAATGGTGGATCATAGACGTACAAAGCACAGGACTGTGACACTGGAGGCTGGGGTTCACATCCTGAATTGCACATAAAAAAGTGCTTTGTGAAATGTTTGGAAAAGATGGTGGTTTTAGTTAAATGTTAACAAAAAAAAGCACATCCTGTCTCATGCTTTAAGTCGCTGTTGACCTTTTTAGTATTAAACCAGCACCGTCTTTTCTCTAACCTTAACCAAGTGCTGTGAACACTTAAACATATGTGGATACCTAAACATATACCTAACTATTCAAAATGTAATCATGCTTTAGTTGCTCCGAGTGGATTTTGTGCTGCAAGAGCTTAGATTGTACGGGAAACAAATGTTGTCAGTGAACATTTTGCCATTAAAAACAACAGTATCAGTCAACACATGTTTATGTTCAAGTGACAAAACCCTCGAGCAGCCATTGTAATTATGACTCCCATCCGTCAGGAGCCAAGAATGAAGTAGTATGACGTCCTAGAGCAACACTGACAATCAACGTTGTTTTTTTGACCATGACTTTGTTAACTGTGCCCAAAACATGAACTTTCCCCTAACCCTAACCCCTAACCCTAACCCCTAACCCTAACCCCCAACCCTAACCCAAGCCCTAACCCTAATCCCTAACCCAAGCCCTAACCCTAACCCCAACCCTAACCCTAACCCTAAACCCTAACCCCTAACCCAAGCCCTAACCCCTAACCCAAGCCCTAACCCCTAACCCAAGCCCTAACCCTAACCCCTAACCCTAAACCCTAACCCTAACCCTGGCCCTAACCCCTAACCCTAACCCTAACCCTAACCCTAAACCCTAACCCAAGCCCTAACCCCTAACCCTAAACCCTAACCCTAACCCTAACCCTAACCCTAAACCCTAACCCAAGCCCTAACCCCTAACCCTAACCCCTAACCCCCAACCCTAACCCAAGCCCTAACCCTAATCCCTAACCCAAGCCCTAACCCTAACCCCAACCCTAACCCTAACCCTAACCCTAACCCTAACCCTAAACCCTAACCCAAGCCCTAACCCTAACCCCTAACCCTAACCCTAACCCCTAACCCAAGCCCTAACCCCTAACCCAAGCCCTAACCCCTAACCCTAACCCCTAACCCTAAACCCTAAACCCTAACCCTAACCCTAACCCTAACCCAAGTCCTAACCCTAAACCCTAACCCTAAACCCTAACCCTAACCCTAACCCTGGCCCTAACCCCTAACCCTAACCCAAGCCCTAACCCAGTAGTTTCTGTGTCTAAACCTAACAAAACATTAACCATCGCAGTGTCAGATGATATTTTTGAAACTTTTGAATATTTTTGAAAACACTGACAAACACTGTTGTCCTTTCGTTAGTGGTGTCAGTTCAGAAAACAGAGAGCACGGACAAGAAATGTATTTTGCTGTTGAATTCGGAGGACTTGTTGGTTCATTAATGATATATATTCATAATGTTGATAAAGAAAATGGAATCTGGGCGTTATGTGTCTTATAAAAACATATTTACTGTTGCTAATAAGTATAAATGTAATTTCTGGGCTTTCTCTAATACTTGTTCATTGAGTTGAGGAGTTGAGAATAAGCAAGTCTACACCCAGTTCAAATTCATAAATATAAAGGATCATTGTTTTTGGTTATGACAGATCTCCAAAACCAATGATTCAAAACTTTTTTTTACGTTAAAAATGAAAATAATGATCCCAAAAAATATAGCACTAACAATGAAAACTTCTGAGATTCAGGATGCCTAAAGGTTATTTGACGGCGTGAATAACTGTATGAATAAGAAGTGAAACAAAGAGTGAAAAAGTAAAAAGTATACTTTCCCTGGATTAATAAAGACTAGATATGTCCATTTTATTGAGAGGGAGTAAAGGCTAACAGAAAGTGTGTGGTGCTGGTACTTGTTGTGGTTTGGTGTTGGGATGATTTAGGCAGAGAGGAGGTGACCAAACTGGCTGTGACTGCACTTTTTAATTGCCCACATCTCCAAGCATGCTGGAGTGTTTGTGTTTTGTTTTTGTTTGTTTTTTTTTTGTTTTTTTTTAATTTGCACTGCACAATAAAGCTCTGCTCAGAGTTAATCTATGAAAAACAAGAGCTACACTTTCAAGTGAGGGTCAACAATAAGTGTGCGATGAAGGTCACAAACTTGGCTCATACACAGGTTTTGTTTTTTACTAAAAGGACTACAGGAACTCTGACTATCTTCTCTCTTTATTTCCCTTTCATAAACTTAAATGGTCGGCCTCCAAACATTTTCTACAGAGCACAGAGAGCAGCTATTTTACTTCTGCTCTGACTGTAATTAATGATTCGCTGGTCTCATTTGGGAAACAAATCTAATTACTCACTCCTATAGTTTATACTTTTTCAAATAGCTGAAAAATTAAGGTTAACATGTCATGCTCAGCGAACTGTATAAAGCTGTTTTTTTTTTTTGCTATTTTCTGTGGCTGTTATCAAACATGTACACTAGCGAGAGCCAACAACGCCTTGACAGGCTGACAAAATCATTCAAATTTGGATGGATTCAGATTGGCTTGAGGATGCAGGAGAAGGGACCAGCATCTGCAAAACGAAATCTCCGCTTCACTCTCTACTGCACTTGCCTCTGGAAGTGAGGAGAGACGAAAGCCAGATTGGTCCTGCTGCACCGACCTCGCCTGAACTCCCCACATCACAGGAACTGATTCCTTTTAATGCCTCTTTGCCTAGCAGGCACTTTCCTGAAAAAAAAAAAAAGCCCAGAACGGCAAACATTCTCAACACATTTTTCCATTTGTACAGCTGGGTGTTTAATGAGGCGGTGTAGGTTAAGATTCAGGTTAAGTGCCGAATGTATTACAGCAGCGGGGGCCCACTGGAGACCTGAACCGATGACCTTCTGTTCATTAGCCACTTTCTCCTCCTGCTAATGGATACAGTAGATGTGGCTGAGATTCTGCTGCAGCTTCATATCTTGGAGATTGTGATTTGACTAGTTTTCCTGTACCTGTACCTGTTTGTACAATAAGTTTGATTTGACTTATAATCAAACACCTATTCCTAGTGAGAGGCAAAATAAAAACCCAGCTTAAGGCAGACAAGAAGTCAGACTGAGAGGAATTCACAGACTGGCAGAGTGCTATGGTCCTGTTGGCGTTTTCTCTTTCATAAGCTTTTAGGTGGCTGTGACAGAAAGCAGACACGTCACTGAGAGCCAGCATCCCTGCTGCGGCACCATGAGAAAAAAAAAACAAAACCTTTTGATATTTAAACGTACATACTCCGTCTGTTTTACAGTGATGCTTGCTTCATCTATCACCTGAAGAATAAGGAGTTCAAAGCACACAATCTTTACACACGACCAAAAATATGTATCTTATCATCTGTTTATAAATGAGTCCTAAAAAACTTAATAAATGAAAAAAATCTGCTTTGGCAGGCAGAATATTTCAACCCGCTTCCAATTGAAATTCCCTTGTTTAAAAAGCTTTCCAGAAATGAGTGTGTCTCTTAAAACAAGAAAGAATGTGGCAGGTTGCAGCACAAAAGGATGACAACAAAAGGCAATAAAATACTTCATGTGGTCCCCAACTGAACAAATATAGAAGACTATTTGTGGGCAAAACTCTGTTAATCCTGTCCATTTTGAATAAAGAAAGATGTGGGAAGGAAATAACATTGTGTGGGTACTTTTTCATCTTCAGCAGATAATTGCAACCTCGAAGATGTACATATGCCTCTTGTTGATTACCAGGTTGCTGCACCAGAATTAAGAAAACATAAACTCTAAATAGAAATAATCTTACTGCACTAGCTATTTTTATCCCTCATTCACTTATTTTAAGAATATTATATTTGAATCACTCAGTTACAGGCAGGTCCCTTTGTTGTATACTAGTTTCCTGGAAATTTTGCATGTATGTAATGGTTAACTTTAGGACATTTTGCAAAAACGATGGAGCATTTTGGTACAAATTATAAGAAAAACGTTAAAAAAAGTGTTGAGTTGGTCGGTAAGTGCCTGCTCATTATTTTTGGGTTCATACATAGTTGTTAATTTGCAAAAATTCTTTTCATTTAAATGACATTCTTCACAAGCTTTTAAGACAGAAAAAACATAAAACATTATAATGAGTGAGCGTCTATCAACAATTTCAGTAACACTTTATTTTATGGATACCTTACTTTCTTAATAATTTCCAGGACATTTTTTCCTAATTTCATTTCTTTGAAATGTTATGTAATTTGGTAGAGTAGTGTAAAAGAAAATACACTCATTATGGAGTTTTTAAGAAATAATCTAATATGCTAATATGCTAATATGCTATGTGGTTTGACACACAGTCAGTTAAATCATCGTTAAGAGTCTAATTTATTAAGGATTTAAAAGAAAATAACCATGAATCCAACTAAACTACCTTAACATGTTTTTCATTTTTTCCCTATAATTTTGACCAAATTACATCACCCTTTCTGTAAAACGTCTTTAAAATGAACTGTTAAATGCCTGCAAATTACTCCGAAAATTTCAAGGAAAGTGGTATAAAATTAAAGGCCCTGTTAAATAAAGCGTTACCAGGAGATTTTCCGAAGTACATGGCAATGATGGAAAACCAGACAAAGAGCATGTGATCAAGTTTGTGACCAAACTTTATTGTGTCTGACAGAAGAGAACACCGCTGTATAAGTATTCTCCAGGGCCAAATAACAAATGAGGTGTCTGTCTGTGTGTTAATTTCAAACATGGCAACCAAATGTAGATCCTGAGGTCCAGTTTAAGTCCCATCCTGCCTGTTTCCCCCACCTCCCCATTTCCCACTGCTGCACCGAGCACCTGTCTCGCTATAATCACAACAGCGCACGAGAAGCCCCTCGTCTCAGGGTCATTAATTCACCGTGACTACGTACAGAACAGTTGTGCGTGTTAGTGTAAACATTACGTTTGGCCGGCAGCCATACCATCCTGCCATCCAACAGCTGAGGCCGAACAGAGGCTGAGCTGAGGCAGATCCCAGAGGGGAGATCTCCTCAGATAGAAGCCATCTACAGTATCTGAATCAATCACAGCTCCTGTCCTGGATCAGACTGACCTCCTATTTCTCAAGCATATTTGTAAATCCCATCTTCTAATGTGCAAGGACACTGTTTGCTTACTAACCACCCCTCATAGCTAGAATACCATCATACGGATTTGTGACGGGCTGCTGGCGGAGGATGTGGAGCTCTGAAATGATAAATGCTGCAAATGGGGCATTAATCGCTTTATCAAACACATTTGCCTGACTCAAATGATAAAAACAAGATTTTTAAGGGTGAGTTAGACTGTGTGTTTATTTTTGGGGGAAGTGAACGGTTGAACTTTTAAAACTCTTGTCTTTACTTTGCTGTCCAGTCATATCTTTGCTATTCTCAGGCTGTAACTCCTCAGCTACTAAACTCACTGTTAAAGTTCACTCAAATTCTTTAATAAAGCGATTAGTGAGTGAAGTTGAATGTAGTGAGCAGCAGCTTCATTTAAATTAGAAGATTGACCTTTACCCTGATTTAACTTTATCTACACCAGTGGAGACATGGGTTGTATACTTTATTCAGGAGGCCTGTCTTCCAATTTGAGAGCATGATTTCTTGATTTAGATTCAGATTTTGTAATACTTTCCCTCAAAACCCTGCACTCAGATATACCGTAGCTTGTACAGATTTCCTTTGCTCCAGTTTAAGCCCTTCTCCTTGCATTCAGGCTGCTTCTGTGCACTAATGAAACAGTTTTTTTGCACAATAACCCTCTCAAAATTCCCCCGATCAATAAAATGCCAGGTATGGTGTTGACCAATGAAATGATCACCGCCACCTTGCGGGTGCGTTCACTTTACGTGCTCTCAAATTGAGGGACCATGCGCTATAGGAACAAAATCCCACACACATCAGATCAAAAACATCATTAATACACAAATCTGTATGACAATTCAATTATAAAAATTTGTCACGCATACACTGCACACCTGTATTTCAACTTTTTTTATTGTGTGTTGCAGTTACTTTAAGGGACTCTGGTGCACAATCAGCAGTGCATCTGTGCTCATCGCAGGAAGATATCATTAACTCACTGCATGTAACAGAAAACACAACAACTTTTAGGACTGTGGAGACTCTGGATCAAAAGTGGTTTCACGACCTATGCCCTATTTAAAAGCCTCTGTGTTTTCCCCGTGCAGATCTGCAAAGACTGAAAACAACAACCCTCACTCGTTTGATTGAAGAGGTCTATCTGCACTGATCGGATTTAGTAAACTGTACCCATGTGGCACTCCATGCAGTTTTAAACAAACCATCAGAATTATTTACTGCGGCTATCCAACGGAGAGCACATACTGTACTGTTCATCTCCTACACTGGCTTTGTCCCCATCACACAGGAAAAGAGATAAAAACTAAGAACGTGTCCTCACCCCCCCCCCTGTGCTGGACTGTGTAGATAATAAAGATTTAATAGGTGAAATAGGGGAGGGAGAAGGGAGAGGGGGGGGGGTGGTTGTGTGGCAGTGGCGGCCATACATCTCCTTCTCTGCCTCAGTCCAAACAAAGCTCTCTGGGTACAGAGCGCTCAGGACTGTCTCCAGGAATAGCCCGATTCTGGCACCGCTCAAGGCCTTATAAAGCCAGGTACAGAGTCCGGATGCCAGGGATCGAGCTGTCTCTGAGCTCGGACGCCAGAGAGGAGCTGAGATACTGCAGGGTTTCTTTAGTCTTTACAGCCAAGCCATGTTTCTCTACCGCTACCCTCTCACACTCTGACAGGAAGCTCTGTGATAGATCAGGGCTCATCCATGACTTTTCACACAAAGACACAGTAGTGGATGTCCTTGGGTGCACTGTAGAGCTCTTTATGAGAAAACTACAGTATTTTATACAGAACGATTTATAAATAAACGCAAGTAATTACTGCTGACTATTTGGAGCTAAATGTCCTATTCTTTCTTGCCTTGATTTGGTAATAAAGAAGTATAGTGACCAGCTTCCTCTGGATGACATGCTTACAATGCTGCCATGTAGGGGACATATTTGTGTTTACTCACTTCCTCTACATGGAGAAGGTTTTCTAGTCTTATAGACAGTTTAGCCAAGTTTCATAGAACTTCTTTGGCAGCTGCATACAGGTGAGTTAAAAAGAGAGATCTGCACACTGCTAGATATGACCAAGAGACTAGATTATGCCCCTATAGACCCCCAAACATCCACCCTCTATGCACTGAGTATACACTCTCCACACACTACAGCAGACTACACATGGCAGTTTCATTATAAGCCCAGAGATCCAGACCAACTTGTACTCCAATGTGCATAAATTCTGACCCCGAGTTAAAGGTAGAGTCAGTCATTCTGGGGAAAGATTGTTGATATTTGAACTAAACACCCAGACAAATACACCCCTCCCTTTGTGCTCCTTCAGAAGCTCCGCCCCCCCAAATTTCATAGACGCACATTGCCCAGGCAGTGACATAAAGAGAAATATGGCGGAATCCACAGCAATGCGTCAGCTGTAGAGTCACTTCTGTTCCTCTCACACATTATCACGAGCAGGAAAAAAAATTTGTCTCATGAGCACAACAGTTCATCTGCACTCTCCGCCTGTCTGCGGCCTCCCCACCTCTCATTCCTGACCTGCGTTCAATGTCTCTGTCCACAGAAGCAGCCGTCTGGCAGCTGCAGCTCCCGGGGAGCTGAGAGGACAAACTGCCTTCACCAGTCTGACTGACAGCAGAAATTTACTGAACCAAAATAGTTTGCATGTCGGCTCCACGGACGGTGAAGCCCCTAGCAGATAGCATTTATATCATTTTCATAAAGATCAAACCACACAGTGAACCCTTGGGCCCTGTATGATAGCATTTGCATTTGTCATGTTTGTTCACTAATTTATTCAGCTTTTCCTTTAATTCGTCGCCCATCAGTGTGTTCCTAATCAGGCCTGTTGGACATATTTACCATTACATGAAATTTACAATTACAATTTCTGTATTTATTATTATTAATTTAATGACAGTTGTGTGTTTAGCGCAGTTTATCTTTATGCATGATGCTCCAAAAGAATAGAAGCACTGGGGAGACACTGAATCTTTTCATTTTATTTATTTCTCTTGGCTTCAAAATAGTGAAATGTAATGATACTGAGAGTAGAAATGGTTTGTAAACCGAGAATGGGTGTGTTTAATGTCAGAGTAACTCTGGGCAGACAGTCGGTTATAGTGGAAAATCATGTGACGTGGTTTCAGAAACAAGGCCTGTAACCACTGCAACATCTCTGGCCAGCAGCCACAGTAGCTACATTTGTTTTTACTACAGATTGAGTGGAACCTTTTTTTTTTTTTTTTAATCACTGCCTAAAGCCCCATCTTTCCGGTTTTGATGTCAACAAAACAGTTTTCTCCCAGAGTAAACTTTGTTATCTATGTGAGAACGTTCTCCCTCATTTCCTGACTTCCGGCTTCCCACAACGGCTCTCCTTACCTGCAGCCGGAACAGGAGGCAGATTTAGACACAAGGTCGGAGTGACCTCAGCGGTGTGTGATAGTGAGAAAAACAGACAGTGTGTTTGAGGTGATCTCTAATGATGTGGGAGCAGGGTGCTTAGGACTGCTGGGTTTCCTGCTCAACAGATTCTGTATCTCCATGTCTCCCACTCGCTGGCTGGGTGTAAATCAACCTCTGAAGGTCTCTACATGTCTTTGACTTTTGTCTGACTCCTGCTACACTTTCGGACAAAAATGTGTCCACTTTTGATCCAGGGTTGGCCTGTTTTAACATGACAACGCCCCTGTGCACAAAGCCAGGTCCATAAAGAAACAGTTTCCTCAGTTTGGTGTGGAAGAACTTGACTGTCTGAACTTGAAGATCCCTGACCTCAACCTCAACCAACACCTTTTGGGATTAACCGTAACACCAACTGTGAGCCAGGTCTTATCACCCAACATCAGTGTTGGACATCACTGGTGCTCTTGTTGCTGAATGGGAGCAAATCCCTGCAGCCAGGTTCCAAAATGTTGTGGAGAGCCTTCAGAGGAGTGGTGGTGGCTCTTATAGCAGCAGATAAATGCCCATAAACATCAACAATCACATATGGCTATAACATTTGGGTGTACACATACTTTTTTCCCATGCAGTGTACCGTCCATTTTTTCATTATTTATACTGCAAGTAGTGAAATCAAAGTCAATTTTGCCCATTATAGACAATAAACTTCTGATTATAACAAATTTAAATGAAATAACATAATGCAACATTACAGTACATTTGACAAAGGCTTTTGTGAAAATCACATGTAAAAACCTTTTAACCTGAAAGACACTAACTTCTAAAACAAACAACCAATAGCCAACATAAAATATCTTAATGTACACATTAATAATTGGATTATAATCAGATAAATGATGATGAAAACAGTGTCAGGCTGATTGTAAGAAATTGCCTTAAAGCTGGAAGTCAACATGTTTTCTAGGTAATAAATTGTTCATTTCCATCTATGTGATAAACACTCAAACAGGCAAATTTACTGTAGCCTCTCCGTCTTCTTTTGTTTAGAAGTGTTGATTGCTTTGTCCTGCTTCATAACGCCAATAAATTCTGTTCAAAACACTGGAGGCACATCATGTTTATATTTTCACACGTTAAAGCCAAACATGAGCTCACAGTAGTATCACACTTTACTCAACACCTTACTCTAGTAATATCAACACATTTTACATTGGCTGCTCCAGATAAACAGCAATTTGGTCGGACCATGTATTAGAGGCTCATAAACTGTGGGAGAATAACTCAAATGTCAGTCACCAGGGCTAACGTTAAGCTAGCTGATGATGGTCAGTAAATACCTTCAAACTGTAGGCTGGATGCTTGTTCAACCACAATATCTCGTTTTCTATATCTACACGTCTTAGATGCAGAAAGTGTGGTGTGGGTGTAGAGGGTTTGTAGCTGTCCACTGGTACCTTTTATGGAGCTCAGCTGAGCAATGAAAGTTATGTAACAAAATTGCTTTTGCTGTTAAAGTCCCCTCCACTAAAAAAATGTGTTTTCTTCTCGTTCTTTCAGTTTGACGTTTGAGCTTCACCGTGCAGAATGATGTATGTGCAGAGTTTGTTTTCACAGTCATCTGCTGAAAATGGAAAGTCGACACGAGTACCTACGAGCATGATTTGTGACATCACAATCACAATCGAGGACCAGTATGCAACTTACACGAGTGTGATGTGGAAACTTGAAGCCGTCAACAATGAGAATAGACATTACAGTGAAGTAGGAGACATCTTATGTCCATCAGTTAAACTTTTGGAATTAAAAATATTTGCATATTCATACTTCTGGAATTTTCAATGAGGGGGAAGCAATAGACAGAACAAGGTAATTTTTTAGGGAAAAAACGTGTCTGACATAATTCATTATTCCAATCCTATCCTAAAACATACTTTGAGGAGATCTTTAAGTAATCAAAGAAATAGTAAGACTTGCTTTTTCAATGTGTCAAAGTGAAATCCGCATAAATTCAGCTTCTGACATCACGCTGTTCACATGAGGAAATAACATTTGAAAGCTGAAATGGTAGAGTTGCTTTTTAAAAACTGCACAGATTCAAGGAGTTGTTACAGACAGTTTAACAGTCTTGTGGACTTCCTCAACATGTCAAGAAATGTAATTTCTGGCCACATTTCAACATCTGCAGACCACCGACTCCATGTTATACCATACGGATTATTGTCGATCCCGATGGCCTTCACTTTTTTAAAATAATCATTTTTTTCCCTCCTGTGTGTTCACAGCTCTTGCCATTCATGGCAACTGTAGCAGGTTTGTTTTGCCACTCAATAGTGGGTTGAGGCGGTTATAGCATGTGAAAAAGTGACAATACCTACCTTCAATTATCTTAATTATACATAAGTGCCTGTAACTGCATACTGTGATCTTTAAAATCTACCTCAGTCTCTGGGGTTGATCAGTTAAATAAACTAGAAGCCAGCTATAACTACACTACAGGTTTCAGGGGCTAATGGAAACTTAATTAGCACCGTATAGCTTATGAACACTGGCTGCTGCTGTACCAGATGTAAAACTTGTGAAAACAAATCAGTTTATCATCGCACGCTGGGTTACAGTGAGTGCAGTCGAGGCTTATAAGTGAACACAGTCGTGAATATGAGACCAGAAAGCAAGAGGGCAAGAGGAGGGAGTGGAAGCGAGTGATTCATCTGTGTCTGACAGACTGTAATTACTGCATTGTCACAGACAGAAATAGGGTATATGGATGCTGTTTAAATGGCCTTTTAATAGCACAGAGGGGTACTTAGTGATTTCTAATCATTCGTGGCGGCAGCGGGTGTAATTCTGTTTCTTAATCTGATCTCATTAGCGGGTCTCGTCTGTAGCGGTGATTTATATTGATCGTCAGACTCTCAGCTCAAATGCTGGAAGTTAATTAAGCGATAAACGAGGAAACAAATTAGTGAGTTCTAATGTTGGTGTTGTTGCGCGGGGAACTCCTGTCGGGGGTGTGAGGACACAAATACAAACAAAGTCACGAGAGTCACGCTGTAAACTGCAGGAAGCTCATGTGGCTCTTACAAACATTTATCTGTGGCTGTATATTTGTATTTTCTAAACTATGTAATGCTCTTGATTGCAATTTTGTAAAGGTAAATAATGAAAGTACCTTGATATATGAAATGGTAAAAATGTCCTGATGTGACGGTAAAAAAGTCCAGTTTAATAGCAGTGATATGCCCAATATGACTGTAAAAATGTCCGCTTAAAATGTCCCAAAGTGTCGGTAAAAATGTCTGGTTTAACGGCAGTAATATGCCTGAAGTGACGGTAAAAATGTCTGCTTAAAATGTCCTGCCCTGTCAGTAAAAATGGCAGTAAAAAGCCTGATGTGCCATCCACCCAAACCTCCTCCTAATAAACCAAAATCACCTTATAAAAGAAAAGAAAGTCACACTATATTGATGTTATCTGAAATGCGTAACTTCTGCTGTCACTCAGTAGTAACAAAAGGTCACTTTTGGCGACTGAATTTACGACCTAAATGGCGTGAAACAACACGTGAAAATCAAAATATGCATAGTGATAAGACGTGAAATGACGTGTTATACATCTGCCATCTGGTAAGACCAGACTGGTCTGTTCCGTAGCCTTTGTTGCTAAGGTTGTTCCATGGGTTGTTTACGTTGATCGGATTTGGGCTCAAACATGAACAGACGTATTTGAGACGTTTTCACTGTGAGTAAAGAACAAGAAAAAGAAGTGAATTCCTACTACTACTGTGTTTTTATGTAGCCTCCAGAGTAGCTGGAGGTCAGCAGAGGTGCAGCTTTCAGAGGGGGGTCTTAAAGAGACAGGAGCTAAATCGGCCTGTTTCAGACAGAGGCTGAACTGAGGGGCTGAATAAAGAGCCAGTATAACATAAATAAGGATTTTTTTTTAACTATAAATCATGCAAAGAGAGTCCAGTGGAGCCCCAGAACATAAATATAGACTTCAAAATGTGAATGATATTCCCCCTTTAATATTTGCAGTGTTTTATGTGAATAGTAGTTTTGAAAAAATAAGAAAAATGCTTGACAGCAGTATACATAATAACAAATGACACAAACAGAATAGATTCATGTATTTAAAAGTAAAAACTTCAGTCGTAATATCAGCAACTCCGGTTGCAGAACATTGGGAGAAGAGAAAAGGACAGACAGGCGTTACCATTATTGTCACTGTAGCGTTTCACTTGTAATTATTATCTCCTTAACCACACATTTAACATTCATTATGACGTTGTGACTTTGCGAGTAGAGAACAGACTGTAAAAGACATTCACGGAGATCAGTGCAACTTTCCCCTCTCTTTGCAAATGTTGGACGGAAATGAACCTTGCAGTGATTTTTTTTTTTTTTTTTTCAATTAATTTCTATCTATTTAACCAGAAGCGCCGCATTAGCCATCAGGTTGTGATGTGGTGTTGATACCGCAGCCAATGAGAATAGCCTCAACAGAAGAAGGACAATCCGGACTAATGCATGTACCCAGGAGAAAATAATTGAATTTTTATCTATTTTACACTATAATGAATCCTTAGACATTAGCAAGGACTGAGTTCTGAGGACTTTGCAGAGCATGGGGTAATTACTTAGTTGGAGCTGAATCTATCTATGAGGGAGAGAGAGCTTCATTATACTCGAGGCTAAAGAGGACATAGTGGAGGTGGAGGCGTCGGTTGGTACAACTATACACATTTGTCTGTTGTGTGGTTTCATTTCAGGAGCACAAAACCCAGAAAGTCTTCATCATCAGATAAAAGAACGAATGCAAACTGCAATCCATTTGTGAGAAAGAGATTATCCATGTCTGAGGAACATATGTGAGTAATTATGTATTAGCGTGTTCATATGTGTGTCTGACTCTCTATAAATAAGTCTAGAGATCCGTACCCCCACTAGTGGACCCAAGAAGCTGCAATATTATTGCACTCCATGATATGAAATGGTTAAGCTAATCAATAGCCTGAATTGCCATTTTGTTTCACTTCATTAATTCAGCCTGACATGTTCAATTATTAGTTATTTTGTTTTGGTTTGTCCTAACCAATCAGTAGCAAGTGACATATCTGTCCTGCCAACATCATTTTCAATCAATTTATTGACAATGAATATCCACAATTACATGGAAATTTCATGGAAATTTGATCATTAGGCTTACAGAGATACAACATCTTTTCATGGACGCCATTGTTGGTCAAGGTTCAATTTTGGTCTGAGGTGGTGCTTGAAGAAAAGTGTCACAGGGGTCACAAAAATTATTATGAATCACTTTCTGTGGATCATGAATATTCACAACAAAATTCATGACAATGTGAAGATAACTGCTTTGGACTGAAGCACTTTGTGGCCAATCAGTCTCCTCGTCCTCAGGTGTTATGGCTGAATGTGTACTGCCCATGCATATGTGTGAGTATATGTTTGTGTATACAGTGCTGCTTGAAAGTTTTCTGTATTTCTGCATAAATATGACCCAAAATGTGATCAGATATTTACTAAAACTAGTCCTAAAACTAGATAAAGGGAACTCAATTAAACAAATGAGACAATTTTTTTTCATTTATTTATTGAGGAAAATGATCCAATCTTACATAGTTGTGCATGGCAAAAGTATGTGAACCCCTCGGATTATCAATTCATTTGAAGGGGAAATTACAGTCAGTTGTTTCAATTAATGGGATGACAATCAAGTGTGAGTCTGGGAGGCCCTGCCTTATTTGTGTGTTCCCATATGGGGTTGAGATTGAGTGTTTCTGTCCACGCTCTTTTATGCGTGTGCATATGTGCGTGAATGTGTATGTATACATATCAATTGGGGTCAAACCCATTGTTTGCGTTAAAGGGTTAGTTTCACAAACACAACACATCAGCAGAGGAAGAAACTGCGGCGCTGAGGGTGTTTTTTCTAAGAGCGGGGCTGCCATTGCTGCTCAGTCAACCATTGCTTATGAAATCATCACCTAAATCTCCACAGATACACAACTGTTGTCAATGGACTCATCGGCCTCTCTCCCCTGCCCCGCCCCTCGCCCTCTGTTCCCAAAAGAAAAGGCCTTGTCCTCGCCTTCCCTCCTCCGAGAATCCAGAGGGGGATTAAGACGAAGGTACCAAAACGAGACGGCCAAAGACCAGCATCCTCATGAAGAGTCTATTTCACACATGAGTGTGCCTCCATCTCATGCTGTTGGCTACTCTTTGAATGGGCAGAAGGAGAAAATGGAGGAGGGTGGGGAGGAGGGGGGTTCCAATTGATCTCTTTAAGCCGTTGGGGCTTACTTAACTCATCCAGGAGCCGGCACTCTGCTGAAGGTATCGCTAAGGCCCCTACTTTGCATGAGAAAACCAGGATTAATCCAAATATTTATCCGTGCTGAGAGAGATGTTTTCCCAGTCTTTACATCTCCGAAAGAATTCTGCACATTTTTTCCCCCTTTGAAACTCTAAGATTAAAACATTCTGTCCTCCCTAAAGTCTAGTTTGCATTGTAGCAAGAGCTGAATATAGGAAATCCTATGCATTGAGTGAATTGGAAATGTCCAAAAAAAGCGTGGCATAAATATTTCACACAGTGAAAATTCATCGTCTCCTGCTCCAGGAATAGGCTTCTGGTAGGATGGAGACTGAATTGAAAGTGGGAACGTCTCACAGGGGCGTTTTCTGAAGGGAGTGTGCGCCGCAGTCAACTTGGCTGCCGTCTACCTGCAGACAACAACAGCCACCACTTGTGAGACGTGTCTGATGTCAGAGCTGTCACCACGGTTACAGCCGGTAACAACGTCATTTGACAATTCTCTCAGAAGACACCGAGAAACTCCCTGGGACACCCGTCTCTCCGCTGCGAGGTGTCCATGGCAACTGCAAGCAAGCCGAGCGTACTGTAATTCAATTGATATCTCACACTCTGCATGTATCCAATCTCCCCCCCCTCGTTCAACCCGACTCATCTCTCCCTCTCTCTGTTTCCATCTGTCTTCCTCTCTCTCCTCGAGGCTGCCACTCTCACTTTGCATGTCGTTCCTTTTCTCTTTCCTTCTGTCTCTCTTTAAAACATTGCACAAGTTTTAAATAAAGACTGGCAATAACTTATGTTTTTCTTATTTTCAACAAATCCCAGGAATCCCAGAAAAGACTGAAACCAACGATGAATTGAACCTATAAACAAGTATCGCCCGTGTAGCCAAAGCCTGAGATTATTCTATACTAAACTTATTCCTGTGCGCCGTAGAGCTCCATTGTTGACCAAAAGCTATTAAATGTGCGTAAACCATCCATCGTCGCACTGCGTGACATGTTCCCTCATTAAAATAAACATGGACACAATAGTTTTCGAGTTAATCTCACATGAATCATCCTGCTGCCTTGAAAAATCGCTGGCGCACCAAATGTGTGTTGATTACTCCCTAAACGCGCACGTCCCTATTGAGAAATGTTTGCCTAAAAAACAGGGCGTGTTGTTTTTGGAGAGTAGCGAGGGAACTCAGAAAAGTATTGATATATGCACTAACACATGGAATAAGTTTGAGATAACCTGATGAAAGAAAAGAGGCAGCTTTATCCTTGAAGCGCATTTCGGAAATTTTGACAAAACAAAATGGGGAATTAGTGCGTGTTTCCATTAACTATCTTTATATTCAAGATACGTTTTGGATATTTGGTTTCTGCTTCCCTCCTAAGAAGTGATTTGGAGACAGAGGGGGTGACATGGAAAGGTTCCCATCTGGACCCGAACCAGGCCCACCAACAACAGCCCCCGCTCTTTTTTAAGTCTTTCTGGTGGAGTGGAGGTATGCAACAGTTAGTGGCAGGATGACATGAATGCTTTGTCCGCAGCTCAAGAAGTAGAAGCAGGTACTGGTAATATCACTTCTGCTCCTTTTTGATTGTTTTTTTTTTTTTTTATTACTTGCATTTCAACTTCAATTTTGTAAAATAAAATATGTGTATAGAATCAGGCGAATGAGGATGGATGGATGAATCGGTGGAGGAGTTGTAAGGATCTTTTTTTTGTAAAACAACTGCAAGTGCAATTATATAAAGTACTTTCAACCCATTTTCAGTAGAGTTCAACTTGTTTCTATCATTTTCTAGAATCCAGGGTCATTTTTCTTCATTTTAGTTCAGCAGTCTGTCTATTAGCAACAAGTGGTAATAATCTGATTGCACTGGTGGAGTTTTTTACTCGTCTTTAAGCCTCATTGATTGTCATGAAGGTTTCACTTATTGAAGAAATTTAGGGCTCAATAATAGACATACTTTTTCTATCTTTGTCTTCATCTCTGTCAATCTGTCTTTTACACACTCTATTACTTTCTTTCTCCATGTCTCCCTTCCTCTCTTTATTCTCACTTTCCTCCCCCCCCTCTGCTTCTTTGATTTTCTCTTTTTTTTGTCTTCTGTCTCCCTATTTGTGCACCTCTCTCTGTCTTTCTTCCTCACCCTTTCTTCCAGCACTTTCCCTGCCTCCCTGTCTGATGGTTTGTCCTTGGGAACTATTCTGTGAGAGTAAACTGTTAGCTTGGCTCCAGCAGTATCTCAAGCTCTGCCATAAATCGTGCTGTCAGACACACAGGCTAGCGTTGGGTCAACCCGGTAGCGTAGTTCTCTTTTCATTCTTCTTTCTTTCTTTCTTTTTTTTTTTTTTGCTTTTGTCTTGGAGCTCTTTAGCGAGGGGTGAGGACCAACCCCTCTCCTCCGCCGCTCAGTCTGTGGTGCTGGAGTTTTTCGCTGGCCTGATGGTGGGGGGTGCAGGGGAGCAGGGAGGGCAAGACTGAGGGTCCCAGTAGAGAGGAGGGACTCCGCGGGCCCTCAGACGACTCAGGACTCCGCTGGGGGAGTCAAACAGAGCTATTGAGGCAGGAGAATAGCCAGGCTCGGCCAGGAGGAGGGCCGAGTCCAGCCCACGCAGCATGAGACGCCTTATCATGGGAAAGATAAGCAAAGGGGAGCCATGAGCTTATCCGCTTCTCTCATACGCACTGTAGAGAGCTGCACTCTCAAAAACAAAGTGGCCTTCTCTGCACTTTCTGCATCCTCCAAACATCAAGCAGCATACGGCTATAATAATGCCAGAGAATGCCTGCGTTAATATAAGATCTAAATTTGACATTTATTAGAGGTTGGCCATGAAACAATGACCTAGGTTTGATTTCTGGTCCTGGATCTGTCTGTGTGGAGGCTTTGTTTTCAGCTGTAGTTCACTCACACAGATGTGTATACGTGAGTGTGAGTGATTGTCACCACCTGCCATGAACCTGTCCTCCTGGTGTCTGAAGTCATGTCCAAAGCATTTTTTTCTAAGAATTTGTGGATACTGAGAAAGAGCAGTTTTCATTTTGCAATTTTTAAGTTACACATAATAGCCCAATTTAATGCTTAGCGATATTTTTTTAGACTCTGTGTGCTTATATTTGTTATTTTAGAGGCAAGAAAAATATACCAAAAGATATAACTAATTAATTTCAATGATTTCCTAACCAGAATTTGGTTAGGGAATCCTGGCAAAGTGGAGAAAACTATTGGGAAACAGCATTAAGGGAATCATGTAGGGAAACTGGGACTCACAACTGCTTTTAAATTATATTTGAGCCATTGCATGGAATCAATTAAACATGAACAACATCCAAGTTAACAGAAACTTTTGACAGATTGTTTGGTGGAGTCTGGAACTCACAACCTCAGTGTTTGGAAAACCTTGGCTACAGTCCTGATTGCACGATAGATTCTGACCTGTGATATTGATTTGGAATAAGCAGGTGAAGACAATGAAGCAATCAAACTTTTGTTGTTCATTTTTGATTTGGCAGTGTGAATGAACATACAAGATGAGATTATCATTAAGGGTCAGTGGTTCAAAACAAAAATATGTGGAGATTAAACATTACAGCAGTCTCGTCCTCTCTCATTTCTAAACTCTGGTGGTTCAACATATTACACTGCAAACAACTAACAGACAGACACACTGTGTGTGTGTGTGTTGAAAATCAAGAATGCAGAGAGGCTGGGAAAGAGTGAAAGAGAGAATGCAGAACCAATGTTGACGATCAATAATATAAAGATCGTTTTACCTTTCTTCCTCTGCATGAGTGCCCACAAATCCATTAAGCCTCAGACACCTCAGGGCACAGAGCTCTAACACTGGACCTGCCTCCACCAGTAGAGGGCACTTGAGTCACACCTCCCCGGGTAACGTGCCAATGTATATTCAGCACAGCAAGCTGCCACAAACACTTACAGTCACCACACCCAAACCACTGGCACATAAAGCAGCCAGGCTGCAAGAAGTGTTACAGTTATGAGGCTATATTTCGAGGCAAAATACATTGATGAAATTGCCTGTCTGTGACGAATATTCTTTTAGGAACATAAACGACATGTAGTCCCAATTAAAAATTCATAATCCCTCTAAAACCAACCAGCTGTAGAATCCCCGAATTACTCTTCTGTGTAACAGCCTTAAACTCCTGCACTGTATATAATATGGATCATGGGTGAATTCATTAAGATGAAGTATTAATTAATAATTTAAATGAAGGTAGTCGCTTGCTTTTTCTATCAGTATTCTACACATATCCTCTTTCATGAAAAATATACAGTATATCTCACCGAATGCAATAATGAGACTCCACCAGCAATTCTTCTTCTTTGGCCAGCCAGAAAAAAAAAAAAAAAAAGAAGAAGAAGAAGGTTGGACTCTCTATGAAAAGACAATAATTACAAAGCAGGACAAAAAGGGGATGGAAAAAAGGTCATTAAAAGAAAATGAGAGTAAAATAAATATTGCGTTCAAGTTACCATGAAGTAGAAGTCAGCCAAGAAGTATAGAACTGTAGTGGCTGGAGGATTAATTGGCATTTGTGGCACATTTGGTGTATTTTTTTTTCTTTTTTTTTTTTTTTGGAGGGAATATCTTAATTTAGCAAATCCAACATTACACAGCGGGACAGCTGCACTCCGACCATTTACAGTTAAAAATATATGAGAGGAAAAAAATGTGAATAAAATATAGCCAGAAGGTCAGTGCTATAGCAGGCACGTAATGAAGCGGAATAGCCCGATGATGTATCTCTGTGTAACGGTTCATTTAGAAAATGTAGGATTCAACTGCTGTAAAGAGTAAAGTGATAAACAAAATATGTGCTTATGCAATTCAGAGTCTGAGTTTTTGAAAAGATGTCCTGAAAAAGATTTACACATTTCAAAATCTAATTCCACATTATACTGCCACACAAATAACACAGCAAACTATACATCAAATGTGACTAATGATGTAAAAACCGTATGAAGTTGATATACTGGCAGGCTGACGTCTCCCTCTCTGTGTCAGGCTCTTTGGTGGGAACGTCTTCATTTCGAAGGGGAGCAGAAAAGCTGTTACACAGCAGGCTCATTCACTCTGGCCTCATTGGGACAAGCACAACAATGGGAGTGATCAATGTAGGCCTACGCAGAGCCAACAAAGAACAGATAAGGAGTTTCTCAAGGATCAACAAGCCTGCTTTACCATCTATATTGCTCTGAGGGAAGCCTCTTTGGAAACACTGCCTGAGTAATCTGATAGACTTCAAGATCAGATCAGCCAATCCTTTCTCTTGGTATTCAGTTCCAGCAGTCATCGGTTTGTGGTTCTTCAACCTGCCGTCAGCCAGTTAAAAGTTTGTGAGATGTTTAAGCATCACAGGGGGTCTTGTTATATACTGGATCTGCAGCAGATGTGACACAGATCTGTTTTCTCATCAGTGTGAACGGACAAATTTGCTCACTTTTTTTTTTTTTTTTTCATTTTCAATCAGCGGTACATGAAAATATTGAACATAATCAATTCATAAGCCTGGAAATTATATGCATTTTGTATTTAAATGTAATCACTGCTGTGACAATAAGTAATAATGTTGGCACCGTATCAGCTTGGCAGAGAAAACTTGGAGGAAAAATGAGGCACAACAGTAGACAGACAGCCAAAGAGCTGACTTGACTGGTGTTTGGGACGATGCCTCAATTAAGTCAAAGCTCTAAATCATGGATCTTTATCAAAACACGTCCACAGGAGGTGCATATAAAATAGATGTGAAATCTTGTTGTTGTTGTTACTCCACAAAATTCATGTCTTATAAACATAAACGCCTGTTCAAATCAGTATCGGGTATAAACTTAATAGCGAAACCTGATTCTAAAACGAGCAGGAAAGCTTGCAGTGTGATTGCAGTCATAAATGATCAGGAGTTTGTCGCTGCGCCATTCGTCCGGGGACATAATGACAATTTACATAGTACAGTTGCCCACTGACACACATTGTAGGCATGGTTCCTGCCAAAAGAATCAGATTTGGCTTGACACTGCCTCTCTGTCCCTGCCAGTTTTCCACTGGGACCTTTGGAGAGACCTTTGCTACTCTACCTCTACATTACACCACCGGGACTCTGTTATATTTGAGGTGAGATTATTTTCAAGCTGCTGTTGTTTCTCCTGCACATAATGATTTTGATGTTGCAATTTCTTCTGTAGATCTTTAGCACTAGTGAGAGATAACAGAGGAGTCTCTTGGAACTGAGCCATCACTAGTAGTCTTTATGATATTTATTATTTAGCTGCAAAATATATGACTTATATTGTTCTGTTTTTAAAACCATTTCTAGTTAAACTGATACTACTTCCAATGTAGCTAAAGAGAAAGATCACCAGCACTTAGAGCTAACTATGTTCAAGCTCTAAGGAGAATAAACTGTAAGCTTACAATAGAACTGGAAAAACTGCTGTTACAATAACTACCTTTCACTTTACACATGAACATTTATCATGCCTGTGCAAATTAAGTCTTCTCACAACAGAAGAGGAGTGGTTAGTTTGTTTTACAGATGTATGACATCAAAACCAGTACAGACTTTACCATGTCTTTTTTTATATCCCGCTGGAACATTCAATACTGTATAAACATGCAAAAAAAAAAAAAAAACTGTTTCTATTGTCTCCCAAGAGCTGACTACCTTCAATATGGCTGTCAGAGAAGAAGGTGTGATGTTATGCCAGAAAATAATAGCACGTATTCCCAGTTTTATTTTCACACACACATGTAAAATTTTCATGCTGATTCAACCAATAATATACTGTACTAGGTTGATCAACAAAACATAAAGGAGGCTTTGCTAGTTTTGCAAGTTTGTGTCAGGGAGCTGTACAATCTGATCATCATAAGACATACTTCTTTAGATAAGGAAAAAAAAACTAACAAACCCTCATTTATCAGAAAAAAAAACAAGACAAACCTCAGGAAAAGCAACAAAGGAGGAATTGGCAGAAGTAAAAGTAGAATTACAACATTGAAACACAGAATTACATTTTGAAACTATAACCTAGCAAAGCTGCAAAGTATAAGGACACCAGAATTACAGCGTACAACCAAAAAATGACAAGAAAGTTGGTATCCAATAACAACAAATCCAATAAAACTCACATGTTTAAACACAATGTAACACACTGTATAGCTGCTTCAAGTATATCGAGCGGAGACACTCCACTTTCCAGTCTCTCTTGATTATAGTCTTTCAAATAAATCAAAAGGGCCAACTAAGAAAATAAATTTCTTTTTTTAAACCTGATGTTGTTGTCTTTGATAACAAAACCATGTTGGTGTACCAGTCAGCCTTGCCTTGAAACGGCGTCCCTCACCGCTCCGCTGCGATCCCTGACTTGTCAGCAGACACGAAGGAAAACACAAGTGGAGCCTTGTGTAAGTGCTCTATCAGGCAAACTGTATCCAAACAATCCAGCTCTAATCTGCAGAGCATGTTCCATCAATCAGGCTGTCATGTGGTGATACTGAGCGAGAGTGTCAGACAATACAAGAGGCTGAAGATGAACAAAGTGCTTCTGACCTACTTCCAGTCAAGACAAATTTATTTTGAGAGTGAGTTTAACTAAATAGGCTCAGAGTGCTTTACAAGGTGATGAAAGGCATAAATACTGATTTAAACAAACACATTATAAATTTTAAGATATGAGGCCAAACTGCGTGTGTGTGCGTTTGAGTCTGTGTGTTATGTTAATTGTGCGTGATTTTTTAAATGTGTGTGTGTGGGCCTTCAAGGTCAGTGCTATTCCAACACTCCACTTGTGTTTTTCTTTGTAACCGAGTAGCCGTTTCTGCTGTTTAAGATGAAATACGTGCCTTTTCTTCTTCTACATCAACCGGGCCCATTAGATCAACTCGCATGTAACGGTGTCCAACTTGTTATGTGAAGAGAGACGTATGAGAATTCGGTCTAATTCATCATTGTGATGTTCTGACAGAACGGTTCAAAAAGTGGTGGTTATGGTTTCGAAGACAGCCCACCTGGGAGATGGAGGCAGCGGCTGCACAGCGTCTGCATCATATAATGTGTTTAAATTATAGCTTATTTTAGTTCTTCCTGATTAGATTTTTTCTGGTTTTGTTAATTTAGTTAAATGTTGGATCTATTTACACCAAGCATGATTGTAGCACTTTATTTGAACAACTTCAGTTAGCGTCTTTTGATGATTTGACTTGACATTAATGGAGCCTTGTAGGTCAACCAGTCACAGAAGTCTCTATAATCCTCAGCACTGCATCATTGCTGCTTTCAGCATTTGCAACTTGTATGTATGTTTCCAGTCAGCTGTGAGTGGAAAATACAAGAAATTTGAAAACAAGCCCAAATACTGAGAATATTTTTTCAAGATTGGCTATGATGGAGAAGTTGGCATTTCCAAAAAAGAGAAGATGCAATAAAGAGCGATGCCAACGGATTTTTCCAAACACCCTTTGATGTTGTACCTGCTTCTTATTTTCCACTGTAGACGCATCATTCAGGTCATGCTGCCACAAACTGTCACGGGAAAGGCCAAAAAATAAAGAATAAAAAAGAGCAGAGATTCAGGAGTGATACCCTGCACCCTTCTCTGTCATCACGACACAGCAGCTCATAAACACCACAAAGGTGTCAGATTCATTCATAAAAAAACAAAACACAAACACAAACACTGCAAGCATCAATGAAATGCCTTGATGTATCAGAGTTACATGACTAATTCTGTAATTTTTGTCATGTCCTGTTGATTATATTAACGTAATGATGGCTTCAGAAACTCACTTAAAACTTGCCTGCAACATTTTTCAAAGAAAAAGTAAAGACGAGGGGTTCAAGCTTGCAGAGATTAGTCTCTGGAGCGTTACAGGAGAAGAGCCACACACACACAGACAAACTCAAATGTTTATTATGTTGAAATAAAAGGTTAATACGTTGACATGTTGTTCCCTGACTGAACTCAGTTCGCATGAACTGCGTATTAAACTTGTTCTAAATAAAAGTAATTCAATAACGTCTACATGGGTTGCTTACAAAACTGTTCCATTCATTTTTATATTTCCAAGCTATGGAGCATTTTTATAATGACCAAACCCCCCCCCCCCCTCTCCCTCCATGTTTACATTTCACTGTCAGAGTTTCCCTCCTGTTTTCAATGTAAAAGCCCATTCTGTCATATTTTACCAAGGTTAAATAAGGCTTATGGAGAAGTATGGTTTGGGTTTGTTTATGTTTTAACCTCACGGCTATTTTCCTTACATTTTTTTTTTCAAAATAGTTGTGCTTTGAGTTTACGGTTGTACAATAGATGTTCAAGTTTAGAATTAAAAACCGTATATTAGTTAGATGGTACAGCACACAAAGATGGTTTCCTTTGGAACACGTTATTTAAAAATGGCCACACAGGATGTTAGTTTGTACTTACTGGTGGTGGGACGCTCTTATGAATGAGAGGTTGGAAAATAAGGCTGGAAAATTCCACCATAACTATTTTAAACTCAACATTATATATATGGATTAAGTGCTTTTCAATAGCACATTTAAAATGAAGATTTTCCGAATGCAATGCTGTTTTCATGGCACTTTGGATTGTACTAATTGGGTTATAATTACACACTAGAAATCCCTGGGTCACAATTAACCCAATTTGGGTCAATTTTGGTAACCAGCACTGGGTCAATATGGCACCAACCCAGTAGTGGATATACCCAGTATTCATACACAAAAACCACTGGGTCTCCAATCACACCCAAGACAAAGGGTTGTTTTGACCCAATGTTGCGGTTGAGTTCTTAACTCAAGCTAATATTATTATTATTTTGACCTAGTAGCAATATTATCTTAAATTTCTGTTGGGTCATAAATCAAACCAAAAGAGGGAGTTGTTCTTTTTTTTTAATCTTTATGTTGGGCCATCAAGTAAAATGGAATATTGCAGTTCAACAAGTAAGAAAAACAGAACACAACAAGGCAAAACAAACAACTTTTGCACAACAACGTTCTTAACATCAGTAAAAATGAAACTTTGCAGTTCAGATCTCTGTCAAATCCCATGAAAGGGATTCATTCATTCAAAAGAATTGATCCCCTTTATGTTGTGATCCAGCAGTTGAGTGAATGGGTTTGCTGATCACTGTGCTGTGATTCTGGGGAGGGGGGGCAAAGGATTTGGGGGTCGAGACTGAAAGGGATAGTTGTCTCATTGTGTTTGTAACTGTTGGACAGCTAAATCCTCACAGACTGAGAGTTTGCAGATGCAGCACGTCGAGGAACGTCCCGTCGTCATCCCCGGATTAACCTCCACATACAAATCAGAGGTTATCTGCTGAGGGTAAAGAGCAGGGATGATGATACCACACACACACACACACACACACATACACACACATACACACAGAATTCCTGGTCTACAGTGTGAACTCCCCACACCACATCAATCTCAGTCAGTTCAGAGCGCTGTGACATCACTGATAGCTGCCTGATTGATCTGAACCCTGCGGAGGATCAAATGCTGAACTGTGAGGCGGGTCAACACTCCTGCCCTCGGCCTGGTTTAAATTTTTCCGCTGACATTTACATTTTAGAGCGAGATCATGCTATTGTTTTTAAAAAAATAGTCTCTGTAACCCAAATTGGTACAAGTCACCTCACCACCACTGACAGGCAAAACAAACCCCATATGCTGGCAGTGAATAGATACAGCTGTGATGCCAGGAGGAAAACTAAGAAATGTCTTGTAAAATTAAAGCTCCTGATGTATATTTACCTTATTAAACTATTATACAGAGAAGAGTTGTGAGGCAATCACGATGGAGTCACTGACAAATCCATAAAGAAATCAAAAGGTACAATTTTATTTGAAAGTGTGATGCAAAATGGCATCTGCATATCCAAGTTATATTTCAATAGTCTGTAGTGAATCCGTCTGAATCTATCGGTGCAGCTGATTACACAACAGCACTTTACCATATCTGTATTTTCAATGCTTTTTTTCTCGACCATGGTGACTTCCACATATGGTGAAGTCACATGTGTACCTTTTTCCACTTGGTGTGTTGATCACAGGCTGTAGGACGTATCATCTTTATGTCCTGCAGGTTTCTTAAAGGGGCATTTTGAAGCCTCTTGGTGGGATAAAATTCTAATCTGAGCAGTGATGTGGAGCTAAAGCGGACCTGAAGAGACCTGAGCAAGAGGTAAACACCAACCTGAGAGACCTGTCAATCAAGACAAACACACCCAAAAACAGATTTATCCTTAAAATCCTCCTTATGGACCAATCATTTTCAAAATTACCACCAAAACATACATTAAAGAAACTATTGAGTCGGACTGTAATTGTATAGTATAGTTACACTGTGCCATTTCATGTTCAACACCATAAACTCCTAAATAAAGAACTATAAATAACCTATGAAATATGAAAATATCAAGATAGTTTTGAGAAACTTACATCAAAAATATATTTTGGTCCCAGTTTCACAGAATGATGCGTGTGGCAGCAATGGAGGGTTAAAGGATTTCATCTCAAATTTTCTTTTGCTTCTGTATTTACAGAAATTCTCAACATTGCTGTAGGCTGTTGTATCAACATCTATTTACATTAAGTCTGCGGAAACCTTTGATACCCTGTGACTCACTACCCTGCTGCCATAAATAAACCAACTAACAGAATATTCCTGTCCACAGATAGAGCTGTTCACCCAGGAAATAAATATGGAAAGATCCTGCTGCCATGCAGCTCCTCTGCAATTGTAAAATCCTTTAAAAAAAAAAAGGGAATATAAGAGTCAGGCCACAGGCAAGAGATGTAGCCAGTATTATCAGGTGCAGTATTTGTTTTCCTGAGATGAAAAAGGGGAGGAAAAGCAAAATCTATGCAATCTAGAGTATGAACAGACGGGAACTGCGAATCTGTATTCAGAAGCAGAACTACTCTTTCTCTCTAAAATATTGTGGAGCTAAAATCAAGAGGCAGAGTGCAGCACTAAAAGTCTCAGAAAAGGCAAGTTGCTTGGTCTGACTCAAAGGAAGCATTTATTGATCATAGGTGATTGTCTTAACGACATGAAACCGTATCATCATTGTGATTCATTAGGTTGGTGTTTGACCTGACAGAAGAGCCTGAGAGCTGAAATACTGTGCATAAGATACTCCACAGACAGACAATAGCATTGGTTCTTTGTCCAAACACTTGAAATAATCTGTTTTAATTCATATGACATGCATCCACTTACAGTCATGAAAATATCTGTGTTGGTTTCCCCCAAATAAGAGGAAGTTTCTTGTCTCTGAGTGGCTGCACAGCTGTGAATGAACCAGTATGAATGAAGCAGCGGCTGCTCTACCTGAACTATTGCTATGCCTCATTCAACATGTTTGTCACCTTTTTATTTATTTATTGTTTGTTTGTTTGCATTTAACCATGACAAAGATGTTTTCCTATCAAAAAAAAAATCTTGACTCAAGGTCAACTTACTAGCTTTTTCTTGAGGTTTCAACTTTCAAGAATGAACTTTATTACATAACTGACTTAGACACAGTTCTAATCCATAGAGGTATTATGATAATCATAGACAGCATAGAAAAAAAATATTGTTGGGGTTTTCATATGGAGACTTCTGAATGAACATTGTGCACTTTTGCATATCCCTTGATCCAATATAAAAGATAATATATTAGGTTAAGTCACATGTACAGAAGTATGATGTGGTGTGATGAGGTTTCATTTAACTATTACTTTCTTTATAGGAATCCTTGCACTTACACTTGGTACCCATGTTCCTCTAATCATACATGAACAAGCAGTGTCCCTGTAAATGGACTGCGATGGAGGCTTATAACTCACTGTATTCTCAGTGAGTCATAATCTCAGCAGACTTAGACTGCAGAGACTTACAGCTGTAGATTAACTCTTAAGTATGCTGTGGATGGCGGCTACCTGAACCCCTTAGGCATATCATGCTGAATGGATGTAACGGCTCATTGTCAGAGCAAGTGTAATGCTTCATTTTCAGGTAATACACCACATCGTGCCTTTATGTCAGACTCTGACACCAACTTGGAAATCTCTTTAATTCTTGTAGTTTGAGTGGAAGCTCTCTCTCTCTCTCTCTCTCTCTCTCCCCCCGATTATGATTTTCTGTCGCTCTGCTCCCCTGACAGCCAACCAATTATGTATTTTTTTAAACCCTTTTCAGCGAACCCATCTCTCGCCTCGTCTGAAACCCCTTCCTCTGAAGTGCATTAAGCCACAGAGTTTGCCACGGCTGCAGAGGCGCGAGGTTAATCAAAATAAGCCTCCGCATGCCAATGCTGACCCAGAGCTCTATTAATAGAAACACCTAGATCCTAAGTGATGCTGCTGATTGTTGGCGGGGAAATTGAGGGTGAATGCTCGTTTGCCAGAATTCCCTAAAGTCTCCCTGCCACCCCGTTCTCCCAGAGAGAGTAAAATGAATTAGAGCCTGTTTTCATCCCTGCTTGCTTTCTTTAATTCAGAAACCAATTACTTCAGATTTTCCACTTCAGGAGAGAGACTGTGAGCAGCAAAGATAGAAAAAAAAAAAAAAAAAAGGGATGAGAGACAGACAGAGAGGCGAGAAAAAGCACAAAGACAATCCTTCTTGGAATTAGTTTCATATGGAGATGCCAGTGAGGAAAAAATATCTGTGCACTTCTGTTCCCTCGCTCCATGTATTCTGCACCCTGAATGACAAAATTGCATGATGAAATATCTGCCAACAAAATATTGTACCCAGCATGCAGCAATAAGTTTATCCAAAATAAATTTAGCCCTGATTGAACATGGCGTAGATATTGTTCCTCCATTAAAAATGCATATGTTATCCCAGAATCTAACCACTTAGGGTAAGCTGCTGTTCTTTATACGCCAATCGAGAATACATTTTCACCAGTGCTGGGATGATTTCACTGGAATGGGGTTGCTTGCATGTACAGCAGCAGCAGCAGCAGCAGTGTTTTTGCAATTCTGTATCTGCAGTATAGGCAAAAAAGGATGTTACATTATGTATGACGGCAGGAGTAGATAGATATCTAACATTACTCCGAGATGAAATATCCTCTCAGGCTTCCCCCACTCTTCTGACCCTGCAGTCTACAGTAGGAAACCCCAAACTCCAATCTTGCCTCTCATCTCATCTCTCTTCTCAACCCCCCTCTCCCTCCTCCTCCTCCTCCCCCCCATTCTCTCCCTCCCTCCCTCCCTCCCTCGCTCCTCTCCACAGCTGGAAATGAGTAGTGAGACAGGCACTGCTACTGCTGCTGCTGCTTTTGGTTCAAATTTACCTAAGAGCACTTGTCGAGGGAATTACACAATTACAGGGAAACTGCAGTTCACTTACGATACTCAAGCACTCAGTTAGATGCAAAACATATTGGCTTCATACTTAGAATATTGAACCATGGGGTCTACACAATGGACAATGCACTTTTTTTTAAATGTAATTCTATGATTAAGACATGTTAGTTGAAAGTTTTTATTGTTTGTGTATGCATGGATTTGGGATTATTCTGGATTATCCCTTCATTTAAAGGTGTTTTTTCTTTGCATTGTTGTGAAGATTTTGTAGGAAAATAAGTGAAAAACATGAATAAACAGTGAATATTTTACTCTCTCTGTGTGAGCATTTTGCAACTTGGCAGCTTTTTCGAAATAGATGAAGATAAAAGATTTTTTTTAAAGGGCTGTGAAAGTTCTACCTTAATGTGTTTTTAAAAGGCTGATAACCCACTGTTTGCTTTTCCATGTGATCATTGTTCACCAGAAATAAATTCCCTTGCAAAATATTTCCTTTTGGGTGTCCCAGTTCCTGAGTCTTGGCTCTGCGGGAACACAAAGACACTCTTAACTGGGATAAATCATCAATATTATGAATTACACCTGTGTTTTTCCTGCTATGACAATTCAAAATATGTATCTGTCCTGACAAAGACAAATACACCAAGACACTTCATCTAATCTACAATAAGTTTCTGTTAGATAGATAGATAGATAGATAGATAGATAGATAGATAGATAGATATGGTACATTGTGTCTGTCATTTTTCCTGTTTTGGTCTCTAGGAAGCTGAGCTGAGCAGCTGTGGAGGAGGTCCTTCAGTGCCAGCGAGATATTACGACTCATTCCCAGAAACTGAGACCTAATGTACAGCTGGCAGTGAGGCGGTGTTGTTCTGCAGATAATTGGATATTGTTCTATTGTCAGTGATTGTGGGGTGGTGGTGGTGGTGGGGAAATCGAGAGAGGCAGCGTAGCAATTTCACAGCCTGTCCCTGGAACTTCATGTAAGCATGGGAATATGAGGATTGGGAAATTAGAGAAAGTTTAGCCCTCTCTGTGCTGTAGCAACCATGAGCTATACAAAGCAACATCCTAATGTAAGTGACACTATAAAGTTACATTTTCACAATAGAAAGCCCTGAATGTACAGGATTGTGTGACAAGCACAGTGTTTTTTTTTTTTTTTTATGCTGGTCCTGGGGGCAATCCAATCAGATGTGTTGGAACAGGGAAACATCTAAAACACGCAGGGCATGGGTGCCCCAGGACCAGGATTGAAAAACACACTAGCAAATATTTCCCTGGAAAAAAGACAAAGATGATTTCTCCGGGGCGAAAACTGAACCAGTGTCCAAGCTCAGTTAGAACAGTAAAACACCCGAGTGGAGAAAATCAACACATTTATCGTCCAGCATGTCGTCTTTGAGCGACTGCAACTGATAACAGAACATTCCAGAAAACTTTATCCAGACCTTTTCCAAGCCTCCAAAAGGTGAGAGGGTATTGGCTGCTTCAGTAAATCAGTTCTATGGCCAAAGATAGGAGGGTGCAAGGTCAGTGATCCCCTGGCCCTGGATCTTTTTGCATTCCTAAAGCCTGATGCTTTCTGTCTACGTTCAGAGAGAGTCCTTGACGAGCGGCTGAACTCAGTAAAGCCTGGTGTTCAAGGTAAACCCTTCTCAAGAAGAAGTGGATAAAAGAGCATATTTTAAGACCAGTTAGGCAGGCTAAAGTGGGCCAGGACATTAGAGAGTTAAGATGTTTTATGAGCAGCTGGGGACTCAGATACTCAGATACAAGAGGATATTGAGACTCTCATGTACGTTATATGAATGCTGACTATCACTGAGATATCGGTGGTTTTTCTTCTTTAAATTTGAAACTTTGCTCGGCGAGGTTGATGATGTAACTTCGGCGATAAAATAGGCATTTCTGAGAAAACTTGACGGTACATCTCTAATATATGATTTCATCTTCCGACAGCGGATTCAGTGAGTTAAAGTGGGTCGTGTCATTTGGGAATAAGAATCTTTCATAAGCATCTGGATGAAAAGCCAGGAGAGTTTACTGTGAATCTCAACTATATGAAATTTAAAATATGACACTAATATGATCTGTCCCTAACCCTTATTATAAAGGGAGAGAGCTCCTGCTTGGAATTTATATAACAACACAGCCCTGTCTTCAAATCTGTAGAACTTATGGAATTTTTTTTGTTTTTTTTATAGGCTCAAATATTTCCACATTGGCGTCACAAGTCCTCGAAGCATGTCTACCCCAGCAGTAAATATGCCAACAAATTCACAAACTATATTATTATCATTATACAGTCAAGCTAGTTAACATGTGAGAGTTGTATTAACAAAATGGCCTTCTTTTCCTCCACTTGTATGTAACCACAGGCATATCTGAGGGCTGCCTTGAAAGAATAGTGCACTCAAATGCCAGAAAAGGATTCACATGACATCCAGTTCTAAACATACCAAGGTTTGTCTGGTTATTTTGTTCAGGTGTCCACATACTTTAGGCCATGTAGTTAACCTGCCAATTACTATAGGGCACTGGTACTCGAATATAAGTCTTAAAGAGCCGCTTAATACATTTCCACTGCATCAAAGGTCCAGTAAGGGTGCATTACATGGTGATATTTCAGTACAAAAACTCCAGCATTTCTGTATTAATGGGAGAAGTGACACCTTCATTGTGCATGTCCTTAAACTTGAGCATAAAAACATGTGACGTCCAGGCAGAGACACTGGTGTAAATGTTCATTAGTGGGTTCTTCACTGCATTTATTGTTGAAAATGTTTGATTTATTTATAATTATTCAGCTGGAGTCTTGATTTCACAATTTCCAACTGGTTCAAGTTTTGTGGTTCTTACCTCCGTGTTTTTGGGATAGTTTTGTTGAAAACAGGCCGGCATGTTTGGTGTCATAGTGGTGTTTTGCATTCCCACTCTTCATTAATGTCAGGGTTTCATTGCAGATCAAGCACGATGTTCTCATACTTCCCTCTGGCAAAATCAACACATATTTCTCAGTCCAGTCATCCTTAATACATGTTTTTTGCTGTCAACCTTTCTTTTTTTTTTTGTACTGACTAGTTAAGCAAGCTGTTTAACTTTATCAACTGGAGCTTCTACATTCTACAACAACCTGATAAGTGTGGCGACTAGAGTGCGGCTGAATGATGACAGCTCCGGTGACACGGTAGCAATGTGTCACTCAAAAGCTGTCTGGGTAAATTTTGTTCCTGGTCTGTATTAATGTTGTAATTCAGTTTGCCTATTGACTATGTATGCTGTAGGGTTTCTAACCAGTAACCCTGCAGGAAAACCCAATGAAACTGATCTTAAGGCTGCCACCACATGCTGCCACGTTCATGTGCTGTGTAGGATAAACTGTCTATGACAAGATGTGTTTCATTTCTGTAAGTTATATCACAGCACTGACGTACTCTGCAATCTTCAGATAACACAGGACATGTTTTCTGTGTGCAAACAGACGTAAATAACAGTTTCTTTGAAGACCAGCAGGTCTCTTGTCACACTATTGTGGAATTGCAATAATTAGAGAGAGCACACTGTAATTACGTTAAGTAAGACACTCCTTCGTGTTACTTGACAAAATACAATGACAACTTCCCTTGGTGATGTGGACCATGTTTTTCATCAGAATGTTTTCTTGGCTGTCCAAGTGACAACTCTGGGAATGCTAAAGCCACAGACACACAAACAATGCTGAGACAATAAATAAATGAAATAGCTCTCAAACCGCAAGCATCTCATAGGTCCATTTGGGTGAGTTTATCCCTGTAGTCTACAGCCTCGGGAAGTAAATTGAAGCAATATAAGTGTGTTGGACAACCACAAACTGACCTGGAATGCAATGTAATTGTAGTTTACAGTTGGGACTTTATGCAGCCGTGCAATGATGTGCGAGTCAGAAGGGTTCTTGGCAGACCAAGTGCGAGTTCCACTTTCAGAGAAATGAGACAGCTGTAATTGTCTACCAATAACTCAAACTATTTCCAAATGTAATATTTTTACATAAATGATGGGTATTATAAATTCAGCAAACATTACTGATTATTCAGTGGTGGGACAGGGTATGCCATGTCACAGAGATAGATATTTACAATGGCGCCTATCTTGTTAAAAGTCAAAGATTGAAAACCAGTGCCTCTAACTGTAGGACTCAGCTTGGACTCCCACATGGATTTCCTTACACAGTAACAACACGGCCCTTATATAACTACATTGAGGCTCATTATATCCCATTTTTATAATGAATCTGTGAATTTATCATGTGTATTTTCATCATGAAGAATAAGCAGGTAACAGAACAATCAATAATACACAAATCCAAGTAAAAACACCATAAAAAATACTAATCACTCATATACATTTTTGTTAAATCTATAAAAAGTGAAAATTAAGAGTCTCAGTGTTCAGTTACACAGTATACAGTACCTGTCAAAAGTTTTACTGGTGCTGTATAATGTATGCATCACTGCACTATTAAAAAAAAGATGCAGATTAATTACTCTACTCAAAAAGAGTGCGCTTTTAAGCTCAAAGGTCATGAAAATGTTTAGATTCCATATATACATATGTACACATGAATGATGTTCCTCTTTACCGGCTATAATTTTCTTTCTTTGTTTTTAGTCTGGCCTCTACAGTTATTGAAGTCAGCGGCACCAGCATGGAGTGAGAGGGCAGCTGCTGCTCTTATGAACACGAATGACTGCTGATGATGATTAAACTTTTTCGAATTGCTGCCACGGCTCGCCATGTCCCCATGGCAACTACAGAAACTCAATCAAAGACAACACAGGGGCTTATTTTACTGATATTACTTCCCTGAATTATACACCTGTCCACAGTAAATAGATCAATGAGGAGAAAACATTAAAGGGGACCTATTATGCTCATTTCCAGCTCGATATTTTTATTCTGCGACTCCACTAGAGTAGCTTTGCATGATTTACAGTTCAAAAAACTCCTTATTTATCTTATTCTGGCCCTTTATGTAGCCCCTCAGTTCAGCCTCTGTCTCTAACAGGCAGTCTTAGCTCCTGTGTCTTTAAGGCCCCCCCTCCCGATCAGCCCACTCTGTTCTGATTGGCCAACTTTCTGGAAACCTGCCGAGGAGCAGCTGTATCAGAATCGTGTCAACTTACTGGCGCTGGAAAACCAACATTTCCTGCTTTACTGCTTCATATTAAAAGCTTTCAAATGACTAAATAACGGGAGACTTTTATTGTGAAGAATTTACAGGAAATTAAACCGAATTAGCAGAGCTTCAGTAGCGGTGCTAAAAACCAGTCGACACAACACAATATGGAGATATTTAGAGCAATTTGTTCAGCGGATCAGTTAGAAATAATGCAGGGAGGAATAGCACAAGCAGAAACAACCACAGTGATGTTTGATGAAGAGCTGCAGATGACCAACTGATTTTACTTTGCTGTGCTGTGTAATGGAAAAACACTCACAGCATGCCAGCTCAACTGAAGTCATATCTCAGCTAACTACCACAAAAACAACAGAAAAATGCCATAATGTTAGCAGAGCAGTGAACTTGTACACTGTGTGTGGAGCAGATGACCATATATAGAAATCCGTCACAAGCCGACATCAGCTTGGACTGAAAGTAGAAAAAAAACATCAGAAACCGAGCGTTCAGAGCAGTCTGAAGCCTGAGATTTTTGCTAACAGAGATTACTTCTACATACGTTTACCTCATTATTTGACACTTTAGCCACGTTTAATATGAACATCTGACATTGTAACATTACATGACTGAAAATAAGGAAAAGCATAATAGGCCCCCTTTAACATATTAATCATGCCATTGCTTACCATTTACTCCCTTTAAGTAACAACCTTCGTTTGTTTATAGGATGAGGTTAGACTAGGTGGATAACAGCCTGTAGTGTATGATACACATTGTTAGTAGAATCAGAGATGCCTGGAAGCTATGTTCAAAATACAGGACATCAGTGTTACAGATGCATCTGTAATCACTCACAGTCTTAAAGCATGTTAAGAGTTACTGTTACTCTTCAGGACATGTCTTTGGCTGTCACTAAAAGCTTTTATTCCATTCCCTTGGGGTAAAAACAACAACCAAAAAACAATAGTTAAAAGTTTAAAGCCCAGTTTGTGGCTGCTATTTTCACAGAAGGAACAATGTACTAATGATTTTACTACTTCTATAGCCTTACCCATAGTGGGGTTAAAAACTGGGTGACTAAATTTAACAGCGTATCCCTTTGATCGTGAATTTCAATCCTCCGATTAGATTAGGATGAGTCTCATGTGCAAAGCTGACACTTTGTTCTGAAGGCAGCACAAGTGGAAAACTTATGGAGAGTCTAAATCAGAATGAGTTCAAACACGGGGCAGCATAAATGTGCTCAGTAAATTTCCTGGCAATCTCCCTGGCACACTCCACATAGTTTTAACTTTTTTTTTTTTTAATACTTCTTGTGTAGAATTAGAAATTTTGGCCAGATGTTGGCACAAAAGTAGAGATCAAGGGAAATCACAAATGGTTCCTCCTCTGGCAAACGTGACTATCCACAGTGAGTGTCATGGAAATCTGACCAGTGGGTACTAAGCTACATCTTTCATCTCTGTACCAAAGTGTTGAATGAGCATACAGGGCCAAAAATGAAACTTGAGTCTCAAAATCACTTGCCAGCAGTCCTTTTTTTTTTTTTTTTTTTAAATGACAGATTTTATAACTGATCCTCTTGGAGTCTGCATCAGTGCCTTCACAACCATCTCTTTTATCTTTCTTCCAGTTTTACCATCTCCCCTATTATATATATGAAACAACCACCCAGGATTTTGGAAGTGCAGGTTGCTACTGTACATCCTTTCTGCCTGAAGACAAAGAGGGAAACACTGACTAAAAATAGACAGGGCCATTTTGGGATGCCTTTGATGGGCCAACGCTGCAGAAGGAAACAACTAATCCTCATAACTAATGTCCAGAGTGAAGAGGAAGATTGTTTTGGACCATCATCAGAGCGGCACCCTCCAACCCAAAGCCCTGAGAGAAAGATATATAGAGAAAGAGAGAGAGTATCCAGCCATGTGCTCTCCATATGCTTCACACAGTGAGTGAGGACTCTGGATTTCCGCTGCGATTCTTCAAACAGGCCCATCTCCCCCCATCATTCTTCCACTATCACCCCCTCTCTTCACAAGTCTAAGCCTTACAGACTCAAAGAGAGCAACAGAAAGAGAGAGGGAGAGAGAGTGTGTGTGTGTAAGACAGAGTAAAGTGAGAAGAAATGAGACCAGATGAGAGACATCGACCACTAAAGAAAAGGATGCAAAAGACAGAATTTGAAAGTTATGTTTGTTCAGGTTGCTTCATTTGATGCAAAACAACACATGGACAGAAAGTTCAAAAGGTAAAACAAAAAATCATGTGTTTTAAGGAAAATCTTGAATTAAAAAAGAGAGAATATCTGTAGATCTAACCTGAAAGAGTTGAATAGATCAACATATAAAGTACAAGTCTAATACAGCAAGACAGGGACCGAGAAAAAGAGTCTGAGAGAACATTGAGTAAAATAAATCTAAAGATTTGTTCAGTCTGGATGCAAATCTTATACATACATTTACATACATACTTTATATATATATAAAGTTGAAGCAGAGACACAGGTGAATTTTTTCTGTTTTGGAAAATTTTGGAAAAATCTATTAAGAGTACCTGTAGTTGGGATTGTTTTATCAAGGTAGTTAAAATTAAGTGCATCGACCAACTACAACTTTAAAATGCTGATAACGTGTTAATTTAATGTTATTCTTGAAGGTGCGCACCTATCTAGTCGCCTCTCTGTTAGCGCCACTAAATTTATGCTCTTTATGTTTATTTTTACAATATTAGTTGTACTTTTTGTGAATAATATAAGACAATGATAAACATGACTATATGTCACTCATCAGGATAGGGAAATGGTCAACTCACCACTTTGTAAACTCTCTTCCTGCTGACTCTGCTACCTGGCTGGCCGGTCGGAGTAAATGTCAAAAAGTAGCTACAACTACCTGGTTTGTTTAAGACCCCAGTTTTGGGGCAGAGGGCGTTGTCTGTGTTGTCAAGTTACCAGCATGCTCTACCTGGTTGGAGCAACCGTCTCCTTGCTGGCATACTGATCCTCCCAGATGTCCCTGGTCCACGCTCCGAGTCACCGGCTGCGTTGTCCATGCCAGCCCAGTTGTTTGTCGTGCTGGATGTCCAAGTGGTTGTCCACTATTCTCTACACCACACTATGTCCTGCTCTCGTCTGCCAGCCTGCCTCTCCTGTGCAAAGTGCTTATCAGTGTCTGTTCAATCCCACATATCTCTCTTGATTGTGTGATGCGCCTCAGGTGTGTTTGGAGAGCGTCTTAACTGCTTGTCTGACAAAGCAGAAAAAAAACAACCAAAAGACAAAACACCACACTCCAAAGAATATTTATACTGTGAAAATAACATGCAAAACACTAGCTTCCTGGCTACACTTTGTAACATAAACACTGAGGAAAAGGTGGAGGGGATAGACACCAGCTACGATCTTGACTTCATAGGCATGCAAGACCATCTCTGTGTACATCTCAACATTGGAGGAAACACTGAGGTAAACGTGAAGGGATTAAACATCAGCTGCGATGGATCTTCTATGCCAAGCATCTGGCTAGCCAATGTACAGGTGTTGGATAATAAACTGGACAACCTACATGCCTGCATCAGTTTCCAACAGAATATCAGGAACTGTAATGGCCTTTGTTTCTTTTTTGCTGTATACTGGTCTGACAGGACAGAGGACTCTGGCAAGAAAAAAAAGTAGGAGACATGTACTTTAAGGTGAATAAGGATTGGTGTGATATTAAATTGATATCCCATTCCTGCTCACCAGTAATTGTCACTCAAATGCAGACTGTATCACAGCGGTCTACATCCCACCACAGGCGTATACAGAGGCTGCCCTGTCTAATCTTTGCAAAGACATGAACTGCTCACAGACCAGTAATCCTGATGCTGTGCTCATTGTTGCTGGAAACTTCAATCAGGCTAACCTTAAGAAGGTCATGCCTGACTTCCATCAACATATTGACTGTGCCACAAGGGAAATAAACACTCTGGATCACTGCTACACACCATTCAAAAATGGCTACAGAGTGGAATCATCGGGTTAAAGAAAAGCGACCATGTGACCATCTTGCTGTGGCCAAAATATGTAAAAAAAAACAAACTACAATGCATGCCCTGAGTGACACTAGAGGTCAGGAAATGGTCAGGCCAATCAGGGGCCACCATACAGTCTGCACTACATGACACAGTGTGGAGCATATTCCAGGACACCACCGTCGACGTCACAGATGACATCAATAGATTCACTGAATCTGTGGTGGATTTCATTTGTGAAACAACAGAAGCAACTGTACCCAAAACTACAATTAAATCATTCCATAACCAGAAACCATGGATTACCAGAACCATCTGTACACATGCACTCCAGCCTACAACTTAGGGCTGCAGTCTGGAAACATGGACAATTATAAAGCAGCAGCAGCCTACAACATAAGAAAAGCAGTAAAGGAGGCAGAAAGGGACTCTGGGAAGAGAGTAGACCTACAATTCCAGGAGGTCAATCCCAGAGGCATGTGGCAGGGTCTAAGAACTATGACAGATTACAAGCCCACCTCCCCTCCTTGTCAAGTGCTGATGTGTTTCTATTTGTTTAGCTGAGCTAAACAACTTTTATGCTCACTTTGAGGCCATCAGCAGCCAGCAAGCAAAAACAGCTGAAGCAGAGGTTAATGGATGGGTGGGTGCACCTTTCACATCTATCACGCTTTCTGAGCATGACATCAGGAGGGCTCTGAAGCATGTGAACACCAAGAAAGCAGGTGGACCAGATGGTATCAGTGGGCTGGTCCTCAAACTATGTGCTGACCAACTAGTGCCAGTGTGCACAGTGATATTCAACCTGTCCCTGGTTCAGTCTGTCATACCAACGTGCTTCAAGAAGTCCACCATCATTCCTGTGCCCAAGAAAAGAAGACCAGCCTGCCTGAATGATTACCGCCCAGTGACACTCACCTCTGTAGCGAAGAAGTGCTTTGAATGGCTGGTCAAGGATTACATCTGCTTCTCACTACCCAGCACACTGGACCCACTACAGTTTGCCTACCATCCCAGCTGATCAATGGAAGCCACCATAGCACACATCCTCCACACCAATGTATCTCACCAGGACAAGAAAGGGAGCTATGTGAGATTACCGTTCATTGACTACAGTTCAGCGTTTAACACCATAGTTCCCTCCAGGCTAATCCCGAAGCTCAAGGACCTGAGATTAAACACCCAATTGTGCATGTGGATCCTTGAGTTCCTGACCAGTAGACGCCAAAAGGTTCCCCTCATCCTTAATATTGGAGCACCAGAGGTAGGGCTGGGTGATATAGCTGAAAAAATTATCCTGATGAAATGTTTAATTTCCATTGATATAGATAATTATTGATAATTTTTAATGACCTATTTTTAATAAAGGCCAGGAGGTTGAATTGAACTTCTTTATTTTGAATTTAATTGCACAAAATGTAATTTCTGCCACTAGGGGTCTCTCAATCAAAACAAGCCACTAATGTTTGCTCAGTTTGTTTCTCTGACAACTTAAATCCAAACATCCGATGACTAAAATCCTTCATCCAGTTAAAAGATATATTTAAAAACGACCAAGATCTAAAAGTTTATTGTAAAAGTGTGTCCTAAAACTGAATAAAAGTCAATTTATGACTTCCTGGCAGACAACCACAATGCCAACATATTATCTTGTACACATATAGTCTTTGGTAGACGCCATTGTGGCGGACAACCAAAATGCAGACGCATGTGCACAAGATGATTATCATCTTCTCTGCATATATTCTTTGGTAGAGGGGTCTGATGCCATTGGCAGGCAACCTTATTAAATGGACAGTTACCTTGATTAAAGTTGTGGATTCTCTGGGTTTGAAAATTGGTTGACATTTGGGATAGTGTAAGTACACAACTCAACAAAAAATATAATATAGATCTTGTCATTTTTAGACATTTTAATGAGGAATAGTTACATATTATAGCTTTAACCACCTTATTTATCAAGGCACATCTGTCCTTTTTTATCAACATATCCTTACTGTCTGCACTCATTTTCTCACTCAACGCTGTTTCTGTTGTTGTGTCACATGTCGATGGTGCAACTGAACACCTGTTAAATGATTGACTGTCTGCCTGTCACTCATAGCATGCTCCATTATCAAGGGATATGATAGGCTGTTTTTGAGCCAGGGAGGGAGCACACTTTGGGGTTTGTTCATGCAACCGAACTTTATGTATTTGTTGCTTTCATGGTGGTTTGCATTTACTGCATTTAAGTGAAAATATCGAATATTCGAACAATTTTCTTATTGCTAGTGATGAAATGTCTATCACTGATACATATCGCTATCAATTCATCACGCAGGCCTAACCACAGGGCTGGGTTTTGAGCCCCCTACACACACGACTGTGTATCCACTTTTGACTCCAACGCAGCTAACGACACAGTTGACGACACAGCTGTGGTGGGCCTGATCACAGATAACAATGAAAAGACCTACCTGAAGAAAGTAAAGGGCCTGACCTGCTGGTGACAGGACAACAACCTACTCCTGAACGTCGGCAAGACTAAGGAGCTGATAGTGGACTTTGGGAAGAAGCAGGGAAAGAACTACGCCCCCCTTGATATCTATGGGTCCTTGGTGGAGAGGGTAGACAGCTTCAAGTACCTTGGTGTCCACATCACCAAAGGCTTGACCAGTGGTGAGAAAGGCAAGGTAGAGACTGTTTCACCTCGAATGCTTGAGAAAATTCCGGGTATCCCTTCGAATACTGAGGAATTTCTACTCCTGCACCATCGAGAGCGTCGTGACAGAGAACATCACTGCCTGGTACGGAAACAGCACCAAACAGGACTGCAAGACCCTGCAAAAAGGCCGTGCTCTACCCTGCCTAAAGGTCTTTTACACCAGGCGCTGCAAGAATAAGGCTAGGAGAATTATTAAGGATCCCAACCAGCCGGATAACAGCCTTTTCTCCCTGTTGCGGTCGGGAAGAAGGTACTGGATACACCAGGCCGGCGCTGAGAGGCTTAGGAAGAGCTTCTGCCCTCAGCCCACTCAGCTAATGACATAGCGTATTTAGCATGCTACGTCATTGGCGGGTGATATCTAGTGTTGGCACCATTTTTTGACGACACTATGCGGCAGGCAGAAACCAGCGTTAAGTCGCATTACTGCCAGTTACCATGTTTTCTGACTAAACTTTCGGGGGTGTCCGGGGTCCGGGTGTAACACCAGTGACTGTCCCACCAAAGAGAATTTGGTCAGCCAAGAGCATATCAACCAACCAGTCAACCAATCAACCGGGAGACTACAGCCCTATACATTTCACCGTAATTGTACCTTATATGATTACATGTGACAAATAAACTTGATTGATTGATTTATTGATTGATTGAATGCATCATAATAATAATACGATATAATTATATAACATGCTGTAACACTGCTGTACATGAGTACTTTTTTGATACTGTAAATACATTTTGCTGATAATACTTTTTGATTTTGAATACTTACTCATAATGGAGTATTTTTTAGAAATTCACGTGTATAAAGTCAAAGTAGGAGATCAAGCAAGTGTTGGAAGAGATAGAGCGAGCGACTGTACAAAAGAGTTCGAGAGACGGAGCAGCGAGAGACTGAGAGACTTTAAAGTGCTTTCATCATACTAAGCCCACATATCCCCCCCATATGGAGCCCTGGAGAGCCCTGGAGAGGGCTCCATATGGGGGATATGCAGGATTAGGACACTGCAGTTGACCAGTGTGCCTGTGTGTCATGTGACCCCTGAACATGGTCTGCAGGATTAAACTGCCTCCAGGTAATTTATTAGCAGAGATGTTCAACAAGGCAGATGCTGTACAATAACTGAGCGGCTGAACATAGAGAAAAATGACAAGACAGGCACTTTAACTGCTTATGTTCTGGCACATGATTACTGTCATTATGAATTTATTGCAAACATAAAACATCAGCTGTTGGATCATTGAAAAGCATCTGTAAAAAGTAAGATCTACGGGCATGAAAAAGTCACAGATCCCCACTTGATTAAAGGTATAAAAACGTAAAAACATATGTAGTTTTTTAAAGAAATTGTAATTTGAGTGTCAGAAACACATTGAGCGTACATATGGCCAGTGGATACTGCAGGAGTGGAAGTTTCTTTTGACCTTTTGATACTTGTTTCAATCGTGACAACTTGTGTTTTTTATAGTGGCCCTTATTATCACATACCAGAAAGTACTTCTCTCCAAAAGTGTGTGCAGGTTTCAAGAGTTCAGTAGTCATTTAACAAATATGTAAAAATAAGACGAGACAAACATGTTTTCATTCAATATTTCAACCTTTATGTCTTCATTCAGAGCTTTTAAATTGTATGTTTGTATGTATGTGTTATAATTAAGTGCTCATTACAGGATCTGGTTTTATAGATGAGTGAATGAAGTTCATTTTGCAAAATAGGTTTTCCTGTAAATTATAATGAGCCTGAGTTCCTGGTGTTCCCGGTCACAAATGTGGCAAGGTGGCCTGTGGCTGAAGTGGTAGCCCGCAAATTCCTGTTATGGTGAAAGAGCCAGTTTATTCCAAACAAACTGGGAAACATCCAGACCTACTAGCGCTGAATGATAGAATAATAAAATTAAGATGTAATTTATAACTGATCCTAACCCGCTTACTCATTGTGGACTGAGTCATTCTGGATAACAACACCAACTAAATTAAAATTAAATTGTATTCATGTACTGCGTATATATACTTTGTATTATTTAATTGAAGGACTAGACATGGAAGCACAAAAATCTGCAATGCAAAATTGAGCGAGAAATAATTCAATAAATAATTGAACGATATTTTATCATTAGCTGCTTGAAGCTCATGCCTGTTTCTTCCTCTTTTTCCTTTGTCAACAGTCTGAGACTTTCCTTTATGATGAAATTTTATTCCAAAATGAGATATACCACATGAAAAAAAAAAAGAAAGAAAAAATTCATGTCACATTGGAACAATATGACAAAGTGAGATGTGAGGTTTCAATGGAACCAAACAAGACTGAGACGTGTCAAATTAAAGACATTCCAGACATATTTTCAGGAAAAGAGGGATATTTTATTGTTTCCTAGTGGTAATTCTTCACAGCTGCTGCAGTCTTGGTGGTGGCGAATAAAACAGTCTGACATAAATTCGCTCTAAATCTAGGAAACGCCACAATCAACAAGAGAAAAAAAAAATCATCACTGAAGAATGAAAGCATTTTCTACAAACCTAGAGGGACTGTAGCCATGGTGTGCAGCATTACTGTCTTGTTTTATGAGACACTGTCAAAACACTTGACAATATTACATGCATGAGCATGTGTTACCTCAGGAGCTAAATCAGAAAAGTATTTACTTCCTCATTTTCCAGATCATTTGAAGCTTTATGGGATCGCTTTAGAGGTGTAAACACAACTCCCCGTGGTGCAGAGACAGCAAGTGTCCTCCTACTGTGGAGCAGAAAACGTTTCCTGCTCAATTTCATGTTTCTCCACAGGCGATAAATGGTATATCTGAAACTGAGGCATAATGGTGCAGTGTAGAGGGGAAAAAAAACACAAAACAATAAAGTAGCATCAAACTTTTCTCTTTGATCCGTTCTTGGAATAGAAGCAAGCAATCTGGGATGTGATACTCATGCAACCTACACAGGTATTTAAAGTGTGACTCAGAGCTGAGGAGCTGAGGTGAACACTGGGGGCTTCACTGTTGAAGGTCTGGAAGAAGCTTCGTTCTAGTGCAGTGTGCGTGTGGGATGCACTTATGACAAACTTTGTGGGAAAATAATTCTGAGATGTTGTCAGGGATTGTAGACGCTGGAAGGAAATCATTTTATGAGGGTATCTGTTTTTGGAACAGCCTGTTGCTATGTATTTAACCTTTATTTAACCTTTATATATTCAGAAAGTTGCTGTTTCTCTGCAACATCATTTGTTTGGCACTATTGCAACTCCAACTTACATTTATAGAAGCCTGCTACTGTTCCCGCTCTTATGATTATGATAGCAACTTCTGGCTTGAAAGAAAAGTACGCTATAACGTAGCTTATTATGCCCTTTACAGGACAGAATCATACATATTTTTATAGATCTTAGCATATTATTTTTCCTCACACTTATATGCTATATATGCTAAATTAATAGCATACAGTCAATAGCATTTTAGAATAATGTTTTCAAATGTTCTTTCTCTGATCTCACAAATGAGAATTTTGCTTATACAAACATTTCCTTAATGCAGAGCAGCTCTGGTGGGAGAAACACTTTCATTCTTCTTCTCTCACTGTGAATGTAGGTGCACGGCTACAGTACGCAGTGAGCTAAATGTCAAATTAAGATTGAAGACAGTTGGCCTTTCAGGCTTTTACTGAAAGCAATTGTGAAACTGTGAAAACAATATTGGATAAAACACAACAAATTAATGTAACGGTGATTGCAAATGAAAGAAATGTCATGAGATACCATAAACAAGACCATAGGCAGTGTGTAAAATACTGAGGGTCTCGTGGGGTCTGGGACCCCTTACATGACAGCTTGGAAATCTTAAAATGGAATTTTAGGGGAGTGTCGACAATGAGCTTAATTATTTTCTATTAATCTACACAGTAAGATTTATTTTTTATGTAACTATTAAATTTATACAGTGTGAATTTGCAGGATTAGCAGGGTTAGCTAGCTAACCTAGATAATGGATAAATTACTTGTATTTAGTCATAGCAAGAGTGTTCTCCTTTGTAATAACTTCAGTTTTTCTTACATCTTGCCTTTTTCACTCGGCTCAGTGTAACACTATTTAGCCACCAACACTGTAGTTCTGTTTTAGTACAGACTGGTGCGTGACAGAAACAACAGTTAAGTGTATCCTGTCATTGATATAAGTTCCTGATCTAACAACACAAAAACATGTCGCTCATGGAGGTTTCACAGTTACTCCAACCTTTATTTAGACTTAAATACATTATAAAAGTTGCAGTAAGACTATTTTCAATGTTCAAGTCAAGCTCTTCAACAATGCACATGAATTCACTGGTTTAAATTTACATGGCCAAACCAATTCAGGTCTGAGGCTTGAGACTGTATGAGCCATATTGTCACCAGTATATACAAAGTTGCACATTAGAGCACACTAGATATTGCTTTCTGTTACACTAATAACGTCGTAAGCACACAACACTGAAGACAAAGCAGAGAGCAGAGCTAATCCAATTTGCAGAAGAGAGAAACTCTGTCGAAAAGGGCCCATAAACTGTAATTCAGATGTAATCCAATCAAACAGATTACACATTCTCCCTTTTATATCAAAGACAGTGTATGTGTGTGTGTGTGTGTGTGTGACCAGGCTCATATAAGAAAATAAGAAGCAGAAAAAAATCTATGAGTTACATCTTGAATCACACAGTGGCAGCGAGGTGAGCGTGATCATCCTGTTACGATGCTTTCACAGTGTAAACAAGACTAAATCAGCTTACGGTAAACACAAACAAGCCTCAAACTACTTTTACAAACACGTCACGTAGAGTTCAGAATCATCCAGCTGCAAAATTTAAAGGTGACACATCAAATATTTCGCATCAATAAATTATAATCTCATTAGATGTTAGTTTGATGACCATACAACGAGTTCTTGTCAGTACTTTATTTTCTGCGTTTCAGAGGGCGCTTTTCTTCCAACGTCTTTTTTTGGAATGGCAGATGGTCAAAAATGTGACTGGCATCAGCAAAACACACATCCCACATGAGAAAACAAACATATCTGAGGTGGCAACATTTACACTGAATCTTTTTTGTGTGCCAGAAAACTAAATGTGATTTTAATTTTGAGACAAATTAGCATCGATGTAATCCTGGCACGAGTTAGAGGCTACCATCTCCGCTAAGGTTTGTTCCCAGTGATCATGTCAAACTGACACAAATAATTTGACAAATATAAAAAAAATAGTGTCTAGGAATTAAAATCTGTCTTGCAGCACCAGAATTGATTAATAAGATTTAGCAAAAAATCATATCTGCCTGTTAAGAAAATGTGTTAAAAATGTTAGGTATCTTGAGCCTGTTGACATCATAATGAACATCATGTCAGAATTATAACCCTTATATATGATGTGTTTCAGTGAAGCATACATATTACGGCACAACAACCAAACCAAGCTCTCAAAATTTGTAGATTTTACTGCAAACGCCTTGATGGTAAGTCCTATTTTAAAAGGACAGCTCATTGCACTGAATTTCACAAACTAGACTTGCTGGGAGGCTGCAGAGTCTATACATTAAATAAAATATTCATTGATGCACAAAAACAATGAATATTCATGGTGAATCATTTGTCATGCTGTTTACTTGTATGAACACTCTGGATCAGCTCCATCACTTATCACTCTGACTTCCGGCACCCTAGAAAGATGGTTCTTCCACTTTGGAGTTGTTTTTTTTTTTTCTAACTTTCTGTATAACATGTTTAGTTTTTCATGCATATTCACTCTTCTTTCATCTAACACACTGCTGTCGGAGGATTTATTCCAGGATGAAATGGATTTTGTTAGTTTAGCATTTTCAGCAGTTTTGGCTGATTAAGATGCGACCAATTACTGAGCACCTCCTGTGACACCTGCTGGGGTTTTTGTAGATTTTGTGGAACAAGACCAATAAAGATACTGTTTTAGAGCCTAAATCATCCACACACAGAATTGTCAGTAACAGAGAGCAATGTTGACATGTTTCCCGATATTTAACATTTTAGCTTTTGCCGGTTGCCGGTTTACATATCGTCGGTTCATCTGGGATCTTTTGAAGTTCAACATTTATTCCCTAACAAGCAGGCCACAGCTTAAATAAGTCTCATGATGTCCTACAGCAATGAAAATCACGGAAAACTTATGGAATATGACAAGCAATGACAACTTGGTATGAAGTTTTGGGAAAAGCTCTGGAAAAGTTTTGGAATTTAAATGTAAAGTAAGTGTGGGAACGATGATGATGTAACATTTGGGAATATTTAGAACGTCCCCCTGATGAGGAAAGTTACCTTTCACTCTCTTTTTCTTGCACTCTGCCTGTTAAATCCAAGCTTATGAAGATCATGTGAGGTTTAAACTCTGAATGATACATCCAGTGGGTGCCAGTGAATTCTGGATATCTGATTTCTTGGCCCTAACAAGCTTATGATTGATGAGACTTCAGCTCATGGCAGTGGTGCAGCAAACCTTCCTAAGCAAACCTGTGACCAGACCTGGCTGACAAAACTACTCACAAATACCCCCCTTGTGTTTGATTTATATGTTTTTGGACTACCGGGGTAATGGTATGTCAGGACAATTTAAATAATGTCGAGTAAGTTGTCCATCAGACCGAAGTCGACAATACTGGCTCAAACGTTTTCCTGAGATTGTCAAAATGGTTGGCACTTTGTAGCAAAACTTTGTTTGAGCATGTTACAGACTCAACCCATCTGGCGCCTTCGTAGGCTAAAACAAACCACAGACATGACTTGCACACAGTAATTGTTCCAAGTCCAGTGAACTCTGACAACCTAATTCTCTGACCCTAACAAGCCAGTGATTGATGACATTTCAGCTAATGGCAACAGAGAGAGAGAGAGAAAGCTAAAAAGGAGACTTCTGCAGCAGAGCATAAAAAACATTTGGTTGGATGTAAAATGTTTAATCTACAGCTGTTGGTGGCATATACCCCCGTGTCTTTGTATGTCTGGGCAGAGTGAAAAGTTCACTCTGTGTGTGGACTCTGAGTCAGACCTGGGCCATGAGTCTATGTGCAAATGCTTCTTTTATAGTAGTTTGATTTAACCTATTTAAAAGCCAGATGGGTGGGTTTTCACCACATATGACAACACCATGAGCGCCAGAAAGTTATTTAACAACCACAAAAAGTGTTTGAAACCCGATTCTGTGCTGTTTTCTGTGACTGACAACTTATTTAACAAAATCCGATGCTATAAACTCCACCCATCTGGTGCTGCAAGTAGATTAAAACAAGCACTTTAAGTAAGAATTATTTGCAAATAGCATTAAAGATGGGTTTTAGTGAGAATGCATGCGTTTGAGGCAGGGGATGTGACTTTGTGAGGAGGGGAGCAGCAGCAGAGGAGAAGCGGTGTGGTTTTAATTAGGCGGCTGCTACAGCGTTGCGGGTTGGGACGCGGTGCCAGGACGTCCCGAGAGAAACAGCACTGACGCCTTCGAGGCCTGCCAAGCGCGGCCACAGCCTATCCCAGAATGCCTCTGTCACCGTCACTGTGGGGAACGGCGGGGCCACAGAACATCTGAGAAAACAATCATTTTCACCCCACTGTCGCTACGGAAACGCTCCCATTTTTCTGCCCGGGGAGACTGGGAAAGCAAACAGGCTGGGCCGGCGTCTGTTTGGTTCTCCTCTCTGACGTTCTGCAAAACGATACGTCACGTTTGATATCTTACACGCTGAGGCATCACACCCCCCCCCAAAAAATGTAATGAAACAGGAGGGAAGAGAAGAGCTTCAATCCTCCCTGAACAAGCTGTGTAAGGCGGGAAAAAAATCACTCTGCATATGTACTGCAGGTTTTGTTTACACTGCTGCGCCTCAATGTGGTTTCATTTGCTTCATGAGGCTTCTAACTGAACAGTAAGTACGTAAAAGAAAGCACCACAAATGTACAGATATAAAGGGTACCACTTTCTCATATGACATACTTTACAAAGGATTTATAAGTTATAATTAGTGGTTTAAATAGTGGTTAGTAAATCATTACTAATGTCTTATATGTCACTAAATAGTCATTAATAATGACAACCTCTCGGTCCATTTAGCTGGTGTTTATCCACTTCGTTTTTTTTGTTGTCTTTTTAGCTAATGTAGCTCTTTAATCAGGGAGACGAACATTTAGCTGAACATTTTGAACACTCCCAGGAAAGAGCTGCAGAACATCTGGAACAAAATCTATTTACAGCTGCACTTATCAGTATTTATATATGAACAATCTGTCAAATGATAATGAGTATTGTGGACAGACTGTGCAGTTCCCCTCAATTTTACATAGCAATTTAGCATCTTTCAGCTAATTTCTTCATTTCCAATCACAGAGGAAAGTTATTTTAAGTGAAAAACCTCTGATAAATTCACTGTATGCTACTTGTCCAGCACTAAATGGTAGATAGACAAAGTCTGGCAGGTAAATAAACAACCATATCAACATTTTGTTTAACAAAACAGTTGACATTGTCACATTAGCAGACTGTGAGGGACATACACTATTATGAATAGTTATAAGGCAGTAAGTTGCTCATTGTGAACTGAATGTATACACTAAATGTTAGTAAGTTATTATTATACCAAAATACTACATCAAGTCACATTTTTAATAAATTGTTTTTGGTCCACATGCTTTGCTGCGATTCTCCAAAAGTTGAGTGTTTGAACAGCCATTGACTGTGCTAGTTAAAGGAAGTGAACTTGATTTACACAGCGCTTAATTTATGTATTTATATAGCAGCAGTTACAAAGTGCTTTACAGATGGGAAACAAAAGAGGAAAAGTGTACAAACCACAAAATGTAGATCATGACAAAGGCTGAGAAAACAAGGTTCATTCTTTACCTTGAAAATAATTGACTAAACACACCACAAGGTCCAGTTAGTCCAGTAGGAGTTCTGGTGCTTTCAGCTGCATCTCACTGTCTTCCTCAGCAGATGGAATTAGTTGTCATGTTGTAGATGATTCTCTATTTTTCTGAGCACCTGAGCGCTCTGACTTCTCGTACAGTATATGTTAGCTCAGAGTTCATTCTCGACTTTGTAAACAGCATTTGACACAATAATCTCACCACAAGGTCCATTTAGTAGCTGTTCTGGGGCTTACAATCATTGCACATGATTTTCATCAGCAGATTGAAGTCTTAAGATGTTCACTTGTTTGGCATTTCTGTAGTCTCACATAGCCAGGCCATTCTCCTTTGTGTGGAGATAGGTCTGGCTGCAACCATTCATATTTCTGCTACAGAGGGAAAAAACGCTCTAGCTTGTTTGTATTTCTTTAAACCAATCACAATCGTCTTGGGCGGCGCTAAGCCCAGGATGCAGTGACTGTGCCCTTGCAAAATAGTGTGGTAGGGGGGTACTTTTTTCAGCATTAAAATGTCTAAATCCACATAAAACAGTAAAAGATGTATTTTATATGACTTTTACTGATACAGTAAAAAAGATTGCCTGCCATTTTCTGCCTGTAGGTTGTTAGCTCAGACGCTGTTGTTGTTTCACGTAGCAACAAGGATTATAAAAACTAACACGCAGATAGCAGAAGGCGAGGAGAATGTCGGTTTTGGCTTATACCCACAGTCTACATCCGGTGAGTCAGACGAGCATTTCTGAGACTCAAGTAGAATATACACTATGAGAAAGGATTTTTCACTACCTGGGAACCTAAAAGTTGCTCTTACAAATTATTTATTACTGGTCTTTCAAGCATTAATGAATTATTCATGCCTTATTAGAGAGTGGTTGCAGTATACAGTAAGTGTGTGCAAGAGAGGCAGAAACCCAATGGAGTTTATAATAAGTATTCATCTACAGTAAATTAGAAAGTTATACAATATTAATAACAGATTGTGCATCAAGCATCTTTGTCGCAGTTGGGTTTTAACATCCTAGTGGGTTTAATAAATGCTGTAACTTGTTTAGAACGCTCCTCAAACACTATGTGGCTTCGTCGTATTGTGATGAAGATCTCCGCTGTGTTGACCTCCCCCTCAACTGTCACTCTTCAAAGTCCGATGATAACATGATTGCATCGCTTGGAGAGCTTTTTGAAAAACCGTTCTCACCATGCAGATCAAAACGCATTTTAGATAAGCTTCATCTTCCTCTGCGTCACATGCTGTTATACGCAACACAGAAAAAAAAAAAACCCATAAACATGAGCGAGTAAGCATGTCATGCTGTGAAACCCCCGCCCCCCAAACCTCATCTGGTTATTCTTTAAATCACTGCTTTATTGGTATTATTTGTGCTGTCCGCTGTGTCTCAACACAAATCAATAATACTGACAGGTCTCGTAAAACACATTTCTCAATACGGACTCAAAGTGGAGCCATTTGTGGAGCCCTGCAATTATGTGACGAGAAGAGGGGGACGAAGAGGGATGGGGATTGAGTGGGGGGGGGGGCTGTGGGTTGACTAATGAATACTCCTGGGGATTCTCTCTCATCGCGGGGAAAGAATGAAAGTATGATGGTGCAAACGACATTCAAGCTTTCTTTTTATGTGCGACAATTCCCTCCCTCTCTGAGTGAACATTAAAACAGGATGAGGCTGAGCGCAGAAAACAAATAGGCAGCCCTTGACTTTGATTATAGGTTTGAGCAAATTGGAATCTGGGTACAAAGGGAAAACCACACTTTGCTGAGAACCCATAATGGATTCTTCATGAGAGAGTGTGTGTTCATGTCTATGACAGTGTATCTGTCTACATCTGTGTGTGTGTGTGTGTGGGGGGGTCCCGTGAGAGTGGCTGAGTAAGTACATCTATTAAGACTCTAATATAAACCTAGCCGTCACACACTGAATGTAATTGGCTTTAAAACAGAAGTGAGTAGATATTTTGACGTTTGTTAGCGTTTCCAAAACATATCTTACTTCTGTATAATCAGTTCCACTTGATAAGGCAATTGCTCTCAGATAAAGCCCTTTCAAAAGATAATAAAGAAAGAATCAGGGTGATTTCCAACATTCAAGATTCCCAGGACTGACTCTTTCGATCCATCTATTATGATTCATCTAGTGCCAACAGACAAATACTGATGGATTGCCATGAAATATGGAAATTTGTTATCATTTAGCTCATGGCACCACTGCGTCAAAGTAAAGCTTTCAGTCTTGTTTTGACTTGAATTCATTTTAATTAAAGATAATAATAATTTTTGACACAACAGAATGTCAGTGGTGGAAAGTAGTCAAGTTGGGTACCAAAAAAATGCTGTTTTCCCATTAAGGCATCAGTAATAATCAAATTTTGGGATTTAAATACTCTGGAAAATACTTTCAATTTGATTACCGCTGAAAGTCCACTGAAAGTCGAAGGGTTTTAAAGCATTTTGTCACGTAACTAACATGCTGCAAGTTTTATTCCTGCAGTTGCCAAAGTCTTAATCTGGCAGTGGAGGAGGATGTTCTTGAACAAGGGAGCTTCACTTTCAATTAATCTGCTCTGGCTGAAGCAAGTATTATATTAAACAGAGGATGCTTTAGGTACATATCTCACTAAAATGCCTGAATGGAGTGAGAAAGCTGAAAATCCCACAATGCATTTATTGTCTTTTGTGTATGAAAACAAACTTTCATTTGGTTGTTTTGGTTCAGTTTTTGTCAAACTTAAATTTCAGATATTTCAGTGGAGGTGTACAGGAATAGAGTGGTTAAACGCCAGCGTGCTCCTGTTTAATTCAGCCTCGGATGAATATTTAATTACATCTGTGGAGCTACAGCATGATGGTCCATCTCTGCAGCCGAAGTAGAGGTGGAAAAGGGAGACTCCACCAACACTCTCATTTGATGGGAGTTCAGCTCGCTTTCATCACGATGAATCATGCATTTGTCATATCCCTGCAGCTGGAAACAAATACCGCGGAAACATAATGTAAGTGTTAGAGTAAATTCTCAAGCTGCACTTACACATCTTAAACATTGAACTGGTGCAGTGTTTTGCCCGTGACTCCAACAGTTGACTAAGCTCCAAATCTTGAACAACGTCTGAAGCAACCATCATCAACCGTCCACCCTCATCAACAAGTATGGAGATTGGGCTGCAGCGTTAGGCATTGTGACGCTCTAAGATCAAAACCGAATTACGTCACCATGTCAGTGAGCTGTGAGCGGATAAAAGCACATGCGACGTTATTTTACAAGCCTAATGAGGCAGCTATATTAACTGTGAAAGCGCCTTGCTAATTATCATCCCTTGTGGATTGTTGTCAGGGTGAAGCTTGCCTTGAGAGCACGGTGCCCGTCCGGATGCATAAATCATTAGGGCATGGTTACAGGCACTCAGATTAATAGAGGTTAATATGGGTGGGTGATGGGACTTTGAGGAGATGGGTGGCAGGCTCCTACTAGGTGGATGAAGAGAGAGTGCAGGGCTGTATCGGCTCTGTGAGTGTGTGATGTGAGGAAAATGAAAACTTGACATAAGCTTCCAGATTCCAGCTTTTAATGGTATTTCTGCTTCATTGGCTTACAGAGTTCAGAGTGACAGGAATCACAGAGGAGAGAGAGACACAAAGAGTGTGTATGATGTAGACCAGACATCAAACTCACAGCGGCACACCAGCTGACACCCGGTTTTACAGAAACTGTAGAAACAGAACATTTCCTTTCATGAATGAAACGCATCAGTAACTGGGATAAAATCTGTTTTATACCACTGTGTATTTCTAGTTTGCTGATGGGGTTATGAGGTTCACTTGAGGTGTTGGAAAACACACAGAATGAGGCAAGCTGGGTGGAGCAATTTGCTTATTTTTCAAGTAGAAACAGTGAATCCCTGCAAATACGAAGGGATAGCCAGCAGCGACAGACTGGCAGGTAGCATAGAAGGCAAAGTTAAAATAGATGAACTGTAAAAAATCGTAGCACGGTAACCACTCACACCTGACATCTGTCATATATTCAGTGTAAATACATGTAAATTGCAGCTTATTATTCTCTTCAAACACGTGTAGCCTCTGCACTCATGTGTATCATTGTGAGCCGTAACAGCAACAACAGTGGCTGCAAACAGTAAGCTGCACTTTGATTGACAGCCTGATAATTCTGCCCACAGGTGGCTGAGTATGGTGTTGTGGTTCCCGGTGGACACACCACATTCACCGTGTGTCTACGTTAAAGAGGATGTATCATGACATATCATTTTCTGACCTGTACGTGGATGGAAATTTGAACCTTCTCACTGTGTACAAACCACTGATTTTTCCATATTTAATTATCAATAGGTGTAAATGCCTAGCAGGTGTGCGGCTCGCTACCTCAACACACTGCTGTGGTGTTAAAACAAACAAAAATGGAGGCAATGTGACTGAAATCTGCGGTCTAGAGGGACACGGCAGACACATCTGGTACCTTCTGTTAGAAAGTTGCCCTCATCTTGGAAAGCTGAATTCTAAAACACTATCCATTTAGCTGAAAAAAAAAAGAGTGTCACCAGATGTTGTTGTTGCTCTCACACTGAAGAAGCACAGATGGTTATAGATAGCTATAGAAGATAACTTAAATCTATAATAGTGAGTCTTGTCTTTATGCCAGCAATCATTTTGTCCAAGAAGACAGTGGATCTATCAGCCCCCTATATGTTTTTTTTTCTTTTAGTTTCCTCTCTTGTTTTTGGGCTTACAGTACATGTAGTGGAGACGTAGGGGGGGGGGGGGGGTGATGGGCCCCAGCAGCGGTGGCGTCAAGGGACATGAGGTGAAATGGAACCCACGCACTGAAAAGAGACAAGAGCGCCGAGGTGCACGGTGGGTTTTTTTTTTCTCCCCCCCCCGTCCCATCACACCTGTTTACAAGAGGAAACAGTGATGTCATCCACTTCACACTTGGGGACAATGGTGGCTGGAAGAAAGCAACAGGTCGCAAGGGGTGGTGGGAGGAGAGGGGGAGGAGGGAGGAGGCAAGGGAGGGGTTGTCGAGGGGCCTGAAGAAGCTATCTGTTTTATTTACCATGGATACTATGTTTTGGCCCCTTCGTCTTGAGCACAATAACACTTGCGGGTTCAAGTTCCTGCTGTCCCCCTATTCTCTGTCTCCTTCCTTTAATTCTGTACCAGCCTCTCTCTCATACATCATATGGTTGGGGCTCAAAGACATGAATTTCCCATCTATTGAGACTTCTCTGTAATTACCTTGAGAGGAGGAGGAGGAGGAGGAGGAGGAGGGGGGGTGGATAAAATGGGGAAGTGAAGAGAAGGGGGGGCACATATTAAAAGTGCCTGAAAAAGAAATACTCTGCATTCTTCTATCACTCTTCACAAACGCAATAAAAGAATGAAGAGGAGGGAGCAGGGGGGTGTGGGGGGGGTGTAGGGGGGTGTAGGGTATGAGGGTACATAAAAATGGGGTGCGTTCCAGGAGAGTCGTTCCCCCGAGGGAATCTGAATAAATTAATCACAGCGATTGGCTTTCTCTATTTTTTTTTCACCTCCTTTCCTCTGGCAGGACGCTGTCATCTAATTGGGCCCTGCCTCTGCGCAGGGCTCTGATTGGACGAGAGGGAATGTGAGAACCTGAAGACCCCGGCCAACGAGGCTGACAGGGGCTCAAAGGGCAGCTTCTCTCCCCGACTTGAATGGAGAGGAGCTGGGGAGGTAGAAGAGGAGGGAGGGGGGGGGACACTATTATACAGCTACTAATGGAGCGCCGGATTTGGAGTGGGATAATTAAAACCAATGGAAGTTGGGGGAGGTGTGAGGGGAGTGGGAGTGAGTGTGTGTGTGTGTGTGTGTGTGTTTTCACATGTGCATGTTCACATGTTTGTAAGAGAGGAAGAAAGAGCGAGAGGCCATGAGAGGCAAAGGAGTAAGAAGAGAGAGAGACAGAGAGAGAGAGAGAGAGAGGGTGAACCCCAGCAACAAAAGCAGGGATGTTTCCCCCCCCCCCCCCCCCCCGCCTGCTGTGGGCTCCCAATAGCCAGACATCTGCCTCATTATAGCCTGCACTTCACTGCATGCTGCCCATTGTCCGCAGCCTTTCTGTTTGTGCACACCATTCTGAGGCCGGCAGAAATAGCTGCACAGCCACAATGTCTCTTAACACAGAGCGAGTGGTGGCCCAGAGGAAGTGTTTTGTTTTGAAAAACCTTCCTTGAAATCGGCCATTGCTGGAGAGAGACAACGATACCTGGGAGGCAAAGTGGGGAGATCGCACAGCTTGTTCTGGACTTTTCTTTTTTTTTTTTTAACCACTCAGATTCATGTTCCCTTCAGTCTAGTCAAAGGAAAGGTGCGCTGAGGGTTTCAATCAAACCACAAACACCCAGTGATTTTATTGATTAGCACACTTTGATAAGCCAGAGATGATCTAATCAGTGATATTACCTGGTGAGTCTGCACATAAGAGGCATGTTTGTAGATAGGAGGTTGCAGGGTAAACATGAGTTTAAAAAATAAATGGGAATCAATGTTCATCCCTTGAGAGTTTATCACTGAGAAAGGCTTGTACTTGTTAAATGAAGATCACAGTTATTGTATTTGACACTATTTTTCTTTGCAAACAATTGAGAACACATACTAATAGCAACATATTAAAGCTAGTTTTGGTCTGTTGTGAGCTTATTATACAGTCTTTAAACTTCACAGGTGTTTACACTTACTGCCCCTATAATTAGACCTCTCGTTAGGACTGTGCGCTGTTGGTTTTGTTGCACCTGTTAGAGGGACACAACTTGCACCTGTATGATTCCTACAGACCTTTTCCACAGCAGACATTTGAACTTGTCATAGGAAAAAGCAGGTATAATTAATAAACGATGGCTCTGTTTCATTGCTCGCTCATTCTTGCTGCTTATTGGGACACTAACATGAAACAGAGCCATCGTTAATGTTATTAGTTGCACCTGTGCTTTTCCTACTGTGACAATTCAAAGTGTCCTCTGTAAAGATGGTTAATTAGTGCATGGAGTTTGGTGACCTCAGGTAATTCCCAACGCAGTTCTGCCCAACTTCGCCTGAGCTGAGGTCTAATCAGCCAGAATAACTGAAAACACCAGTGGGAGTGCGCGTGGTCTTTTACCACATTTACACCAGGTATTAACATATGATCTGTATCAAAATAATGTATCTGGATAAGGGAAAACACATGTTAATGCAAGGTGTAAATGCACGCATGAACACGTTAGGATTAGAATGCGACTGGATCAGCCAGACCACATTTGGAAGTGGTCAGGCTCGCACTGTGATCGGATCTCAGCCAGGTGTAAATGCAATCCGTGCAGCATGACCACATTCATAGGAAAGAAAAAATCCACTCAGCAAGTTGAAAGGTCACTTAACACAGCCTCTTCCTGCCAGTTTAAGCAAGACTGGCAAAAGATACAAGTAGCAGCAGTGGCTAAAAGTCTCTTTCCCATGACTTGGGATGCTCTATGTTTGTTGACAAGTCCGCCAGCTAATCTGCATATTGAGATCCAATGACAATGCGGGCACAATTGAGATAACGAGAACATATTTTAACACCAGATTCCACACATTAATAGGGCCTTAGAGTCAGAATATTTTGGTGGAAAAGCTTTTTGGCATCGACTATTCACTGTAATAGTTCAGTGAACAACTGAAAACAAAAGCTTTTTGAAGGGCCAAAAAGATTTAGTGGTGCAAATCTTTGGTCACAATAATCACAAAAACTTGAGATCCTGGAGGCAGTGACTGAAAACTAGCTAATAAGATTTTAATACGTACAAAAATCATCCTGCTGTTTTCTTGGCTGGCTCACAGCTGCCCTTTTCATTCACCAGAAAGTCACAAACTGAATTTGTTCTCTGTCTGCTTCTGCTGCTGCTGTCACTGATTTACAAAACCTCCCGGAAGAGCTGTCCTTCCAACGTAGGCAGAGACACAGGCGGCTTTTATAAGACGACACTAATAGTTTGTGTGTGTGTGTGTGTGTGTGTGTGTGTGTGTGTAGTGGGTGTGTAGTGGGTGGCGGTAAACACACACATTAAATGCACACTTACTGTATCTGTGTGTTTATGATGTCACTGTGAACACTGATAAAAAAAACTCTCAAAGCGTATCGGTTTTAAATGCAAGTATAATTTATGTCAGAGGGGTAAAAAACATGTGAAAATGAAATAAAATATTCTCTCACACAGGGTCTGTTGTGTGTTGTTCTAGGATTTGAGTGGTTTCAGGAATAAATTTGAGGTCTTTCTCTAGTTTTCTGTCACTTTTGTAGCGAAGAAGCTGATTTTAACTGTTTACATGCACAAATATATATATTTTTCAGGATTATGCTCTCATTTCACTAGACAACGACTGAATTATCTGCTTAAACAGCAATTAGAGTAATGCAGGACACTAAAACTAAGACTTTACGGGCTCATTCATTCATTGGGAGGGAAACCTGATCCACAATCATGTTATACTTACAATTTAATGTGCATACAGTTACGCACAAATAAGATAAGCACACATGCAAACACACTGTAAGAGCACAGAAGCATTGTTGTCATTTTGCTAATAACTAAAAGCACTGTACTGACTGTAAATGAGTCTGGCGCACAGTCTGAGTGCATTTCATCAGTGTGGTTGTACTACAGTGGGTGGGGATTTAGTCAAAGGGGATTAATAGCTTACTCTAAACTCTAACTTTCATAACGAGCTATGACAAGATAATCTGACTGACTTTTGCTAATTCTCTGCACTAATTACTTTTACTCGGTTTGCGTGTTAAAGGTGTTAATGCATTTGGCTAATTAATCACTGCAGAAGAGTCCCATGCTGCCTGCTCTGCTGCACATGTTCAAGACAGAGAGAGACATATGAGTGAGAAATAGGAAGACGGGGGGGGCGAAATAGAGGGGAGAGAAACCACCTTCATCACTGCAGATTTTTTAATCTTTTATTCCACTTTTCATCCTAAGGGTCTACAATGACTAGGAGGGTGAGGAAAAAATACAGGACTTTAGCTCGTTCCTTTGATGTTGCCGACTGATGAACAAAACAGGCGAAGCTCACAGAGACGAGCTTTTATTGTGAATATTTAAACAAGTGAGAATTTGTAATTCATTTTTTATTGCTTCTCTGTATTTTTTTATCCATTTGCACTTTGCTGTTTTATCCTCTGACATCTATCTATCTATCAATCTATCTCTCTATCTATCTATCTATCTATCTATCTCTCCATCTCTCTATCAATCTATCTGTTTATCAATCTATCTCTCTATCTATCTATCTATCTATCTGTCTGTCTATCTGTCTGAGATACCATTTATGACACAAACCCGTCAAACCTCGGAACCACATCTTGATATGCGAGGAATGCGAGTACCCTTCACAAAAAAAAAAAAAGTAAATAAATCAAAGCGCCAAGACAACCCTCGCCTGCCTGCACATACCAAACGGGCACTTAGTTTCAAAGTAGCGCTGCCCACCATGGCCTGCATACTTTCATATACCGTGCTCCCTTTCTCCTCGGGGCCTGAGGTGAATGTGGCCTTTGAGAGTGGAGGGAAAGCAAACATGTAGCCGGCAGCTCTCGCCTGGGAAAAGAACATCCAAACTGAGTGGGCTGTCTTCAGAGCAACAGCCTGAGCAAACAACCTGAGAGGGCTTCATGAGAGTGGGGGGGCCGCTGGGTGACTGAGGGTCTTCATGGAGCCAGCTGGGGTCCTACCTTTCATACAACAGAGGCTCTTTTACATTTTCAGGCTGCCATCGAAGTGAGAGATGATGAGATATGATCCCGAATGACATTTGAAAAACACAAAATCTACAAAATGATTGATAGCGCATAACCGAAATGAATTAAAGTGCCCCTCTGCAGCTTCACTTGGCAGCAGAAGTGAAGTGTTTGGGAAATTTAAATTTCAATATCTAGAAATTCATGCAGCACACTGCATGCGCACCATCCTGCCAGTCTGTGAAACTTTATATCAAAGGTTGGGGTTTGATTGCATTTTATAGAATCTGAATCCAGTATCGAACCTGCTTCTCAAATCTCTTATCAAATCTATTTTGGGTATATATTGTGACTGCAACCCTACGGACTGCTTTTCTACATAAATATATGAAATAGATGCAAAATGCTGGAAAAATAGTCTTTAAGAATAAAAAGCACACAAACATACACATTCAACTGGTGAATTTGCCTCAATAGTGATGTTTGGTTGAGTTCTAGTTTGCAGAGAGCACATTACAGAGCCAAAAGTTTCATCTCAGCCTTGGTCAAATTACATACTGCATTAATAATACAGCTGACTTGAGTCATCATTTTTTTAAAAAATAATAAAACTTCAGGCAATTATTTCATTTTAACTAAAATGAGTTTTTAAATTAAAGTTTTACCTTTTGTCTTGGGCAGAGGATCGTGAATCAGTTTTCATGCCATGTGGGGACTCAGTGGAATTAGGTCAATACCTCATTATGTGATGGGGCCTACCTGATGAGGCAGCTGGATTCGTGAGATCACAATCCATCTTCGTCAGGCTTCAAGTTAGGTGCTTGTGTCCGAACTACAGCGGTTCGGACCACTCAGCGTCCTATGAGGAACTACTGGCAGCTACGGGCATGGTTTAGGTGTAACAGCAGCAAGAAGTGACTGTTTGTTTGAAAACAAATATGGCGGCTCCTTAGGGGAGGTTAGCTTAGATGCTGCTATAGCATCAGTTATATAAGAACTAGCTAGCTCCACTGACTTGCTTGCTAGCTTCCAAAATTCCTCAGATTAGGGCTTGTTGTTTTGTTTCCTCTTCAGCACTCTCCTACTACGTCATATGATCTGATTATATCATATTTATCTGACTGGTTGAAGTGAGCCCATGATAGACAGTATTTTTTTGAAAGTGCCTGCCCTTTTCCAAACAGTTTCCAACATGATTTCTCAGATGGTTTTTTGTGTAACAAATCATCTGGTGTGTCAGGTTACATTTTAGGCGCCAACCCATAATTCACACAACTGCCGAAAACATTTTTCCTAACATAAAAAATAGTGATTTCACACTATCTGACTGAACAATCTGTGCTGTTTTGCTCATGAAAACAAAAGCAGCTGCATTCTGGATATGTGTACGATGTTAATAAAGGTACAAAGAAATAACAGACTCTGTAAATAGTATCATTCCTCATTTTGCCTATCAATGACCAAATGGAGAGGTTTAAATGTGGAGAAATGTGGCTGTGAGTGGTAGTGGGGGGTTTACTGGCTTGTTTATCCAGCGTCCCCAGTCGTGACTACTGTTCACACAGCCAGGATCAGAGCCCGCAAATCAGGGCTTTGAGTGTTTAGCCCATGGATTAACTATTGTGCCCGGCCAGCACGATCACCCCCACACCCAGCTCACGGCCCACCCCGCCCGCTACACCAACCCCATGGTGGGCACCCAGCATCGAGGGGGGTCTAAGCCCAGTATTCACTAGGCATCTGAGAATAGGATGGCTGATTTGGGACCAAATAGTGTTATTAGTCCATTGAAGTTTATGTTAGGCCTTTTGAGATGCTTGCTGCTTTTCAGATGGCATCAGGTTCAGGAAGTTTAGATTGCAACTGGTCCAATTGGTGCCATTTTAAGAGGACGCTAAAGGGACTTCCAGTGACTTTACCCATCAAATTCAGTTTATTGTCATGGGGAGTACTATCAAGCCTCTGTATGTCTGGATGGAGCTTTCTTAAGTCTGAAAAAATAACCCTTGGGCTTGGAGACGTCACATTTTCAGTTGGGGTTATTTCTTGGGGAACAACAGACAGTGACTGCCCAGAGTCCCGGAGACATGTCACAGAAGCACTGGTGTTGTTCATCAAGAAATAGTTACAGCACATACAGCAACTGCCCTGAAACCACAACTTCTTCTTTTTATATTGCTCTTTGTGTACAGTAAACCAGACGAGCTGTTACCGCTTGCTTCCAGTCTTTATGCAAAGCACGACTAACCACCTACTGGTTCCAGCTCAATACTTGTATCAATGCACAAACATGAGAGCGGTATCGATCTTCTCATCTTGGCAAAAAAAAAGGGAATGAGCTTATTTCCCAAACTGTCAAACCGTCAAATTATTCCGTTAACAGAGAGCTTGTGTTATAAAATGCAAGCAAGGAGTGTGAAAGACACAGACAGTTCCCAGGCGGGGAGATTAAAGAAAGAAAGAAAGAAAGTCGAGTAGAGAAAGTGCATTCAGCGTGTTTAAGAGCTCGACTTAGATGGGAATATAAGTCAGGGTATCTCAGCCTTTGCTTCATCAATGTAGACCACTGTTTTTACAACCTGTTTCTCCCTGTGAGAGGTTTGATGGACAAATGTGGCCCTTCGGAAAGATAAATGATCAATTATGTTAAAACAAATGTCACACTGCATCAAATATCTGTTGATCAAATAATTTAATGTCGTCCAAAGCAATATATTTCTTTAAAAAAAAGTTAAACACTCACAATTGATGATCTGTAACTGTCTCTGGAATCAGTTATGACTTATTTTTATGACTTTTTCAATAATTCTGGAAATTCCTGAGATGAAAAAACAACTTTTGCACTTAGTTTAAGAACATGATTTAACACTGGAACTGAAGACATAGATTAAAAATGGAATTTTCGCAGTGTGTAAACATTTTGTACCAGTAGCCTCTGACACCAGTTAAACGTTTTTCAGCTTAAAAGACTTCTCTCCTCTCTTTACTGGAGAAGAATATCGCACTAATTCAAATTTTCATTGATTTCAGCGTGGTAACACTGTGCATCATCCTTTCACACAGCAGAGCGCCGATGCTCATGCCACATAGCTGCAGTGTCGAGGTGATGGCCTGCCTGAGTGCCGGGCCGGGGGCAAACAGATGGTCGACAACAGCCCAGGAGAGATGTCTTTGACCGGGCGGCAGCGCCAGGAGCTGCCAACAAAAAGCTCTCCAATCCAAGGCCCGGGGAGGGAACAATGGGCCAAATGCAGGGTGAGTCAGTTCTCATTCACTCAGCAGCTGGCTGTGAACCAACAGGTCCAAACACACAGCACTCCACACACACACACACACACAACAAGAGGAGACCTTACCACAACGAGGCCGAGTGGGAGAGCTTGTCGGCAAATGATCAAAATCATTAGAGAACCAATCAATGATGGTGTAATCCCAAACCTCTTTGTTGGCCTACGTTTTTGTTGTAGCACCTGTTTGTCACCTGAAGACTTTGATCACTCAGTCTCTTGTTTTTAGAAGGGCCTTCTCTGTTTTCTGACAGTGTGCACAGGTTCCTCTCACCTCTGATGTGTTGCACTTGAGAAACGTGTGGGGACTTTAATTTGAAGATTGCGGAAGCAGAAACACTTTTCTAGGTTTTAAAAAAAAATCGGAGAAATTCCATATTTTTCCCCATTTTGTCTCTAAAGGTAACGCAGAACAATGCCACTGTTGTTACACACATGTGGATGCATGAGACAGATTTGGCAAATATTGAATCAGTCCATTTAAATGCGGTTTGAATGAGAGTGGAAACCTCACAGGGCATGTTGAGTGTTCATTCCTGCCATATTTCATTCAGATTTTGATAATTATTTCTCCCGGGCAAAGAAAACTGCTAACAGAGTGTGTTACAGCGAGGGTTTAATTTCAGCTGCGCCTGTGTTTGCAACCCTCAACCACAACTGTGAAATACGCCAACATTTACAGGTCAGAGGTAGCAGTGGAAAGAGCCACCTTGTATATTTTAAAGGGACTGTGACGTGATTTATGCTGTACAGTCAGATGTGTTATAACCGCCCGTCTCCCTTTCTTGCTGTCTAATGACATTTCTGCCTATCTGCCCACCAGTCTGCCTGTCTGTCTGTCTCACCCTGTGCTAGACGAAGTAGACTGACTGAGCCCCTGTTAAACTTAATAGCTCTCCACAAGCACAGAAGCCCAGACAGGCTAACACCAATAAAACTCAAGCAAATTATATCAGAGAAAAAGAGGCACCGAGGAGTCATTTTGTTATTGGGTTTAGCATTCCTCAGCTTAGGAGAAGGACTCTTGCGTCACGCAGGAATAACTTTGGAACATTGTAAAAATGATGCAGAGTGTGGGCCTGAATATGCAAACGACTCTTAGCATGACTGTTGAGAGATTGTTGAGGTCTGGCTCCAACAACCTGAGAGGGTGAAAAGTGTCCTGGCAAAGCTCCTGTCCTCTTAGCCTGTGTCACACACCGTATCCCTCGGCAGGCTGCCATGATTAAACATCTGGCTGGTTACTTCACACCAAAATACAGTTTGCAAAAAGTGTGCAGAATGTGGAGGTGAAACTAGCATCACATTCATTGCCATGGAGACATATTGTAGCCTGCTCTCTTACACATTTTTAAAATGATCTGCATTGTTTGTTTACTTAAGAAAAAGGTTGTGGTTTTTGATTCTGAAATATTAGCCATGCATTTGCATGAACTGGTTTGAAGCGAATAATCTAGGCTACACAACGTATAGTTTTGTCAGAAGGTGGCAGTATAGGCTTCAATAATCTGCCTGTAAACAGAGTAGAAGAAGTAGAGGTTGCCAACCGGAAATAAAACAAATAGTTATATTGTGTTGATGAGAGAAAAATGGAGAGAGGTCTTCAGGAATTCATTTCAGAATGTCAGAAGACGCCAAGAGCAGAAACAGCTGATCAGTCATATGAGTTAAACGATTGCTACGTCATTATTTATTCGACAAACCATTTGCATGACCTTTTTTGTACATAAACTCTTTTTTGACGTTTCCAAAATCCACCTCAAGCGAGCCTAATTTTTTTTTTTTGCGAAATTGAGGACGTTTTTCGAATTTTGGTGTTTCCATGAAGCATTTCTAATGCAATTCTGCAAAAAATGTTAATGGTAACATGGCTATTGTCTGCTTATCTCACTTCTCTCTATACAGAGATGTTTATAGGTCCTAAAGTTTTTTTTAAAAATAACATTAATGAAAAACTTACCCTACTGGTTGTGCTTTAGGATATTTTGTTTGTCCAAATTCCTCACACAGCTTAATTAGGACATTAACATTATGCACGATTTACATCCAATGCCATGTTCAATGCAAAACCAGAGGCACCAGACTAACGCCTGGGACACACAGCCTGTGTGAACCTCAGCAGCACGTTGGTGTCGCTGAACTGCTGCGTCCCACACGCTTGCAACATCCACACAGACAGCGTTGCTGCTGCGGTGCTTCTGCTGCGGTGCTTCTGCTGCGGTGCTTCTGCTGCCAGCTCTATCTTTCTACATAGAGTTTGGCTTTGATAATGGCCATCAATAATGGCATGTTTCATATAATTTAATTATAAATTTCATTTATATTTAGTCAAGTATGTGCTCAATTGTTAAAAATAAATAATAATATGTGAGGTGAAAGTGGCTTTCTCTCTGTCGGGCATGGTGGGGTCTGGTTGGGGATACGTCTTTGTCAGCCACATACACTCCTCACACAGGATGTGTTTTTTTTATTCACTATATTAATCATTTCGCCAGTTAAACCACGCTGCCACCGCTCTAAGTGAGGGTGACCTGCAGTGGTGACACCTTCATGTCTGTGACATATTCTACAGATATGGACACTGAAACTATAGTGAAAGGTGTGATGTTGCTGGTGTGACGTCAATATGACTTTCAACAGATCATTTTCTCTATTTTTGCTGAACCGAATCTCTAGATGACGCCCACCATCCCCCCCGACATCATCCATCTGAGTTCAGTGTGATACAATGTGTAAATGTAGCACCTAATTAATTAGAAAAAAAAACATTGCCTGTGAACATAATCCAGGCAGCAATTATATTTGCCAATTCAACATGATTAGGAAAACAATTTAGTAGTATATATAAACCTAATTTCTAGGAGACAGGGTTGTCTTATCAATAACCATTTTATGGTTGCTATGCACGGCCGTTATAGGACGAAATAATTGTGTTGTGTTTGAACAAAAAAGGTTTTCCAGACTTGTCCAATATCAATTTTCTCTCTGAGGAATAAGATATCTTATCAAAAGAGATTTTGAAGTTCCAGTAGCAGACACGCTGCACCAAACACACCTCTCTGTGTGTGTTAAGACAATCTATGAGAGAAAATGAGTGGAAATGCTCTCACAATGATGCAGCAATCTTTGAAAGAAAGTAATTTTCAATCCAAGTCAACTGTAAAGTTAGAAAGAAATGAGTTGTAACTATAGTCTTATATAACGCCAGCAGGAATTTACTGCTATCAAACGTGCAGAGTTTCATATTATGACGCACATGGTTTGTCTCAGCTTCGTGCCGTCTGTGTGGATCCCAGTCTGGGTCCGACATTAGTCACTGATATAACAGACAAACACTGTACCAAGAGTGTTTATACAATCAAAGATAAGAATTTGAATGTCAGTGCTGCCACTATGAACTGTGGTTAACTCCAACAATGTAAATGTAGGACACATTCACAGCCGCTATTGGACCACTGTCTGTGCATAATGGGAGCTCACTGATCACTAAGACACAATACTCCGTCACTGCCTCTGCCAAGCAGTGTAAATATTTAGGGTCACCCGTCGCACAATGGAAAATGAAAGCCATGACATTCACTATGTGCATGTGTGTGTGTGTGTATAAGTGAGAGAGAGACTGAGCACTTCATGAGCATTTGCGTGTGTGTGCACCAAACGTAAGTGTGTGTGAGTGCACAAGCTTATACATTTTTTTTTTTGTGCGTGTGTGTGTACGTCTGTGTTTCTCAAATGCATCCGGCTCTGTGTGGACAGAAGCCAGCAGCACATACCTACAAGTGTTTGTGGGAAAACACAGATTCCCTTTTTTATTTTTTTTTATTTTTTTTTTATTTTTCAGTTCTTCCACCAGGCCGGGACTGTGACAGGAGGCAGAAAACCGTTATCTGTCTGATGTGGAAGCCGTGGCATTCAGGGCACCACATTAATCACTGCTGGAGAAAAGGCTCTCTGCTTAACATAAACACCATCCTCCAGAAACAGAGAGACTGAATGAACCAACACTTGCCTTTACTCTGTCACTCAGCCATCTCGCTCCTTTAATTCTCATTTTGACTCAGAGTTTTAGACCATTAGTTCTAGATCAAAAAGCATGTAAATTGACCACAGTTTCTTTTCCAAGTATCGTTAGGATGGGTTTTTACAGACAGATGGCATTATTTTAAGACACGAATTTGAGCTTTTTCATTACAAATGACTAAAGGTATTTACTGGTATTCCTCAGAATTGTATCATTGTCAAGGTGGATTAACATTTGGACCGTCATGCAACATTAAATCTCTCTACAGACTTATTATATTCGCACCTCTTCAATGCAAAGTGACCTATAATGCCTTTTTTGTGTTTGCAAGATATGTACAGTATATATGATTGTTTTTGACTATTATTACAGTTTAAACAAAGGTCACTCAATTTCTTGCTGCAAGGGACGTTGTTTTGTGCTGCAAATGTTATTTTAAAGTCATATTTTTAAGCCCATTTTTAATCAATTTTTCTATATAAAAAGCTAAATTAATAAGCTCTAGGGATATATTAGACCTTTAAATGCAAAGGAAGAAATTTATATTGTTGGCTCCAAGTTTACCAAAACATTTGGTAGATAGGAAAGGGGTAATTTGTTTTCACAGCCTGCACATGATACAGATACACATAATACACACCTTGGCACATATGCAAATATGCATGAATACACTTACTTTAACCTTAAAGAGTATATATATAGCTGCCCAAACATACTGGCAGTGGATTACACGACTGATATGTCCTATAAATCCTACTTATATGCAGCAAAATTTCCCATTTCCCTGGAAAGAGCAGATGTGATAACTGAAGGACAAGTGAAGCGATTGTGAAAAAATGCAACCAGAGGCACGGAAGGTTGAAAGGTTTGATATATTATAGCACATAAAACAGGTATGGGGGTATGGGCGCGGGAGGGGGTTCAGGAAGACAGAGGCAACTTTCAGAATAAAAAGGAATCCTGTGTTATTAGGAAACAGGTCAACACTAGGAGCATTTACAGGCACTTTGAAAAGAGCCTCAGAGACCTTGCGACGAAAGGAAAACTAGCTGGAGACATGGAGGGATAAATATAACTTTGTGTGTGTGGCCTGTGGTGGATACTCTGCTGCCGAACATAGAGCCTATAGCACTCATTCACTCATACAGAATAGACAGCTTTGACCTCACAAGGAGTCACAGCAGCCCTGACCTGAGCAACTCGTAACGTTATCATCGCTCAGCGTTTTTACGAGAGGTAGGATAAGGTTTCAGTCCCACATTTGAAACAAATTAAACTGGATAAATAAACTACTGAATAAATACCTGTGTTTGTCACTTGTGTGACTCACCTTGAATGGTCTGTATTCAGTTCATACTCGAACAGGGCTCTCTTGTGCTCTCTATACCCTCGACACACCCTGATACACTCAGTCTGTTGTGACCCTCACTGGTCATAAACAGAGGTGGAAAGTACCCAGTTACAATCCCGCCATGGGGGAGTTTGGATTAATGCGTCTTGTAGTTTTGTAGGCATTTATCCTAGGATGTACATTTACTTATGCTAAAAAAATTCAAAATAATGATTCTAGTTTTTAGCAAGTGGCAGCTACCACAGTTTGACGTCAATAATTTTTTTCGAGTCATTATGGTCTCAATCACTAAATAGGTGGTGATTTTGGAAATTATTGTTCCATTAATAAGATTAGAAGACTTATAGCTTTGATGTCTGCCATGTGGTTGTTGATTGACAGTTGGCTCACATGTTGCTCTCCCTGGCTCCAGGACTCGCACTTAGTTGGACTATTGTTGCAATATTTTGGTAAGTTTAATTTTACTTGATTATAATATCTTCCCTCTCAGCACAATTCAGCTAAAGTAGCTAACGTTAGCCCAAGTGTGCAGCATCCCAGAGGTAGCAGGGCGTGTTTCCAGAGCATGAAAGGCAACACTGTGCATTCCTTATTTGGAAGGTCCTGACTCCAAATGGAAAAGATGGCGGCGACCAAAAGCTGCAACTCTGAGCTTCAAACCAGCTCCAATGTAAACCAACAGGTGACGTCACACCTCGCTAAGTCCTTCTTTATATACAGTCTATGGTCTTTAACTGACTCAAAGTTGCATTTTTCATTATTTTTGATATTAACACTGAGACAGATGATTGTGTGCAGTGTGAAGCATTGGAGTATAACCAAACTATTGAGCTTCTTTTAGCTAATTATTTTGGTTTCACGGTACATTTACTGCATTGTTTAGTCACACGTCACTCTGCACTGCCGGAAGGGAGTTTATCATGTAAGCAAGCTCTAACATACACAATGTACACTGACAAAGTTAGCTACTAGCTGGTGAAGCATTTAGCAGCTAGCCAGGTATTTGTCTTAGAGTTGTGGAGACCATACTAGAGCTAAAAGGAGAGTGAATATTTGACTTGCGTCAATCAGAAGAACACAAAGATGACTTCAAATAAATAAAGTTAAAGCTAATGTTACAAACCTGCTGACTGTGTAAATAGGCAATTATTTGCTATCAAGTTAGCATAACAACTTTTTTAGCTTACAAATGATGGTAGCTGTGTATAGGTTAGCTCATTCTGATGTTTTTCTGCTCCTGATCACCCCCTTCTCCTCCTATACATCAGGTCCACAAAGGCTCAACCATGCAACTGGCTTTAACAGACAAATGAGTTGAGTTTTTAAACTAAATTCTCTGATTTGAAGCAGCGATCGAAAAGTTGGAGGCAGGTTTGTGACAAAAAGGTTGAAGGTTCAGTTACTTGACACAAGGCACCTAAACCCTAAGTCAACTTACAACACCTCCACCTCAAAACATCAATCTAACGATACTGAAGGAAATTTTCAGGAATCCCTGAAGATCTGCAGACTGAATCTTTGTGTCAAAGTCAAGATCGTGACATCTGTCTTCTTCCATTCCTTTTCTTTCCTCATTCCTTATCTCTGACTCTCTTATAAAGTATAAATTGCACATAAACATCCTGTCATCTCCACAAATATAAAATATAAATCTGTCATCTGTTCAGATATCAAAGTTGTCATTCAGCACAGCTGCCAGTCAACTTTCACACATCTGAGAAATCAGATTTAAACAAATATGACGTAAAATATTTTACCCAGCGATGCTAAATTGGAGTCAGATGGAGATCTAGAGATACATTTTTCATGACTTTGAGTGGACTCGGCTGCTATTTAGGTCATCCAGCATCATTTTAAGTGATTGGAGAGGATATCCTGCATCAGAGCCTTTGTCAGCAGCTTTCTCAGAGAAGCCTCAGATCAAGAAGACGTCTGACAGCTCTAACGTCTGATTAGGTTAAGGATTCTTAAAGTGGGCATCCTGCTTGGCGAGGGAAGAGAAGTGAAGTGTTTGACGTCAAGAGACTTAGATAATGGTGTTAATATTACAATGTAATCACTTCTACTCTGCATTATTATGAGACACAGTGATGTGATGTCCACAGAGCATTTTGACAGAACATGTTTTGTATAACAAAGCAGCAATGAATCCTCCCATTCTCACTTACAGATTCATAGAAAATGAATCACACTGAATGGACAAGGCCAATATGGCGATCCATATTTATATCTTGTACTCCATGAATATTACTTACTGTCGGACACAACACTATGTAACACCACACCAGATACATCTGAGCTTTAAGGAAAATAGTTGCAGATTTACAGTCATAAATACCATTTGATATATAACAATCTATAAGTGGTATTTCAGTCAGCCAGCAGAATGGATTAGTATGTGAATGTAGAAGGCGTGTGTTTGTATTCGGCATCCAGGCTCTTACCTCGTCACTACCCACATGGAAACAACAAGCTCAGTGAGACTGTTTTCCCAGGAAAAGACGACAGGATGAGTCATTTATGCAAGTGCCCCAAAACTAAACATATTTTCATATCCAGTGACAGAAGCCCTCTGGAGGCCATAGTAATTATGACGGGAACGAAGGAGGTTATCAGGTCATGTTGACCACTTAGGGAGTTTGGGGTGGATGGACGGGTCAACAAAACATCAGATTTTAGTGGAGGTGATCACTGTTCGTTTCCCATTTCGAACAGTGAGTCAATGTTGTTTTGCTTTTTTAACCATGACCGCAATTGTCCTCTAACCTTAACCTTTATGTCGTTGTTATTGTAACCATGACAACAAAGACCTCTTTAGTAATAAGTCTTACCCAATCCGTGACTTTTCCCTAATCCTAACCAAGGCATGTTTGTACTTAAACCTTACCAGACTTCAACCGTAGCATTGGCACATCATAAGCCCTGCTTTATTCACAGTGAATAATACCAACCAGAGTCATACCGTCACTTTGACTTTTGCACAAAACTTTTCTTTATCAGCTCACCAGATGTTATAAAATTGTCTGCCTGGAGTGCAGGGTTGCCAGCACTTTTGGGGGCAAATCTAATCAGCACTGTCGTGCCAGAGGAGATTGATGAATCCCCCGTAAAGGAAATGGATCCATTTCAAATAGTAATAGTGGTTCGAACCTGCATTTACCCCTAACACAGTGCTAATCTCAAACTCATCTCCTGGGAGCTTTGCCTACAGGGCTTGGCAATTTGTTTTTTAGGGAAAAAAAAGAATGATATAGGTGATCTGCATTAATTCAAAGAGCTATTCACTGCCATATAGGACAAGATGCACATAAATATACCTCTGGGAAATGAAAGGGGTGTGGATCAATATGATGACTCAGAGATTACTTCAGCATGTTGACATTTTAGGGCTTTCAAAACTCTAATCTGTTATGGAACAAAAAGTCCTCGCCTATTCAAATTGTTGGACATGTCTTTCAATAACAATAATACTCATCCTTGTTACTGTTGGTTTTATTAGGCCAATTATGAGCTTTCAACTACAATTTAAATATCAGCAAATAAACGTTCTCCTTGTTATGAATCAGATGAACTCATAAGAATTTCAGGGTGTTATATCTAAAAAAAAACAAAACACTAAAGTGATCAAAAAAGGGGGTTAGTAATTTTATTTACACGTAATGGATTCACAAAACTGCTGACACCGTAAAGATTTCATCAGGCCGAGAATGAGACGTGAATTGAATTAAACTCATCCAATTTGGCCGCAACAGATCCTTTGACATTTTTTTATGAATAGTTTTGAATAAATTTGACGAAACTGAAAAGAAAAACGGGTCAAAATATCAATAACTCTGGCAGCCTCGATCCAAAACAATTCCTATATGTCATATTCATAAGGACGCCTAAGTCTAATTTATGCCATATTGTTTTCAAAGGCAGCAGGTTAACATCGTTTGGGTCACCAGTGGTCTTAAAATACATGTTTTGAATGAGAATTTATAGCATTCCCCTCTAATGTGTTCTTTCCTGTGTTTCGTCCCGCTCAGCGCCGCCCCCGCCGTGAGTACGTACAGGTGCTGCTGCTATAGTAGCCTTGAGGAGACTAAAGTTAGTGTATTTTTCTGTTCTTCGTCAGCAGAGGTCTTTCACTCTCTCTAAGTTTTACTCTCTGGAAGCACACTATATAATTTTCTCTAAGCCAGCCGAGTCCCTATTTTTTTCCAACCACTAATTAATTATAATTCAGCACAGTTTGATGCAGTCAGGCCAAAGGAATGCCGGAGCCTGCAAGTCGAGTTTAGAGAAGAGGAGGAGGAGGAGGAGGAGGCTGACAGAGGGGATGGAGTGAGAGGGAGGGAGTCTGTGGTTTCTATCTAGCTCACAGGCCCGGCCCATTGAAGGGATTTAATTACTTGTATGACCAAAGTCTCGGAGGCAAAGACACAACACGCTCACTGACTGCAGAGGTGTGACCGATCACGCCGCAGACAATTACTGAGGGTTGTATAACCTCCAGCAGTTAATCGCTCCGGTCCCATGTTGGTGTTTGGATAAATGAGAAGAGCTGAGGGACGAATGTCAAATGCAACAGGTCCGAGCTCTGACAAAGCCATATGTCAAGTAGCAGAACAGTGAGGGATGTTTTCATGAAGCATCACGCAGGGTTTGCGGTGGCAGTAATGCGCTAAAAAAAAAGCTAGCATAATTAACATATTGACACCAGAAGAAGAGCAGTTTATGAGTGCAGTGCAAATATGCAGTTTATTTGCAAGTACACATGCAGAAATGTATGTTTGTTGTTATGTATGTAGGTGTGATCTCTATTTCTTCCCTTATCTGATACTAGAGAGACAGAGCACTTTACTTAATTCTTATTTTATTGGGATAATTATGACATCAGACTCAGCATCATTCAGGTAGTGGCTAATCACATAGAGCCACTGCTGCTTCATTGTGGTAACAGAGGTCACTATAGTACCTCCCTTACACACCTGGAAATGATGCTTTTTACTATAACACATCAACATACAGAATAAAAATGTAAACTGAAGCCACAGTTTTGAGATTTTTTAGTGTTTTTGGAATACCACTGTGTGAGTTCTTAAGCCTCTGCTGAAATGTCCTTGGCCAGAGCGACTCGATCAGTCAGGCATCTGATAAGGACTCAGACAGTTGCATGCTTCAGAAAGAGCAGGGACCATCTTTTCCCAGCTGGGAGCAGACAAGAACTCCCAAATATGTATTCTGAGACTTTAACTCGAGCCTGTTGCAAACAAGACTTGAATCGGTTCTGTCTGTAAATAAAAAAAACATTTGTTATGCACAAGCATTTAGCAAGTGGACACCCAGGAGATTTTAGAGCCTTTGACACAAGCTATATTTTTTTATGGGTCTGCACAAATGGGCACGGATCACTTGCACAGATTTACTAAACCACATTGTTACACATGATATTTCACACCTCGGTAAAAGGCACATCCTACCAACTCACCCCGAGAATGCCAACAGAGAAGACACTGAATGAGATGGATGATGGCCTATTTGTCAGATATCAAAGGAATTATGGATCGCCTCATTATACTTATACAGCTTGATGACATAAAAAAAAAAAAAAAAAAAGATCCTTAGAGCAAAAACAATCACGGCAAAGCTGCAGTGACAAACTTTCTGTCAACGCCTCTGCTTCTGCTGGCCTCTGCTCGACTGCACTGGGGAATCACAGCCTGACAGAACAGCTTGCCATATGTTTCACCCGGCAGACATTAGCAATCTGTACTTAAATTGAGCCTGAGGTATTCTGATTGAAATACTGTGACTGACTTCATTTGCATAAGTGGCCTTAATTAGGCGCTAAACTGAGGAAAGCTGTGGATGTCAAGTTTTTTTTTGTGCATGGCTGTAATTGGCATAGCGAATACAGCCTTAAATTCATCTGACTGCTTCGGATAAAGGTGCCAGTTAAAAACTTAAAGATTTTAAGAGGCAACTTAATTTCATGCCTCTTGCAAACTAGAATATTTCACCGTTAAAAACATGCTCATCTGTCACTGAAGATGTCAAAGAGTACAATTTGTTGCCTTTGGGAATTGCAGATGGAAACAAGGCTTTTCAACAGTCTCTCATCTTCAGCATAAAAATACAAGTTTGTTATGTTCCAAGGTTCACCACAAAACAAATGTCAACAGAAAGTTTTGAAATTACAAAGCAGTTTGATTTAAAGATATATTAAAATTCACTCTGTCATATTTGCAGAATAGGCTAGCTGTGAATCCTTATGAGAACGAAAAATGCCCCCATTTCCCATGTTCAACATTTTTGCGGTGAAGCTACTTCTTTGTTCATGCAGTTAAACAGCCTCAATAAAAATTTCCTCATTGATTCAGCAGACGGGTCTCAGCGCCTCAGTCTGCAGTATCGGAGTTTGCTTACGTAGGCATGTGTGGGTGGTCCGGCTGTTCTGTCATATAGACCGACTTGTTCTGCAGGGGTGACGATGTCATCGTGGCTGCATCTGCATCGAGTCCACACACACACACACACACACACACATCGCACACACTCAGGGTCTGAGGGTTAGGATGAGAGTGAGGATGATTTATGAATACTTTCAATTTGTTCCAGACAAGTTTTCTTTCTTAGTCTCTCACAGGGAGAAACATCAGTTCCACCACCACCAGTGACTGCAGAGCACTCAAGCTTGTGATGCAAATTATGCATCTTTCACTCTGTGTTCTTGAGAAAGAGGAGCACCAAACCAGAGCTTAACCACGGGGCACTTTGGTCACAATGCCGCAGACTTTAAACTGAGCAAAAAAGATTCTGTTATGCAAATATTTTGCGATGCTGATGCAAGCTTTAATAAGAAGCCTGCAGAAGCTTTGCTTTGCCTGGCTGTGTGTCGTCTCCGAGGCTAAAAACAGGCAGTGGGAGGAACGGAGAAACCAAGACAACAGCAGATGTGGCTGAGCATCCCTGCAGGAGTGCCGGGTGCATAGAACGTGACTGGATAGATTGGCCATCCCTGCTAACAATCAATATTTTTAAGCTGTCACCGGGCAAGTTGTATTATGTTGCTGTGAGTCGGTGAGTGGAATGAGACTCAAAATTCGAGAGCGTGAGAGAGATGCTTACAGAAAGGATTCTAGCTGTTTTGTTGAACTTTCCAGCTTTCTAAAAATGGACCAGCCTGGTCTCATGACATTTTGTGAAATGAGTACAATGTTTCAAAATGCAACAAACAACATGCTTCCTGCAGGGAAAAAGCAAGACAAATGATCCCCCGTCAGGACAGCATCAGGTACAGAAAACTCAGCGAGAAAAACAAGTTTATGACAAGTTTTTCAATGATGAGGGAAGTTTTCTCGCCTGGTTTCTAGATGCCATGAACGACAGGAAACACATTTTGTCTCGAGCATCATTTCATACCACAAGATATTGGTCAATGTTACAGCAACCACAAATCTTAATCAAATCAAGCCAGAATGAAGAAATACTCATGTTTTAGACTTTAGATTTCTTCAGTGTGTGTTTTGTCATTTCTGATTAACTGAAAACATCATCAGATTCAGTTTCCTCTTTCAAAATTTTGTCAGTGATTGTTTTTTTTTTTCTTGCCATCATCTTGTCATTGTTGTCCATCCAATCAGACATTTCTGGCTGCTTTCTGCTCCAAATGGATGCAGAATTGCAACATAATATTTTCAACATGTTTGTATCTTGTTGTTTCTATTTCTCTGGTCTATTTGTTGTGCTGCTGTATTGCTGTAAAGTTTTTATCTTAATTCAGGAAGTGTGTGTGGTTGTGATTCACAATGGCTGGATTCAGTCCCGAGTGTTTCATTCTCATATTTTTCTCATTTCATCATCAACAAAACCATCATCTACCTTTGATTTAACTTTAAACCAAAGTTTTTTGTTACCACAACCTTATCCTTAATCTTGACCAAATATGTTAATGTGATGAACACTTACATATGTCAATTTATGCTTATGAACAGCAGAAGAGTGTAATCTAGTTTTTCAGGACAGTCAAGACTGAATCACGTTTAAAAAATGTCTATAATTAAATCCTTTTAAAGAATATTTCGACTTGTTTTCAATGTCGCTCATGTTGTTTAGCAAATATTCTTATTCTGATTCCAGCAAAGCAATCCACCATATTTTTTATTTTTTCCAAGATAAACTCTCACTTGAAATGAAATGACTTGATAAGATGGAGATTTTTTTGCAATGTAACAGCCCTGCGTGAAGCTGGTTACCATTATTCAGTGAGCAATCTGCCCCTTCTAATTCTACAGCAGGGCGGCAGTAACAGTGGGGTGAATCCAGTAAAGTCGAGCCAGTGTTTTGGTCGGAGGTTACGGTAAGGAGTGCTCTGAATTGCTGTCCAGTTATAGCTCTGCAAACCAGAATAACACGCTGCCCACATACCCCAACACATACGCACACATACTCACAAAACACATGGTTAGCATCCTGAATAAGAGTTATATACTTTCACGCAAGAACCAATGCAGCTTTTTTACCCTCCCATTTTGGGGAAAGGCAGCTGTGCCGTGGGCATCTTCACCACAGGGCGGTTGTTTGCAGAGACCAGTTTAGGCCTGTTTGTCTCCCAGTCATCCCTCTGGGCCCCCGGGTGGAATAACTTCAGCCCCGTCCTATTACTGTTCAACCCCACAAAACCTGGTCAGAAATGCCTGATCTTGACTCCCTTCAAAATAAAACTTAGAAGAGAAAAACAAATAGGACCCAACTTTGATCTTTGCAATTAGGGGTAAAGGCTTAGTGTTTGATTCCAGTTTCTGAGAGTAAATGAGAACAATCTGGTTTCATTTTTGGCTATTTGTCCTCAGCTCACACACTTAACTAACTGTAACTGAGGGCTGATTGTTATAGAAAAAAATCTATACAGTATTTTAAGCTCAAGTTCACCAACAAATTTCCGTTGCCCGACTGTAAAACTTGCAATTATACTCTCCGCTCCGTCCAGCAGGGCATTTAAGGGTACACATTTGTTTCAGACAGTCTACAGAGAAGACTTTATTTGAAAATCTTAATTCACACATGTGCACACTTGTCTGAATAACAAAACATGCGCAGGCCTCTGAGTCCTCCCTCTGTTTTTTTATTTTTATAGATATAAATACACACCGAGTTAGTCTGCAGTAAACCGGCTTTTATTAGGACATAAAACTTTTTTTTTCCATCAACACCATGCAACTGCTGCTGCGGCACACAGGGGCATTTAGCAGGTTTATACTGAAATACCTCCACTCTGGCTCCAGAGGAATTTGTCCATCACGATTTCACTAGAATCCCTGAATCACAATCTTCTCATTGTTTCCCTGAGTTGCTCCTCTGTGCTTAAATACTCCTGGAGCTCTCGCCTCATTTTCCTTGCACAGATTACGTATTTAACCTCTGACAAATGTGTCCTGAAGGAAAAGAGTGGAAAAGAAAAGCTTGCCAAGAATGGAGGCATATCAAACAAACAGTGGCATCGCTGCAGGGAAAACAAGGAGTGGTTATACATATAAGTGTTAGATTAAGATGCGCTATAAATAGATTTAATTTAGCTCTGACTGCTAAACGTGGATCTCGTGGGAACATGCTAAAGACATCTTCTGATAGAAAGCTTTGAGGCCTTTTTTTTCCTCAAGTAATAAATCAAAGTCTTCACCTTTTAAACTGGGTTAAAGATTGAGGAACAACTGTATACACTGTAAAAAAAAAAATACACTTGCTTGTTTTAAAGTTTGAAACCGACAGATTGAATTAAATTTTCCAAATCCAAAAGTGAGTCAAAAGTGATTCAACCAATTTCCAAGATCAGTTTACTCATCATGGACGGCGCTAATCCCATGAAAACAGTTGTTTAATGTCTTGTGTGACTCTGGAGAGAGAGCAAAGCCAGAAAACATACCCCGTATGATGTTATAGTGATGTCATCAGTGTTAACTCAGCCTCAGCTTGGGGAATACTAATATGGACACCCGACTGTTGTTTTAAAACAGACGTGATAAGTTGTGAACTTATCCTTGAAACACAGGAAAGTCCCAAATTTTAAAAAAAATGCAACGTACTTTGTTGTGCTAGTGCAGGTTGGATCCTGATGCATTCTCCAGCTAGCTGCTAGCAACTGCTGCAGCTAGCAGCTAGCATCCCCAGTATGCTGTTTAGCTCAGACTTGCAGAGCACACCTAGTAGTCGGGTCAGGTCAGGGTCAGATCACGTTCTCGCTCCAAACTAACCACTTTAGAATTGCTTTTGGACTGGACCCAGACCACTTCCTCAAAGGGTCTCAGTGTGGTTGCACAAGAGTATGATTGCTGTGTTCAGATCTGCCCAAACAAATCGTGTCAAGGGAGAAAAGGAACCAGAGTCAGACTCAGATTCAGGTTTGAATGCCCAAGGTCTTCTCAGCTTCTACTGTGCCAATTTTGACCGTTCTTCCTGAAATTTGTCTCTCATGAGTCCCCCCCACCTTTATGTGCAATACTAAGGCTGCTTTCACACCTAACCTGTTTGGTTTGGTTAAAATGAACTCCGGTGTGTTTGCCCAGTTTGTTTAGGTTTGTTGTGAAAGCTGTCGATTGAACTCTGGTGTGGACTAGCCAACTGGACTGAGACCCACCTTTTCAGGCAGTCCTGGTTCACTTCCAAGCAAACTCTGGTGCGGTTCATTTGTGGTGTAAAAGTCCTGCCAGTGCCTCAACATAACCATAAAAAAGTTTAATAATGCTGTAGGTTCTAGTGGCAGATATTGTAATACAGGATTGGATATTTGGGCGGAAAAACAGTAACATTTTACCCATAAATGCAGTATCAACATTTTTGCGACTTGCCAGATACGTTCCACATAAACAACTTTTTTTTCACATTATGTTGAGAGAAAACGTGGCAGCATCATGTTTCCTTCAAAACACATTTGCTGTTGCACTTTAGTGGTATATAAATGTCGTTTCTAGGAGACAGGTTTGCTCTTGGTTTGTACGTAAAAGCCAACATGAACCTGAACCTTAAATCACTGGAGAAGCCCTACAAAGGTTTTCAAAATGCTGTATATGTCTTTCCAAAAAAATATAAAAAGTTGTATTACTCAAGACTGAGTAAAGTCTATGTCTGTAGAGCCATAAAACAAAAACCTGCTAGTACTGAGTAGCTACTAACTCAGTGTGCTGTGATAGCCAGTGATCAATGGTCATCATGAGTATGTAATGACCTCAAGATCAGGAGATTACTGCAGAGATGGGCTTCTAAAACACGCTTTAAATGAATAAATATTCAGCAAAGTGGCTGTTTTTCTATTTTCCATTACACTTATTTTCAGAAATTTCAGCTGCTGCTCTAATTCTTAGCGATTTTCATTCATTCTTCTGCTAAAAAAGGATATACTTCAATTCTTAAACCAACAATAGTAGAAGCAGGCAAGTCTGAGGAGGTCAGAGGTCAAAGCATCAGCACTCTGATGTAACAGGACAGCAATAACAAATAGTCCTGTGTTTCTACAGTTATTATGGATTTTTTCCCCCCTAAGACATAAGTGTTTTCAGCAGTCTGAAGAGTGATTTGTAGGCGATACTATAGTGTTACCACTGAATTGTTCATTTGGCACCATTAGTGAGGATCTGCAATATGAGTCACATGGCGGGTGAATCATGTTTTGCCTTTTAGAGGGATTATCTAAGACTGACAAACTGAAAATGAGAAATGTTTTGTTTTCCACCCCTCTTTGTTTTCTTCCTTCCTTCGCTCCTCTTTAACTCCCTCCTCCCATCTTTCAGAGCCCCTCTCTCTCTCTTCTGCTCCCCGTCCTCCCCTGTCACCTTCCTCTCATATCTCTCCTTCGCTTCCTTTCTCTGCTACTTACTCTCATCTCTTTTTTTCAATTTTTGTTTCTTCAACTTCATCTCCTTGTCACCTTTCTCCTCTTTCTTCTTCTTCCTCCTCACCTCACTCTCCGTCCCCTCTGCTTTCCCACTCTTTATCCTACCCCTTCTCTTCCTCCCCCCTTGTCCTCCTCCGCCATCCTTCGTCACACTCCCCTCTCACCCCATCAGCTGCTACTGTGGTGGCGGGGGAGACAGACGGGCTTGGGAGATATTTGTGGTGCCAGGCAGACATAATAAAAAATAAAACCAGAGGGGTGGATATAGGAAAATCTATTAAAGGGACTTATTCACATCTAATGTTGCACATATTGCTTTTGGGATCCCTGAATAACAGTGTTATTATCCCGAAACAAGACATCAGCCAGAGACACAAAGTTTAACAGGCGGGAAACAAGAATACTAAAGCTCATCCACAGTTTGACTGAGTCTGGTGTGAAATAAGAGAAACAAACTTGTTGTTTTGTCCGTGCTAAAATAAACACCTTTTTAAATATACTCATCTTATTTCTGGTGTTATTTGTTCATACTGCCAGCAGGAAGAGAGCACTTCCAGCTTAAAGTTACAGATTTAATGTGAAGAGGCGTCACCTTAGTAAGTTCAAGTTTATTAAAATAGTTTATGAAACATGGGAAAGTAGAAAAAAACATCAAGTGAATGTGAAATACATATAAATCAGCTTGAACTTGAAACAAGATAGACTGAAATGGGAAACACAAAAAAGACACAAACCCTCTGACGGAGCTGTAATCAAAATTTTTATATGAACAATAGATCACATGACTAGCTCGCTTGTATGTGAAAGCGGTCGCTCGCAGTGATCAACCCACAGATAATTATCATCTGACTCTGCTCTCTCAGCTTTATAGAACTTTATTACGTCTTCCAACTCATTTTTCATGGTTTTATTGGACGCAACTTTACAGTTGTAATTTTCTGTCACTGTTCTCATGAAGGAGCCAGAACCAAACAAAAGACAAAGACAAAGTTAACAACTAGATGGTTGAACATAGTGGAGCATTTAGCAGCTGAAGAAGCCACATTTTTTCCCTCAGGAGTTGGTAGAGGTCAAGAACAGAGCTCAAAAAGAGAGTGAATACTGGATTTATATTCACCACGTGGCCGGAGACACGGCTGAAAATGACTGCTAATGTTGCTCTGTATCTACTGGTTGTGTAAACAGGCAAATGTTTGCTAACGAGTTAGCTATTTTAACTTGAAAGGTGATAATACTATATGTAAATGTTGTGTTTACAGCTTGTTCTGCTGCTCCCAAGTGGCCAAAAAAACTGGTTTTGCAGGTTTAATAAAATAATCTGCAGAAAGGAAAACAGCTAAACAAACTATATAATTAAGCTGTAATAATAATATGACTGGGAAGAGTAATAAGACCTGAATAACAGCACGTATATGTACATTTGTCACCTCATGAATCTTGTGTTTCTGATATCTGTTTCTGTCATGAAGATGTTATTATTTAAGGCAGTTGTGTCTGAGCTTGTCATTGTGCTTTTTATTGTTATTTTGAGATTTATTTTAGAGTTGAGATGTTTCATCATCTCCTGGGGGTTGGAGGCGTCTCAGCTGTACTTGTTACTGACTGTATATATTTTTTTTAAAAAGCATTGTGTGTTTTATCACTCTGCATGTGTAAGCCTATATATATTACACTTTAACATCACAGCTTGTCTTCATATTCCATCTCACCTTGAGTACAGCGTATGAAGCCTATAAGCTCTTTGTATTCTCTTGGCTGTGTGAAGGCGGTGACAGCTCCGGCGGTGGCCGCCAAGGTGACAGGATTTTAATTTGTCTCGCTCGGCCTGCTGTCTGGCAGCGTGTGTTAATCGCCTAGACGCCACTCTAATGATTTAACAATAATAACGGACCTGTTTAATAGAAATGAATTACCATCATTACACGGCGAGGGCCTGCCAATCCCAGCGACTCCGGGCACCGTCAGAAGGAGGGAGGTCAGCAGAAAAACTGGAGCTCACTTCTCGCCTCTGCAGTAAAGTGATAAGTGAGGCTGTCAGAGGACTGAGGACCTGCCTGCACAGACAGACAGCTGTCAGGAAAAAAAATCCATCCATGTAACTGTAAGTTTCTGTCATCAACGCTCAACTTTTCTTATTTACCAAGTCAAAGTCAAAACAAATATACCGGCAGAATTTTAGAAATCAGCAAGAGCATGGATGTCAAAAGGAGAAAATCATCTCTTTTCCTAATTCTTAAAAACATATACTATTTGCAAGTAAATGTTTTAGTCTGACAGCAGTGTGCTTCTCTCTGACGGACAGTTAACAATGACTGGAAACGCTCCAGCTCTCTTCTCCAACAAGCAGCAAACAGGGTCGCGTGCCTGCCTGTTTACGGCATGCCACTCAGCCAAACAGGCATTGTTTTATTGTTGCTTTACACAATGTGAGTTGTTAAGCCTGAAAATGAACTCACATTGTATCAACAAGCATCTGGTATTGGTTCACTTTCTGGGATCGCTTCTAATAGGGAAGCATGCGTCTACCGATCTCAACAGTCTGGAGAGTTTAAAACATGAAGGATCCAATCTGCAAAAGAGTCAAACTGATTATCATTTTGCAGGATAAAGACAATAACTAGGAGAGGAATATGCTAATTTATTATATTTAGAAAATTAGGAAAAATCATTTTTAGTGCAGGACACAGCGCCAGCATAAAGTTGCTACCATAGACTGTATGTAAAGATGGACGTAGCGAGGTGTGACGTCACTGGATTGAACTAAGAGTTGCAGCTTATGGTCGGCGCCATCTTTTCTGTTTGAAGACAGGACCTTCCAAATAAGGAGTGTAGGGTGTTGCCTTTAACGCTTTAAAAAACACGCCCCGCTACCTCATACCCAAGCTAACGCTAGCTTACTGGGAACACTGAGCGCTGCACACTTAGGCTATGTTAGCTACTTTAGCTAAATTGTGCTAACAGGTCAAGTATCATTATCAAGTAACATTAAACTTAATGAAATACTGCGACAATAGTCAGACTCAGTGTGAGTCCCGGAGCCGGGGAGAGCAAACTGTCAATCACAGCTGTCAATCAACGCCCACATGGCAGACATCAAACTTATTAGAAGGCCTGAATTCAGTGACTGAGAGAAGGTGACGTTTTTTTAATGGGACTCATGTGAAGCCAGGCATTTTTTTTTTAGAGCCATCATCTAGCGGCTGTCGGTGACACTTTAAGGTACTTCCACATTCGCTTCAGCTTCAAGCTGTGGCAGTTGCAGCTCGGTTAGTATGTGTGAAAATTAACAATTTGTTGTCAGTTTGTGCTGGCAGTGATTCTGTTTCCATTCTCACTTTGTAACAAAACTCACATATGCCTACCTGCCTCCGCTTGTTATTTTTCTCATTGAGCCAAAAAGCACTTTTGCTGATATCAAAAAAAACAAACGGATCAACTTTGTCATTTGAGTAAACCTGAATTGATCTCAGCTGTAATGTAGTCATCGCTTGTGTTCGTACTCCCAGGACTTCTCAAAATACTTTCCTGATCAAAAGCTGAAAGCAGACGGAAACAGACTGTAACAGATCCCATCTCTTTCTCAGCTATAAATCTGAGACTTGTCTGATCTGATGAAGCTATACATGTAAACAAGATCCTATGCAGCGGAGCCTCTCGAGGTAGCAGGGGTGAGTGATTTTATTTTTGTCATCTCTCAGGTATGTATCTCCGTTGTCAGAACAGGTTTGTGCCGTGGTGCTTGGCAGCCCGGGCTCTTTCTGCTCGGCGGCTGAAGATTAATGAGCTGTCAGCGGCGAGGGAGGCATTAAAAGACAACCTTCCCCTGGTCAGAAAAGATAATTACTGTTGATCACTAGCGCTGTAAGAGTAATACCTGTCTCTACTCATCTGTCTGTGGCTACCTGACTCTTTACCTGTCTGTCTGTTTTGCTGTCTACCTCCCTGTATACTGTACATGTCGAGTGGTACTGGAAAAACCTTTTTACTGATCACTTTAGTTTAGCAAAACTTACCCACTTCTACTCCTACTTTTTAATGAGCTTAAGCACAATTCAATCAGGTAATACACTTGAGACTTAAAGTGCCAAAATCCATCTGCTACAGGAAACTCTAGCATGTTTTTTTTTATCAATAGGTGTAAATGTTATGCAGAGTAGAGAGAATCAGAGAGACAGAGACGGGTTGATAAAGTTTCAGGCTCAGACAGAGAGGCAGGTTTAGGCTCAAGTTTATACAGGAGACAGGTTCAGGTTCAGACAGACTCTGGCTCAAGCCTGCACAGTGAGAGAAGTGGCTGTTTTTAGTGTCCACTAATACGTTTCAGAGTCTGCTATTCAGCAGCCACATACATAAGACACTTAATACCCCTAAAGGAATGTTTAATACATGTTTGCAGCTTGTTTAGATGGTTGTGGCTGTACTTGCATATGACAACCGTTTTGTGCCTCCGTCAGCCCTCATTTTGAATCCAAACACAGATATGTGTCGAGATAAAGTCAGTAACAAATGAACTGCATAATTAACAGTTAATTTTATGTCAACTGTCAATAATACAAGCATTATTATACATTCACAAGTTAATTTCATGCTTCAGAGACACAAGTCAGTCTGGCAAGAATAGAGCCGGTGTGTAAAAATAATGGAGTGGAGGAAAGAGCATGTGTCTGTCCACACACACACACACACACACACACGGCGGCTAGGATGACAGCGGATTGTCTCTTGCAGCCGCGACGGAGCCCGAATGCAACGCAGCCGCTTGCTGTGAACATTGCGGGTTGAGTTCAGACAAAACAAGCTGTTTTAAGGTCAGACAAAGAGACAGGTTTATGTTCAGGCTCAAATACAGGAACTATTTCAGGCTCGGACAAAAAAAAAGCAAGTTTCAGGCTCAGGATTAGTCAGAGAGAGAGAGATGTAGGCTGTGGACAGAGAGGTTCAGGTACAGGTTGGGAGAAACAGGGTTACCCACATTCATGTAGTCAAATCAAGCAGTTCTAATGGGCTGAGGCAGGAAGGCAGCAGGACGTTAACAGGTAAACAGTTTCTGCATGATCAGAAGTGATGCGAGTTGAAAAACAGTGATACTCATACTCATTGCATTAACAAATTCATAAAAAATAACTTGAGTCTTAGAAAGCCTTTCAGTAAATTGCAACTGAGTTATATAATAAGGACGTCTATAGAGTGCTGCAACATAGTGCCATTTATCAAAGCTGAGTTTGTACAAAAGCTAGAGAGTCTGTCTTTCTTCTTCATTGAAACTCTGGAGACTTTATGCCTTCAGGAAACCTTCAGTTGCTGAGACTTTGTGCCTCTCAGGAGAAAAACACACTCATTGTTCTGCAACAGGGCTGCTGTATATTACTTGATGCAGCCTAAGAGCTGGATTCATTACCGATCCATAATGCAAACTCCACAGTGACAACACCCGCTGCAGACAAATTGGTTGCTTACTGAAAGTGTCAAGTCATCTATTTTAAAAATTGGACCAAGTTAGAGGTGAGAAATCATACGCCCCTACTTCTGAAGTGTTCGAACCTTTGTTTCATGCAGGTCAGAGAAATAAGGATTGGTTTCATCTGGAGTAGTTCATCGCTGTCCTAGTTTGAGCTGCAGCTTTTTTTTTTTTTTTTTTAAGATTCATGTTTTTTTTCTCAATCTTTTCATGTCTTTCCTCTCAGGTAATGGCAGCGTGTTTCCTGTGCTGCTCAGAAATATCAATGTAACAAGTACAAGAGAGAAAGAAGTGAAAGAGCTTATGTGGGAGCTGTCGTGTATTCATTTTCTGCACAATTGATATGTCAGACCCGCACGTCAAAATGTGAAGCGATAAAAAAAAAAACGTTTTTTGAAAACACGAGTTCAAAGTCAGTCTTTCTTTCTTGAGCACTTGTGAGTCTCTGTATGGAAAGTAAACATGTTTTTCTTGCACTCCACATATTTCTCTTACACGTGTGCTATGGCCTCTTTGTCTAAAGCGCCATGTCTTTACATTCTGCCTCGTACAGAGTACAAACAGTACTAGAACTTCACATGCAGTGATTTTAAAGAGCTGCTACTTTTCCATATATTAGCCCATATGAATCATGACATAGACAGCGAACTGCCTCAGTGTAATGACCCCTCTTCATGTGGCTTCTCCAGAGCCCGTCCTCGCTGCACATACAGATGCAATTACTTCAAAGATGACATGTATTTCATGTGGTGCAAGCTTCCCTGGATTGACTTACTTCATCTTTTAATTGGACCATCATCAACGTGGATGCCCTCGACGACTGTGTTCTCTGTGGAGAGCTGGAGGGAGGGAGGGATGGATCACACATACACTACAAACACTTGAAACTGATAAAATGTGTTTGCGAAGGGATTAATTTCAGCGTGAGACATTAAACAGGTTTTTGAGTAGAAATGTAATGACTTTTAAGATGTTTTTGTACTGCGTGGAAGAGAAGGCTGAATCAAAGATTTCCTGTCTTGCATTAAATAAAATACATGAAAATGAGGATCACAACCAAATGAGACGTCAAGATATATGACCCATATAGTCCCAATTACATTGGTGCCGTGCCATTGGTCCGACAGCCCATTATTCCGCAGCCCCAATATTTCGAAAAACTTCCCATTGCACCGAAAGCCCATTAGTGCAACGGCCCGTTATCCCGAAAACAAAAGCCCACTGCTCCGAAGGCCCATTGCTCTGGAGATAAACACTCTCCCTGGAGTTTTTTGCCCTTAAGATCTTAATGTATTTTAATGTGCAAATGTGAAGATACCATTTATAAAATGCTTGCTTTTTAGTGCATTTAGTGCATACTAACCCTAACCCAAAAGGTAGGTAGGTAGAGGTAGCCTAATCGAAACACCTTACCATAAATACATAATTTCACCACCATGGACAGGACCGGCAGTCACTGAACTCCAACAACTCCAGAAGGTGCACTTTCAGAGCAACGGGCCTTTGGAGCAATTGGTGTTTTCGGGATAACAAGCTGTCGGACTAATTGGCTTTCAGTCCAGTGGGACATTTTTTGAACTATTTGGGTTCTGGGATAATGGGCCTCCGGACAACTGGGCAGTCCCCAATACAGTTTGAATTTAACTCCTGGTATCTGGTTGTTGAGGTGTTTTATTGTTCTATTATTTTTTCAGTATTCCCAAAAAGCAAAGTAACATAATGAAAACATTACTGTTAGCTTAAAGGATAGCTGGAAATGTCTCTGTCTGCATCTGGTATTTTTTTCCGCTGACATTGTAGAAAAACAATTGTACAATCTGGCATGCCTAAAAAGTGATACTGTACAGTCTGACAGACTGTGACCTAGACTTTATTAGAGCCAGAGTGGCATGCAGTGGATTTGTAAGACTGTTGCTTTTGTACAATGTGTAGGTGTTGAGTTTTTCATTGGATGCTGGATTGGAACTGCAATCCTACCATAAGGACAAAAGAAGCAAAACAAACCCCATAATAATAGATGACTGTACAATTAGCAGATTAAATAACAACATCAGGCAAATCATTTTACAATCATATTTTTATTTGATCTGGCTGATGGGTCCGGACAAGTTTCATGCTTATTTCATGGCTTTTTCTGCATTTTGTCACATAAAGTATATACTAAATGTCTAAGTTTTAATGAAAGATTCGCTAACAATTTAAGATACTTATCAATGCATTGCTGTATCTCATAAACACCTTCCTCACATTCATTCAACTTATTGATATTTTCCACACCATCCTCCGTACATGCTCGTCCGTGTAGCTGTAACAAGGCGAGGGGCATTCATGTTTACATTGAAGCAACCCATCAAAATTTCCTGCCAGGGTCTAAATGGACGAGAGCCCCCAAACATCACATCAACCCAAAATGACAGAAATCCAGAAATCCTTTATATGTCCCAATATAAGATCCAGAAACTCTCTCGTTATTTCATTTCGCTCTCTCCGTGACCTCGCGGTATTTCTTTTCAACATCAGGTCATCAGTTCAACGCATGCCTCTGAAATTGGCTCTTGGCACCATCTTGCGTTATTAACTTTGGGATTGAAGCAATATGCCTCCTTGCCAGGAAAAGCGGTGGCTGACTGTGAGATCCTCAGCTGCTGGAGTCATATACAAACATTAGTTCCTCTAATTAAGGATGGCAACGAAAGTGCAGTGTAATTAGTCTGGGAGAAGCGTTCATGTAGTTACACCTCCGGGCCGACAAATCCAGGAAGATCTGAAGCTGCAGAGCTCCGGGAAGGTACAGAGTAATATTTGCTCCATATCGTTTGTCTTCTATAAATGCCAATATATGTATGCTTTATGAATTAAACATCTTCCCTTCCTCCAATTCTTTGTTTTGCCAATTAAATTTGTTCCAGTCATGAAAATGAGCACTAATTACCCACAGCGAACAATCTGAGAATAGAATCAAAGGGTGTTGTGTTTGTGAGCGCGGTTTACCCGCCGACAACAAATATGAACAACAGTTCAATAGATTTCTGATGACCTGAAGGCTCTTGTGCAACCTTAGATCTTTGGAGTCAATAATGGCTCACCGGTCGAACCAGACATCTGAAGAGCCTCCGCTGCTGTTGTTGCCAACCCGCATGCATGCATGTGCAAGCAACAAATTTTGGCTTCACGAATACTCCCAGAGAAATTCGTTGTCACAGGCGTTTGCAGCAAAGAGAGGTGCATGTGTCGGTTACTGGGTGTCATTTGGATGTGCGTATTAGTGGCATCAATGTGGAGTTTCATTCTTCTTCTGTGGCTTTATATTGTTTAGAGGTTAAAAAAAGAAACAACCACTGCCGAAGGACTTGGCTTCCCATCGCTTTTAAGCCCAACAGGCATGGACTTGCAAAATATGTAATTACCAATGTCAACTCTCCTAACAGCAAGCATTTTATTTAACTGTTTTCTTTGTCTAGTGTGGTTCTGATCTGCACTCAGAGTGGGTGTAAAGGGGTTTTGGGATACCAAGATTTACAGATGCTATTAAAAAGTGGGATTTGCTCACCTGAAAGGCCCTTTTACATCTACTTGTCAGCCAACACCCTTCTCCCTCATTAATTTTCACATTCAAGCTGTGTCTCTATGTAGACGTTCGAACCTGTTTAATAAAACAAGGTACAATTAAATTTGATCCAGCATATTTGGAACTGTGAATAGTTTAATTCGCAAACAAGAAAGAAAAGAAAAAGAATTGAAAATATTCAGACTGAAGTTCAATTTCGTGTCACGTCTGTTTGCTGGATAATTTTGAGATGTCAGCAGTGATTCAGAGGTCAAATTCAAATATAGACACGTGCACAAACATACACACAGAACAAACACCTATAAATTTAGAGAAGTTATTTATAATTGTGACAATTATTCTTGCAGAAATAATATCTTATAAAAGTTTAGGAATATGTCTTAGGACGAAGTCTCTTTCTGACAATATGAGGTTCAGTGTTTTACTGTTTAGGTGCCAAAACCATTGTGCAACATGTTAGACATATAATTATTGTGACTATAGATGAATCCAGGTTCCAAAAGGCTAAAGGATTTCACTTTTTAAGCACGTTTGCCAAGAAATCTGTCCTTTTGAGCTGACTGTATAATCATCAAATGCCACTAAACTAAAGGTTATAATCTACTAAAACTGATTTTGGAATGAAATTTAGTCCAGTTTTATCAGTTTGTTCTTTGCTGTTATCAGCTACTCCAATGAGACAAAAAACGGAAAGTAAAAGTCACTTGCCTCTACTTCATGTCTGTCTTCACACCAAATCTATTTTACTTCACATGTTTCCATCACATTCTGACCAACGAGGGACCACTAAAGGCCAAATGATCTGCCCACACAGGGTCGATGGTGAGCTGCCAACCCCACATTAGCTTGGTACTGTTTCATGCCCAAAATTCCACTTTAACAGTATCATGTGTTTCCAATTTTTACTAAATGATGCATTTTTACTAAACAATGACAGAAATCACGGAGTTTGATGAATTAAATCATAAACTAGCAAGTCATTCCTGTGGGGTTTAATTAGCTAAACTACTCCACACAGCACTGCATCATTAATTTCAGACTAGTGAGAGACTGAACAACTTCCACATTCACACAGACTACCTTCATCTGACTGCTGACTGTGATTTACCGACACATCTCTGCTTTCACTGTCGGTGTAAACGTGTTCGGTTCCAGTCCGACACCACAAGTAATGGCAGCGGCGCTTGAGAGCACAACACACAAATCACCCACCAGATTCAGCTATAGAAGACGTCATTTTGCGTCCAAGATCTTTTGTGATGTTCGTTCTTGATGTAGTCTGACAAAAAAAAACCTCAACTCAAAGCACTAGCTTTTTTTTCCAGGGTTCAGTTGTCATAGAGATAGGTTACATCATAAGCTAAGTATGGAACTTTGGTCACTTGATAACAGATGGTCATACATGGGAGCATGTACAACAAAAAAAACAAAACAGTTGCAGTAGCTTACATGTAACAGCTTAGATTTAAAGGGCTAATGAGTAACTGAATACTTCAGGTGCCGAGATTTATGACTTTCAGAACGTATATTTTGACCTGAAGGAGAAGGTCAGTAAAGATCAGAGATTATTCAGTGCTTATTTTAGAAAATCCAAACTAAACTTAAGTCAACTTGACTTAACTAAGAAGCCAGTGGACAGAGTTTTAAAAACACCACTGCAGAAAACCCATCAGAAGTTACCGTGCCTCACTGCTCTGTTAATTATTTCTCACCACTGGTATTTCACACCTGCCGGGGAATGTCGGCGCAGGCCCGGCAGCCAGCAGCTGAGCCAGGGCATGATTGATATCTGTGGTTATTTCACTCTGTCCCCTCGCCCGAAGGCGTGGCTGCACAATGAGCTTCTTCTTCTTCTGCTGTCTCCCACGTGTGTTGCTGTAATTCTTCTCCCCTGATCGCTCTGGCACACCTTGAATGCTGGGAGGGAAGGCGGATTGGGGGATTGATTGTGTGTGTATGTGTGTGTGTGTGTGTGTGTGTGTGTGTTTGAGTGTGCAAAAGTAGGTGTAAGGGTATGTTTTTGCATGCTTCAGAGCCTACATGCACGCACACACACACACACACACACACACACACACACACACACACACACATGCTGCAGGTGACCCAACAGACACACACTCACATTGTTATTGATTTCACCTCTTAAATCCTCTTCAGTCATGAAGAGGAGGTGCAGGTGAAGAAGAGGAGGCTGGTTAAACAACAATTATTAATCTACAAGATTGTTCAGCCAAACTGGCCCAGCACACTGGCTCCACAACAACACGTGGCTCCAAGCCAGCATTAGGATCATGTTCGTGATGTTTTGTCTTGTATAAAGCCGTGTAGCGGCAGCACTGTTGGGAAAATGTTTGGATTTAAAAAATGAAATCACTTGTAGGCACAGGATGCTGTGGTGTACATACAGTGTGCTCCCAGAAAGAATGAAGCTCAACGGATATAAAACCTTTGCATGTCTGAGAACTTGTTGACTGATTCTCCGGTCTGAGTACTGACGACGGAGGAGCTCTTGATCTCTTGATATCTTTTTCAGCTGTTTCTCACTAAAGCGGTGCCTTGCATGGCAAGTATTGTCATGAAATGTTGGGCAGAAACCAAGCGGACAATCCAGAATCTGATAACCACAACCCTGTCAGGAATCCAATACATAATGAAAGAATAAAACGGAGGTATGAATCAATCAAAATGGTGAAAAAAAAAAAGACATATATGGTGCCGTGAAATCAATTAAAACAAGAGCACAATTTCTCTTCCACATGCAGCGCAGTCTCTTACTCTTCATTTGAGGGTATGCGTGTGACATCACTGTGTGTGGAAGTCATTAGTAATTACTAAGTGGCAAAAGCAGACATTCAATATCTGTCATCCATGCATTCATATACTACATAACTGCCCAAATTGAATAGAATACTTCAGATACAAGCATTTACAGGCTGCTGAAGGCTAAAGAGAAGGGAAACAATGTGAAGCAACATTTTCTAAGGTGTTCTCTCAAAGGGAAACTTTGGTATTTTTCAACCTGGACCCCATTTTCTCATCTTTTTGTGTCTAAGTGACTAATGGGGACAACAGTTTTTGAAATTGGTGGAGAGAGCGCTTCAGCCTGCAGCCTGAAAACGGGCTGCAATGTAATGCTTTGGTACAACAGCACCAAGTCAATGTACGTCCACTAAAAGTGCTTGTTTTTGGCACTGATAGGCTCAGATTCTTATTATGAGTGTCTGACAGCATTATGGAAAGGATCCCTACAGAGAAATAAAATGTTTCTCTTTGCCTTTTCTTTACCTTCTTTGTCGCTTGATCCGGTCGGTTTGTTATTGTGTCTAACCAAGTCTCGCTCGAGAAGAAGTCTCGTTCTCACGAGAGTTGAGTTGTTGTCAAAATCAGCTAAATATTCAGCCATGACAGAGCTGGAGAGAGGAGTGCTTGTGTTGCAGTACAGAAAATCCAGAAGATTTTTTAAAGTCATGGCTGCAACCAGAATATCCAGAAGTCGCTGCAATTTTATTCAAGTAAATTCTGGCAAATTATTGTAAAGATCTACTTTAAAAAGTTATAATGATGATTATATCACATGAAAAAGTGTTATCACCACATAACCTGTATGGTATGTTGAGGCCTTGCAATATAAAGTTTAGTTTTTTGCAGCCACTCCCAGCCTCTGTGGTCTTAACTACACAACTGTTTTCTATAATTGTAAGTTTCAGGAACAGGTGAGCAGCGACTGAGCAGGTTAGACAAGCGTTTGGACCACAAGGAGAAAACCTGACACAAGAAAGTGAGTAATACATCTCTCTACAGCCAAGGTACCTTTAATTAAATCTCATTAACACATAAACAAGCTGCATCTTGTAATGTAGCGTAACCATTGTAAAAAATGAGAGAATTTGAAGTCAGTGATATATAGATAAAGATAGCTAACATTATCTTACATACTGGACTAATTGAGGCAGTTGCAGCAGAACTAACGGAGCGTTCAACTGTGGATGAGTACACATTATTGCTAATAAATTCAACTTTATATTTATACAAGAATGGATGGTTTTCAGCTGCTGTAGCTCCTTTATGGATTTTATTGTGGCTCAAAAGTGTCCATCAAAACTGCACTCAAAATCCAAGCAAATTTGGCACGTGTACTGACATCTTTGAGTGTGTTACGTTCTGCCGCCAAATGTGAACACACTGCAAACCCAAAACTAGTGCTGAAATGATGAGCTGATCAATCAGTTAGTTGATCAACAGAGAATTATCTGCAATTTTGATAATTTTAACCCTTAAAGGCACAATACGTAATTTCATCCGCTAGAGTTCTCTCAATCAAAACAATAACAAAAGACGGAGTGTGATGATGGTGTGAAGTAGCAAGGGATCATGGGAGTCTTCATTGTTAGGGATAGGATTACTCCAGTGTTAATCGTTCAGGATGTTTTTACCGGTAGCCGAATTACCTGCAGAGGTCTCCTCCTCTCCAGAACAAACGGACTGGGTGATTACAGGTAAAAACACTGAATAAAGCTGTTTCACCTAAAAAAAATCTGTGTTTCTCCAACGATGTTCGGCAACCACCGGATGTCCGGTACGGGCTGTTAGCCGAGGCGCTGCTAACACTTGTTTGGTTTATTTCTTTGATAACTTAAGATCCAGACGTTCGGCAGGTTTCTACCGGGAACCGAATTATCCGCAGAGGTCTCCTCCTCTCCAAAAAACGTACACTTCGATTAAAATCTTTAAAAATACTAATTAAAGCTGTTTCACCTAAAAAAACAATATTTCTCCGATGATGCTCGGCGAGCACCGGACTTCCTGGGGGGGCTGTTACCCGAGCTGCTGCTAACGTTTGCCCGGTTTACTTCTCTAATAACTTGAGATCTAGACGTCCATATCGTTAAAATTTACCACGAAAATGTGTCTTAAAAATTAAAATTACAGATTTTTCTGGGTTTGAAAATTGTTGGAAACATTTGGGATAATGTAAGTACACAACCCAACAATATATATATACTGGATCTGGTTGTTTTTAGACATTTTAATGTGGAATAATTACATATTATAGCTTTAATGTAATTTATCAAACAAAAACTGTTGCTGGTTTTAGTTCCTCACGTGTGACAATTTTCTTCCCTTCTGCATTTTACATCACTGTAATTTCGATATCTTTCTGTGTTTTGGTACCGTGTTCAACAGACTGATGCAATGTTACCTTGGGCTCTGGGACCAAATAATTCATCAAATAAAATAGATAAAAATACAGATTAATCAAAGATGAAAGTAATCATTAGTTGCAGACTTTTCAAACAAGACTCAGTATGTGGCTCAGGACGGAGCTCAGGTGTGAATGTGCGTTAAGTAGACAAATATGAACCAGGATGTTTCTGTAACGGAGTGTGCACGCTCAGCACTCCCCGCCCAGATGAATGATGGCTAAATAAAAGGTACAGAAGAGGAAAGACAGGTTAAAGATGGAGTGCAGCTTCAGAGTCAGACATGGTTCTATCTTTGAACAGCAGTAGTCAATCGGTTCAGTAAATCCACCAGGATTGAAACATAATACTTGTGGGGTTTAGCGGGGGATGGACTGACTGACACTAACACCCCTTCCTCAAAGATCCTTTTTGTCTTAAGCGTTCGGAGGTGGACAGAGCAGAGCTATCAGGCTGCTCCTAGCGCTTAGCCAAGCAGTTGTGAAAACACACAGACCCCGGCGCCAGGGATCTCACTGCACTTTTTTGACCAAAACCGAGAAGCTCTGGCTGAGACCTAGGGGCTCGGAGGGGGCGGCGGGGGAACCGAGAGTGAAGATGAGGGGGTGGAAATTGAGGAAGATTATTGTCCAAAGCTTTAATCGGGTTTCTGAGGCAAGGCTCAGCGCCTTTAAAGGCGGAGGTCTGGAGTCAAGTAATACTCGGTCCGTCTGGAGTGTGGAACTCCTGTCAAAACAAGCTATCGTGAGAATGCAAGACCCAGCTATTGGAGGGCACAGGGGAGGAAAAAATGCAACCCACAAGATCAACAGAGGTAGTTAATATGAAATAACAGCTCAATGAAGGTTTAATAAAAAAAATCTCCTTGAACCACATTAAAAAATGTAGCGCAATACTTTAAGGCTTGTTAAATATATTAGCCAGCATGTTAGTATGTGGAAAAGTACAAAAAAACACATCACACAGCAGGTCGTTACATAATAGGTGCAAAATCATTTGGGGTTAAATTTTAGCTAATTTGCGATATCAATCTGCAATTCAGCCTTTACATTTTTATTTTCATTATTATTATTATCAATGTATTTATCAGGGATAACATACATTAATTAACATCAATATGATGTAAATGTGTCAAATTTAACCAAAGGACACATTTTCATCTGCATTCCCTGAGCAAGTTGATGTTATACATCATATATAAACTTGTACACACAGTACAGCATTTTATGTACATAAACTCCAATTAAGTTATGATTTTTGATTTCTATCTTGTTAGTTTGTTTGTGAGCAGAATATCTGAAAATGTCACGGTTTTTCACTGAAATTTGGTGGAAAGATTTCATTACATTTTTGAAAACCTTTCAGTGTTTTTTTTCTGAATTAATGTAATAACCTTAATTAAATGATCACTGTGTGTATTTTGATGCAGATCCATATGCAGATGCAGATATATTCTCTATTATTAGAAAAAGCAGATTGTGCAGGCTTGCTGGTGCTCTTTGAGTGCTTTCTAGTACTTAGATTGTGTTGTTTTCTATGTATATTATGTGTGAAGGGAGAGATGTTCAAGTATGTACCTACAGTGTGTTTTTACGAGCTATTTATATGAGATATTAGTTTATAGAATGAAATAAGCCAAACTAACAGAGCGAAACAGGAGGCTTTTATATCAGAATTTGTTCTGTATCTAAAGCACTCTACCACTAGTGTTGTTCATGCTGAAGTGCTCTTAAAGCTCTTTCTATTACTGTGGGTTATTTGCGGTCTTCTATTTTGGATGCGACCTATTTAAGAGTGATGTGTGTGTTTATGCAGTCCTTTAGCCCCCACAGAAACACTCAGGTTACTATGTTGCAGTAATTACGCTCCCTGCTTTTAGCTGTCATAACATAAAATGTTTGGGCAAGGGGGGAAAAAAACAGACGAGGTTGTCACACCGAACAAAACCGCTAACCAGACATAGTAACCCGTGTTTAACTGGGCTGAAATATACTATCGCTGACAGCGGGTGGGAGCATAAAATTGGGCAACCGTCCACTCATGCCAAAACAATAAAAAAGCAGAAGAAGGGGAGGAAGATATATATATTTATATATGGAGACGGAGAAGAAAAGGAGGGGTGGACTGACTAACTTTGAACTCGCTCTCAAAGAACGCTTTTGAACATTGTTTATCGCTTTTTAGATTCTGAGAGGCAGACAAGCGGACAAAGGCGGCGAAACAGAAAAAGCATTCAGACACAAAAGCAGATACAGACAAGTAGAGACCCAGACTGAAGGAGACAGATCCAGAGACAGAAGAAAGGAGGAGGCAGTTACTAGGAACAAAGAGGAGAAAACTGAAGAGCACCAGTCCTGATCAATGTGAGCTCCGGTCCAGCCTGATCCTCCTTTATACAGGCAATCAAGCCCGGGGTCCGCTGAGGTGTTATTACTTTGTCAGGGGAGACTAGGTTGTTTGGGGAAGATGGATGATAGTAGGGACATGGTTCTGACCCAGAAATAGTGTCTCACCTGTGTTGCAAAGACATTTTTAAATAAACCACAAGGATGTAAATGCAGTGTATCACTTAAAAATGACAAATTAACATTGCTAATAAGATGTACACAGTGATTCTGGGGTCTGATTTTGATTCATTCTGAACATTATGACCTCGTATTTCAGAGCATTCATCACTTCCTCCTTCACCTAAAATGACCAATGTGTACATTTTCCCAGCAAGCAACGTCTTGTGGCCGTGTGGATAAAAATGTTTTTCTTTTCCATAAAAAAAAAAAAAAAAAAAGTATGGAAGTGGTGTGACACCGCTGTACCGCTGCGGAACTTGTTAACGGATAAGGCTGGTGATTTTTCTATATTTATCTTACTGGCAACAAAACTCATGTGCAGAGCCAAACCACATTATAGTTACAAGTATTGTGTGTGCATCCAAAGCCTGATATATCTTATTCCTCTGTGCCAAAGACTCGGGTTGTTGTCCAAAAACTATCACACCGTTGCTCTGGGTGACCAATTCTTTCACCATTAACATTATGGTCACGTTAGTTTGTTTAGAAACGGCTCCAAAGACTAATGGCAGCGATAACGTTTTCAGTCCCCAGAGAGCAGTTCAGTGTAAAGCAGACAGCACATGTCACAACCTCTTGACTTTGCGCCACATTGTGAATTTCCTCAAAGAACTTTTAGTGCATAGTCAAGAGGTTTTGATATATATCACAACAAGCTCGTGAAGCACTAAACAGAACTGCGTTGGCATCTGTCTTACACAGAACTTCTCTTCAAAGACTGAAGACTTTCCTAAACAAACTAACATCACGTCACGTCAAAAATATAGAAAATTGCCAGCCTTATTCTTTAAATAGATTGTATCAGCCAGCTTTGAGTTATAATAAACTCACTGGAGCAGACAAAAATACTGTCGCTGGTTGTGTCAGTATACGTTTAATGATACGGTGATCAAAGTGTTGAACCAGCAAGTAACAAGAAATAACAAGAAGTAGAACGCATAGAGACACCGAGGTTTTATCTCCGCTTGTAGTTCTGGTGACAAAGTAATGCTGTTTTTTTTTGTGTTACTCTTCATGTTTCTTGTCAGACAGATACAAACATACATACACAGACCTCAGAGCAGTCAACTATACACTTTTTTTTTTCTAAGTGCATTAAAGCCGAACATCCACCCTGTTAAAAGGCCGTCCACTGCTGTTTCCAAGGTAACCACCAGCTGCCATAAACCTCACACACAATGCAACATACATATCCTTTTTTTATTTTTTTATGAGTTATTTGTTATGGATTTCCAATTAATGTTACCCGCCATTGTTAATCACACCATTACCCACGGGACTGCAGAGATTCTGAGAAATTGATTTTTAGTATTACCATCATGATTGCTTTAATGAGACAGTTTTTATAATCAACTAATGAAGCTCACTTGTTTGTAGAACTGAAATTAGCACTCTAATAATTTTGTTCTGCTTTAGCACTTCATTCCAACAATGCATTTTTTAAAGAAAAAAAATCAGTCTAATCACATTCTAGACACTTTTTTTTTTAGGCTCCCCATGTTCTGCAGGGAAATATCATAACACAAATCAGGTCATTTGAGCCACGATCCGGAAAGTTATTTCTGATGTGATTGCATGCACACATTTCCTTTGTGTTTGCTGTGCAGCGACTGGAGTGCAGGCTGAGTGGGTGTTTTGAAGGTAGCAGCACGTCCCTGCAGGGCAGACAGACAGGTACTAAATGCACAAAGAATCTAAAGACTGTCACATATCCGGTCCGAGTGCTGAGCAGTTATCCACCTCCGCTTGACACTGCATATCTTGGATTCTTCACTCTGCTGCCTCCGAGATCTCTGATAAAAAAAAACCTGTAACCGAGTGAGGAGGAATGAGGGTGATAACTTTAAAACAGGGGTTTTGTTTAACTGACATTTGTGTAGGAAGCTTGTATGTTTATTTACATCCAAATGTAACTCTGCTCCAAGAAAGTTTAGAGTTGCAGAATAAAGAAATTAAAGTCTCCTTTAACCACCTCGCTCTCCAAAACTCATCTATCTGGGGTCACACTTGAAACATGACAGACTTCTCAGAGATTTGTGAGTAGGGTTGGTCTCCACTGTCCAGTCCGTTTCAGGTCCACTTCTACGTTGCTAAAACACTAGTCCTTATATAAAACAGCACAAAAAAAACACATTTCACAGGTGATAAATTCATATAAAGGCATGTAGTTTTCACACATTTCATGTATGAAATGCACATTTTGTGTTTTTGTAAGGAAATAATGTTTTTTTGTGTGAATTTATCATGTGAAACAGCAATTCACATGTTAAATTCACATATATGTACATTTCACTTTTTGGAAAGATGGACAAGTCATCTAGCAAATCTGTTATTGTAACTTTTCTATCTTCTTCTTCTTCTTCTATATCTTTTAGCTAAACATCATGTATCAGAATACAAAGATAAAAGAAAAACATACAAAACATCTTCATCCTTTCCAACTGGCTTCTGCAGCTGATGACGTAATACAAGCAGGTGGTAACTGGATCCACGTGATTAACAGAATTAACTGACCAGATTTCATTTTTTTAAAAATACACTGAAAACTTTTCAGATTGTATCTAATAAACAAATATCCCAAAATAAAATAAAAAAGTTGGCATATTACTCAACAAAATGTTGCAATCATGCATATACTGTACCAAATGCCCAGTCATTTCCCAACTTTTAGTCTGAATTTTAGTCAGTTCCTGTAAACAATCACAGATGTTTTCCAGAGGTCCAAACCCTGCAGAGCTTGGGTTTGGACCCCGGAGTCATTGGTGTTCAGGTGTGAAGCTCCAACTCAAACACAAACCATGAATACAAATCACAACTGTACTCACGCTGCTTTTTTTTTTTTTATCTTCATCTGCAACATGCATAAAATATGACATTGATTTCCATCAGGCTTTGAAGGTTATATGTTACATAAATGCAGCACTAAAACAGGTTTATGGGGAATTTGTCTCCTTATTGCTCCCTGCTGCTATAATCGTTACACTGTAAGGTCATTATTGGGGCTTGGGACGTGAATCCTTACAAGTGGTCCCTGCTGGCCTAATTTACTTGTCTCCGCTGAGTGTCCTTATTGCCTCGAAAACAGAAAAAAACCCACTTAGAGGACTCTATGGGTGTTTATGGTGCATTATTTTGTGCTTCCCAGTGATTAATACGCAGGTTAATGCACCTTAAATAAAACTAGTGTCAAGTGGTAAAGTGCTAAATATCAGGCTTACATTTAAGTATAATATTTGAAGGAAATGTCCTTGTTACCTGAATCGAGGACTAACGGAAAAGGAGCGTACATGCTCATATTTTATGGTAAAACAATTGTTGTGGCTTCAAATTAATTCAGCAAAATTGACAGTTTATACCCTCTTTGTCCTTAAAGCTCACATTAACGATAGAAATGTCAAATAAAGTACACAGAGGTCCACACTCACAGCCAGAAATCAGTTAATTTCATTATTAGCAGATGTGTTTCTGAATCCTTCACAGTGTGGTCCTGTGGTGTTAGTGCCTCCACATAGGACCATTAACAAACAATTTCCAAAGAGGATACAACCATACACAGTTAATTTATAAGAGAAATGGAAATGTATCAGCAATCAACAGTTGTGGCATTGTTTCCTTTTCCATTGCCTGTCAGTAACGTCTCTGAGCTCTTTATCAAGTTGGATTTCTTTGTTTTATTGAGTTCATTATGTCGCTAGATTCAGCAGGACAGAGCTCTGCGGTTAAGAATGAGATCAGTGTGAATATTGCAACATGGCGAGTAATAAGAAGCTAGAACTGGGATTTAAAGCTTTTCTTGGTTGAAGCCGTGTGAATACCCAGCGTCCCCTGCTTCATGTATCACAGCCTTAAAGAAATCACCTTTATTTAATCTAAATAAAAGCATTTTCTTCTGTTCTCCACCACAAACTGACGACGGAAAACACAGTTTCGAGCATTATTCACTTCATGGAAGCGTTTACGTTTGCGGTGTTAACACAGGAAGTGATGTGATTGGCTCTGGAACTTGATTTATAGTGGAAGTGAGAGATGAGGCTTTACGGTACCGTCCACTCTGTTTGATTGACAGGTGAATAAAGCACAAAAACACCACAGAGATTAGCACGTAGCAACAAAGATGGAGACAAAAACAAAACAAGGATTACACACTGTGCCACTTGAATATGAACAAAAGGAAATTACCTGGACGTCTGTGTGGTTGTGGCATTATTAATACCTTCATACATAGTGATGAGTGAAGGCTTTATTGTTGTTTATTGTTAGCCCGGTTTCAAGATATTTATTCATTCTCACTCTCTGCAAATTAAGTACTTCTGTTTTTACAAGACAGGTTTGAATAAAAGCTTCAGACAATCCTGATCTGAGGTGGATCTTCTCCAAGTAATACTGGTAGTCCAACGTTGCACACACTTTCCCACAAGTTAGCCCATAAAGTGGAGAATGTGCCTAATCCCGCGCAGAGTTATGACATATGGTCAGTGGCTTAAGTGATCTGGGGCCATCTTAAGATGTAAGTGGAATGCTATTCCCAAAGGGGAGCGGGAAGGTAAATAAAGGAGACAATGCTCAGCAGATATGGGAAAATATTGACACCGCTGACCTCACTGCTTAACTGATTAAAGCCAGTAACATTTCACAGCTGTTTACCTAACAGCTAGCAGTGTGATTTTTTAAAAAAATGTGAGCTTTATGTCAAAATGTCAAGTCTTTGGAGAAAGAAAGTTCACTTTTTTAAATTTTATCCTCCAAATCTCTCTGAAATATAGAGGATCTAATGAGAAGAGTCATTATTTTTTAACCAAGGGTTTAAATTGTAATGCACCATCCTTTAAAGCTGCTTTGTGTCATCAGCCGTAATGGGAGGAAATTTAAATAGAAGAAGGGTCTATTCTCTATTATCAAGACTTTGGTCACATTTATGGCAACATGAAAGGTCCACTGTGGAGTTTTTGACCACTAAGGATGCTGATGTTTTGATCAACATGTGGCTGACGATGCACATATACACCACACAGTGCTGAGGGTGTTGTCATGTGATGGCAGTGGGTGTGTTTCCATCAACCTATTTTTATTCGTATTTTCAATTTATGCATAAAAAAAAAAAAAAAACCTGAGTGGAAATGCTGAAAATAAAAAAAAAATCTGGAAATAATGCATAATAGTATTTACACTTGGCTGAGGTGGAAAAGTTGCTGTATGCAAAATGCGACGAAGCGCAAAGGAAAGAGATTTAGCAATTAAATCATGACTCACATGAAGCATGTGACTTAAACGTCTATGTACAGTACGTTTCCGTTCCACTGAAGAGACGAAAACATCAGATCTGTGTGAACAGATGAGGAAACTGTAACGCTCCTCAAATTAATACGTCAAACAAACAGAAATGTCACATCATCCTCGTTTAATTACGTCACCTTGTTGCGCCCGCTTCTTCTGAAAAGGTTTATCTTAATGAACCAACTCCAAATATTTGCACCATAAATGCAAATATCAGTAAAAGAGAAGAAGAATAATACTGTTGCACATGTGTTGCAAGCAATGCAAGTTTTAAAATGTTAAAAATAAATGTTTTTAAGAAAGATGCACAAAAAAAATTCAATTCAAGCAATCTTGTGTTTGCTTACAATAAAACACACATAGTTCTAAGTGATGAATTGACAAAACTAAACTAGACTGAGCAGTGTTGGATCTTTTACTTCTCTTGGCTCTCTGCTCTCTTTTTGTATAATGAGGCATCACAGACCATCTTCAATGGTAAAAAAAAAAAACTGACTTTGCAAATCACAGGATTTCTGAGCCTGAAGTTCAAATTCTTAGCTCTTCTTGCCATTGAGAACTGCAAATGATTAAGGACCAAAGTCCAGTGCAATTTTGCATCAAAACCCATCACAAGTAGAAGTGGAAAGTCTGGAAGACCACAGACTTATTGCTTGTACTTTGTGCAGTTTTTCCTTAAGCGCCAAGTCTGTATAAACCATATCAACAATTCAGAACATGCAGAAATTACAACCAAACACTGTAACACTATAGTCTGGTAGTCTGTGTGTCTGAGATGGATTTGGTCATTTATCTAACGGTGTGCAGAACCACTTTAGCACATAAACTACGCTTTTACAATTTTCCTGTTTGACACCATTCTCACATTTCCTCTCTGACCAGAACTGATCTTAGACAAACTGATGAATGTGTGACGAACTTCCAATATGTTCTATTCTCGTACATGTGGAAAAACAAGCATTGTTGAAGTATTGCGTGTGTTTCTCTCCTGACCTTACTGCCCACATGATTACTGAGCTCCCTTTGCTGATCAATGAAGATCAATACTCCTCTGCTTGTTTTGGCTCGAGGAGAGGAATCCTTAAGGCAGAAATCTTCAGAAACCTATAAAACATGCGCAGATTAAACACACGCTCGATAGTTATTCAATGTTTTGAAATGGTTTCAGAAGCCCAATAAGCCGGAGACATTTTTCAATCCAATGTATCCTTCAGCTAATATGAAAATATGAAAATACCAAAAAACCAGTGGCAAAGAAATAGCAGTGGTGTCAGATTATTTTCCACAATTTCAATGCAGTTTTACTATGACTTTTGAAATGAAAGCTGTTAAAATAAGTGGATGTTGTAACACTGGAACAAATAGAATTAACTTTTTTTCACTGGCAGTTCTTTGAGTAATTAAGTTTTGAAGAAATCATGAATCATTAAATCTATGAAATATCTGTTTATTTTTTTGGGTTGTCACCATAAAAAACGGAACGTTTACACAATAATTTAAATGTTAACTGATCAATCTGTCACATCTGTTAGAGTATAGCTTCCTGGAGCTTGTTGTTTGTAAGACTATATAACAAGGTGAGCTGGGTAATGGGTCTGTGTGCTCTGTGCTCTGCGTCTTCATCTGAATGAAGACAAAACGACACACAGCGACAAACAGCCTGCAGCGTTGCCACCTTGTTCTTGTTTTGTCTTCAATCTCCTCCAGAGCTTCATCATGTGCAGATGCGACTAAACAAAGATTGTGAGAAAAAAAACACACACACACACACACATCAGGGGACATTTGGGGGGGGTTTGAACTCACTAAAGCAGGAGAAGAGCACAAACTCAGCTGCATTGCGGGTTTAAAAGAGAGACGTCTCTAATTGACAACTTGCTCCTCCTCTGTGTTTCAGACGTCTTGTCAAGGGTTCTTCTCTGTTACGCCTGTTTTCTCTGCTGGCCTGGGACTGATAACAAAACCCTCTCTTTAAAACACTCTACACCCCCTTACATAAACACACACACATGCACACACACACACTCACACTTGCTTGGTTTCACCAGGCTGCACACAGCATGACACGCAGGCACCAAAACACCCACATGCAATCCTGAGCACACTTGCGTACATCATACTGAGCGAGAAACACAAGCACACACATGCATATGCTTGCACACATACACTAACTCTCTCTCTCTCTCTCTCTCTGTCACACACACACACACACACACACACACACCACTCACTCACTTGCAGGGAGGGAGGAGTCAGTGCTAAAAGACTTGTAATTTGTGTTTTGCCAACAAAGGCTGGCTAATCCTGCAGAGGGCTTTGTCACAGCTGCTATTGTGTGTTTGTGTGTGTGTGTGTGTGTGTGTGTGTGTAAGTGAGAGAGAGGAGAGAGAGTTTGAGGAGGGAAAAATGTGAGGGATAGAAGAAGAGAAAACACAAGAAAGAGCCGAGCTTGATTGCTGTTGAGTCTTTTTTTTTTTTTTTTTTAATCTGTGTGTGTGAGTGTGTGTGTGTGTGTGTGTCACTCTTTGTCCCAGCTGTGTGTGCATATCTGTGGGGGGTGGGAGTGTGTATTTGTCGCCTCCCCTGCAGTTTTCTGCATGACAGAGCTCATTTCAGCCCATCTCCTTCTCTTCCCATGGCCACTCCTCCTTCTCGGCCGGGCCTAGACCTCTGCTCCTCAGGCGGCCCGTGGTGCCGAAGGGTCGTAAGGGTCACGGGGGGGGGGGGGGGGGGGGGGGGGGGGGTGGGAGGGGCAGGGAGGGGAGGGCTGCTACGCTTGTTGGAGTCGTTTAGCTTAAGACGGAGATGATCTCTCTGATATCTGCCAGGGGGCCTCGACCGAGGCGAAATAAAGTCACCAATGTGTGACAGGTGGAAAGAGAGCGAGCTAATAGCTTTGGAGCGGAGAGGGACTATTCTGCCTCTGACCCCCCCCACCCCCCCACCCACCCTGTCCCATTCACAGACTTAAAGAAACCACTGAATCAGACTTACCTTCCAGTGACAAACAGGGAGGCGACCCAGCATGAGGCTAATCAGAATTAGGCAAATTCATCAGCCGTCACAAAGTGTCTTCAAAGAGCAAAGCGCAGGTATCACAGGGCTTATTTGACTTTTATTTTCAGTTCCAGAAAATTTCATTGTGTCAGTTCTTTTGGTGGGAATTCGCTGATGGGCTCGGGTGTTCGAACTAGTGGCCTCAGGGAAGTAACTGACGTGCAGCCTGCAGATTTTTGTTCTTCTTGGTGAGCTCTGCAGTCGAGAGGTGCTGAGCTGCTCTTGGCAAATTCCCTCCGTCTAGGAGCAGAGATCATAATCTGCATGTGGAGTTCAGTGTTTCTGTGCTGATACCATGTGACAGAGCACGCAGGTGCAGCTGTGGACATGTGCGAGCAAACAGATGTGCAAAATACGATTTCAACACTGTAGCACATTCATCAGTGGGGGGTAGATAACAGTTGTGTTCATCGTTTAACTGTGATGTAGCAATAAAGAGAAAGATGGGTGGACTATGACCAATCAATGAACATCCTGAGTACACAGTCAGACTGTGTATCCACACAGACAGACTTAACGCTGTTCTGCTTTTCACTGTGCCAAATTGTTAAAAATGTTGCATAAGAATATGGAAGTTTCCAGTTTCTTGTTGGACTCATTTTGTACAATTGGCAGATTATATATATTTAAAGATTTGAACCACAACCTCAAAACTTCAGAGCTGTATCAGTTCTCACACTATGAATAAAAATAACTCTAAAAATCACAAAACTTTTTAAAATAAAAAACCTTGAGACATGCACCTGAAGAAAATGCTCATGAAGAAAGTAATTAATGAATAAATATATCTGAAATTACATTAAAAGCTGAAACAACTAAATGATTAAATAAAATAAAAAACATAGAACCCAGATGTTGGGTCGAGAACAGTGAAGTTTCTTGTTTCTTGGTTGAACTTGATGGATAGTCTGTGTTCGTCTGTGTTATTCAGATTTGGACACAATGAGGTCAGGAAGGCGACAGGGGGAGTGAGCGGTTTGGCAGGCGCCACTCAACTCCAAACTTTAGCCTTTTTAACCATTAAATTCACATCTACCAGCCGATCAAATATCTCTATCAGATAAATAAGAACTTAAAGTTTGATCCAAAACAATACGGCAAAAAACAAACACAAAGGCATCAAAGTTTTGTACATACCTGCTCCTGTGAGACCGTAAGTGTACCTGTCAGTGTCAGGGCTGTCGGGGATGTGGGCGCTGCTCTGATTGGCCCCTCACCAGAGAGGTGGGTCGCACAGAGCAGTGCCAGTGGGGATCCAATGCAGCTTCAGCGGGCTACTTCTCTACCAGTGCCAGGGGGCGTGTGAGCTGGCCGACCTGGCGTGGTCTAGCGTGCGGATCGATACCAACAAGAACGGACACACTGCGATGGACAGCTAGGGGGATACTCTACCCACTGGTAATACAAACTTCAGACTGAGAGAAGTAAATCCCGCTCTCAAAGAACATTGTACAACTTAACCATAGCCGGGTCATCTGGGACCTGAAAGGCAAACCAAAGGGTCTAGTAGGAGGTCATTTGAATATGCGCAGTGTCCTCTCAAAAAGTGATCCTATATAACACCTGATCAGAGATTCAAATCTTGACTTTCTATGTTTATCAGAGACTTGGCTGCATGAAAACCCTCCATCTGCTGCACTGACTGTACCTGGCCATAACATCTTAAGGAGAGATATGCCTGAGGGAAAGAGTGGTGGTGTGATGATATATATATAAGAGATATTTTCTAATGTGAGCGAATACAGTGGTCATCTTATAAGAATCTGGAATGTGTCGGACTAAATTTAATCTTGTCACCTCAAACGTGCTTTCTCCTTCCTGTAATATACCACCCTCCTTTTGCCAATAATGTGTTTTATGACCAGTTGTAGCGTCTACTCGAGGAATGTGATTCTAGGGAAGAGATTCTTCTGCTGGGAGATTTTAACATCATAAAGCAGATCTCATCCAGCCTAGACTTAACCCAGCTAGTTAAAGGTCTGACTAAAACCTGATTGACTTTATTTTCAGTAATAAACCTTAAAGAATCATCAACTTTAATATAATAACTGGTTTGTCTGATCACAATATAACACTTATGGCAAGGAAGCTGACTAAGACGCTGTTTAATTTTTCTATTCCCAAACAGCCCAAACAGTTTAGAATTTCAAGAAGTGAACTGGAAAACTTTGTAACTGCACTAAAGGAAGCAGACTGGAATAAACTATTGTCTGGGGTAGATGCAGAGGCAGACAGTGATATATTACTAACCACAATTAAGAACACAATAGATGAATTTACTAGAAAAGCCAAGACCAAGAACAGACAAAGCAGAAGAATAGTCTGCACTGGTTGAACTCAGATGTATTGAGATTAATGAAACAACGTGACCTTGCATTAAAACAGGCTCTTAAATCTAAATTAGAACATGATAAATGTAAATTTATTATGTTAAGTAACTAGGTAATTAAGGGATTGAGAAAGGCTGAAGCAAACTTCTTCATAAATATTATTGGAGAGACAAGAGGCGATGCAAAACTGATGTGGAAACAGATTAAAAAAACTAACAGGGGAAAGACCACACATCGGGAAAGCACTCAGACCTGGACCTAGATGGAAATCTAACCCAATCAGGACCCATATAGATTAGCTGAGGCCTTCAACAACAACAACACTTTATTGACTCTGTTGCTGTACAAGCACAGAGCTTCCCCTAGAAGAAGAAGTTTCAGAAATCAAAGTGGTTCAGATCATCAACTCACTTAAAATGACTTGAGCTAAAGATTTATATGGTACGGACACTTCCATGCTGAAAACTGGCACTAGCACCCCCTATCTGTAAGGTTATTAAATTATCCATGTATGGAAAACAGCTATAGTGACACCCATCTTCAAAGCTGGTGATCATAAAGCTGTTTGTAATTATAGGTCCATCAATATATTGCCTGTCATCTCTAAGACTGGGTATCTGAACAGCTCATCTTAAAAACAGCCCCCTCTCCCTGCACCCTATGCCGTTTGGCTTTAGAACAAAACACTCCACTGAGACGGCCAACTGTTATTTTGTGGAAAACATTAAATCAATGATAGACGAGGGTTGTGTTGTTGGAGCTGTTGGAAAGCCTTTTTAACCATAGCATCCTTATAGCTAAGCTCTCCAGGTTTAACTTCTCCCCTAATGCACTTAACGTTATGAAATCATATCTAGCAGACAGAACCCAATGTCTGAGGGTAAACCACCAACACTCAGCTTTTATCAAGTCTTCTACCGGTGCCCCCATAAGGGTCTATTCAAGGCCCACTCTTGTTTAGCCTGTACATAGATGATCTACCATCAGTTTGTTCTGACGTTAATGTCCAGATGTATGCTGATGATACGGTTGTCTATTTGCATGCCAAAAAACAAAGATGAAGCTGCATCAAAACTGTCTGCTGTAATGGTACAAGTAACCGCGTGGCTAATTCAATCCTGCCTTCAGTTTAACTTTACAAAAACAGTCAGCATATTCTTCACAAAAAGACCCAACCTCAACACCAAATCCAGATATCAGTCTCTGGAAAACACAGGACAGATTGTGTCTGAGTTTAAATACCTTGGCGTCACTGTTGACTCAAATCTGTCTTTCACATCACACATTAAAAAAAAAAAAAAGTTTCAAGGAATGTTAGATTTAATCTGGCCAATTTCAAATTCACAAGGAACTGCATGACCACTAATACAGCTAAAATCTTCATGAATACAATGGTCCTTCTAAACATCATGTACTGTTTGACAAGTTGGGGACACTTCAATAAAACCACACTAAAGCCAATAGAATCCGTGTACAAACAAACAATAAAAAACCCCCAGACAAGAAGCCACAAGGATACCACCATTGCAGTATTTTGAAAAAGCAACAATTTGCTAATCTGGGAAAACATGGTTAAATATAGTAGACTCTGTCTCATTTTCAAGGTATTACACAACATGGCTCCTCCACCACTCTGTCCTTACATCACATTAAAAACAAGCCAAACTACTAGAGCAACAACAACTAGAGGAGACTGTCTTACTCCTGGAAGACAAAGTAGTTTTGGCCGATCTGCTTTTTCTGTCGGAGCCTCTCGGGATTGGAACAACTTGCCACAACACGTAAGAAACTGTGCCAACTGCCATTAATTCTCCACAACATTAAGAGCCGGGTTCATTAGAAATCCAACTTGTGAACACTTGAACAGTGAGGTGTTTTCATGTTGTTTGTTTTCTTATTTGTCATTATGATTTATTTTATTTGATAGGGACGATGCAATTTAACATAGTTCTGAAACAGAGCATGAAACTGCTGTACTGCACACAGAGAGTTTATAGCTATTGCTCATTTTCAACTCTTGTCCCTAGTTGGGCTTTATATATACAGTGTAATTAAAATATACAGCTTTCATCATCATAAAAACCACAGTGCACTACAGATATGGTTAGTGTAAGAGCTGCTCCAGCTTATCATAGGCTCTATATATAATATCCACACTTCACTGGTCTTAACAATGTGCTGTCATGCTATTTGTTGAATGTGCTGTCATGCTATTTGTTGAATGTGCTGTCATGCTATTTCTTGATTTGGTGATTGTCGTCATGCTATTGTTGATTTTTATGTGTCTTAAGAGCCATCTTTCTTGTCTCTATGTAGTGCACGCTCTGTTTGTATCTGCATATTTCCACTGCTTTTACGGTTGATACTATTTTCAATGCGTTTGTGATTTTCAACTATTTGCCTGCCCAGTGACTACAGATGAAAATTAGCCTTTCCGGCTAACTCGTTTTTGTATAAGAGAGAGTATAAGTATGTATTTACAGTTTGAGAGAGGACTTGACCCAACAACCTCTCTGTTACTAAACCTACCATTCAGCCCACTGAGGTATGAAGGCATCCTGAGCTACATTAGCTCTCACATAGAGAATAATGAAATATGAAGTTCAGATAAAATCAGAATGTCCGTCGAAATCAAACCACAAAAAAAGTGTTTTTATGCAAATATGTCTGAAAGGAGGTTTAGATGAAAACCACCGAATGAAAAAATACCCTAAAAATATAACACAAAATAAACTTTCCAACCACAACAACTTAATACTAAAACAAAACTTTTGCTGAACATCCTGCCAACTGTATGAATATCTCACCGATGGGAGAGTTTACAATCAGTTGTGTAACATCTTATGAGGACAGCTTGTCTCAACATAAAACTACACCTCTACCTCCAACACGCAGCCAGCTCTCGTCTCTGCCTTTATGTGACAGATCGGGGCCAGCTGTAGAGAAGTGATGACTGATAAATGCTGTGACATACCTCCCATCTGCCAACAACACTCCTTCACAGGCCTGTTCGCTGCTGAGGGCAAGAACGCAGGTGAACCACCTGACACCACTCCTCTTCTATATGCATACACTATCTAGGTCCCAGCACTCCTTTTCTATATGCATACACTATCTAGGTCCCAGCACTCCTCGTCTATATGCATACACAGGGTTTTATGCATACACAAGGCTTTGATTTCATGTGTGCTTTCCCTTGTTTACATATCAGCGATAGATAAGAGCTGTAAAATGCTGCATCTGTTTGAACAGATTGGCAACAAAGCCTGTACAAAGTTGCTCAGCTAGTAACACAACACAGCCAACACAGTCTTATAAAATATTGTGAAAATCTATAACTGAGATTACATAATGTGGGCACAAATTATGTAGATTTATTTTTAAAAAGTATTTCAAATAGTCACAAAAATGTTAATGTTTTTGTAAAACGTTAGACCATATTGCCTTTACTTTCCATGCAATATTTCAGTGTCACGCTTCTGCCTGTTTATTTCAAAAAGAAATGTTTGTACTATTGTGTTTTTTGATGCTTTGCAGGTGAAAACAATATCTTGGTATCTACCTGCCACATTGTTATACATTGTCACTGAAAGTTTGTTGAAATAATGGTCATATAACATTGATTCAACAAGTCTTCATACCTAAAAGATTCTTTCAAAACGGCCCATATGATGGTTATATATATGGTTAAAATATTCTGATCTGCCACCTTCATGGTCTGCTTAGTTTAAGTAATTAAAACTACTCAGTTGAAGCTGTTTTGTGTCTTTAAGACAGAAGAGAACATGGGTCGATACGTGTAGTCACATCAATGATGCATCCTTCCGTACATAATGTCCACTTGCAGTGTTTGTTTACAACTTGTAGAGAGGAGCGCTGTAGCAAGAACACAAATCAATACATGCAAACACATTGTAGACATATAGAACATGGCGATTACAAGTTTAAAATAAAGAAATAAATATAAAAATACAAAGCAAACTTCCTTTAAATGTGCACGATCACAGTTATTAAACAAAACAAAATGATCTTGTCACGACTAAAAGGAACCAACGTTAACTCTTAGTAGGAGATGGGATGCAAAGCGAATTCTCCGGTGTGACATCACACGCTTTGTATGTCCAACCATCCACTCCGACCTCCTGCTCAAGAGGCTTTGTGGAGGTTTGAAAACATCATGCCACTTCCACCCACAGTATGTAGGTTGTTTTAAGAGTTAGAACAAATTACAATGCTGTTGTCTTTCTGGTGAGACTGGTGCAGAAGCATTCCTGCCAACAGCTAAAGATTTATGCGTTTTGCAGGAGATCCTTTACAATTAGCATGTTTAAGTGGAGGCACAAGGTGTTTGCATGTGCTCAGTGCTGGCTGGTGTATTTTAAAATGCTCTGAAATACTTGCTGTTGATTTTCTGCTTCTAGTTCTTAGCCTGTTTATTGCCAAATTTAGTCAGTTTTCTTTCATTCTAAGTTAATCATCTAAAGTTTTTGTACATCTGAATCACTTTGTTTATCTCTAGTTCAGTGAACAGTGATGAAGGGGTCAAGTATAAAGGTCAAATGAACCAGTAGCACCGAAACTGTTGATACAGTGAATATTAAGTCATAATTTATTTGTGTCTTTCTGTGTTTAAACAGTGATTAAAGAATTAGCGTGGAACAAAACACTTGTCATGTACACCTGTTTGGACAGCGATGATGTAACCTTGTGTCACTTCACAGTAGCTGAGATAACATCTAGTTTGATTGGCAGATTGTAAATCAAGTCTGGCTGAAGTCAGTCAGTCATCGAGGTGCTCTGTGTGCTGCTTTCATCCCGGCTTTACGAACAGGTCTGACTGGCCGCGTGAGTTCCTCCTCCACCTCCACCTTTCCTCCCACGCTGCTGCGCTTGCAATCCTGCGGACGAGCCCGGCGGTTGTGTGCAGAGAAACGAGAAACCCGGGGCAGAGATCCACCTCTCCACCCTCCCACACAGTCATTAAAACAGCCTCATGCAGCAGAGACAGAAAGAGAGAAAAAAATATATATATATCTCGCTCTTGTCAGATGAAGGCAAAATATCCTCTAATGTGTTCATGTGATAAGAACTGGCAGCAGTTGAAAGGGCACCAACTGAATCATGGGAGAAAGGGGCACCACTGGATATCATTTTCATTTTTAACACTCATTACATCACCACACACACACACATATATAAACCCCGCCCACCCCCCCCCCCCCCCTTACCTGTTCAATCACCTCTGCGCCACATTGCCGCAGCTGTGACGACGTGTTAGTGCTGACCTGCGCACACGCACACACCCACACGCAGATGCATATTCTCCTACTGTATGAAACCCATCTCCTCTCTCCACTGTATCTCTCTTTCAAGTTGAGTTGTAGCAGCGGCTTTTTGATGTGGGGTACAGTAAGAAACTGAGAGAGAGCGGTTATGAAAAAAATAGCAGTCTAAAAATAGACTTTGGATGAGAAATGGGCAGAAAATAGCCTAGACTTTCATCTGCCTTTGCAGCACGCTTTCCTTTGCTCTCTTTTTCCTTGACAGAGACAGAGAAGGAAATCCTGAGGTGAAAACATGCATGATAATTGATTATTAGTGATTATTAGTACAGGCTGGAATTATGACTAGGTCAACAGAATTTCTTTGAGAGAAAATATCCATCATAAGGATCCTTATACAGCTTTTGTACATGTAAACTTTAATCTTCACATGTTTTTTGTTGGGTTGTTATGTCTCACAAGCTGAAATCTTAACATTTCCCATATGTTGCTGGTATGTTTGAACTGCAACAAAGATGGCGGAGTATGCAGTGATTTGCTGTGGCTAAACAACAACTAGCTTAATTAAAATTATTTGATTATTTGATTTTTCTTTACTGCTAAAGTAATGAAGTTACACTCAGTGTAGCATGAAATGAAGTAAACTGTGTGATACAGATTTTACTGGTGTTGCCAACAACAGAAACTAAGTCATATCCTGGTTTCAAACCTTTTAATCATCGTTTAGTCATCATTCAGCAATTCAAATTGCTCTGGTGTTGTGTTCGCTGACAGGTGTTTATCCCCGGTAGGAGCGACAATCGAAGAAATCTGAGATTTGTCAGTAGGATTAAGAATGGAGATGTCATCTTCCTACATAGCTATATACATGAAGAATAGAAAAAAAACTGGCATTTTGACTATTGTGAGAAACATTAACTGCCTCTAGCAAACATTCTGGCAGCTTCAAACGCTTCAAATGACATCGGTTGGTTGGACACATTAGTTGCTGCTGATCAATTTTGGATTTGTCTTTTTGTACAAAGCAAAAAAAAAACTCATCCCAAACAGAAATTAGCGAACATAAACACGGTGAGGCTGAGTGAGTGAAGTGAAACAAAATGCCAATCCAATTATAAGTCTCACCATGTCTACCATGAAGATGAGAAAAGGTACGCTAGTTGGAATTTCATCTTTAAAATGGTGAAATTACACTTCCATACCCAATAATCTGATTTCAGTTTTTAATTGGATGAACCATTTATCGTGCATGAGTTAAAATATGATCTGATTTCTTTTTCCAGAGTGCTTCCTTGTGTGATGAAAAAAGTGGCTTTAATAATAAAATATACAGTCTTTGGATGCGTTTCCAGCTCAGATGTCAGATTTGCTCTGGTAAATCAGACAGTGATAAATATAGGAAATTATATTTTTCTTTATCCTTTATGAATGTACAGTTTCAGTTGCCTGGTTGTCCAAACAACAGAATAGTAGTTCGACAGATCCTTGGATCCGTTTCTGCACTTGATTCTGGTCTATTTTGGCAGCAATTTCCTCACTGTTGGCGTGGAAATGGTCTCTGTGCTTCTTCCACCATGGATTCCTCTTTCTATTATTGCTAAACGTTGGCGTGAAATTGTGGCTCGAGAAAGAAACCTTCGCTCTCAGTGGGACCGACACCAAACCTGACGACTACCATTTCAATTTTAAATTGTTGAAACGTTTTTCTCTTTTTAGAGGTCAGTTGTAGCTGCGCCCAAAACATGTCAGCATGATATAAAGTCATCTACATCTGGAGATTTATAAGAAAAATACAAACAATGGAATGAAATTACATGACCGGTCGCTGCTGATATGTTTTCCGGTTCCTTTTAACAACATGAGGTTTCCGTATAATACTCGCCACATTCAAATTCATCTTCTTCTTTAATGCCACTTTCCTGTAGCTTATCATCCTCACCGCAGGGCCTCCACATCTCTGCTCCACTTCTCTGTCATTGTATCAGCAGTAGCCTCAGGTGAACGCACTACCCCAGATGCCTGTGTGTCATTACCAATGTGGTGTTGGTGTAGTGTGATCAGAGCGCCAGCGAGATAAAACTCAGAGCGCTCAGATAATGTGAGACTGTGGCTCTGAGAGGAGCAGCTGACTCAGTGAGAGAGACAGCTGAGTTTATGTAACCTCAACAGAAAAGCTTGTATACTGTTTTGGCCCCATGCCGGCTCACTGCTGTGTTCAATGTATGTTTATATAGTGAAATGTATAGTCTGCTGTCTGCTGTGTTCCTTGGACTGTCCTCTGAAACTGAACATGAAGTTCTGCTGTCCCCCCCCGACAGTGATGGAAGAAAAACTCAAATCAGTCACTTTTGTAAAAGTAGCAGAACCAGATTGGAAAAATACTCCAGTAGAGGTTCATAAAATGTATCAAAAGTAAAAGTACAGTTATGTTTTTGAGCAAGATAAACCCTTTCTCATTATGTCTAATTTAAATACTTTCAGAACAATTAAAAGGGGGAAATAAATAAGTAAAAATTAAGGATACAAGGACAAAAGGAAGGAAGGAAATACAGAATAAAAGAAAAAAAGGAGGGATCTAAGAGAGTAAGTAAAGAAGGACAAAGAAGAAAGGGGGAAAAAGGTAGGAAGGATAGCTGGCAAGAAATAAAGACAGAAGTGAGAATACAAGGAAGGAATTAACTAGAGGAAAGAAGAGATGGTATAGTGAAGGAAGAAAACATGAAAAGGACGGATACAAGAGAGGAAAGAAGTCAAAATACAGACAGAAGAAAGGTAGGAAGTAAAGAAAGAAAAAAGGGAGCAGGGACAGCAGAAAGAATTGAAGGAAAAAAGTAAATGAAGAATAGAAGAAGGGAAGGATGAAAGTAAAGAAGGATAGAAAGATAGACCGAAGGAAGGAAGGACAGAAAGAAACCTGAACGGAAACAAGAAATGTAGGAATGATTGACGGCCACAAACCACTTACTGTATATAAAGATGGACATTGGTTTGCATTGGAGCCAGAATTCCAAATAAGGATCGCAGGAAACACCTCCCGCTACCTCAGACTCATGCTAGCACTAGCTTACTGGGAACACCAAGCGCTGCACACTTGGGCTAATGTTAGCTACTTTAGCTAAATTATGCAAAAAGGGGCAGGTATCATAATCAAGTAACGTTAAACTTAGTCTGACTCAGTGTGAGTCCTGGAGCCGGGGAGAGCAGTAGGTGAGCCAACTGTCAATCACAGCTGTCAATCAACACCCACAGACATCAAAGCTACTATAAGTCTTCAAATCTTATTAACGGAGCAATAATTTCCAAAATGACCACCAGCACGCTTATTACAGGACCTGAATTTTAGTGATGAGACCATAACTCATTGAAGAAAATGATGATGATGATGATGATTTTTGAATGGGAGTCACTTGGAGCATCTAGCTGCCATCGGCGGCACTTCAGGGTACTTTCTCATCGGCTTCATCCTCAAACCACGGTAGCTGCCATTCACCAGAAACATGTAGAGAAGGAAGGACACAACAACAACGAAGGAAAGAAAGAAAACAGAAAGGAAACAAGAAGAATATGTGAATAGAAGGGAACAAATATAGAAAGACGGAAGGACAGACAGAAAAAGAGCTGAGAGGAAATAGCCTTAAGGAAAGTAAGGAGTGTAGAGAGGAAGAAAGAAAGAATTCACTTAGTTTATTCAGAGTTTATTCAGAGTTACTTTCACCCACAGCGCTTCCGTTGCACTTCTTGTTGTGATCTATTTTGGACAGACTTATGTGAGTGCAGAGAAAGAAAAAAAAAACCTACATTTTGCTCTAATCCAAGCACAGATCAGCGTCTCCGTCGTCTCCACCTTGATTCAATAAAGTTCAATAAAGCTTTTTTTTTTTTTTTCTCACACTGTCTGGCTGGCAGCGAGGCAGTCGGCCAACTCTTCAAGCCACCCTACAGCTGATAAACAGCAGGCTGAGTTTCACATTTTTTTCTTAACTTTTTTTTTTTTTTTCATCCTTGCAATTCTTGCCAAACACTCGCAGCTGCCTATTTAACCAAGACATCACTCGACGTTCAGGTCTAACGATTAGATAACGCTGCTTTTGTTTGATCAGGCTGAAGTGTTTAAGAGTAAAACACACTGCACGGGAAGAGAAATCTACCCCCAAAAATGTTACGCGTTTTTATCTGATTCTGCTTCTTCTTTTTTTTTTTTTTCCTTCTTTGTCGTTCTTACAAATCTTCCTTTTCTAGCAAACACACTCAGAATCCAACGCTCCGTCTCAAAGCCAGACGTTTAGCTCGCTGTCTGGCCTCATACCGAGCGCTCCCTCTTGTTTGATTTTGTTTAACTGAGAGTTTAGTTTAAACATAAATGGAAATGTGTGGCGTAGTGCTTCTGTTGTTTATCCCCTGTAAACAGTAGATTTTCTCTGCAGGGAAGGTAGAAAATAAGAGAGCTGCTTTTTGGACTTTTGGAGGGTTTTTTTTTTTTTTTTTTTTTTTTGGTGAGTGCAAACGCAAACACAGCTGAGGGCTTGTTTTGTTTGCTCTGTTGACTCTGAGTTTTACACCTCAGCTCATAATCAGAGCAGAAGGGAGGTAAAGCCAAAAAGCTGGAAACGGAGACGGACGGAGCGTGCCAAGGCCCCGGACATGGAACAACCAGCCACTGTGTGCTGTGGGACAACACGGAGAAGATTTAGCATCCCAGTGCTTTTATGCCAAACTAGCTTTGAATTACAGCAAATAATCTTTAACGAACTTCTTTTAATTCACTCTGAGAACCGCGTCGGTGGGGTTTTTACTGCATCAGGAGGATTCAGATGGTGTTTCAGCCAGAGAATATTCACAACCCCAGTAAACAGCAGCACCAATAAGCTCATTTGTCATGTAGGAATAAAACGTCAGAATAAAACTCCCCTGAGAAATCTGGCAGATTAATTTTGCCTTTGAGGACACATTTTGAATATATTGTGAAACACTCTATAGAACCGATTCTTCACTGTAGGAACCTTTTGATAAATTGCATTAAAATTAACATGAAGTTTAATTGATTTCAATAAACAATCTGAAAAATTTGATTCCTTACGTTACTGTCTGTCTCCTTTTTATTACAACAAACGTTCTTTTTTTTCCCTATACGTTTGAATGACAGATGCCATCTAGCAGTGGCGCAGTTTAGATGACGTGTGTTGACAAATTTCCACATTTCAGTAGAGGAGAGGTGGATGGAGGTTATAACCAAACAGCGAACTTTGTTGGTTTCCAACCGTGAGTTTAAAAAACGTAACTACAATCTAACCTTAACCCTGTGATTATAAGTGTTGCTGGCTGGTCATTTAGCCCAAACTGTGATCTTTCCCTCAACCGAACCAAGTGCTTATTGTACCTAAACCTAACCGGACCTTAACCACAGCGTTGTCACATCATTAAACATCATTATTTTTTAACAGTGATTTGCAACAGTTTTGGAAAACACAGACAAAGATGGTTGATTACTGCTGATAGAGGCGCCAGATTAGAAAAAACACTCCTATGTGTTGATCTGGAGTCAAATGGTCTTTATTGGATTATTGGATTGTTTGCTGCTTACTGTTAAATAATAAAAAATCTGCTGCATGTTAGCATTTAGTAGTTTTTCTCCTTCAACAGGCTTGTTCCTTTGATTTTTATTAATCAAAGAAGCAGATACTTTCTAATGCAATTGATCTTTTGTACTAACGATTCAAATGAAGTGCATCCAAGCTTTGGAAGTGCTCCAGCTGCCAATCAACTAAATTGGTCTACGGAGAAAGTGAATTTTCACATCTGGAACGTGCAAAATAACTCCTCGCACTTTTCTAAACGTGTAACCAGCGATGTGTATGGAAGCCCAGTAAGCCCAAACTTTACTTTGAGGAAGCAGAACTGAAAAGCAGGTTTCTGAATGAATCTCCAGTTCTTGTAAATTTGGATATTGATCCAATTCAGAACCAGTTCTCAGTACATAACCCTATCTTGAGGTAATATTAGCTCCATGTGAGTGATACTAACACTGTATCTTACACCAATTCCAGCCGTATATTCTCATTTCCATAAGACAACAGTCTCTTCACAGGACCGCAGTCACACTCTGAGTCTTGAGCACAGTGATCCAGTTGTGCCTGAATGATTTACTCTTTCAGTCTTTAGATGTATCCCTCCGAGCAAACACCCAGGAGCTCGGAGTCAAGCTGTCAAACTGTTTTGCACCCTCACCAACGAGCCCCCTCTCTCACAGCGAGAAAAACGTCAAACCGCAGTGCAAAAATGACTCGAAGCTCGGTGGTCTTCGAGGGAAGTGTAATGGGGACCGACTGTGCCAAACAGGCGGACTGGCTCACTTCTCTACCCTCTCCTCCAAAAAGCTCCCATTACTCAGGCCATTACACCCAGCGGAGAGAGAGAAGACAACACAAACAGTGGGCTGGAACCCTGCAGAGCTGCAGCAGAGCTCTCAGCTCACCTCACCCCGCATCACGCTGCAAACCTGCTGAGCTCATTTTGTTTTGAGGTGTGTGTGTGTGTGTGTGTGTGTGTGTGTGTGTGTGTGTGTGTGTAATCTGCAGCTACACGGGAGTCACCGCACACACTCTCTCATTGACTGTCTCCCTTTGTTCTCAGGCTGTCATTACACACATCAAACGTTGGCTTGAGGGTGAGTGCATGTGCAGATGCTTACATTCTTAAAATATGCTGGAAAAAAAATCCCCCCTACTACAAGCAAAATATTATAGGGATAGGGAAGTTAGCTGGTAACAGGCTGAAAAATCAGCTAATTGCATACACATCAGAAACATCATCAAAAATAGATTAGAAGGCAAATCAAGAGCAATTACCTTGAAAAAAGCTTAATAATCTAATGCAAATGGTGCTTGACAGCATGATTCATCTTTGGTAAGAAAATAAATTAATATAATCATCCTAAAATTAAATATTATGGCTTTGTTGACGTGCCCTTTTTTTTTTACAGTGTACAGTGCATGCATGCACTGCAAAAAAAAAATCCTCCACTTATTAAGTCATTTTTGTCTGGAAATGAGTCGTTATCATCTAATTTTCTCAAAACAAATAAAATATCTGCCTGTGCAGAAGTTTCTATTTTAAGTGCAATTAACTCGTTTTCAAATATTATCTAAAGTCAAACTCCATCTCTCTTGATTCTAGTGCAGCGACCTGCCTTAAAGCACCGCTCACACCTTCATTCATCACAGTGAAACTTGTGACAAATGAATCATTAAATTCATTCAAAATTAAATTTGCTCAAAGCTTTTGCACACAGTTCAACCTCTGTTGACTCTGACTCATGAATTTGCATCTATGACTAAAGGTAAACAGTCTTGAGAACGCTGACTAGAGAACCAGGTAGTCCATAACTGAGGAAGCTGTCATAGCTACGGTGGCCCTGAAGTGCAAATCACAACGGCAAATAGGAAAACACAACAACAAATAACAAAACACAACCGCAAAAGCAGACAACACAACAACATTAACTTCTACCGGAAAAGGTAGGTACCTGCTATCGACAAAGGTGGTTGCTGATTGGACGCTCTCTTATTGACAAGGATCATCGCTGATTGGACGGACGCACTGTCTGTCTTTTTAACAGGAAGGAGGCGCTGTCCGCCTTCATTTGGGGTCCATGTAGTCTCCACCCAAAGCTGTGTTCAACTTGACTCATAACAGTAATATAAACAATCAATGTATTACTTTGTTACTGTTTTTCGTGTGAAAATCCACATGCTTTCATATATATATAGATAGATAGATAGGACAGCGCCTCCTTCCTGTTAAAAAGACGAACAGTGCATCCGTCCAATCAGCAACAAGCTTTGTCGATCGCAGGTACCTACCTTTTCCAGTAGAAGTTAATGTTGTTGTGTTTTGTTATTTGTTGTGGTGTTTTTTGATTTGCTGTTGTGATTTGCACTTCAGCACTTCAGGGCCACCGTACATATCAGCAGTGTCACAACATTCAATTTTATATATAAAATGCTCCGATAAAAAACAGTCGTGGGATAGTTTGTATTCAGTCTTGAGACTGAATGACACAAATTACGACATCATCAAACCTCCAGCAGCGTCTATTCACCTGAATGACCTTCACTGTTATTCACTATCATTTCTTGTTTAAACATACAGTCACGTCCCCTAGAACATACTAAAAACACATATTCCTACTGCTCTGGCAGATTTTGTCACTTGTTTCAAGAACATGGTGCTTTTCATGTGTATTTACAGCGCTGCTCTCCAACCGCTCAAATGAAACAGTCTCTTTACTGTCTGCATGTATCTGAGTCATGAGCATTTCCTTTAAACACCTGATTTAACTCTCTAAACCGTCTGACTTATTCTGTTTTAGTTCACTTTTTCAAAACTCATCACAGAGTCAGCACAACAGAAGTTAACGTCTGACTGATCGCCGCGGATCACTTTTCATTACTTTGACACAAATTGCATGAATGAAAGCTAAACGTCTGCTCGCATCTGCAAAAAAATATTGTTTTTGTTGCATTAGTGCATTTTGGATGTGAGATTAACTTTTGTGCTGAGCTGCATTTTGATAAAGAGAACTGTGTGAACAAGTTTTGGGAAAAAAAGTGAACTCGAGTCAAGTCGAGTCAGTTTTCATTTGTGTAGCTCAATATCGTAAATTTGCCTCAGGGAGCTTTACAATCTGTACAGCTTGATTGATTCAAATAAGGGAAAAACTCCCTAAAAAAATGCTTTAACATGCAAAAAAATGGAAGAAACCTCAAAAAGAGCAACAGAGGAGGGACGGATGTGTGCACAGAGTAGACCAAGACAGCAAAATTACAGAAATACATCAGCATGGATTAAGAGTATAATAACACATAGTGACCAGAAAATGTAAAATTATCCAGTATAACAAACCAAAAGCAAATACTTATGTAGCAGAACATGTTTTCTTATCCCATTAATCATTTTGTGACCCTTCCAGTTCATCTTGTGACCCCTGATACGGGAACCACTGGCATGCATTATGTTGGTGTGTGTGTGTGTGTGTGTGTGTGTGCGACAGCCGCAGAGAAGAACGGCGACAGTCGCTCACCAGCGAGTGAGCGTGTATGCGGGTCAGCAGTACAGGGGCCAGAGAGCAGCATCAAGTCGAGTGTGAAGTGGCCTCGGTGATCAACTCCCTCCCTTTGTGCTCCATCTTTGTCTGGCCAGAATCACTTGTGTTAATGATTAGTCCTGCTGCTTTTCTCCACCTCTAGCAGACAAAGCCAGTGTGAGTCAATTGGCTCTCGCCCACACAGGCAGTGTGCAGCGAACTCAAAGAAAAAAAAACAAAAAAAAAACAAGTCAATGCTACCCAGCTTCTTGGGGTTATCAGTGAAAATATGCACCCTGATAACGGCGGCCAAATACACTGCTGGGCAGCAGTAAGAGGATTTATTGAAGTTTGCTCGTTTTTTTTTTTTCTGTATGTTTCCCTCGTTGGATCGTTGCAGCTTAGCAGTAATCAAACTAAACTCTGAGGTGCTCTTGTTGTTTAATTTTTAACTCCATTTTAAATGAAAAGGCCTCACCTTTCATCTCCTGCTGATCTATTCCCTTGGGGGAGGGGGGGGAGGAATGAAAGCGGAGGGGGTGTGCATGTGTGTGTGTGTGTGTGCATACGTGTGTTTGTGTGTGTTTGTGTTCATTTAGAAGTTAGGGTGTTGCGGGGGTGCAGGGAGGAGTTTTGTTTTTCCTGACATGAGCTGTTGTGAAGAGAGCCAAGGGGTGTGTGTATGTGTGTGTGTGTGTTTGCTTGTGTGTGTGTGTGTGTGTGTGTGTGTGAGTGTGAAGAGAGGTCATTTGGTCAGTTTGCCCATCAGTACTCGAGCTGTCTGACTGAGCATTCTCACCATCTGTATGACCTCTCCTCCCGACCGACTGGCTTTTGTTTCCCGGACTCGCCTCCCCTCCTCCCGCCGGCGTTTCTCACAGAGTACTGTAGTCCGAAGGGTCACTGAGCCCAGGCCTTCGTCATCAGTCTGCCCTCTTCTTCTTCACTTGCTTTAATGAGAACGGCTTGTTGTTGTTTCTCCGTTTGACTTTTCCCATGAGGTCGAGCGCTAAAGCAATATCACCTGTATGTAGTGAGATGTTTTTGAAGGAGAGGAAATTATTTGGCACTATAGAAATGAAGATTATTTTTATTATCATTATGTTTTTAAGCCATTTAATTGATTAAATACTGGATCTGTGCAACAGTAAGAGCCAGTTTTTAAAGTTTGGTAAGTAATATTAGAGAGAAACATGATGAAATAAGCAGAAAATATAAGAAAAGACCGAAACTAATATGTGAAGCCTACAGTAGTACTTTCATGCTGTGTGGAAATGACTGTTTTTACTTTTATTTAACCTCTTTAAGCCTCACTAAGATGAAAAATCTCTTTTTCACGAGTATCATGGGAAAAATTGGCACAACATACAACAAATAACACAAAATGTTCCACAAATCAGAACGAAAAAGAAATTATAAAATTGTGAATAAAATTTAAAATACAATCCAATAAACAGTTTTATCCTAGAAATAAAAATCATTTTCCAACTCGCAGTCATCGTTCACATCCTTCTTTGACGGTAATTTTGTATTTTTCTGAAATCTTTGAATATCTGTCTCAGCGGGAAAGAACATGGGAATGTCTGACTGGCATTTATGAACATGAATGCATCATTTCAGCCAAAATCCATCTTGGAAAGGAACTAAACTGTAATTTAGTGCACTTTTCATCATACACGCGGTACTAACACTGCAAACTGCCAGCATGAAATGTCTGATATAAAGCTGCAACTATACATCTTCATTACTCACATTTATTTTTGGATTAATTGAAATATCATTCAGTCAGTTACCAACCTGATGATGCAGGTGCACTGTTGCGTTATTTACGGCGTGTTGAAGAGGATTGTCACAAATCACAGCGAAGAGCCCGTCTCCTCCTGGACAAACACAGATGGACGACAGCGGCACACTCCATCCGGCCTCCTCAGCCGGCCTCGAGTCACTAAGCAGAGTGCTTCTCCTTCTTTATGGCGTCATAAAATTGCCAGTTTAAGAGATGACAGTAATTGGCGTGTTGTTTAAAGCAGCATCGGGTGCTATCACCTTCTGTCTTGACAGCGGTAATTAGCCCAAAGGCTGCAGTGTGTGGCTGATTAAATGGGTGGTTAATGGTAATTTACTGTTCACTCAGCACACTTTAGGTCCGACTGGTCAAACGTCGGTTCAGGCTGCTTGCAAATGGTCTGATGACTGGAAATGACACTTTAATAGTGTTTTTTCATTAACATGTTTCGGTAGTTAAATGGGTGACAGAAATGAGGAAGCTGAGCAGTAAAACAACTGATGGAAAGATAAGACATTAAAATAAGTTACAGGGAAGCAAACAGATTATATTTTACCATCTGGACCATCTTTACACTACAGATTTTGGATTTTTTTTCCCCACAAATTGCATTAATTCAATGAAAATGTAGACTTGAGCTTCTCATTTTTATTCCAGACAGCTTCCTTTAGCCTTAAAGAATAGCTTCATATTTTTTCAAGCCCATGTGTGCAGTGTATTGAAAGGCTTTTTGGCACCGCGGTGGCATGGTCTTGTGGGTGTCCTGCCTTGACATCCACTCCTGCTATTACTATAACTACTCATATTTTCTATTATTATTATTATTGTATTGTTCCTCTCTCCCCCTCCCTCCCTCCCTTCCTCCTTCTTTTCTCCAACCGGTCGAGGCAATCCATCTTGAGCCGGGTTCTGCTTGAGGTTTCTTCCCGTTAAAGGGGAGATTTTCCCCTCGCTGCTGCGGCCAAGTGCTTGCTCTCGGGGGGAATTGTTGGGTCTCTGTAAATTAAAGAGTACGGTCTTGACCTCCTCTGCGTGAAAAGTGCCCTGAGATAACTTTTGTTATGATTTGGCGCTATATAAATAAAATAAATTGAAAATTGAATCAAATCGATCTCTGTAGTTGTTATTATCGTCCATTCCGGCCGCAAAGGAATTCTCTCTAAAAACAACTTTGGTGTAAGAGACGGAGGACAAAATCCACAAAATAGCTCAGCTGAAGCTAAGGTGAAGGTTCAGCCGTCTAAAAGTTAGACAGAAAAACAAAACTAGCTGGAATCTCACAAAGTTTGTCTTTTTAGTACCAGATTCAATATAATCTCTGAGCAAGGAACCAATGTCCACAGAAGCAAAGGGCAGAATTTCACTCTAAAAAGATTGTAACTTTGGACCCGGTTCATTTCAAATAGATTTGAAATGATATGAACCAACCTAAGATTTTCATTTGTAGCTGAAACCAAACAAATGATTTTGTTGAAAAAAAACGTATCATATCGAGAGCAGCATTTAAACCTGTTTGAAAAGATTTGTTAGAAATACCTGAAACTTCATTCACATGTAAAACTTGGGAAGATAAACCGGATCTTGGCCAGAAAATAGCTCAAAAACAGCTTTGACACATGCACAAAAAAATGATCTCTAATCCCTCACGTGTTCCAGGGCCCCTGTTTAGCTCTGGGCCCCTGAGTCTTTCAGGCTTTTGTCCCCTGAGATAACTCTACTCACTAAAGAGAAGAGTGAATTCTCTGTTACATTTATCTGTACACGTCTGTCAAACTCCATAGAGTGACGTGGTAACTTACTCCTCTTTTTTGCTCAGGACCACCTGCAGCCCCATCTAAGAGTCCCCCTTGTGGTCCCCAAACCTCACACTGGAAACCACTGTCTGCACAGCATTCAGAAATCATTTTTAGACTCATACACCAGCTCTGGAATCTGCAGTAACGCTTTGCTTGATTGAATTTTTCTGAACGAAGTGAGGAGGGGTGGGAGGTGCTTGGACCATCCGTCACTTGCTGCCTCCAGCGGCCCCGGAGGGGCGGCGCGCCGAAATCTGATCTCCCTCCCCCCGCTGCTGCTGCTGCTGCTGCTGCTGCTGCTGCTGTTCCTCCCGGCGGCGCGCAGCCCGGAGGTAGAGGCAGAGGCAGCCAGGAGGCATCCCGGACCGCGGCGGGACTCTGGAGAGCCAAAGGAGAGCAGCGTCAAGTCCGCATCACACACTCACTGACAAACGTGACGGTTCAGCCTTCAAAGCACACTGACCTCTCTCAGTGTTTTTATAGTTTAAATGTGATCTGAATTTATTTATGAGTTTGTTTGTTGTCATATCTCTGATAAGCCTGAAGGCTAATTCGTATATAAATTTAAAAAAGGGTCCAGGCTTAAAAAAACTGCTTTAAAAATGTATTGAAAACGTACAACTGTGAGAGGAGAAGACAGAAATAATAGATAATGCTCAATAACTTGGAAAAATGGAAGCTGTCCATTTTGCAAATCACTAACTAAATAATCATGGTTTTGGCTTAAGATGTTCAACTCGTGGTAGTTTATTGACCGTGCAAAAAAAGGATTTTCCATTTCATATAATTTATAAACAATTGAACCACTTTAAACAGCCTGAATAAAACTGACACTTCCAAAACAGGCAACCTGACATCCTAATGCATTTATTGTCATAAAAGCATAATCAGTGGAAAACGTTTATCTTTGATCTCCCACTCGAAATATATTTGGCACCTCAATAACCATTCAGAAAAGCATTGCGTCACAGCTTTATCAATTAAGATTTTGTGTTGAAAGTACCAGCCGGAACTCCTCCTCCTTCCTAGCCGGGGCTGACTTGACTGCAAGCGAGCGCGCAGCTCTCCTACTTCACAGGCAGCCAGCGGAGGAGAGCCACCAGTCCGAGTTGGTTGATCCGAGGACACGAAACACACCGACTGGCATCCGCGCCGGAGAGGAGCGAGGAGCCGCGTTCACTGCGTCCCGTCGGCTTCCTCCACACACACCACACCACCCCTGCGCACGAGAGGATGAAGGCATTTGGGAGGTTTGGACACTTCGGACAGCAGCGCGCAGTGGAAAACGGGATTTAGTGGAGAAGTTGGCGTTCGCAGCGGCGGTGCCCGAGCTGAGGACTCTCGCTGTCAAGTCGCGAAAGGGGATTTCTGACTTTTTTTTTTTTTTTTTAATTTTTTTTTGTCCCACTGTCGCCAAACTGCTCCCCGAAACGCGAGGACTTAAGGATTTTAAAGTAGTTTTGTGGGGTTTTATGAAGTTTACTGGAGAATAAAGCCTGTTTTTTTTTTCTTCTGAATGCTTGGTGACATTTGAAAAGCTGCGTTTTGCTGTCAAAAGAGGATACTTGGGTAAGGATTTTTGTTATTTTTGTTATTATTATAATCCTTCTTCTTCTTCTCATTATTATGATTATTTTTTATGATCATTAAACCAGTCTTGCAGCCTTTGAGGCATGAGAGAAACACATTCACTTCCTTGTAGATGTGAGTCGGACAGGTTGAGTTCTCCAGTCTCTCGGTGTTAAGTATCCGTGTTGTGCTGTGAAGAGTTTGTACAGGGTGTGTGTGTGTGTGAGTGTGTGAGTGTGAAGCGTGGAGCTGCAGGACCAGCCCACGGTCTTAACCATCGCACAGGTGGCGCAGAGGGAACAGCTCATCCGTCCCCAGTCTGTGCGCAATCGGCGCGTCCTGCTCGGTGCCAGAGCATTAAAGAAGCGATCTGAGGGTATTTTTTTTATCACCTTAGTTTGGAGAAAGCGCGCAGGAGGTTCTGTTACAGCTCATAAATGCTTGTTGCGCTGTGTGGGGCGCAGGTTTGTGTCTTTACGCACAAGGAAAGGCTTTTATTTGATTTTCCTGGTTGAATCATTGCTCTTGTTTTCAACTTGCTCCAAATCAGAAGTCATTCTCATCACAGTGATCCACCTCATCATGTCTGGTTCTAACATATTGACACTTTGGTTTCTAGAAGATTCCTGGAATATGGGAAAATATGGGGGAAAACCAGCAGTAGAATTTAAAGAAAAAAAAATGATACGTGTGAATTATGAAATGAAGCACGTTGATCTGTCCATCAGGGTGGGATGAGGACTCTCATTAGAGAGATGAGTTGATGTTTCCATTTATCATCAATCAAACGTTTCCATGTATAATTTTTTTTTTTTACAGTCAAAAAAGTAAAATACTGACTTTCATCGCCATCCAATATGCTCGTTAGGATGAACACGCCTTTTCTCCACACACTGCAACAGTGACGTATTCTCTGGTTAGGAGCTGAAATATGAATTACACATCAGCTTCTATCAGAGAGCCGCGCTCCCCTAATGCCTCTGATCATCTCTGAAGTTTCTCCAGAAAGCAGCACATCTTTTTTTTTTTTTCTCCTTCCTTTGAATGAACGAACTGTGCGGTTCTCTCTCTCTCTCTCTCCCCCTCAGCAGCAGATCAGTCATCCTCTCTTCAAACACACATGCGCTTCGATGGGATTCAGATGGTGATTTTTTTTGGCCACTCAGCTTAGCTTTGACTCCCATCATGTCAAGCCATCACCGGAGAAAATTAGCGGATTATGGCATCCTACTAGACTGAAATGAGATTTGGGACTTGTATCTTATTAGCCTATTAAATGTAGAGACCAGAAACACGCGTGCGGATGATAATAGTTGAGCTAATGCTGCAAATTAATTGTATCTATTGACCCGAGAAATAACGCATGCCAGGTTTACTGCGTTTCCCCATCAGAGGAGAGCATCAGACACATTTCTGTTCCAAATGAGACTCTGATTGCCTCTTTTCATTACCGAAATTGGCCTGAGACCATGGCTGTGTGTGTGTGTGTGTAGTTTTTTGGGGGGTGCTTTTTATCTCATTCTCTTTTATATTTTATAAAGAGGAGCATTAACTGGCTTCAACTTGTCAAATATGGGTAGAAAAGCTCATCTTTCAAATTCACTGTTTGATTCTAATGATAAAAACCTCGCCTTATCAAGCCTTTTTAAGTATTTTCACCTGCTATGGTATCTCTGTAGTGCTCCTATGATATTCTAAGTGACTGAAAAGATATATTTGATGACTCTAATGAGCTTCATGCATGATATTTTATTCCTGAACTGTGTAGGAACCCACACTGTGCTTGTAATATTCAAACAAAAGTGTACAGTGGCACTTTATTTCCTTCTCCCCATAGATCCACTGTAATATCCCTCCCTATAAGGTCTTATAATGTGTCTGAGGCAGTTAGAACAAGGCTTACATCGACCTTATTAAGCTTTATAACATTTTAATTTCCCGAGGTATCTGCTGTAATATTCACATCATAGTCTCAAAGGGAGTCATGTATGGCTTAAGCAGCGGTTTATATGCTGTCGTTTTTACGCTCGCTCCTGCAGTCTTTCTATAACATTCCCAGAGGGGCCGCTTCTCGCGTCCGCATCCTCTGTTTGATGCAGAGGACAAACATCTAGACAGGTTTTGTGATTTGTTCCACGTGCGGTGCAGGACACATGACATTCCCCGTCTTGAGTGTGTCAGCCGGAGGTGAGCCGAGTCCACAGCCTGCAGGGGCTTTTACACCTGGAGTCGCACCGCAACTTCTGACAGCTTTTAAAGTGCAGAGCTCTCTCCGCCTCTCAGATGATCAATATCTCCTCTCTCACCTGAGGGTGCGTTTTGAGTGAGTGCTCCGAGGAGGAGGCCGGTGGTGTGATATAGGCAGAGAGGAGATGTGGAGGGATAAGAGAAAGGTGGAGAGGGGGTGAGGAGCAGAGAGATAGGAATAAAAAGAAGGAAGAGAGTGTGGAAGATTACCCACCTATCTGCCTTTTTCTGTCTGTCTGTCTGTCTCTCCAGCAGCACCCCCATCTGCCCTCCACCCACCCAGCTGCTGTTTGCACTTGTGCTCTCCCCCGAAAAACCTCTAATCCCCTTTTCCCAAAATGACAAAGTCGATCCAGCCCCGGCTGTTGATTCTCTGGCTTAATTATTAAAGATTACTGACACTCTGGAGAGGTGTGACTAGCATGTGACCGCCTCGCATTGATCCTCACAGAGGGGAGAAGGATGACAGGGATTTGAACCCCGGTTAAAGCACTTTTCTGCCTCCGAGCTATTACAATGTGAAGATAGTTCTGCATGATTAATGTTCATGTATTATTCACAGTGGTGGTTGTGTTTCCCTTTCATGCTTTAAGAAAATATTAGCATGAAAACACTTTGGAGGCTTTGAACTCCACGCTGGGTCTTTGAGATCCGTATCGGCTCTTCTTCTTCTTCTTCTCCTGTGCTTCTCCAGGTTGTTAAGTGAAATCAAAGTGTTTTGTTTTTTTTTTTAGTCAACCGTGCAGTCTGTGAAGAGTTCATCTGCAGTGTAGCCCATGTCCACTTTGGTGTGAAAAGTTCTTAGTTGAGTTTCATCACTCAGTATTTCAAAAAACAGGGGATATAAGGTTACGGTTTTGTCAGAGAGGAGTGTACATTATCTGCTGTTCTTACACGGGGGCTGTAATTGGTTTCAGTTTCATGCTATCAATCTTGTTGCAAGACTTGGCTGCTCCTCAAATTTAAGGATTCACTTTGTACACCGAGGTAGTCTAAACTATTACCTGTCACCGAATTAGTCAATCCGAAAGCCTCTATTGTTTTCCAATTTCTGCTCAAATGGCTCGAGAGGCTTGTCATGCTACTTGTCTAAACAGATCTGCAGGATGACATGATCCAACTCTCAGCTCTCGGAGTCGACTGCCCGTAAAATGCCAAGATTTTTCTTTATATATATATATATATATATATACGTGTGTGTGTGTATGTCTGTGCCTGCCAGAGAAAACAAAAATCGTAGCAGTCTGCAATCAGCTACCTCCACGCCTGAAGAGCGAAGGCCTTATCGTGTTTTATGAAACTGTATAAACAAACCGCAGCGGCGTGTCGGTGTCTTGTGTTGTAAGAAGGTGAGGATGGGCTGAGCAGAGAAGAAGAGCTGCGTATAGAGAACATACCTAAAAGGCCGCAGTATGTTGAAGCATGAAAGGTGCGGTGCCAGTGTTTAGATTAGGACCGTGTGTGTGCTGTTTTATCTATTCATGTGTATCTTGTGAAGTTTCCCCAGTTGATGTTTTCTGTGTTGAGGAGCGATAATGTGCAAACAGAGCCTTCCAGAGCCGACCCTGGTTTCAGTTTGTGCTGAGCAAGGAGTGGGTCACAGGTCCTCGGAGGGAAAGAAAAACAGTACTGTTAAGACTAAAGACAACACAACCTCTCTCTGGACTGTGTGTGTGTACAATACACCTCTGTGTGCAAGCAAAAGCCCACTCTGAGATGTTTGCGTGTGCGTTCGCCAACCTGTGTTTTTGTCGGGGTGGACGTCTTACAGCCAAGGCTATTCTGAGGCTGGACAGAGCCGCTAAAGTTTAAGCTAACAGTGGTGGTGTATAAGTATAGGGGGGGGTGGTGGGGGGGGGGGTTGTACTTTGCTTTTCTGGGCACCTCACTCAGAGCTTTCTCTGCGAACCTCGCTGCATTCCAGCTTCACCCTGCTTAAGCAAACAGAGAGCAGAGCACTCCGCCGTCGCTCACCGTAGCCGTCATGCTCCCTCCTCCTCCTCCTCCTCCTCCCTCTCCTCCTCCTCCTCCTCCTCCTCCTGCAAGCTGCCGGGCATGTTGGGCAACTGATACTGTAGACTTCGGCATTCCTCATCCTGCAGGAAGATTAGTGAATCCATGTCAATCGGTTGCTAAACCATGCAGAAGAGTTTCTCAAGCAGAAAAGAGTCCTCTGGAAGGAATGTCAGGCTGTCTAGGTTTGAAATCATGTCATTCTCTCTCTCTTCAGTCTAATCCTTGTGCGGCGAGGTTAATTGATTTGTTAACGAACTTGGATTCTAGACTGGAGGTGTGGTGTAAAAAAAAAAAAAAGAAAAAAAAAAGGTTTCCTAAGCTAATTGATGTCAGATATTGTTCCAATATGAGCGCTCATCTTAACGATCAGGTGCTCTGAAAAAGTTTCTTGAGAAAAACTGCGAAGAGGGATTTCCACCTTAATCCTTGAAATCTGTGTGGAATGTCAGGTCAGAATATGGTAGCATGTGTGCAGACCCAAAGGCGCTTCTTTGTTCTGTGTTCAATTTCACAGTCTTATTTTTCTTTATTTCAGACTTTTGATGATTTCTCCTCTGATTGCGTGTTCTCTCACAGTCAAACCTGTGCTGAATCTGCTCAGGTTCCTCGTTATGAACATCTTCTCTCTTATCACTCAGCTCTGATTGATTTGTTTTTTTTTCTTGTTGTTTTTCAGGTCAGCGGAGAGAGGTGTTGTTGGATAGTTTCTCGCAGCGTCGGAGGCCGCCGTTCTGCTGGACAGCATGCAAACGGAGGATGTTGTCTGAGTCGGAGTCGGGCCTCGCTGCTCTGCGTCTCGCCTCGTCGTCCAGAGGAATGACGGCTCTGTGGTGCTCACTCTGCCTTTCCTTCCTCCTGCCTCTCTGCGTCACTCCGGCCAGGCTGCCCACCGCTCAGCCCACAGGTAGGATACAATATCAGACCCTGGAATATTTGCACTGCAGCAAGCCATACAGTACACCCTGCTGCTGATACAACACCAGGAAGGGGAAACCAATGCTTAGCTCACAGACACCAGAAAACTCCTACGTGCATAAAAGCAACATTTTGAACCAAATCACCAGTTTTCAGGACAATTTTGGACTCTACAGATACACTTTATTCAATATTAATGATGAACTACCTCATTAATAATGGTACAATCACATATTTGTATCACCAGAGCAGCCACAAGCTGAGTAGAAATGGTCCTTGAAGGCATCATGGCTCTTATGTTGAAAGTCCATGAATCAAAAACAGGAGAAACACAAAAGATTACACATGAGCTGTCAGAGTTGGCTGCAACTCAGTTCAATCAATAAGTTGTGTTTTTATTTAGCAGACATTACTAATTGGTTCTTGTTAGTGCTGAAACAATTAGTTGATTAATTGATTAGTCAATCGTTTGTCATTTCTCAAGCAAATATGCCAAACATTGCCCGATTCCAGTTGCTATAATGTGAGGATTTGCTGCTTTTCTCTGTTTTTTTTCTTTGTAAATGGAATATCTTTGGGTTTTGGACTGTTGTTCGCACCAAAAAAAAAAAGCATCTTCGCTCACATGTGAAGTGAGAACAGCAAACTCGAAGTGACACTTTCCTGCAGCACAACAAGAAAACACACAGCTCAGAATCCTACACTCATAGTCAGAAAGCGGGATGAAAAAAGAGCCCGAAAGGACAAGAAAGGAAAATGTTTAGCTGCTCAGACACATTCGCTCCTCTTCCTCAATTGTTCCTCGCTTCATTTTTTTACATGCTAATATGACATCTGCTTAGAACCGTGTTTCAGCTCTCTGTGTGTTCATCACTTCAAATAGGGGGCATTTCAAAAGGAACATTTATTGTTTATGCGAATGTGGTGGAGTCTTCTTTTTTTTTTTTTTTTTTTTTTTTACGAGGAGGATTTAACTGGACTCTTCTTGGTTCGCTGAGCTTAGCGCATTTTTCCCTCATTGTTCTTGAGGCAGAGAAATACCCAAAGATCAATCCAAAGTAAACGTCGACTGTGTTTGCTTTAATCTCTCCATATTGCGCAAAAAAAACTAACACACAGCAGAGTAATCTTTTTTGAGGCGTTAGCCAAGTGTTGTTTTTTTGCCCCCCCCCCCCTCCTCCTCTCCTCTTTTCTTTTTATGTGAGTGTTATTTAAAATGAGTCTTTGACACACTTTACACGCTACAGTGCGTTTAGAAAGACAAGGAACTGGGTGCTTTCTGGAGAGGACCCAGCTGTCTTATGCAAACTGAGAAACCCTGTCTGTATGTGTTTGTGTGTGCGTGCAAGAACATGGACACATGCGTTTTGTCACTCGTGCATGTGTGTGTGTGTGTGCTGTATATCAGAGCTCTCCAGAGAGTTGTAGAGACTCGAGAAACAGATCTAAGTCACAAAAATGAGGACTTGAATTGGACTTGATTGCTGTTAGACTTGACTTAACTTGAGACTTGAAAGCAGTTTTGATCTGGACACATCCAGGAAAAAGTAAAGATGCTTTCATCCTCGGTCTGTACATTTATAAAGACTTCACTCAAATATGCAAAAAAGCACAATTAACAAAGCTTTGGAAGGAAACTGCTCAAATGTGATGCAATTTTAAGCTTTCAGACTTCAGTGTCAGATGGTCTCACCTCATAAGACTGACAGCCCCTCTACCTGTGTGTGTAAATTCCACTCTCCATAGCTGAAATCCGTCTCCTCTCCTCTTTCTGCCCCCCCCCCCCCCCCCCCCCCCCCGCCCTCTCTCGTGTAAAAACCCCCAATGTTACAATAGACGTGTTGTGATTCTGTCCGCCTGATTGCCTTCCCCGCTGGGAGCCATCACAGCCTATCATGCTTGGCATCATCCTAAAGCTGAGTGTGTTTTTTTAAACCCCTCCGGGTGGCGGGTGTTAAGGCTGTGATCTCTACGTACCTGCGCGGTTTGCAGACATGGCCAAATACAGCCGGGGCACATAACTCTGGAGGAGGATACTGTTTCAAATCGCTTTATGTTTGTCATTTTGGTTTTGTGATGATTCATTTGATGAAGTGAATAATAACGTGGAACATGTGCAGACATGGTAGGGAGTCCTTTTGCTCAATGCGATGCTTAAAATATGATTTGAAACCGGGGTTATACTTGTTAATCTGCCTTTTCTTTAATATAGAAGAATATCAACTTCTGTTATGATGGCAGTTCCTTACAGTATAAACACGGCTACAGAAAAGAAAGTCTGGAAAACTTGCATTTGTTCTCATTAACTGGGTTTTAATGGGTTACTTGATGTTGTAAATGTTATTTTAGAGGTTTGCTACATCCTGATGGGGGTAAAAATATAACAGAAACACTCAAATTTTGATTTTTTTTGGCATAAAAGTGCAGTTATAGGCTCAATTTGGCCTGTCAGTCATAGGAGAAATGCATATGATATGTTATTAGGTCTCCCTCAATTACACAAAGTAAGATTCATTCTAATGTATGTTGTTGTTTATCACTGAGTATCTCCTGTGTAGAGGAGTGTGGAGGTCAAAGATTCAATCCTAATTGAGACTTCACTTCTCTATAAACTGATTAAGTAGAACACAAATCCTTTAGTTAAGTAGCAATACCACCATGCAAAGTGTTTTTGCATTTAACATTTTATTTCATGCATCTATAAGGAAAAAAATCCTCCAAATATTGCGTTTTTCTATATGATAGGGAGGTAAAGACAGAGCCCACAGTGTCTGGTAGGTATCTCCTGCCTGCGTCTTGTCTCCCCCGTCTCCCCTGCGGCCCCCTGGCCTCCAGCAGAGTTCCCCACGTCCACAGATGGACGAGCAGTAGGGATAAAATGACTGTCGTTTACTGGCAGATGGCACGATTTCCCCTCAGTCGCCACAGCGCTGGGCTGCAAAGTTGTCACTTAGGTTTGTGTTTTCGGTGTGTGTGTGTGTGTGTGTGTGTGTGTGTGTGTGTGTGTGTAATGGGACTGCAACTGCCTGTGTGTGTCTATGTGTGTGTGTGGTGTGTATGTGTGGGGGGGGGGGCTGTGCGGATTAATGTGTGTATCTGTGCCAGGGTCAGAAATCAGCAGGTGCTAAGGACAGAAATGCCCTTGAAAGTTTACGGCACGTCTGTAAATACAAATTAAAAGTGCAATTAATAAGGACAGCTTATTAATTTTCTTGTTTTGGTTGAGCTGTTACATTAATGTGAATTAACCAATGAACCCTGCAGGCCACCGTAGGTATGTTTTTAGAAGAAATCGCTTTAATAGGGAAAAAAATGCTTATATTGACCAGAACCGACACAACACAGAAGGTCTGTTAAGCTGTTTAAGTTATGGTACATGAGGACTTCAAATATATTTTTTTAATGTATGGTTCAGATAGAAAGTTTATTACCCAGAATGCCATTCAAACACATTTTCAAAGTTAAAAAAATGCCCAAAAAGAACATAAATAATCTTTAAAAGTCCATGTAAGAGGGCAAAAAAATGTCTTCTGGAATAAATGTTAAGCTCAAACTCTGGACTGTATTTATGCATGTGTGAGGTAAGGAGTGTGTGTGTGTGTGTGTGTGTGTGTGTGTGTGTGTGTGTGTGTGTGTGTGTGTGTGTGTGTGTGTGTGTGTGTGTGTGTGTGAAGTGTAATTCCTTGTTTCCATTAAGTCCACCTAAATGTTGTTTCAGAGAGCGGTTTTGTTTATTTCTCCAAAGGCTGGTGGCATTTCCAAATGCAGTGGAGAGACAAAAAAAAAAAATGTTTGAGAGACCAAGCTGACTGACGTGAGAGACTGATGACAAAGAGCAGAAGCTGTGTGTGTATGTGTGTGTTTTTGTGTGTGTGTGTGTGTGTTATTCTTCTTCTCTGTATTTACTGACCACACACACACCCCCACACCGGTGCCCCCGCAGAGCTCAGATGAAATATGTGGCTCCTCTGTGAAACAGCAGACTCACAAATTCAACATATTCAGTTTTGCCATTGCATTTCTCTGTGTGTGTGCTTGTGTGTGTGTGTGTGTGTGTGTGTATGCATGTGTGTGTGACAAAGCCAGGCGTATGTGGAGTCTGCAGTTAAGTGAATGTTATGTCTGTATGAGCAGAGGCGGATTATGACAGGGGAGGCACTAAAAGATGAAAAGAGGGAATAGAATAGACTGGAATTCCTGTATTGTCATCGCACAGAGTACAACCAAATTGAGTAGAAACCCTGATGGTGCATTCACAGATAACAAACAGCGATTAAAAATAGAAAAGAGTTCAAACTAAACTAATGTAAGCTGCTAAAAATATATTTGCTGTCACTTATAAAACAATACAATAAAAAACAGAAAAGTTATTAGCATTGCACTTCAAGATATTGCACATTTGTTGAATTGCAGTGGCCTTTATATACATGTAGTGCAGTTAGGAATATGCAAAGGTGCAGTTGGGATGTAGACATGTGTGCAGTGCTCTATAAATGTGCTGATAGTCACACATGTCACAAACAGTCAGTGTCAGTGTTTGGCAGGGTAGAAGCTGTTCTTAAGTCTGTTTGTCTGTGATTGGATTGACCTGAAGTGTCTACCAGGTCAAACAGATGATGTCCAGGGTGGGATGGCTGCTCTACTGAGGAAGTGAGGGCTTAATAAGTCCTCCGAAGAGCAGCCAATGATGTTCTGGGAGGCGTTGATGACCCTCTGAAGGGCTCTGAGCAGCTGGCATGCCACGCAGGGATACAGCATGCCAGCGCACTCTCGATGGAGCAGCGGTGGAAGAACACCGGCGGCCTCTCCTGCAGGTTGGATCCTCAGGAAGTGGAGTCGCTGCTGTGACTACTGCGGTGATGTACAGGAGACATCTTCAGTGATGTGCAACCCTCTCCACACAGTCCCCATTGATGTATAGTGGATCGGGGTCTTCATCCCTGTGCGCTGTCACTAAATTGAACTTGATGATGGTGTTGGTGGGATGGATGGGGGCACAGTCATGATTGTAGAGGGCTTAGAGGATGGGACTCAACACACAGCACCCTGTGGGGAGCCAGTGCTGAGTGTAAGGGTGGAGGAGAGGTGGGGGCCTAGTCTAACAGTCTGTGGGTTGTCGGTTAGTCAGAAAGTCCTTGACCCAGTGGCAGATGGGTTGGGAAAGTCCTAAGTCAGTGTTAAAGTCTCCCCTGGTGTTTAAGGTGGGTCAGTCAGTGTGAAGAGCAGTGGCGATGGCATCCTCTGTAGATTCACTCTGTGGGCAAACCGGTCTGGGTCGAAGATGGGTGGGAGGCTGGTTTAGACAGACAGAAATTAAAGGATGGCGGTCTGTGTGTGTGTGTGTGTGTGTGTGTGTGAGAGAGAGAGAGAGAGAGAAAGGGAGAGAGACAGAGACAGAGACAGTGTGGGTGTGTGTGGTCAGTATGCTCTTCAACCAGAGAAGAAAGTAAATATGTGTGTCATTTACAGAGACAAAAAGACGACAAGTGTGTGAGTGTTTGTTGGTGTGTGTGTGTGTGTGTGTGTGTGTGTGTGAGGTCACCGACCCCCCGCCTCCCTTCTGGCAAGGACTGTAAATGTCAGCAGGGGTTGTTTGGGTCGTTAGGAGACTCGTTAAAACCGTGCCATCCACAGATTTGCGCTCAGGCTCTACACTTCACACACACACACACACACACACACACAGTCACACTCTTTCTCTTTTTCTCTGCCAAAATTCATTTTTCTTCCCTACCACTCTCCTGTCTCTCTCTGAAACACACACACACACACACACACACACACACACACTTGTCGTTTGAAGACCTCTCCTGTACTCTGTAGCTCTTTGATAGTGGCAGTGTTGTCCTGAAGGCAGTGTGTGTGTGTGTGTGTGTGTGTGTGTGTGTGTGCAGTGTAGAATAGTATACGGTATGTTCAGCCAGCAGTTTCAGAGCAGATCTTCAGTGAAAAGATGCAGCGTTTTACAGCCAGCTGTGAGCTCAACTGTTCTCACGAGGAAAGATCTCTGTGTAAAGATATTCTCCATATGTCAATCTAGAGAAAAGTGTCTTGTCTTAAGTTACCCTTTTTTTAAAACCTACAGTCTATTTAACCAGGAAGTGTCCTAACCTCTTACTCACATGGTCCAGGTGCCTTTAGGACCCATATAGTCACCATGTCCCCTTCTGGTCTGCTCACTTGCTCTTTTGGTCAGCAAAGTTCTTGACTAGTTCAGCCATGTTGCTCAATAGTTCAACCAAGTGTCCCTTTTTGTCAGCCATACGCCTGTTAAGTCTGCACCGGAGACCCTCGAGTCCATCCAAGTGGCTCTCTATTCAACCCGTGGCTTCATTCAGACTGAAAGCAGCCCTGCGTTAAAACAATGCAAGGGGCTGCATGTTTGTTTAAGGTAGTGGCGAGACAGTGAAATACAATCCAGGAAGTCCAGTTGGACAAACAACATTTTCGTTCGCCATACTTGCAGACAGGATTTTACAACTCCAGCGACTGTTTTATCATTCATCTCGACGATCATGAGAATGGTAGAAACATAGCGTTCGTCTTACAAAGTAATCCAGGAATGTGCGCTCTTATGTCTGGGAATGGCTGACGCCGAACCTTGCTCGATGAACCGGGTTCAACTTTTTTAGCTGGATGACCCTGTTGTTTTGCTGGATCTCTCTGTGTTAGCAGAGGGGATGCGCTTTTTCACACAGAGTTAATGTTGGTCTAAATGCGGCATGAGTGTCTTTCCAGTCCGCCCAAGCGCCCATAGTCAGATGCCCCTACAGTCAGTGCAAACGTCCCTTTAGTCCATCCAAATTGGCCCCCCAAAAACTGCCGAGATAGAACAACTTGCACTGTGTTTTTATGTCTAAGTTAAGTTATGTGATCAACAGATTCCATTTTTGGGTGAATTATTCCTTTAAGAACCAAACAAAAGCTATCTCCTGAGCAGCAGAGAGAAGTTTGACCATCATACTCACTAGTTGGATGACAGAATTCAGCACAGCAATAGTCAGGTTAACAACCAAACAAGCAGGTTTTTTAAAGGTGAGACAGTGCAGATTATTATAAGTGCTTCAGCTTTGCATTTGTTATTTCATAATGCTTAAATTCTGTGATCAAGTGTTGTTGTTTTTTTAAAGATTCTGGCCTTTTTCAAACATTCATTCCATGCAATATTCGTCACAAATACCTAGCGGGCATTTTCCCACCTGGATATTGTCCTGCTGATTGGCTTTTGCTCTTTGCTCTCGAACATGTTTTTACTCCTGAAAAAGCTACTGTGCCTCTGCCTCTCCAGTGTGCATTTATAGAAAGGTTATTTTCTAGAGTATGATGGTAGTGTAATTTTCTGCGGAGCACTCAGCATCACTACCCTTTAATCATCCTATTATGTAAATGAGCACTGCTCCATGTGTGGGCTTTACACGACTCTCTGAAAATTGGGCCGTTCATCACAACTTAAGCGTAAAGTTACCCGGAGCGGTTCCTCTTCTGTTGCAATACTTTCTGGCTTTCTGAGTCTCATTTCCCTGGCAACACTATCAAGAAATCTTTTGGCGAATGTGGGAAGTGCGCAGGCCAAATAAGCTTTGGAGAATGACGATTTGTTGAACAATGGCTGTTCTATCCTCAGTCCATCAGGCACTTAATCCAGTAGACACTTTGGACACTTTTCTGGACAGGAATTACACATTAAACGCAAGTCAAAGTCCCATTTACAGGGGATCATGGTGAGATGCTTCTCGTACACTCTTGTAAGTCAATTCCACGGGATTAACAGCAAAACGTTGTCACCTATAAAAATTTATTCGCATATTAACTTATTGAAAGTCCTAAATTTACACAATGGTCATCTTTTAATGTGAAAGAACCTAATAAATTACACATTTTCAATAACATTTTAAACATGCTCTACTTTAAGATGTCTCGTCCTTCTAAGCACATTATGTATTAGGGAGATTTTCATTAAGCACTCAAAGAGTATTACTGTCTAGACGCAGTATTTTTCCAAGGATAACATACAGTTGAATACAAGTGGAAAAAGACTGTTGCTAAGCAAAACTTTACCAAAGGATTTCATATCAGATCACAGACTGAACTAAAAACAGTCGGTTTGAATCATACTAAAATGTGAAACAAGAAGGACCTTATGCTTCAGGACTAGAGCTGGTTATTGAACTAAAATATGTCTGAATATTGAAGACAAGTGCTGAAAGCTGGCATTAAATGTCAGGTTAGGTTTGTAATCGTGTTCACTTTCACTCGGTCAAATAGTTTCTGATTAGAATTTCAAAAATGCCAAGTTTAGACTTTTTTTATTCAGGCATAGTTCCTCAATGGCTGCTTGTGTTAAGACATTTAATATTCGAGGGCTTTGTATGTTGTTGTTAATGAAAAAAAAAAAGGTTGTACATTTCTTTAAATTGTATTAAAAGATTTTTTTGGCCACTTGGGGGCAGTGGAAATAAGCTGTAAACACAACACTGACATCGTTAGCAGTACAGTTGACTCATCCAGCAGATACTGAGCAAAATTAGCATTAATTTAGAGTTTCCTGATGAATATAAGTCCAATATTCATTCTCCTTAGCTCAGTTTTGCTCTGCACCAACTCCTGAGAGAAATACCCGTCTCTTTAGCTGCTAAATGTTATAAATGTTATGTTAGCAAGCTATAGTAGCTAACCTTGTCTGCCTGTCATTTGGTGCTGGACATGTACAGGTTTTTAGTGCTTTTTTTTTGCTGAAAACAGCTGCCTGCATCTGGAAACAATGCTGATGAGAGCAGTGAGAACTGTGGGACGAAAAACCAAAACAATGAGCTGAAAGACACTGAACTGCTCACAGGGACTGGATTCAGGTGTTAATTACCCGTGAGTGTGTCAATACAAGTGACAACTCTCACATGCACATAGTCATTTAATCCATTGTTAGTATGAAAATATTGATTATAGCAGCTTTAAAGTCAAGCGTCGGATTCATACTGGCACTACTGCTGAAAGATTCCCAGCTGTATCCAGGATTCAGGATGTTTTATTCTTAAAGTAACCTGATTTAAACACTGTCACTGTTTTTGAGTATAGAGAGAAAAAAAATCCTGAAGTCATCGGACCTTTTCAGGTTTGGGTTAAATGTATACATAGGGGAGCTGGTATGGAAAAAATTAGCAGACAGCTGTAGATCAGTAGGTCATTGTCAGCCCGCGGCCTTGGTACGAACCTTGTCTGCAGGCCACCGCTATATATGTATTAATACACCTCATTAATGCCCTTTGAAACCCTCTCTGCATGTCACTCTATGAATTATGGATGAAAATAGAGACCTCTCTGTGTGTTCTGCTCACATCTAACCTCTACCACCTTTTCTGCTTTTTTTTTTTTTTTTTTTGGTCTCTTTCTTTTCACTTTCACCTCTACACACACAGACATTATGTGACATCAACAACGCACACTTTTTAAGCCTTAAATCTTCCCAGATATCTGCGCATTTACTCGTTTTACTTTTTGGCATATGTTCAAATCTTCTCGGAGCCCTTTTGACGGCTGCGTGTTCAGCCTGTTTCGACCTAACGATGTCTTTGCGGCACGTACGGCGCGCTCACCTGTGTATGTCCTCTGCTCTACCTCTGGCTGCGGTTCAGGGCGGTTCTTAGACCCGCTGACTGACAGCGGTGTTGACATACGGCGGGTTTTTAATTACAAAGCTCCCCTTAAGGAAATTGTTGAGATACTTAACAGATAAGGCAGACATGGAGGGGAACAAAGAGGCTCGTTGTGTCGTATCAGGAGGACTGCTTTTGGAGGGCGCACACTGAGAAGGGGGGGGCGGGGGTTAGTAAGCTGGAGCTGCAGTAAAATCTGTCAAAATATTTTTGTGCTCTGAAGTGACTGGTTGATGGTGTTTTATTGTTTTATTGAAAGTTACTTGTCTCCTTTCAGCCGTCTCTCTTCTTCATTCTCCCATTTTTCCCTCTCGCTCCCCCTCGCTCTCTCTCTCTGTCTCTGACACCTGGATTTATGGCCGCCATTGGTATAATTGCATAATTCTGATTGAATTGTCGTGATGGATGGAGATTGCAAAATAAAACCAATATACATTGTCCTCTTGCATGTGTTAACGTGCTTGTATATGTGTGTGTGTGTGTGTGTGTGTGTGTGAATCTGTGTATGTGTGTGTGTGTGTGTATCCCTGCTTTGAGCCAAACCCATTGGAAGAGTGTATTTTGTTGCTGGCAGAGGCAAACAGATGGCAGGTTGTGTGCCGAGCTGTAAGGAGTCCAACACACACACACACACACACACACATCCACACACACACACACAAAAGGGAGAGAGAGAGAGAGAGAGAGAGACAATCCAGGCTTGATCTGTCCTACCCATCACCCAGCCCCTTGACTCCCCCCTCAGCACCCCAACTGACTCTCCAGCCACACACACACACACACACACACACACAAATTGCTTTGCATGTACCTTACTTATTGTCCTGTCTCACTTCTTGCTGTCCATGTCCAGACAGACGTTAGTTCTGCATAAAAAAAAAAACCCTCTGAATTCATGTGAATGAGGCCACTCTGTCGAAGCAGTGGGGGCGCCAACACAGAGGTGCCTGCTGACAAAAAAAAACTTGAATCAAGATCAATGTTTGCCATTCAGATACATGCAAGCACACATTCCTGGTAGATTACATTGTAGCAAGAGTGCTGTATTTCTACTGTTAACCCTGCGATTGTTGCGAGGAAAAGTTAAAACGATTGTCACCTTTTATAACTAACAACATCGACTTATTGTCAAGCAAGTTAAGCAAGAAATTCTCTTTCTGTTTTTGCTCGTGCATACACATCCCTCTCCTCTCAGACCGTTATTCTATACGTCTTTCTTTCTCTTCAACTGTTACAAACACATATGCCCCTAAACCACTCGATAGACTGACTCTGGTCTGGATCCAGACCGAATAACAATATATTCTGGAACGGGAACAAAATTTAACCACAACCTGACTTGGACCACTTTTTGAGTGATGTATCACTATCACCTCAGCTGTCAGCTACTCACTAGTCACCGCAGATAGCAAGGTTGTTGTTGGATGTAGGAGCTCCGGTTGATAAAGTAAAATGTCTTGTTCAAAACTAGCCGATACAAGAAAAGAATGACTGGAAAAATACATGCTGAAGGGAAATCCGAGACCATTGTGCTTTATTTGCAATAAAAGAGTGGACATAATGAAGAGTGGGAAGACGAAACTCCACTACGACACCAAACATGCCTGTTTTGAACAAAACTATCCAAAAGCATGAAGGTAAGAACCACAGAACTGAACCAGTTGAAGTTGTGATATCAGGACTCCAGCAGAATAATTGGAAAATCAAACATTTTCAGCACTGAATGCAGTAAAGAAGCTTGGATATCACACCTTTTTATGCTCAAATTTAAGGACTTGGTTACACAACAAAGGTGTCACATCTCCCATGAATACAGAAATGTTCAAGCAGAGTTCTGGTGTTTTTATCCTGAAATATCATCATGTAACGCACCCTTCCTGGACCTTTATGCAGTGAAAATTTATTAACTGGACCTCCTGACTCGTATTTGAGTCCCCTCGCTCTAAACCATGCCTTGCGACGTGAAGACTAACAGAATTGTTTTGCTTTGTCTCGTCGGCTTTGACAACCTCTACAACGTATTGCGTTGACCCACAGGAGCGCAGAGCTGAGAGGAATGATGTTTGTGCTGTCGGTGTTTGTGGAACAGTGAATTCGGTCCCTGGCATTTCCTTCCTGATCACTTATGTATGTCTCACAAGTCATGAAAGACAGCGAGCTATGATTGGTCCGAGTTCAAAGTATAGTCTGCGCGTCTTTTGGCTGAATCACAGCAACAATTTATGTCTCGATGATCGCCTTAATGTAACACAGCGACTGTCCGAGGGCAAAATTATTGTGTAGTCTGGTGTGTAGTCTAGTTCCAGTGAATTCCAACCGAAGGCATTCCTCTTATGAGGTGACAAGTCTAACCGCTGCAATGTGCCGCCTTCCCATAATGCTTGATATGAGAGGAGGGGTTGCCATATGGGGGGAAATGACTACTAGCATTAATTATCACAGCATAATCCTCATATTGATATGTTAAAATATGTCTCGATGTATCTATATGTTTACTTATTAATACAAAATCACTTATCATGTAATCCAAACCTCACACTTGCTCTGCTGCTCTTATTGCTTGTCCGTTTCTTTCATCTATCACAGCTCTCTCTCTCTCTCTCTCTCTCTCTCTCTCTCTCTCTCTCTCTCTCTCTCTCTCTCTCTCTCTCTCTCTCTCTGACCACTAACCAGAAGCAGAGCTGTCCTGTCTGGCTCTGCTGCACCCCATTTACATTTCTGTGAATGGAAACAGGGAGTGTGTGTGTTGTGTGTGTGTGTGTGTGTGTGTGGGAGGCTGTGAGTGTGTAGGAGTATGTGCTTAGCTCTTCGCTCGCGAGTGTGTGTGCTCTCTTTCATCTTCTTCCTCCCCTCTGTCCTCCTCTCCTTCCCCTCCTCTTCCTCCCTCCTGTCTTTCTCTCTTTTCCTCTTCCTTGTGGTCACACTCACACATCTGCTAACTCTGTCCCTTCATCCTCCTCCCGCTCCTCCTCCTCCTCCTCTATCTCTTCTCTTCTGTGCCAAGATAAATTCAAATTAGCTTCATCGGCATGACCATAATTAAGTACAGTATTGCTGTATAAGCTTTATAATGTTGAGAATATATGAGAAAAAAAACTGACAAATGATTTACACATACTGTATGTACACTGTACAGCATCTCACATCTGCTTACTTTGCTCCTCCTCTTCTCCTTTTTTCTTTCTTTCCTTCTTTCTTTCCCTCTCTCTCTGTCTCAGCTGGGTGATCCGTCCATCTTTGCACGCCTCCACCGCTGCTTCGTTGTTCAAAAAAAAAAAAAAAAAAGATCCGGGGTCTCCTCTCGCGCCCCCACATGCGCTTCTGTTTAAAGCCCCCCCACATCCAGGGCAGCTGACACATCTAATATTGAAACCAAACTCGGCTTCCATCCCTCCCACGTCCCCCCCCCCCCTCCACCCCTCTCTCTCACCCTTTCCCTCCCCTTATGTTATTTTGCCAGGAGAGCTAAAATAATAAACCCTTGTACCGTCTGCAGAGCGTAATGGAAGCCTTTTTTCTCCCTGGAAAGAAGAGAAAGAGAGACTTTGGTGCTGTGCTGGCTAACAGCAGAGCAGTGACAGTCAAGCTGACTAGAGGTTTAGTTTTTTAAAATAACCCATGTCAGAAAAATTTTAAAATTCCCATGAAATGTTATTTTTGAGAGTGCTGTAACTGGTAATTGGCTGCATTTTTTCCTCATGTGACAACTCTCTCCTCGTTGCTGGCACAGCCCACGGTGGTTTATCTGCCGTGCATCACCGCAAAGTCAAAATCGGAAAACATTAGATTATTTTTTTTTTTACTGTGTAATAGCCGGGTTTTCTTTTTTGTTTGTTCAGGGAAGAGCTGTGCTTTTCGGTTTGTCTGGTCCTTTTAAACATCACCCTGATTCAGACTTCTTAAAGGGCCACAATGTCATCTTTGACCTTTATCGACCTCCTCTGCTGACAAGGCGCAATTTCAACAACACTGATAGACCTGAACTCCTCCCTCAGTTGTTTCGACACCCTGCTGTTATAATAGCCTACTACTGTAATAAACTTTAAACCACAACAGACAGCACAGACACATCAGAGGAAGAAGTAATACACAACAAAGGCAAACACAGGAAGACTTTTTAGTTCTCGTGTGCTGTGTTGTTTTGCTGGTTGCTCGTTTGTTATCAGCATGTATTCATCATGTTCCGGTCCAGAATCTGAAAACGTCGAGGTCTAAAGATTTTTGTAATTGTCTTGAAATTTGAATCAGTTATTTTCGAAAAAAACAGAAATCCCAGCGGCTGCTGAAGCAGTCATTAGTAACACTGATTTCACCCAAATTGTGCTGTGATTTTTAACAACAGTGCATTTAAAATGTATCGCCCCTCATAGACATGTAGCAATTACTTGATTCATTGATTAGACAGTGGAAATAATCACTAATCGATTAGTCATTGAAGTCATTTTTATTAAGCAAAAACACCAAACATGTGAAAGTTCTCAAATGTGAGAATTTGCTGGGTTGTTTTCGGTTTTACAACATAGTGAATTGAAAATGTTTCAGACTGTTTGTTGGACAAAACAAGACGTTTCCTTGAGCTTTATGATACCGTGATCGACATCTTTCACAGTTTTCTGATGTTTTATTGAGTAAACAATCAAGCAATGAATCGAGAAAATAATCAAGATTAGATGATAATGAAAATAATCATTAGTTGCAGCTCCATAAAGCATCAATTTGTTTTACATGATAATTAATCAACGGAAGACTTTCTGATTAGTGGGGCTGAAACGATAGAAGATTAATCAATCAATTAATTCTTTTTGCAATTTAATGAGCAACTAGAAGAGTGCAGATCTGCCAGGTGTGTAAGTGTTCTTATATAGATGTATACAAAGTTTTTAAGAAAGTGTTTTTGTATAGTATAGTCTCAGTGTATTGTAATGGAGCATCCTGGCTTCCCCTAGCTGATTCTGAGTCGCTGCTTCCGTGTGCATTACATTGTAAATTAAATTGTTGTAGTTTTTGGACTGTTTGTAGGATAAAAGAAGCGATGTGAAGATGTCACCTTGGGCTCTTGGAAGCTCTGAGAGACTATTTTTGACTTTTTTTTTTTTTTTATTTCACAAGAATCACAGTTGCAGCCCTGATTATGAAGATTGTGTTGTTTTTTTGGAATCACGCCGTTCAACCACAGCCTTGAACACCGTCCGCCAACGAGCCGCTTCACTGAAGCGGTCGGGAGTCAAGTACAAGCGCTTTGCTCAGTGGCACGTTGGCCCTCGTTGAATAGGAAAGCTTTGAACATTTTTTAGGAAACTCCATTTACTCTTTAATGAATGTCAAAGAACGACTGTGGAGTGGAGCAAGTGAAGTGGTTACCATAGATACGTCGGGCAGTTTCGGGTTGTTTACAGTGAAATATAAAAAAAAAAAAAAAAAAAAAAAGAACAGCAGCTTCAGTTTTTTTTTTTTTTTTTTTTTTTGATATTTAAAGTTAGTTATTTTATAATAATTCTGGATTCCAGGGGACAACAGTACAGTGTCCGGGCTGTGTTAGTATAGATGTCTGGTATAGATGTCTCAGGACAACTGTGCTCCAGTTGTTCTTTCTTCCAAACAGAGGCTCCTCTCTGTGGCCTGTTTGTGCTGTAAGTGAAGGCAGGTCCTGGAGGGAAGCAGGAGGGAGGGATGATGGGATTAGAGGCTTTCCTGCTCCTGTCCCGCTCTCATAAGCAAAACACTTAACACGCCAGTCCTGTGTTCAGGAGTTTCACTGTGTTCATACAGATATTCAGGGGAGCTGAAATTCTTTTCTCTTCTGCGTATTCCTCATGTTTCCTCATCAGCTTAGTTAGATAAATCCTGATTGTTGAGAGGAAAGAAAAGGAAGACGACAAGAGGAGCCGGTGGTTCAGTAGCGGGCCGGTGCAGGACAGGAAGCGGCTCAGGAAGTGTTTGCGGGTGCTCCCGGTGATCAGAAGCACATGGCGGCTGAGATCAACAGCAGGTTTCGTGTAGAGAGGTAACAACCAGGCGGAGAGACGGACCCACGCAGTCCTGCCGCACTAATAAACAGCATCATAAACAGAGCAGTAAACGCTTTTATGTCCGGTTTATCTCGACCCAAGGCCGCACCCGCCCTGCCTCCACCTTCAGAGCCTCCTCGCATCTAAATTTATTCAACATATCTGTGAGTTTGACAAAAGAAAAGCTTGTTAAACTCTTAACGCAGTGCTGAAAATTACACAGCAGGATTCGAAAGGTGTGTTTGCTGTACTAGCTTTTAACCTTGGGAGCATTTTTTTGTTTTCTTTCACTGCATTGAATGATAATTTCATGATTGCTGATTGGTTGTTTTCAGTTATACATCTAACTGAAAGGTAGGAGTAGGTGTTCTTATGCAATTCTGAGCAGGCATTTTAGAAATATAGTACTAATGAGTCCAAGTCCTCCCAGTGTAACCCTCCTTCTCTCTGAAAGTTCTCACAAAAAAGAAACTGCTTCCAGTTACCTGTTCAAATATATGTTCTGTAAAGTTCATGAAGTTCCAAATACTGGTTCAGATCCTTTTTCACACCGTCAGGAACTAAAATCTTGTGGGGAAATACAGAATTTTTTTGAATTGAAGCTGAACTTTGTTGGCCTTAAAGGATAAGGCTTGTGATTTTTCTATCTTTTTCTTATTGTCAACAAATCTCACGTGCAGTCAAACCAACAATGAAGTCGTCCTACTCAGAAGTATCGTGTTTGTATTCAAAGCCTGATATATCTTATTCCTCTGTGGGATCCATTATTGTCCAAAAAACCTATTGTGTCTTTGTACGTGATTGCTGTTATTAGTCTTGGGAGCTGTTTCTAAACAGACTAATGTGACTGTAATCTTTTGGGGCGATGGAACATGTCATGGCTCGGCGACATGTTTATAATAGTTTTTAGATAACAACAGAGGAAAAAACACAGATCCCGACCTCAATGGCCCTGCATTGGGTTTATTATTTACCAGTCGCTTCGTTCTTCCTGTGTTTCCAGTGCTGGGAGTGTTTATTCTAACATATAGACATTTGCAGAAAAGCTCCTTCTTAGTAATGCTTGACAGATTAATTAACAAAGTCGAGATGTGGTTTTAACCTTCAGCTCAAAGCTTCTCTTCATCATCATTAATTTCTCTGAAACACAAAGTCAGTGTGTGTGTGTGTGTGTGAGAGAGAGAGAGAGAGTAAATACGATTACTGTGGGTTTTTTCTATAGAGTGAATGCACAGCACTGCCGCCTAGGTTTGCAGCGTTGCTACGGCGACGACTCCACGCAGAACAATCCAGACTCTAGTCTTGTTCTGTATGTATGTGTGTGTGTGTGTGTGTGTGCCTTTACACTGATCATGACACTGATGTCTCTGTCACCTCGCACACACACACACACACACACACTACTATCACTATCAGAGCAGGACATGATGTGTGGGGGCAGTTCATCCCAGCTGGAGAGTATCACTGTGTGTGTGTGTGTGTGTGTGTGTGTGTGTGTGTGTGTGTGTGTGTGTATCATGCCACACTGAGAGGTCAGGGCAGGGTCTCGGTCGGGGGTCATCGGAGATCAAAGTTTAACATTTCAATCAGGCGTCTCCTCGCACCGTGTCAGTTTGATCAGAGATGGTTTCTATCAGCTGTTTCTTGTCTTTGGGGTTTGTGATAAAACACCGTCAGACATTTAAGAAACACTCTCTTCTTTTTAATTCATCCAGATCATTTGCAGTTGAAATACTCCAGGTTTTTAAGTAGAAATGTGTGCAACTATGTCGATATGAGGATATATCCCAGAGGATGATAGAGATTTCTCAACCACTAGAGATTTCGTTATACTGTTTATATTAGCTATCCCTTTATTATCTCTGGTTGTATTAGGCCATAGCAGGCAATGGTGCATGGCTTTATGGGCATGACTTTAAGTACTTTAAGTATTTAAATCACTAGATTAGAGGAAACACAGACATTCCCATCTAATTATCTCATCTATAAATGGTTCTTTGGGAAAAACCTCAGACCCCCTGGAGGACCGTGTAATTCTTGAAATGCAATTAAAACATGAAAATCCCAAAAATGTAAGGTTACATGCTCTTTTTACATGACAATGACGCATAAATACTACTTCCTGTCACTCTTATTCAACACATTTTAAAAACAGAACTTCCTTTTAGTCGTTCTGGTGTTATTATTTGTGATGTAAATAATAAGGAAGGGCTCCTAATTAATCATGAAGCACAAATCACTTGATCTTCACCTGAACATGATGAGGAACTTAATGAAGATGAAGTTATCGCACAACATTTTTCCCTTTTGCCACATATGCGCTGCTGCTGCTGCTGCGCAATCAGTTCGTTTCTGGAAGACTTAAGAGTCCTTTTCGTCGTATCCAGCACAATTCTTTTTGTTTTTCTACTCTTGTCCCGATTTCTGCTTTTTGTCTTTAACCTGATCACTTCCCTGATTCAGCAAGCCTCTCGGCGTAAGAGTGCTGACTGAGCATCAGGTTTGCCACCAAAGTCTGTGTGAAATCGTTTGGCTTTCTCAGAGTAGCCCTAAATCAATATGCTACACAGCTGACTGTTAAAATATCACCTGTGTTCTCCTTGTTAAGGGAGACTTAAAGAACTTACTGCCTAAATAGGAAGCTTTGACATTCATATTCCCGTCTGAAAAGCCGCCTTGTAATCGGATTGGTTCCTCTGTGTTGTTTAGGGAAGTGTGATTATGTTGTATAGTAGCCCCACACACACTTCGCAGACATCCTGGCTTTTGTGGGCCGAGCTTCTTACACTTGTCTGTTGAATTGAAACTAGGCCAGTTCGTCTTTGGAATGACAATTACCATGGACCCAACCCAGGCCCTATTCTGAGGCTGGAGGGATGGAGGGGAGGTGGGGGGTGGTGGTGGTGGGGGGGGGGGGGGGGGGGGGTGATGATGAGGGTATGAAAGGAGCAAAGACGATTGGGCGCTGCCAAGATGCTCTGGACGTACAGTAGCTTCCGATGCTCGTTAGCACAGCCGAGCAGAGGGCCAGGCGCAGCGGGGGAGGAGAGGAGGGAGGGAGAAGAGGGAGGGAGGGAAGTGAGGCTGGCACAGGCCGGGGCGGGATGTTTAGAGGCAACGTCTATCTTTAACTTGATTTTAGGGGCTCTTTTGATAAAGTGCGGCTCAGCTTGGCGAAGAATAGAGGCAATAAGCTAGGGGAAACCCTCCCTACCCCTCTCTCCTCCTTGATCTCTGCCGAGCCATCCCTCTTTTCTCTCCGTCTCCTCCTGGCAGGCTCCTCCGCAACGGTGTGAGGTTGTCAGGCTGGCCCAGATTAAGGGCATTGTCCGAAGGTATTTACATCCGGCCAAACCATATTAAACAGAGATTAGGGGTTTTCACTGCACATTTCAAAAAAAAAAAAAAGAAAGAAAGAAAGAAAAAATGGAGAGTGTAAAAAGAAGAGGGAGCTTTTTTCCAGGACAAGCAGGATTTACAATTGGCATAGCTGTGAAATGGGGGAAGAGAAATGTGCTCTTTATGGAGGGAGGAGGTGATGGGTGGTGGTGGTGGTGGTGGTGGTGGGACTTCACAGATCCTGTTTGAAGGTCATGTGATGCTGGCTTGTCTGAGGGGGTGTTGAGTGTGCCAAACGGTTGGCAGTTGGTCCGGTTTTTCAGCATAGGAAGCAGAAGTAAAAGAATCTGTTGGCGGGACACAAGCAAGCAGACGGACTGCTGTGGAGGACATCCCGGTCTGAACCGGGCTGCCTGTCTGTGTGTGTCGAGCTCTTCAGTATATTTCCTTTTAAAGGATGGTTTCATTTCATCACAACTTGTATTTTCTTTGATCAACTGAGAGCTCTGCAAAAAATCAAGTCAGACGGGGCAAGAAACACGAGCAGTCATACGATCGCACAGGTTGTAAACAAACCCCAGAGGTTAGTCAAACTTATGTGGAAGAGAAAACAAGGTGAACTGTAAAATGATCACTCAAACAGTCCCTTATAAAGATTCATAACAGTTTACAGATTGAATTTCCTGTAAGATTTTGACCTGCCATACTTGCACACACACTGTGCGATTAAGAATATTACTCACATTTGAGTTTCGCTTCAGTTTTACCTCCAAGTAGAAGGAAATGTTTGATAAGCTGTCAAATGCACCATCATTCAATTCAATACGCAGCTGGTCTGCTACAACCGTTATCTGATGGTGGCTAATGTTAGCAAACTATCAATAGATATTGCTCCATAACTGACATTATTTATAACATGTGGATCGTTCTTGAAATGGTAGTTTGACCACATTATCTTAACTCAAGTTCCACTCATTATACCGTGTTCAACCACATCTCACAGTCTCCAACAGCGTTTCAGATTTGGAAAGATTTCCATCAGTTGCAGTCGAAAGCTCAGGAGAAACTTAGTCAGTGAGTGTTGAGTTAAGAGATTTTTTTCAAAGTCATGACTTTTTCAATTGTGCTACTAATATGCAACATTTTAAAGTGAACCATCATTTTGTAATTGTAAGTTGTGGCCATAGCGCCCACAGTTCAGTATGATTTATGAAGGAATAATTGCACATATAATCTCATGTTTGTTTCTTCTTGTGCATTTTGTTTTAGTGATGTTGTTTTGTTTCCAGATCTCAGAAAAACTAATAAGACCCAAGTTGTAATAAAGCCAAATTGTCCTTTAAGTCAAACATGCAATGCTCCAACAGAGTTTGGGATCAGAGAGAAAATACTGCACACAGATAACCTTTAGTTGAGCTGTTTACATTTACATTGACCCACATGTGTGCGCTAATACCGTACACACACTTATACACATACCTTCCTCGCTCCCAGCTTCACACACACATGCACACCAATTGGCCGTGAGTGATCACAGCAATGTGGAAAGTATTTGCTCTCCCTGCTCAAAAAAGAAGGAGTCCAGTCTTTCTCAGTAATAGAAGCAAACAACTAATTACCTGCAATAAAAAGGCCATTTGTCGCTGAATTGTTTGCCACTGGTTTGGGAGCAGCGCACGCTGCAGATGTTGGAAACATGGCCTCGTTGTATTATTAGCTCAGTGTAGTGAGCAGGAGGAGGAAAAAAAAGGGAGCTTGATAAAGATGAATGTCTCCCATCTGGAATCTATCACTTTCAAAAGCGGTTTGAACGCAGATATGTTTTAAAAAAGGTATGTGTTGCTGCTTTTCTACCAGACTCAATAAAAGTACCTGTTAATCTCCCCTACAGAAAGACAGTCTTGTAATCTTTTACTGTTTATGATCCGTCTTGTTGGCTTGTTTGAACCTGCGTGGATGCTGTTTTATGCAAAGCCGGCTCTCTGAACGAGAAGACGTCATTCTGCAACAGCACAGTAAATCAACCCGGAGAGTCAGCAGGAAGTTTAAAGGATACTAAATTGGCACGACTGTTTTTTTTTTCTTAGGATATCAGGTATTATTGAAGAACCACATGTTTGGTGTTGCAGCACAGCAGAAGTGAAACATTTCTGTATTTGTGTCCTCCAGACAGAGCAGAGAATGAATTCATCAAACTGACAAACAGTGATGATTTGGTTGTTTACTGACAGATGCGAAAGCCAAAAAACATCCTCCTCACTCTGCACTTACAGGGATACACATCAGGAAACATCCCACACAGACACATAACAATCTCTCACCCAGCACTTTAAAGAAGACTAGATTCAGATTCCCTCATGGTAGCTCTAATTTGGAGTCGATTATCCCATTTCTAGCTGCCATACAAGCAAAACTTGATGTCAGAAGCTCAGACAATAAATGTCAGAGTGAGACATGTAGCGATTTGCTATTGAGAGTAAAAGAAAGACAGAAAACTCAGTTGAAAGCGCTGCTTCGAGGCTGCACAATTCTCTCAATATGGTTACTAATCTCCATCTGAATGCAATAGTGCATCAAAAACACAGTCATGGGATTATTTTCTAACTCGAGTTAAGTGGAAGAGTTCATTAGAAAATAGTAAAAATCTTTTTTTAATCATGAATCTGCACCAAAAACTTATTACTTGTTCCTTGGCACATGGTTTTACGTCCCACTGAATTTGATTAAAAACAACATTTAGAGACTTTTTTTGTCTTTTTCCTGCTTAACGGAGAGTAAAAAAAAGTTTTGAAGCTGAAAGTCTTCTATCAACACCCTATTGATCCTCAAAGCCTGCATTGTAAAGTAGTGAAACTCTGTTATTGCCCCTCTAAGATACATATAAGAGCAAAAAACTGGATGAAGGTGGGTTTATGGAGCTAAGCATCATCCCTCCTGTGACCTGATACGACAGCAGCCATGGCGACAGCTCCTCGGTCTGGTCTACACTCCTTCCTGTTCCTCCAGGATCCCTCACTCAGTCCCTCAGCATGTGTGTGTGTGTGTATGTGTATGTGTGTGTGTTAGAGAGAGAGAGAGAGAGAGAGGCAGGCGTGGAAAGGCTCGCCACATAAAGAGGCCTTTTCATCCCTGGGGCCGCAGCCTTGCCTGCCGGCCCCTGGAGAAGTTTGTAGAGGATAAATAAACCTCTTCAGACGCACAGAAAAGATGGAGTCTGTGAGCGGCGCTGTTAACGGACAGTGCGCCGCAGTATCTCAAAGAGAGACTTTATATTATTCTGAAGGGTTATTTGTTATGATATTGAGCTGAGAGGGTAAGAAGGGCCAGGAGGGCAGGGGCCTCTTGATTTATGGAGTGACCGTCCAAGCCTGTATTGCACACACACACACACACACACATACACACACACATACACGTATACACAGAGTTTCCCATTTACAATCACAGATACGTACATACACACATACGTACATATCCGAACCCACATCCACATCTACACGCACACTTAAAGAGTACATATCACACATTGCTTCCAGCTGGCTTCAGGTTCCGGAGAGAGAGAGAGTGCTCCCACCCACCCGTCCACCCCTTCAAACACACACACACACACACTCTCACAAACACACGCACGCACACACACCAGGCAGCCGATAGCTCACATATGCCGCACCGGACGAGAAAACAGCGGGAATGTCTCGATGTTGATAGCGGGAATGCTGCAGCAGCGTTTTTATCTGTTTTCTCAGAATCGCTTCAGATCCGACTTTATTCATGAAGGGGTTTTTTTTTTTCTATCAAACAGGTTTCTTTATGAAGTGTTTCGTTAGAGAACAAAGGAACACAAAAAGATTTTACAAGACAAATGATCTTAGACAAAGGCTTTGATTTCGTGCTTTTTAATCACGGAAAACAAAATATGTGCAGAGATTTCTCTCGGTGACATCAGTGCAGTCATTTTCTTTTATTTTAAAGAAAATGACTGTTAATTATCGTGTTCTTTGTAATATACCGTACTGTAGAGGCTGGTTTGCAACTAGCTGGCGAGTTGGCTACATAACCCCTCGTCTAAGCATCAGAAATTTAGATCCCATTTCTTTGTATTACTGTAATACTAACAACTACAAGTGCTTGTTTCCAGTCTGAGTAATGCCGTACACATGTTGTTGCAGTTTTGAGGCTTGTGTTTGATCAGGGAGCAACGTTAAGTTTTACTAAATCACCCTAAATAACTGCCTCAGTAGCAGAGACTTTTTTTTTTTATGGCGCGGGAACCAGTAGTCAAATTGCAGGTAAAGTTCTTGAATTCCTTTAAGGGTTCCTGGAAAAAGCGTTTGAAAAGAAGTTTTTTCCAGGAGCCGATTCATTAAGGCTCACAGTCAGATGCAGAGAACCACATGAGACAAACTGGCCCGGTTTGATTTAGACTCTGAAAACACTAGGACAGCTTTTTTAGCCTTTTCTCACATGCAGGAGAAGGTGACCGAGCGACGCCCGGTTTCACATTCATTCAGATCTGTTCTGTCCTCCACAGCTGGACGTACAACAGCTGGAAATTTTCTCTTTAGGAATTTAAAGCGATCAGTTACTAATTAGGAATTCCTCTCTTTGCATATTTCTCCGTGACACACTTACAGTACGTGACCGTATTAATCTGCTACATCACTGCTTAAAGAGCTTGTCGAGGTGATCAAACCTGTGACCTCACGTTACAGGACGTTCACTGGAAAGCTTCAACAACTGCAGCCTCTGCTGAAGCTCAGTGGCTGGTAATATCTGTCCTGTGAAGGTGGTGCAGTGGCACAAAGTAAAGCCCTTTCAAACCAAATCTACTTTTATTCAAAGCAGCTTTTTTTTTTTTTTTTTTTCATGTTCCAAATCTGCATTTCAAAGTGCAGGATCTGAAGCAGAAACAGATATTTTGTCATTGACGGTGACCAAAAAAAGGGGGCTTTGCTCTTTTTGTCTGACACCTGAGAAATTTTTTTTTTTTTTTTTTAAATGTATGAGGGATATATCTTTGTTTTGTTTTGTTCTTTCAGTAAATTGCATTTGTTTGGCCTCTGGCGGTGTAAACATCCAAGCGGTGCACAAATGTTCTTTCTATCTATTTCCCCAGGATCAAAGCAAACGTATTCCTTTTACTACGGGATCACACGAATATATTGCCTTGCTCTCCTATTTACAAATCCTAATTAAATGAGCTGTAATGTCTAATCCATATTTTCCTCCGCAGAGGCCACAGTGCACTTTAAGTGCATATATAAATATAGAGAATAATAACCAACAGGACTGTTTATAGTCAAGCTCACGCCTTTTTAAAATGCAAAGGCGTCAAATAAAGCAATTCTCACTTGAATCGACAATGTAATTACTTATTATTATTCAGTATTCTGGTTAATATTTAAAGGGCCAGTTCACCCAACTTGCATGCATATCTGCATGGTTAGACACTATTAGAGTTAAGTGAAAAATCTGTTTTTGTAATTTGTGTGAACTGACCCTTTAAAGGATGAAATATGCGCCCAATACAAAGCAATGTTTCCAGTGGAGCCTCGGTGCTGCAGCCCATTCAGAGCTGCCAGAGGAGGCTGTGCTCGAATGCGCGGGGTCCATGAAGCTGAAGTGAGCTACGAGTCTCTGGAGATTATTATATCTACCCAATAAAGCCCAATTCTCCATGTTTAAGACCTGAAGATATTCTAAGGCCTATTTTCTCATTTTCTTTCACAGAGGTCACAAGTAATACACGGAAGGTAGTGAGCCATTCATGCTGGGTTTGAATTTATGCTCTCTGCACCGTCGCCTCTGTGTTTTTCTTCTCCTGAATGGGCCTTTTTGTTTTTGAAAAAAAAAAAAAAAAAAAAAAAAGTGTTGTAAATATTCTTGTCAAAGCCAGAGGCCACGTAGAGAGCTGCGCAGCCATGTTAAGCACATTATTGACTTAACATCTCCACCTATTTTTAATGAGCACAATAAGACAGAGAAAACAATCCACAACTCATCTATTCAGTTCACTTTAGACCTGCGGTACGTAGTGCAGAAGAAAATCTGTAGGCATGGCTGAAGTATTTAGAGCTTAGATGAAACAGGCAGAGGAATGTGTCATTTTTGATGGGTTGTTCTCGCATACTCATATGTGTTTTTCTCTGCATACATGTAGCATCCTGCCCCCGTTTACTTGAGTACAATTTGAGCCACTGGTAGTCAAATTTGAGAGACTTGTTTTACAGCATATTTCTGAGTAGAATATCAGATACTACACGGCCGGTAAGGTGATAGGTGTCCAACAGACCCCCCCCGATGGCTATCTTTGACCAGTAGGTTCTCCGCAAGGCCAGGTCTATATTAGACTGCACAAACCACACCTTCACTTTGAGTTTAAAACTCTTCCCTCGGGCTGTAGAGTCAGAGTACCCCAGTTCAAATGCAATAGGGTTTGTTTCTTTTTTTGTACTTGTGTTGTTTTTCTATTATGTGCCCCTGACTGCAAGACAAGTTTCCTATCTGGGAAAACAAAGTGACTGAGCTGAACTGAACGTTTAACTAATGGCTGTAGTTCCTGGTACATTTGCAAAAATAATCTTACATTCAACTCATAATAATCCAACAAGTACTGATTTGTTGATTTGGAGGTCTAAAGATGTCTAGAAATCTTGGTTAAAATTCAACTAAAACAAAAAAGTGTGTATTTTAGACATATAGGTTACATGTAACCAATGTTTCTGCACACATCAAAATACTGTATAGTCATATATAACCTATGTCTAAAAAGCTGTAGAAATTCCCAATTCTTTGCACGCTTAAATTTGGATTTTTGAGGAAAATATCCTGAAAACAAACATCCAAAATGTCAGAAACAGGATTCTTTCAGCTTAGCGTGACTTATTGCCGATGTGCCCACCTGGAATCAAATAATTTTATTAATAAAAGTATTATAATAATAGTTATATGGAACTTGTAGGAGTGCTACAACTGTGCTAAGAGGAGAAAAATCTCCATGGATGTCTGGATGAATGGATGGATTTATTGATTGGCCTAGTTAGTCACGAGGAGTACTTTTTAAAATCGAGTATTCTTCCTTTGTGATATCACTACTTTCACTAAAAAATATCTGATCACTACCTCTGTCGCAGTCGTTCGGTTTTGGCGGACCGGTGATGAGCTGACATGCAGACAAATTTCAAAGAGATTCTGGCAGCGTTACCTGTGGACTCTCCCACACAAACAGAAACTCTGTCTGTCTGCGAGGGTGTGTTCGTCTCCTTGGCTCCGCACCAGCAGCCTGCCTCACGCTGAAAGAACCCATCTATAATTCACAGCGCCTATTATGTATTCCCCGTGAAGATTGTCTCGTCTGGGCCGCTCCTGATTTCAACCTTGCCTCTCAACTCCAATTTCCTAATCTCAGTTTGAAGCTGTCTGTGCCAGTCTGCCAGAAGTGGGGCTGACTTCACGTTGGCTTGTCAGCGAGTCTCTGCAACGCCGCTGCCCTTTCAGCGGGTCAACAGTGGGTGTATTTGCCATCATAAATCACGCTCCAAACGCACCTCATTCACTCTTTCTCATGGGTGCTTGAGTGTGCATTTGTGTGTGCAAACAAGTGTGTGTTGCCCGTAGCAGCTCATTCAAATACAGCAGGTGTTTGTGCTGCACTACGTGAAAGTATGCATGCATGCACGTGTTTGCGCGCTTATAAGCATCCATGTGTGTGTGTTTGTGTACGTCCTGGCGTCCCCTTGAATGGTTACCAGAGCAACCGTGAATGTGCATGAGATCCTCTCTGCCGTCTCTCCCTAATGACGATGATGTGTAATTGAGGTCTGGATGTGAGAAGATGCCTCTGATTTAAGAACAAGAGGAGACTCAAGGGGATCCACTGTTTATTTATTCAGACATGTCCCTCCATCTCTGCTCTATCCTCTGAGGAGGTCAGCATCCTTAGTCGGGCTAGTAAACATGTTGATTTTTCCTTGGCTTTAAGCGAGCTGGCGCATGGAGCTCCCGGAGTAAATGAGCTGGTGTTTGACAGTGAAGTTTGAAGTGGAGGTGGGAGGGTTTCCATTTCCACACAGCCCAGATCTGTCGTCTTCTTCTTCTTCACGCTGGAATAAAACTTTGCACTTCTTTAACTTCTAGAGGCAGATTAGCTGATAGCTCGCCAGCAGGTCAGCAGTTGACTCTGCATCACTGCGTCTTTGTTTCTCAAGGAGGAGGGGTCTTTTCTTACACTGAGAAAACTCTATGTCCGATTTTTGCCTCTTAATTACAGGAAGAGGGTGTTTATGTACAGTCTTATTAGAATTATACAACATATACTTGTGCGGAGAAAGGTGAATCTGATTTTACAAGTAGCGAACAGACAGGCATCACCTGTCCTGCCCTGTTTTTCCCTCAACGTTACAAACATTTTGTGTTGAAGTTAGGGCTGCTTTTAACATTTAATTTCAATGAGTATGTTGTTTATTTATGTTTCCAATAATTGACGTCATCTTGACGTCATCAGATGTCTTGTTTTCCAAACTGCAAAAACCAGAAAAAAACAAAAAAAAAGAAGCAAATCCTCACATTTAAGACCATAGAATGACATTGTCCTCTAATTGTCAATCGACTAAACATCTAATCAATTGATGAGTTTGGCCTCAGTTAAAGTGTGTTTTTTGATTAATTAAAATACCTCAAGTTGGAAACAAACCACCTTTCTCATCATCTACTGTGTCTCCTTCTCTCTCTTTGTGTGCAGACTCTGTGTCCAGCGAGACAGCCTTCTTGGAGGACTATGTTCTGGGCATGGGGGACACCCTGGAAGTGCCATGTGACCAAGAAGACCCCTCTCAGGCCGTCGTCTGGTTCAAAGATGGCGCCGGGCTGGTGCCAAACAACCGGACGCGGCTGGGTCAGAGGATGTTGCGCATCATCAACGTGTCGTACGAGGACTCTGGCGTCTACTCTTGTCGGCACGCTCACAGCAACACGCTGCTCAGCAACTATACCATCAGGGTGACAGGTGAGAGAAGCCAGGAGGCAGAAAGGAATAAAAACTGCTAATATTTTTGCTTGAGCTTAAGTTAAACTATGGGTTTACAAAAGTTCTTAAAGCTTTATGTAATAACTTGATACAATAATAAAACCCTGTGCAGGAGGTCAGAATTGGCAAATGAGCACTCTTAATGATATTAGTCCAATGGTTTCCATCCACGGGGGAATTTTTTTAGGAAAACGAGTTGCTGTAGAGCTCCAATGGAAACAGACACTTTGGCTGCACCCTACAGTGCTCCCTGAAAACCCATCTGACAACTGAGAATCAAAGTATTTCCTATCAATAAACATTGTCAGGCAGTTACAGCGGTGATGTCTCGGCATGAAAGCTTTTCAAAACGGTTTGTAAGAAAACAGTGAAAACTTTGCTGCGAAGGAAAAAGTCTTATTATTTTCTCCTCCTCCTCCTCCTCCTCCTGCTCGGTTTCAAGTCCCAGCTAACTCCCTGCCAAGCTGCACACACACACACACACACACACACACATATATATACGCCATCGCACCGGCGCAGACTTTCACTGGCTTCACAATGAGCAGCCACGTTTCTCACAGATTCCCCCTTCCTGATACACAAAGGTGAAATTCATTATTGTATGAGGGGATGAGCAACGTCTTAAACAAGCGTGTGATGCAAACAGAGTCTTAATAGGGGTGTGGGAGGAAGTGGAGATGAAGGGGGAAGGGTGTGTTTGGATGTGTTGGGGAGGGGTCAGCAGTAGCTTAAAAGTCGAGCGGCTTTTTCCCATAAAAACTCATGGACACCAGCTGAGACTGTTATTGACAACTAATTAGAAAGCAATTAGCTTGAAACATTTCATCATTGAAAACAGATGGGGTGGCAAGAAATGAGAGAGTTCGCTCCCTCTCAGCTCACCCCCCATCTCCTTACACACACACACACACACACACACACACACACACACACATGGATGCACGTATTTGGCTGCAAGCCGGCAAGAAAATGGCCTTTTCCAGGCCCGATCAGAGGTGGACAGCTTCTCCTCCTGGACCCACATATCAGCTCCAGACTGCAGGAGGACACATGCAAACACACTCCCCACATCGCTGATTTAAAAAGAAAGAAAAAAAAAAAATCCATGTTTCCAATTCATGTTCGGCCTTAACATCTGATTTTTTTTTTTTTTTTCCTCCCCTTTTTAAACAAGTGCAAAAACCACATTCTCCCACTGAGGTGAGATAACTGAATTTGCTTCCAGCTCAGCTCAGCATGTTTCAGGAGTAAAAACACACAGGAAGCAAATTCATCGCAGCCCATTGTCAGACATTTCATATCGTTTCAACACTCTGTACATGTTTAAATTACAAGTGTAGTCGGATTTTTTACAGTATGTGGTGACAATATGCCGTTCTCCCCCTGCACCGCCCGTTTTCCTGCCTCCACTCTAAACACAGACCCTTAGCTCCATCTTAAACACACATGGACTATTGTGTTTTTCCTCAAATATTTGAGTAAGGTGTCAGATATTTAGGAGCGGTATCAGATTTAGCACCTGGACGGCGTCCAGACAGAGGAAAGCGGCCAGCTCATATTGTACACACACACCCACACACACACACACACGATACACATGTTGGATGCAAGAAAGTGTAATTTGAAGAGGTGAAAGAAGTTGTCTGCAGGCTGAACTGTACGAACATTTGTAATGTTTATGTTCGGAGGCTTTGCAGATATAACATATATTACTGGAGGTCTATGAGAGAAGTAGCTGTAGACTAAAATAATAGTGAAACTGTATATACCCATGTGTGGATCAGTTTTAGCTGAGGCTAACAGTGTGCAAAGGTAATTGTTAGCAAAGTTACTGGGACACATTGTGATAAACTGTCTTGTCTTATCTTATCACATGTTTCAACTTATTTTTACATGTTTTCATGCTAGTTATGATGTTATTTTACTCAACAGCTTAACTTGCTTAGTCCAAAAGGGCAAAAAATTATGTAAAGGTTGTAAACAAATCAAGCATATTATCTAAAACAAAGATAAACATTAAATTTATTGAGCTATTATTGACCTAAGAGCAATTTGGCAAAAGAAAAAGCACAAAGTCAGCCAAATCTCCACCTGTTATCATGTGATTAAAATAACCCACACCCTCTATTGTAGTAAATTTACTGTTTAAGTTATTTAACTTTGTACTCTTGCAGTTTTTTAGTGCAGTCAATGGTTGTAATTGAGATTTCGAGTGCAATTCTCTTCATTTCCACACCCAAAAGAGTTTTTAGCCAAACTAGCGCCATGGTGGTACGGCTGGAAATGTCAGTTGGTCGGTCTGCCAGTTCACCACTTTGAATATCTCAACAATAGTTTGATTAATAACCAAATACCTTCAAATCTAATAATATTCCCATCAGCCTCAGCTATACTTTGTGTTTTAGTGCTAATTAGCAAATGTTAGCATGCACGCTAAACAAAGATGGTGAACATGCTAAACGTATGCATGTTAGCGTTGTTGTAGATCCGTCACACTGTCATTGCTTACTGAGACACTTTAATATAATGGAGTTAATGTTAATAGTAATACCTCTGCTTTAAAATATCTACTATGAAAAAGGCCAATCATGAGTATGTTAGCATGTTGAAGTTAGCTCAAAGCAACGCTGTGTACAGTGCTATGTAACGAAGCTGCTAGCAGAGCTGAAATGCCGCCTGCTTTTCTTTGATTTTTACTAGTTTCAATAATTACTCAGTCACATTATTCTATTCTGAGATTTATTTCTTACAACCACAAGAGTTGGTTTCATGTTTACAACGATGTAACATGAGTCAAACACCACAATAGAAGAGCAGAAATGCTCAATGAGGTTTCGGATGACAGATACAAAAACCTGCTAGTCAGGAGTTTCGGGAGTTTAGCTCAGCGAGGTAACAGCTGGCTCTCATTAACCAGACCTGCGGAGCTGAACCAGAAAACCTCAAGGTCAGATAGAAAATAATTATTATGCCACCGTGATACAGCAAATTTAAACACTTGTATCTGCGACTGAGGAATAATTAGATGTCACCTGACACACTAATTCTAAAGTTAGCTGAAAAGAGGTGTTTTTGTCTGTGTGTATCTGCACACGTATACACACACTCTCACATGAGCGTCTCACGGCGGCAGCAGCAGCGGCGGCGGCGCTAATGACCCCCTCGTTTGTAACGTCTGTGGGAATGTTTGGGTTGTAATATCTGAAAGAGCCGCCTCACTGCGGAGAACTGTAGACTCATTCATGAGTTTGTCAGACAAAAATTCCTGCTTTTATTTTTTTTTCTCCTGCTTTTTCTTGTCACAAACTCTCCAGATGTTTTTTTTTCTTCTTGTTATCTGATGGATAACATAGCTCAAGACATTTTATTAGAATAAATAGGTTCATTAGATGAATGAGGCTACACATCCAAAATAACGTCCGCCTGTTTGATTAATAGAAATATTAATTCCACTCTATTTGTCTTCTCTTTTAAGACTCTCTGTCGTCTGGTGATGATGAAGATTATGATGAAGATCCAGAAGATGCAGGTAATGGAAATGGTGAATTCTTAATTACTCTTTTTGTTAATAACTTAAGCAGTTTCATCTGGTTTTAATAATGCAACATTTCAGAGGTTTTCTTGCTTTAAGAAACAGCTTAAAATCAAAGGTTCAAGAAGCGGTCGGACTGGTGGGCGTAAAATACAAGAAAGCTGATGAATCACATGAAACTAACAACATTATGAGCTCATGATAAAAAGTCTCAAATTTTGTGAAATGAAAAGGATGTTTTGTAATGATAATAACAATTTCCCTTTTTGAACATGATCTTGTTTTACTAACCGAAGCTGTATCTCCCAAATGACAACACTAATCCTAAAACAAACCGACCATCCCAAACTTGGAAACGTCTACAATTGGGAAAGTGTTTCCATCTCATGACTTCATAAATAGATTTTTTTTAATATCATAGTCCACCAATTTTGATGTACACTGATTTTTTTTTATCCTTTAGTTTCAGTCTTTTCTTGTTGTCGATGCTGAAGTGCAAAAAAAACCAATCAGTACCCATTTCTGAAAAGAGAACAAAGCAACGCCCAGCTGTTTTGTCACCTAGCAACAACATCCTTATAACTTAAACACCGAGCATTAATGTGTTCTTAACTTCTCGTGCCAGAAATACAACGTGACTTCCATCTGAAGGCAGCATGAGCTACGTCGTTAAGCTTAATGAACAGCACCTGCCACACAGACTGCTGAAAGAACTTGGAGTTGTAACTGTTAACTGCTGTTAATGGGTTAGAGTTAAGAAGTTTAAAGTTAAAATCACTGCACGGTTACCTTATCATTGATATACTTTTTTGACAAATATATATTATGTTGATTGAAACGGGATAGATTTATTTCATCCCATAATGTGATGTATTAATATTGAGGGTTGGGGACATAAAAGCTGGTTATGGATAAATCCATATCCCAACCCACCAATCCCAACACACCACGGTAGTTTCATTGAAATAAAAGACTTCAGATTCAGATTTTTATTGACTCAAGAGTAAGACAATGATTACATGGTATGCAGTAAAAACAGTGTATTAGTGACAAATCAATGCAGGAATGATTTGAACAAAGGTCATACATTCTTCAAGAAAGACTTTTGGCGTGTCCGACTGTAATAACAAATTGAACTGAAACGTAGATGAACAGTACTAATAGTATTTTGGCGGGTACTTTGTTTTTCCTTTTATTCACTAGGCTTACATTCAAAACATACGCTTCCAGACTGTTGTCATCACAAATTACAAAAAATGATGAATGAATGAATTTATTTATCTTCCAGTTGCTTTGGTGATTCGTGTTTTGCTGACCGACAACTATTAGCAAAAGTTTTCAGATGATAAACTGGCAAATCTGTTGTTACAAAGTCCTTTTGTTGTGCTTGTGTGTCTTCTACAGTTAATCTGCATTTCAGAGTTCGAACTGATTTCACTTGTCATTGTGATAAACATTCATAGATCAACCAGAATTCCTTAGAAAGGTGCTTTAATGGGCAGTTATGTGACTTTCATTGGATTTGTGAAGCTGATTAGATTTATATGACTGCAGTCTGAGTTTTCTATCTGTAATTGGAATTATATGACTCTCATAACGGCTCACTGTCTTCCTGCGCATACATTAAAGCATCTCCCCGGAGCACCGAACTAAACGCCTCTAACACACAGATCAAAAGCCGGCGGTTCTCCAGTGGGTAACACCCTTCTCAACGCGCTGTTGTGATGTGAGCTGCTTTGGCATTCAGAGACGTGCGGAGTTCAGGCGCAGGTGAACAAAGAACGACGAGGGATGGCTTTCTGCTTGCCGCGCGCACTTTACATAGTCTCTTCTGTCAGCTAGCATGACTCCGGAGAGAGACAGAAAGCGTCTCCGCCCCTCGGCGGGCTCTCGACCAGCCAGACGCCACACTGTGCAGCCTTTGTTGTACCGTACCGAGGGAGACAGCGGAAGGTGAGGCGCAGACAGATGAGAAAAAAAAAAAAAGAGAGAGAAATGAAATGATGGAAATACAGTGAGAGAAGAGATGACGGGATGGAAGTGAAGTGAAGGAAACAACAGGAAGTCTGACGGAGAAACTGAGATACCTGCAGAAAGAAAGAAAGCGAGATGAATGGATTGCAAAAGACTAAACTCTCTGCTGGATTTTATAAGTTGCGGCATAGTTTTACGCTTTACAACAGTTAAAAGAAGAAGGATTAGATTAGACAAGTCTACATCTTGACAGTGAAACAGCCAAAAACATGCCAAGAGCGTCAAACGGTCCATCACGTCTTGAACCGAATCCCAGTTCACCTTAACTGCACGACAAAATCGTTGCCATAAGCGAAATACGGAACCGTCTCGGTGACAGAGAGACAGTCAGACGCCCGACCGAAATCAAAGCCCCTTTGTAAATGTCATCACAAAGCTCCAACCGAATCAAGCGTTGTCACACTCCAGTCAAAATAAAACACTGACACAGTGACAGTGCGGCTGATACTGATGCTGCTGCTGAAACAGCCCGAATGCCCCGTAGTCGTCATGGTCGTTTACTCGTAAAAAAAAAAAGTAATTTGCCTTTATGTTGTTGAAGTTTGAATCGATGTTTAAATTGTTGGAGGATCTTCAGAGTTTCTCTGAGGTTTCCTTATGTTAAGGATTTCATAACTGTAAGGAGACAGGAAAGAAATCTATATTTTAATGGGGCAATCATTGGCGATGACAGCGCGTAAAGAGAGCTTTGAGAGAGGCAGACTGTCAAAAAAGGTAATAACTGTTAGTGAGGCTCAGGAAAATAAGAATGAAGTTACAGTTACAAGTCAAGTAATCCACTCTGAAATTAAATAAACAATAGTTATTTTGGCGTAGTACTCAAGCATCATTTAATGAACCCAGGAATGTCTGTTAATATCGCTTTCAACGTTTAATCCCATCATCCTCCTCGCTTTGGATGTCGGAGTATTAAAAACATTGCTTCATATTCAAGTTTGCCTTTTTCTCGAAGGCATTCAGCTGATGCTCTTATCCCGAGAGATTACAGAGCAGCAATAGAATAAAGAGGCAGAATAAGCTATAGAGCAACACCGCAGAAAGCTTCCTGTTGCCGTCTTTGTACTGTAAGACGCTCTGGATAAGCTGCAATGTAAAACCTGAATGTGTTTGAATGTGCAGCTTCGCTCGGTGGTGAAAGCCTGAAGTGTTTTCTAAAGGGGACGAGGTGGCAGCAGCAGCGGCGGCGGCGGCGGCAGCTTACTGCAGACATCCTGAATGCCAGTAAATAGCCTCAGACTGCCAGACTTAATCTTTGGATGTAAGTCTACCTCATGACATACGAGGCTCCGATTTCCTGGCCAAAAGGAGAGGGATTAGCCCAGAAACGTTAAACCCCTATCGCTGCTTAATGTCCACTAAGCCACCGCTAATTAGCCGGCTGTAGCAGGAAGGAGCCATGTGACGAGCCGCACAGCCAGACGGAGAGTCCCTGTCGGTGAGCGGAAGAACATCCGCATCCACACGCAGAGAGGACGATAATAGAGATGTGAAGACAGTGAAAGAGTCAGGCTGTTAATGAGGGAGAGGGAATAGAAAACATTCGCTGATTGACAGCGAGACAGAGAAAATTGCAGAGCGAGAGAAGAGAAGAAAAAAAAAGATGACAAAAAAAAAGAAAAGAAGAGAAACTGGAGATTTGAGGAGTTGAGTCACTATGAGCTGTCGCTGTAGCTGCCAGTTGAAATGATGCTGCTGGCCAGAGTTCTCAGAGGAGAGACAAACAGACAGGAAGAAAAGACAGAAAAGCTGCTGCAGTCATGAGCTCATTCTCCAGCAACCTCCAGAACTCGCTCAGCTGTCTCTTACGGCCTTCTGGGAAAAAAAAAAAAAAAGGCAGAGAAGATAGACGCCTGCCCAGCAGCCACTGTAATTCCTGTGGAGATGACGCTGCGCACAAACGACAGATTGACACCAAATTTGAGTTTCTTTTTATTATTGGAGGAGAAAGACAGCAGCCTTGTCTATCGTCTCTGTATCTTTCCACTTATCTACCGAGTGAGGTAAAGGTTTAGCAGAGTAGACGCGAGACCCTCGAGACCTGCACTCACACACAAAGGAGGAGGATGTTATTGACCAAATTGTGAGGACGACATTTTGGCATTTCTACTCTGAGAGGCTGCACAAAAGCAAATGGCATGGATTGTAGAAACTGCATTCAGGGTCAGGTCATGTTTATTTTTAAGCACAGTTTAAGTTATGTAATGTTGTAATGAATTAATTTACTGAATCAGCAAAAAAAAAAGAAATAAATCTCTCATAAAATCTGTTTTAGGAAAAAAAAAAAAACCTCAAAAATGTGAGTCTGACACATCAAAATGTGCTAAATAAACTGAAAGATTTGGTTTAAAATGCTTCAATAGATCCTTGGACAGGCATTGTCACCATGCACCATTACCAACCGACTATAAATGTCTCGACTAGTTATTTATTGTCCTATAATCGCGCTGAGGGAGGTAGTACAAATCCTGTTTCCAATGCAAATGAACTGTTAAAGTGAAATACTGAATGAATGGATATGAGGTTACATCATCTTAAATGTTTTGGAGAGATATGGAACTGCAGTAGAAAAAAAAAAAAAAGAAACTATGTCCCAAGATATTAAGACTAAATATAGGAATAAGCAGCAGTAAACATGTCATCTGAGTGATGCATTTATCAGTAGAAAATATTTCACCTTTGTTGACCTGCATTTGACTGATTGATATCTCAGAATATATTGTAAAACACAGTAATGAGATGCAATAGTTTCCAAACTTTCACAACCAAATCCAATCAGCCGTAATGTCTAAATGAAAGAGCTCAGACCAAACCCTCATCCGCCCTCACACGACGAAACTGAGTCATTAAAATTAATATTTTCTGCCGTGTGGAGAGCAGTGTACACACTCGAAGCCTGTGTAGAGTGAAAGTGGTGTGTGTGTGTGTGAGTGTGAGTGTGTCGGGGGGGGGGAGGAATGTTAACAGAGCCTAATCTGTGCTGTGCTCCTGAACTATGCAGCCTCCTTGTTTACCCTGGCAGGAGAGCAGAGAGCCGGACGCCGGGCCACGCTACGCTGCTCCGCGGCCGCCATTGCTCCGATTCTGTTTGCCTTGAGTCCCTGCAGGCCCTCCGGGGCAGCGCGCCTTCAAAGAGTCCCAGTGTAATCTGTAATGAAATCTGTCTGTGTGCTCACAGGCGTCAGCGAGGGCAAATTATACAATTACACAATTAGAACCCCCCCCCCCCCTCCTTCTTTTCCCCCAGATCGGTGTCTGTGCGCTGAAGGGCCGTGTGCCGTGGCGATCGGCACCGCAGCGTGTCCTGCTGCAGCTAATTGCTGTTGCAGTGAAGTTGGGCTGATAGAGAGCCGCAGTCACGCTCCTCCGACCCACAACACAGAGCCAGGAGTTAGCGCAAAAGTGAACAGAGGGCTTTAGGGGCCTGTGTGTGGGTGTGTTTCCATATGTGTGGAACACTTGTAGAGGCAATGCTTAGTCCAAATACAAAAGAAAATGTAATCATACCCCGTTATGTGACCAAAAAAAGCACTCAGACGGTGCATACCCCTGCCAAAGCTGCACAATCCTCTAAACTTGTTATTTCAATAATAGAAAGTATTTAGAAGATTTGAATCTGGATCTGGATCCTCATCAAAATACACACAGTGACCGACAATCAGGGGATACATGTGCCAGATTTTTCCTCTTTTGAGTAAGTGCAGTAGTTCATGAGAAAATATCAAAAATCTTCAAAGAAAATGCCCTATCTTGCAAGAAAAGAAAGCATTAGAAAAATTCCTGGATCCTTACCAACAATTAATCGTTCTTTTTTTGGCCCGCGGCCCTACCTTTCTACCAAGTATCATCAGAATCTGCTTCATTTTTGAGATATCCTGCTAACTAACAGGCAAACAAAAAGAGATTGCAAGCATCCACCACCTTTGGGAGGCCATTAATCGTTGAGTCGGCGGTTTGATCGACAAATCCTTCAGCAAGACACTGGAACCTAAATTGCTCCCAATGTGTGCATGTGAAGAACTGATGTTACTGTAGGCAAAAGCCAAACTGCCACCTCTTTGGTGGTAGCAATCAAAAATACAGATGCTTTAGTGAGTTTGGATACGCCACCAATAACAGGAATACTTTCTCCCACTAAACACATCCAGTCAACGTGTAGATTTGAGCGTACGTGCTCGGAGGTGTGAGGAGTTTCTGTGCGTGTGAATGAAACATATCTCCTCCCACCGGCTGACCTCTCCCTGTCGGTGTCCAGCGATAACCACGGCCTCTTTGGAGTCTCGTTATCGAACGTAAACTAAACAAACAGCAGGACAGGAATACAGTCTGTGTGTATTTTTAGACTCCCGGTGAGATTCCCTCCTCAGTTAACTTCTGCAGCTGACAGGTGGACATGACACCGTGGAAGATGTTATGGTAAACCGCTTTCCACTCCAACGACTGTATATCCACGCGGGGGTGGGGGGGGGTTATCAGCAAAACCCTGTCCCTGTGGGGGTTGAGGGGTATCTGCCACGTTCACCTCCTCCTCTCATAAAATCCCACTCCCCTTCCCCTCTGCTTGAGGAAATACCATCCGGCCAATTAGGCATGGGATAGGATTCCTGTGTGTTGCTGAGCATACAGAGCAGTAAATCGAAAACATGCTGAAATCAATATATCGACTGAAAAAGGCTCAAACTTGACCTTTTTTAGGGAGGAAAGTGTCTCCTGCAGCTTTTTAAAGTAAGCTCCTCAGAACCTCCGAATCACATTGTCACGTTTTTGAAGTATTTTAAAGAAACTCTTGGTTGTGTACTTTTATTTTCCCCCCAATACTCACCATAATAAAAGTTCTCAGTGAGCAAATTAGAGGTGATTTATTTTGGGTTTTTACATATGCTTCAAATCAGAATTTTAAAAATCAATAATCCAATAAAATATGTGTGAATCTTTTGTTATATTAATATATTTTGCAGTGCAAACTATTTATTATTGACGTGATTTTATGAGTTTTATCTTTTATTCTAGCTCTCATCTTACCGTTTTTGTCCTATTTTTCTCTTCAGCATCAGTTATGTGAAGCATATTCTGAGCTGTGAGCACAAGAAAACCTTATTTACTGTCAACTGCACAAAAAAAAATAAAAAAATAGATGCCTTGGGGACAAAAAAGAAAAAAATCCGGTGAAAATCAATTCATATTGATGTGCGGCTGTTAAAATTGAGGTATTTCTTTGCTGAAAAATGGTCAAATCCTATATGATAAGCTTTATTCCATCACAAAATGATGAAGGTTTTTCCTTCCTCTGCCACACAGGAAGGGATGCGTTGACAGTTCTGGTGTGATATAAGTAAGAGGAAGAAGAGGGTGATCACCACTCTCACTGAACAGAAATAAAAAACCCAAGTACCACCTCTAGAAACATAATGGCTAGAAGAACTTGTAAGGAAAAAGACGTCAGAGCGCCGCCCACTCTGTTTGACAGGTCATCTCATGCAGAAACACAGCAGCGAGTAGCTAAAGGTCAGCGAATAAACCAGTGTGTTTTTGGAAGAAAACCATGGAGATGTAACAGAGACGAGTGGACCCAGATTGTGCTGAATCCACACAGGAATCTATTTCGGGTTAAAAAACGTCATCGTGGCCGGTGGATCATCAGCAGCAGGAAGGCAGTTTTCAGGTCCAGATGAGTTCAGAAGCAGCAGGAGAAGGAGGAGGAGGAGGGGTAGGAGGAGGAGGAGGACCACACATCGGGACAGAGACTGTTTAAAAACTTGGTGTGTGTTTCTGTTTGACTGACTGTGTGTGTGTGTGTGTGTGTATGTGTGTGTGTGTGTGTGTGTGGCTGATTACCATGCCAAGAAAACAATGTGTTCAGACTCCTCAGAGGGTTGTCCCACGCTGCGTGGTGTGTCGCTCCAAATACGCAGAGACAGAGAGAGAGAAGTAATGAAATCTAACAGATATTTCCCTTTTAAGGTGGAAGCAGTTTGTGTGTGTGTGTGTGTGTGTGTGTGTGGTTGTTGCACGTGGAGAGTGTTTGTCTTAGCGAGCTGGGGAGTCTCTAACTCAAGCAGGGAGCGGTGTTCAGCTGCTCCATTAGAGTTTGTTAACACACACACATGCACGCACAGTTTATAGTCAGTTCAATAGAGTGGAGTAACATTCTTTTTGTTTGCTCTCTAAGAAGACTCGACTGTGTCTTTCATCACTGAATCTCTCTCTCGGTCTGGTTGTAATTACTCTGTGAAGCTGAAGCCAAAGTTTGATGGCAGGAGCCAAAGAAATGTGTGTCAGAAATATATCAGAACACCCCCGGTATTATGATAAACAGACACACACACACAGGCAATAGATCAGATATTGATCACAGACAGGTATTTAAAAGATAAAACTGGCCATTTTCTATATTTTTCTTATTGTCAACAAATCTCACGTGCAGAACCAAACCAACTATAAATTGACCGTACTTACAAGTATATATCTTTCTGTGCCGTAGACCTCCGTTCTTATACAAAAATATTAAAAATCTGTTGCACTGGGTGACATGATCCTTCACCACAATGCAATGGCTACACTGTAGTTTGCTTAGAAACAGCTCCAAAGACGTGTTTTTAATAGTTTTTGGACAACAACAGAGGTCTAAACATAGAGGAATAAGATATATCGGCCTTTAGGATACACACACACGACACTTGTAAGTAGCTCATTGTTAGTTCTCCAGACTTATCCTTTAACCCGCCTTCGATCAACATCTCACCTGAGTCGTCCCCGATAAGATAAAAACCCGCCCGCGCGGCGCTCGAGGGACAGAATTACTTCTCAACCGTTGTTGAGTCTGATAGCGCTCACACACACACACGCATGCATGAACACACACAAGCGCAGACATTGAGATGGTAATTAGCTCCTCTCTCCTCTCTCTCTCTCTCTCTCTCTCTCTCTCTCACTCTGCATTTAGAAAGTAAAAGAGACATCTGATGACCGGTCAGCCACCTCCCCAGCTTTTGTCCTGAGAAACACACACACACACACACATACACACACACACACCTATAAAGAGAGTGAGCGAGCCATGCATCAGCGCTCTCGCCCTCCACACCCACACCGCGGGAACAATAGGCCCGTCTGACTCGCTATACTCCCTTTTGTTTGTCGTCTTCTCAATACAACTCAATAAATCGCCCTGACGGGTTTCTAAACTCTCGGGATCGCTCGATTCAAATGAACTCTCGCATTGTTATCGAAGGGAAGGGGAAGAAGATGATGAGCGTTATTTTTTTTTTTGGGGGGGTCCTCGCGACGCTTCACGCACCGGTTTTGGATTCTTTCAACATCCGTCAAACTGTGTTTTACACTGTTGGGACATCTTGCACTTAACTCTATCTCTTGGTGTCTGCAGGGTGGGCTTGACATCGGAGAGACAGGTTCATAACTGAAAATGTAAAAGGTTTGATTCCCACTGTAGCCAGCAAACATCCACCAGCAGCTGTTTCTTGCTTCTTTAACAAACTCTCTTCTTAAAAACCTCTTATAACGTTTAAATGTTATGCCACCGTGCAGATATTGTAATGGTTCTAGCTCTAGTGTGTAATTTTTTTTAGCTAAATAGCTTGGTGCTTAGTGTGTAAATATCTTAAAAATCTAATATGTTATCATTAATATTAAAATCTCTGTAAACAGTGTGGGTATTGTATGTGGTTTGAGCGGTGAGGGGAAGACCTCCAGTGAAAGAACAACCTCACATCTGTTCTGTTGGCAAAGTACATAACTCATCCAAGATGGACCAATTTGAAGAAGAGGGCAGGAGAAGTCGTCCCTTCTGTGCCATCTTTTAGCAATTACAAAAACATTGTAACTATGAATTCCTGGAGGGTTTTTCACTAAGATTTCTATGATCTAAGAATACACCAGAAAGGAAAAAAAAAAAAAAAAACTAGGAGCATAATTGTTAGAAGAAAGTGGTACTTCTTGGCAGAGCGAGTCAGACTTCAATCATAAGAAACGAGGACTTCAGACGTGATTTGGGCTCGACTGTTGTGAGACTTGACTTACTCGTGACCCTGACTCCCTAAAGACTTGAAAACATAAAACCTTCCAAAAAAATCCAGGAACCACATGCAATGAAACAGCTTGGTCTGAGCTTGCATCTTGACTCGCAATGTGTTTACAGAGACCTTTGACTTGATTTAATTTTCCCTAAAGGACTCAAGAGTTGCTTTGACAGACCTGAGACTCTTTAGGGATTTTAAACTTGATTTAACTGAAGGGATTTGGAACTTTCTGACTTGTCTGAAACGATTATGACTCGTCTCGTTACTTGTCTTGAATGACTTGAGACTTGACTTGTGAATGGGCCATAAAGTGTGCAGAATTTAGTGGCATCTAGCAGAACAGACTGGGCAGAAATGGAATATAATATTCATTCGCTAGATGCCACCAAATCCTACACACTGGTCTTTTAACTTGGACTTGTCTCAAATGACTTGAAACCTGTCAGTGCTGCAGAACTTGAGACTCAAAGGACTCAACTTCAGACTTGTGTCAGACAATTACAACTTGTCTTAAGCGACTTGAGACTTGATTTGCGACTTGCTCTGACGAACTTGAGACTCAACTTGGACTCGTCTCGAATAACTCGTAACTCGAGACCTGTCAGCACTGCATAAAACTATGTATTTTTAATGTATACTCTTATACACGATATGTTTTGTATTTGAGGAGATAGTTTTCCCGTGACTGACATGACACTCGTGTTTTGTGTTTCACCAACAGTAGCTCCGTATTGGACGAGGCCTGACCGGATGGACAAGAAGCTTCTGGCCGTTCCGGCCGCCAACACCGTCAAGTTCCGCTGCGCTGCGGCCGGAAACCCGACGCCGAGCATCCACTGGCTGAAGAACGGCAAGGAGTTCAAGGGAGAGCAGAGGATGGGAGGCATCAAGGTGAGAGGAACATGTTAACATCTGAAGGTTAGACAAGCAGGGTTGTTATTTAAACATTCAAATCCTCAAACCAGCTCCAAAAAACGTGACGTGGGGGAGGTTATGCTCTGGCCTTATCCCTGAGCTACCATCAAAGTGCCTTTTAGCAAGGCATTTTAATCTCTTCCTAGTGCAACGGAGCTGCTGTGTGTCCATCAGTGGATCAGTTTTGAGTGTTGCGATGCTCCCTGGTGTGAATTTCTATAACTGGAAGAGTGTGAAGCAGAGTGCTGAAAAGAGCGTTCATGCTCTGTGAATCTTCTCATGGTAAATAAAGGTCAGAAAACAGACCGCAGAGCTGGACGCCCTCAGCAGGATCCGGCCCACTCTTAGCCCCCGCTAAGCTGACCGAAGTAAATTTAGAGGGTCAGACCGCTGTGCTGAAATCAGACTGGTGCACAGATACATGCATGCTCGCGTGATAGCTCAGCGTTGACAGTAACGCAGTGCAGCAAACAGCTGTTGTACTCAGTTTTGTCATCGTTCTCACTCTAAACACTGGGCTCTCATGTGGAATGGCACTGCTTAAAGTAACAGGGCTTGGTTTACTTTTGTGTTCCTTTAATGGCCCTGAGCTGTAGGATTAAAAGACAAACTGAGTGTGGTAAGAACATTGGAATTCAAACAGCCAAAACGTGTGTTTTGGTTCAAAATAAACTTAAACTTAATAGCATATAAATTCTAAAATTGTGACCAGAGATGTAAACTCTTCCAGGATCATTCAGTCCATTGTCTCATTCTTCCTCTCAGTCCTCACACTGTCTTAATTAAGTGATGATGAAGGGAGCAGATTTACCTGTAAAGCTTGTAATGTTGCATAACATTGGTCCCATTCTTATGTTCAGAATTAGTCATATTGGTGAAATGTTGTGTCGGGGAAAGTTACTTTTAGTCAAGATACTTTGTAACTGAAAACAGACTGAGACTCAAACTTACTTTAAAAACAATTTTCTCTTGTATATTCTTTCCATTTGTTTAAACTTACTTACATTTAGAGCAATCAGACATGCAGCCATGTGAAACTAATAGCTCTTTAAATTTAAATAGAAGCTTTATACTAAATATGTATATATTTTAACCAAAACATTACATTTATAATAACCACAAAACCTAATCTGAGCACTCTTAACACTTTCCAGTTTGCACTCGACACTGGTGGAAGTTTTAAGTGGAAATCTTGACTTCCTGTTCAAAGTTCAAGAGCTTCATGTAGCTTTAGAGAACGCATTTTTTGGTCATTTTTTTCAGGTTTTCATAAGATTTTCTCCTGTTTTAAAGTAAACACTGCAACAGTCTTTTCCTGAATGACACATTAAAGCAGCCTGACTCAGTCATGACTTAAATAAAGTGATATTTAACTAAAGTTCCCGAACATTAGCTAACAGTAAGCACCGTAAGCTAGTGGTCATACCAGACTAAATGAGGCTAAAGCAGCAAGTGTGTGTGTTTTATTGATTTTAAATTCAACTTTTCCATTTATAATCCGATGTGATCAGACTTTTAACAGTGAAATTGCATCTTCTAACTTCAGCAACAGTTAACAGGCTGCTAGTGAAGCAGTGAGAGACACTTTTCTCCCCCCCCCCCCCCCCCCCCCAGTGGAGGTTTGGCCTTTAAAGAGTTAATGGTAATGGGATCCTGCAGCTATTAACAGTTTACAGAGATCTCCAACATCTGCTCCCAGCAGACCAACAGCAGTTGTCTCCCTCCCTCTGTCCCCACTCTCCCCTGCCTCACACACAGATTCACACACACCTGTCACCAGCCCTCAGGACGCTCCAACTTGGACTGTAGTGGCTCCCTGACAGCAACTTTTAGCGAGTTTAGCACACATTAAGATTCGCTGGTAATTAACTTTTCGTCTGAGTTGTTAAGCAGCAAATTAGTCCCAAACTGACCGGTCAGAGCACTTTAGATATTTATTCCATCTGTTCACCAACTCTGCAACTTCTCTCCCAAATCCCTGTCTTTGTTACTGTTGAAAATGACTCACCGGAGTTAAAGAGCGCTGTAAAGATGTTTTTGTGGTGACTGAGGCCGTATTAAGACATTAATGTCAGGCTAATCATTGTAATTTCCTCACGGTAGACTGAATCTGTGCAGTGCTTATCACTTGATTTATTTCCCTCTGCAGCAGTAGCCGCTTTGTGTGCCTCCCCGACTTTAACACATGCTCCGATGGGATGTTTAATGTATAATTAGAGGGTGATATGTATAGCTGACTATCCGTAGTAAGCCTTTACAGAGTTATGTGAGGTCCTCTTGGCCTTGTTTTGTGTTGTGTGAGTGTGAGCTGCGACACTGTTAGTTGTCAACAAGCCACCAGGACAAATCGCTGTACATTTTCTGCTCTGTATAGCTCAGCGGGTCCAACTTGAACCCGGTCACTGCTGTGGGTTTAGTTCCCACCGTGGCCACTCAAGCTGAAAGTATAGACGCTCATGGTGCTGTTAAGTGTTAAGGATGACATCGTCCAACCGAACGAGACATGTTGGTGTGTGTTAACTCGGTGGTTCGAGTGATTCCGACTCTGTCAGAGATGTTTGGCAGCGAACGAGGAGTTATATCAACCCGCAAACATGTGACATCATCCTGCCTACTTTATTATCTTTAAATCCTTTTTCATGTGCTGCCCTTTTTCCAGATTGTTATTAATGGAAAGTCTTTTATTTTGGTTTTTAATTAGGCCCTAAATCACAAAAAATAACAACTACTTCCCATTTTCCTCTCGTGTTATCTGGCAACTCAACACTGAACCTTTTTAAATTCTCCTGCAGGTAGCGTTTGGCTTTGTAAAACTGGCAGACTTCAAAGCCACTTAATCATACTCGACAGCGTTGTACGGCCTCCATGATAAACTTAATCTGCAAAAGACATCCTATTTTTTTCTTCTGTGCACATCGTTCTCTGCAATCACATTTAGTCTCGTTCTAATAGAGATGTTAAGAGGTGGCTGAGGCCTCACGGAGACGTTCCTATCCTTGGCTCACTATGTCCCTCGTGGCCTCTGTGAATCCCCGTCAGCTAAACTGTGTGGTAATTTCTGTCTTAATTAAGATTCCAGTGCTTCATTTAACTGATGGCACCTCTTATCTGGAACAAGTGCAACTCTACTCCATCATAACGACCATTGACCATGGAATGATCATATGAAATGTTAGAAAATTGCAGTGAAAATACAGCATTTTAGTCTGATAGAGATATAAAAAGTGAAGTGACAATTATTAAGACGTTCCTTTCTGTGTCTTTATCGAGTCGTTATCTCACGCCCCTCCCCTCCCCGTCCCTTCCCCTCCCCTCCTGTCCGCAGAGCTGTTTTAAAATCCAGTTAGCCAATCACCATGTGGCCGCTTTTGGCCTTGAGGGAGGTGAACGGAGAGGTCACCTTCTGTAGAATCAGGGGTGCTGGGTGACAGACAAGCCTGTGACACGGCCGGGTTTCACGGGGTCAGAGGTAACAGCTTCACCCGGTCTTCATGTCAAAACCTCTGCTGACCTCTGCACGCTGCAAAAAATGTCCATCTTCATTGAGATTTATAAAAGAATGTTTTAAGCAATTTATACGGTCAGTTCACACAAATGAACACACTTTTTTTTCATACTTACTTCTAGTATCTAGTGCAGATAGTTTAGATTTTATTCGCCAATGAGATTTATTCCATCACCCCAAGACAATAGAAGTGAATGAAATTCAGTCAGTGGTGCTCAAATAATATAAAATGTACATTTCAAAAGTGAACATTTATTCAAAGTGATGTCCTAGGCACAGCTTTTAACTGTTTTTTTTTTTTTTTTTTTGTTAAATTAAAACTGTTTTGCTCCGAAAGCTATTTGAACCGAAAATCAAGTCACATTATCTGCAGTTAAGTTGAGTGATGTGTCTAATAGCGTTATAATGTCACCTAATTTTTAACACAGTTATCCTTCAGGCCTCCCCTCTCTGTCCCTGCCAAATGCTCATTGGTGGTTTTCCCAGAGATCATCTGTTAATTACTGTGAGCAGCACTGTGGTGTCTTATTCCTTTAATTGATTTAGTAGTTTCTGTAGATGCAACTTTTTTTTTCCCGTTCTCCTTTCAGTCATGGTGGCTAACGCTTCCCGTGCTAACTACCATCTTGTTCTATTTATGATATTTTCAGAAAGCTGCAGGAAACTTGCATCATTTGATGTGATCAAGATCATTTTTACTTTCAAACAGCAAAAATTGGGAAGAAACCAGAACTGCATTAACTTGTTAGTCACTTGTACTCACTTTATTTCACTTTGTAGTTTATATATATGCCACATGCAGATATATAAACATCAAGAATCCACCAATCAGTGGGCGCCACACACACCACCAATAGTCCTACATCGACAAAACCGATGACACAAAGAGATTAAGCGAGTGAAGATTGAATCGTCTTTGTGTCGACTGACACAATACAATAACTTGTTGTTAGCACAGATATTTTTTGCAGTGCATTCAATCTCCCCTCGTGTCACAGCCCTCATCACCCCACCGCACATCTGCTTGTGATGAGTTCATCTAGAGGGGGCTCGGGGTAGATTGGTGGCGGGTGAAGGGGTGGGGAGGGGGGTCACCCTGAGTCTTGACAGGCCAACAATGGTCTTCTAAAGACTCTATTCCTGCAACAGGGTCTTCAAGGTGAAGTAGTCTTCCTGCAGCATCCATATTGAAATGACAAGATCATTTTTTGATTTGACAGCCGTGCTTAATCTCGACTGAATGAATCGCGACCGTGTCTGATTTTCAAGGTTTCGACGTGTGATGGGATGGTTTTGTCACACGTCTCTCAGGCTGGTGTGACAGTAACTGACTCGCTAACCGATCCGTGCTGATCAAATACAGCGAAGTCTTCTCCACTCAGCGACGCCGACCAGCCGCTTTGTCATTTACTCCTAAGTGCCTTCAGATCTGCAGAAGTGTGAGATAGAGCTTACTGCCTGAGTGGACCATTAGAGTCCATTACCCACCCACAAAAATACCTCCTGTCTTCACACTGTGAGTGGTTGAAAGTGGCCTTTTCTGAGGATGCACCATGTTCTTCTTTGTTCCTTTAAAAAACATCCATCTTAACAAGTGGTTTAATTTTCTATACAGACCTGAAATCTAAAATATAAAGAGGCTGAAGAACAAGTACATCAAGCCAGATGGGTTTGAGTTTTGAAGTTGAGTTTGCGTGACAAGAGAAATTATCTCACCCATTTAAAACTGATTATGAGATTAGATGATACTTGGCAAGATTAACTTTTTGCAGCGTGGTGAGTCATTTATCATTCTGTAGTCTCAATGGACAAAAAAAGAAAAACGCCTCCATGTCTCCTATTCACATTATAATCAGGGATAAAGATTTTATTTTTAAGATAAAGCCACTCTGGAAGGAGAGGTACTCATACGTTTATGGTAAAGAGATTCAGGGCAGACTAGATGAAAAATGAACTGAGAGAGATTGTGTTATTATACTACTGTCATATAAGACAGGTCATTTCTCCATTTTATTATGTTATAGATATCAGAAAGTTTTCTGTCAGACCGTAGTAATTTATCTATTTATTTATCTTCACTTGTCAAGAATATTTTGTGTAAACGAACTTCTTTGTTGTTGTGGGTCATGCTGCATTAAAGATATGTCTACAAGAGTTTTATCAGACAATCAGGGTCTCAGTGAGCAGTTCTATGTCTCATTACGGACGAAATGCTTTTTATTACTGCCAGGAATGTATTTCCTGTTGACTGCAGGTGGTTTTTAAACCAAAAAAAACACTTAAGTTTGAAGATTTACATTGAAGCATCAGCAAAATGAATCATATATCAGCAATTTCAGTATGAAAATGCTAATATTGGCACAAATCAGACTTATTATCTAGTCCTACATGCCTGTATAGTTGTATACTGACATTTTATCAGTATATTCTTTCTCATGAGCACTCTGGAGGTTTGTTCTGACATTCAGTCCCATCTTACACGCACTTTGTACGTCCATTGAAATGCAACACAGAGGACTAAACGATACGTTTGTTGAAACTAAATGAAACGGTAAATGGGATGTGTGGCTCATTTGTAAAATGGAAAATAAAATTCCGGCAGGGCGACGTGCCGGAGCATTGTGCGCCTTCCCAGACAACCGCGCCGCTCGGAGCCTCCTCCATTATGGAGGGGCCAGGCCTAAAGGTCAAAGTTCATCCCTCTATTGAGCCATCAGTCGGAGGTGGGGAGAGATGGGCGTGTCGTCGGCCTATTGAGCGAGTTGGAGTCTTTGACAGCCAGAGCCGATGCTGTTGTATGCTGCCACATATGGCGGAAGGGATTTTATTGTGTTCATGCTAAACTGCGGCGGCACAAGCAAGACAAAAGTTGACAATGTAATTATTGTTTCATTCCGTCCAGGTCGCTCAGCGCTTAACTGATTTTTCAATCCCTGTTTTGACAGGTTTCCAAGGCAGGGCTCTTAAACTGGCTCCACACTGTTACTTTTTAAGACTTTAAGCACTTTAAACCCTTGTTTTTCCAGTCCAGATTTTAACACAGTCGGGATTGTGAGTCTCTGTAGGCCGCGTAGGAATTTCTACACTTTGCAAGATTATTTTTGGACTCTTTTTAATTTTAGAGCTGCCACGGTCATTTGCTCTCCTCCCCTGTCGTTTTAACCAAATACACCACGGATATCAAAAGACAGATTATCCTATTTATTTGTTTTTCTTTCACTTTTTTTTTTTTTTTTTCTTCTCTTTTGAACTCTGATACTTTCAATTTTTCAAAGAGTTCTTCGCTCTGTTGATGCTATGGTGTGCAGAGCTACACAGTCAATAGACCTACAAACCTCGCCAGTTTTAATAGCAAGCCCTCTGGGCCGCTTCTATCTGTTTCCGCCTCCTCTCTGTGGGTCAAATTAGACGGTAGCACAGATCTGGGCCACTGGTCCGCTCTGACACAGTCATAAATTCTGGTAACTGGCCCCACTGGTTCTGACAGGGCTATTTTGCGAGGTGAAGACGGAGAGTTTGGACTGTAAAGGGAGCAGAGCTTCCTGTGTTTTCTCAGACAACTGCTACACTGCAAAAAATGCCTGTATCTTTATGAGTCATTTTAGCTGGCAGTCGAGTTGTGAATTCTTGTTTTGATTAAAATAAGTAAAAGATTTTGCCAGAAGGGTGAAGAAACTTCACCGTTTTCCACTGCAGAGTCTGTGAAACACACAGAAATACCCTGCAGAAAAATCTCAATCAAATACAAATTTGAACCCGCTCCAACTTCCACCACGCAAAGACTCTGTATGTCTTTTCATATGCACACTTTTTACAGTGTGAAACTCCAAGTCCATTCCCATGGCTTGTGCCTTTCTGTAGGTCCACCACGGCCAAAGCCCTAAAACCTTTAAAGCCTTGTATGACTCTAACGTAAGCTCCTTAATAATTTAATTCTGTTTGGAATCTGGCATGATTGGGATGGATGGGATTATCACATTTGGAGACTAATACTGCAGGTTCAACAGGGGTTAGCCAATGTAACATGGTAATAAAAGCAAGTGGCATGTATGGAGACATAATTAAAAGTGCGAAGGGAGAGATGGAGGGAAATTAAAGTAGAATCAATTCTGGGATAACAGTTACCATAAAGCATGTGTTCAATATGAAAGTTAAACATGAAAACTGCAGCAGTTATCAACCTTTAAGTATCTATAAAATGTTGAAGTAAACAAGTATTAGATGTATAATGTATGGACTGTATCAAAAGTGCTTATTGTAACAATTCCTTTCAGTTTTCCTTTACAATAAAACAATAAAATATTGAAATAATGAACATCTTACGGGTTAAAATAAACCTTGTATTTACAGTTTTGGGTGCTTTCAGGTGAGTTAGATGATTACATGATCCTCTATAGATAATAATTCATTGTTAATAATAATCATTTCAGGGCTGAATGAACACAGTGGAGTATAAAATGCAATATTTGCCTTTTAAATGTAGTAGAGGAAAAATAGAAAGTGCCCACTCTAAATAAAAATACTTCAGAGAAGTACCACTACCTCAAACTGTACTTAAACTCTGAATTTCATTATGAAACATGAGAAGTTATTGTGCAAATGTCATTTAAAATCAGGTCTTTTCTGACACTTCAATAAGACTGCAGCTCTCTGATCACAGTCTCTTTCTGTTTCTGTTGGTGGTCTTGGCCTCTACTGAACATCGACTCCAGCTCGTATTTTACCACCTTTTAGCTTCCCTCCTCATGCGTTGCCGTCTTTTTTTTTTTTTTTTCTTTTTTTTTTTTCTTCCCCCCTCTCTTCTCCGCTCAGCTCAGAGCCCAGCGACCGCAGCACAAGGCGTCACTCATCTGCTCATGAGAGCAGCCATTGACTCCGGTTTGACTCTCCTCTGCTCTGAGAGGGGGGGTAGACGGGGTGGAGCCAGCCGCTCTCTGAAAAACCATTTGCCAGCGTTGAGCAGGCCGCCTGGTCTATGTTACCACGCAACTGCAAAAAGCACACACACACACAGGCATAATATTTACACTGTTACATTATTTTCCGCGTGCGCCTCCAAAAGAGAGAGTCAAGGAGTGTATACTGTATGACAGAGGCAGGAGGAGAAGGAGGGGAGGAGGAGGAGGAGGAGGAGGAGGAGGGAGCGCGTGAGGGTGATCCTCTAGCTACAAATATATACGTTCTGTGAATGGTTGGCCGGTTACCTAAACGCGTGGGGTTAAACGTTTGTGAAAACACAAAGCCTTTCTCTTGGTTGGCACATTTTTCCTACGCAGGTGATGTTAAGTGTTCCACCCTGAAAAGCCTCCTTGTTGACATCACTCACTCCCCTCGTCTTTAGCCATCCTGACCCCCCTTTCGGAGGAGTTCACTCGGCGCTCGTCTCGCAGCGGTGAGCACGGCGTCTGCGGCGCATGTTTCCACTTAAGCCGCAGAGGGTCGTCCCTCCCGGCCCGCGGAGACTCTGCCTATCGGCGCGTAGCAGGTTCTCTGTTTCCCGCCTCGCCGTGCCACTCGCTGTCACTCCCTCTCCTCTGAGCCGCCGCTTCTGAATCTGTCAAGTTAGTATCTGTCTGCCGCTGCCATCCAGACACACCTGGTTTGAATTACTATGCGAAATTTACTCTTCGACTCTCCTGGGATGGATTGCTCTTGACTGGCGCAGTGGAACCAATTTCAGAGGTGCAAAAAAAAAAAAAAAGCCTGCCTGCTTTCACTGCAGGCAGAGAGAAGAAAATGCTTTTAAGAGACTTTACTGAGCTCTCTCTTATGAGAATAATCCCCTATGAAATGTTCTTTATATCATTATTTTAATTAGTTTCACTGATTACTCAAACATCTGGGGCTTTGTGGCGTTCTGCTTTTTACTCTTGCTATCCTTGTTTTTGCAATTTGCTCAGCAATCTTGCACCTTAGCAAAGGCCGTCCCGTGACATTTCTATTTCTATTCACATCATCTTGCTTAGTGTGAAAAAAAACTCTTATAAAACATGATCCATGGCTGCGACCGACACCTAATCAGACCGCTCTCTGCTCCTGAATCCCTCTAGTTGCAGTTTTACTTGATGCTACTGTTTCTGTTTCCCATCAGGAAGTTTACACCGTGTCAGGGCATTGTTTAAGACTAATCATATCTGCTCCGCATCAAGCAGTATGTAATTAATAAAAAAGAGGTTTAAATGTTATGCTACCATTTTAAATGTTTGTTCTGAATAGTTTGCACTCTCGGTAAACTTACGCTGCACACATCACGCTCTTGTTTACCATCCTGGCTGCTCTGTGAATGTTTTATACCAAAACATATCAAAAGAAGGGATGGATCTGACGCTGGAGAGGACGGTGGTGTTCACTCACCTTATTTGACTAAATCGGAGGAATATCTGTTCGTAAGCAGGGCACTCTTCAAACTGTAACTCATGCATCTTCCAAAATGTTCTTTTCTTTGTAGGACAGATGACGCATAAACCTCTGAGACTAATGTTTTAGTTATTTTGGGCTATATGAACAAGCTTGTCATCACAAATGGGAATATACTATATAAGTACTTTGTTAGTTGTCTGTCAAGTCTGCAAATATGATACCAAACTCCCCCTGAGATATCTTTACATAGGCTCAGTATCCTAACAAATTTAAATGAGCTGTAATGACATATCATGACTGTTCCTTCCCTCCCTCCTCTCCGTCCTTCTCTCAGCTGAGACACCAGCAGTGGAGTCTGGTGATGGAGAGCGCCGTGCCGTCAGACCGGGGAAACTACACCTGCGTGGTGCACAACAAATACGGCACCATCACCCACACCTACCAGCTGGATGTGCTAGGTAAACAACACGGGAAACATTTACTTTCACTTCTGCCTCTGTGTAAACAACGAATAAATTAACATTTACAAGCGGTTCAGAAAACCCGAGAGAAATGTTGATTTTCTTAAGACCTCCTTACTCCTGCATTTTCTACAGCACACGTCGTAATTTGTGCTAATGACTTCATGCTAATGTCTCTCTCTCTCTCTCTCTCTCTCTCTCTCAGAGCGCTCCCCTCACAGGCCCATCCTCCAGGCGGGTCTGCCCGCCAACGAGACGGTGGTGGTGGGCAGCGACGTGGAGTTCCACTGTAAGGTTTACAGCGACGCTCAGCCGCACATCCAGTGGCTGAAACACATCGAGGTCAACGGCAGCCGCTACGGCCCCGACGGCGTTCCTTACGTTAACATCCTGAAGGTGGGTCCACGGCACGGCGCTCTGTTTCACATCTCTAATGAGTCTGGGGGTCTTACCAGCATTTGCCTGGAGTAGATTTCAGTCTATGATAATTTCACTCATAATTAATCTCCCCTAAATGTCTCGTTTAATGAGTTTTTACAGTAGGTGGGTCGGCGGAGGCCTACGGGCTGTTTTCACTACGGCGTATAATTGACGAGCTCATTTTTCGAACGCTACACCTTCATTACAAGAAAGAAACGCCTCACCTGCACTTTCCTACCTACAGTACAGTGCAACATATAGAAATGTACTCTCATTAACCTGATGATGTCACTGTAAATTACAGTGTAGAGTCTCATATGTGACACAAACTGGTTCAGTTTTGACAAAACTTACACTTTATTCTAGTGTTGACCTGTTAATTAATGGCGGATTTATGCTTTTCTATGGAGGTGTTGTGGTCGTCCCTCATTAGAAGCTTCCAAAAAGGCAGTAATTTATAGTCCAGTGAGTGTATAATGTAAATCACTGATTGATAAAGCATCAATTAGCATCAGAGTTAGTTAGTTCACAACATATAGATCCATATGCTTCATCTTATCTTGATTACACAAGCAATCCAAGCTGCACGGCCACAGTCCTTATGGTCTCCATGAGAGATCTCTGTAGACCTGATGTGTGCTTTTTTTCAGGAATTTTTATTTATTGAATCTCCACACAAATAATAGACAACAACAACACATCTGGAGCTTCAATTCAGCTTTCAGGGAGATAAGAAAAAAGGTAGATAAAGGATAAAAACAAACTCAGATATAAATAAAACAACAGCACCCTGGAAAAAAGAATAAATCCACCTTTAAAGGTCATCATCTTCAAAAGTTTAAGGTTAAAACCATTCCGCTTGTGTCCAACTACGACTGAATAAATGTCGCTGATTGGCACGTGAGTCTGAATTAATCGCTCGTATTTTGATGCGTTTGCGGTTCAAACTGCAGCGTGTTTGTTTGTTTGCAGCTGTTACGGTTCGCTCTAATGTATCTTGTAGCTCTTTAAAAAGCAATTTTTCAATCACAAGCGCTCCCACATGAAATAAAGGTTAAATAAACACATCGGGTGGGAAGGCGTCAGATAGTCTTAGAAGGGCTCCTGTTGAAGAGAAACTCCTGGAGGTCTCATCCCCTCCCCAGGCAATGTTGGTGTTCAAGAATAGAGTAAAAAGCATTCCTCACCGAGGAGGACAACACCCTAAACCCGCTGTGAGGCGTGTTTTTTTTTTTTTTTTTTTTTTTTATTTGGGGTGAAGAGAGGAAGACTCCCATCGAAAAAAAACCCAAGAAGGCCCTTTGCTTTCTCATTTGGCCTCCCCATTTTCTTTTTTTTTCTGCCTCTAGAGAGAGCAAGGGAATAAAACAAACATCTGGTTTAGACTAAGTTAACTGCTGTGGTGGCGGCAACGCAGGGAGAGAGACGGGCTCTGTTAACCGCCGCTGCCGTCAGATGTGCTGCGTCGCGTGGTTTGAGGAGGAGGAGGAGGAGGAGGAGGAGGAGAGAGGAAAGAGGGAAGAGGCACCCAAAAAAGCCATGGAAAAAATGAGTGGAGGAACACAAGGAAGGGCAGAGTCAGCAGAGAGAGAGAGAGAGAGAGAGAGAGAGAGAGAGAGAGAGAATGTGTGACAGAGTGGTGGGTAAAGATGGCGGGCGAGAGACAAAGAGAGAGAGAGAAAGGAATACGAGGTGAAAATTGAGACAAAAAGAGGAAGAAGAAAAGAAAGTGAGGAGTGAGAGAAAAGGGAGGAGGAGGAGGATGCAACGGAGATAGAGAGAGATAAAAATGGAGGAGAGGGAGTGATAGAGAAGAAGAAGAAGAGTGACAGGAGACAGAAAAAAAATCTCTTTTCATACATGATATCTGTCTGTTATCTGTTAAACTAATGACTCTGGGGTTCGTTCCAGACACACAGCCAGAGGAAACTAATTGGAAAAACAATATTTTCATTTTATCTTAACGTTATTCTATAAAATTCATGCAGATATTGATGAATTAGTTCATTTAAATGTGAGAGGCTGCTGCACCTGCCATGATCCTCTAGATTTTTTCAATGCAAAAACAAATTTCTAATTTCCATATTCACACACTACAACTGTTGCTGATGTGATTATTAAGCTAACCGTCTATATCATGAAGCAAAGAAGCACGCTGCATTAAAAAAAAACCCAACAAACCTCCAGCCTGAACCCTCAATACCTGCAGCTTCATTCATTTCCTGCAGTTTTTTTGCAGCAGAACACTTGCAGATATTTGGCTGAGAATAAAATCAAATCTTGCATTTTCAATCTAAAGCCACATCTGTGCAGCTGTGACCATGTGGACCGTCAAACTCGGATTATGATTGACAGCTGTCAGCCGCCTCTCTATAACGTTATCCTATCAAGCTCTGATCATAAAGTGCTGTCGAACTGCTGCACTGCTAAAAAAACCAGCCAAGAACATGAAAACACAGTCAGACTGAGCTGTTTTACCTTCGGTCCATTTCAACATCCGCGGTTTTGCTGGTCACAAGAGAGAAAAGTTGACTCACACTGCACAGAGACCCAGTTTAGCTGCCACAGTGGCAATTTGCTATAGGAGGATAATGTGCTGCCCCCTTCCAGATATGTCCTTGAGACTCAATCAATATATATACATGATAATGAAAACAACAGCTCTGTAATGTTCTTTTAAATTCATTATTCAAACATGACTATTATGGAAAGAGCCACAATGCTCCTGTGATATTTGGCAGCAGTAAATTGACAAATGATAATATGAGCAGGAGGAGGATTCTCAGTCTCTCAGTTCTTGCATCAATGATGGATTATTTTGCAGTTGAAGCTTTGATTAATTGCCACGAGCACAAGGGATGCTCCTCACCGCCGCCGCTGCTTCTCACTGGTGGATCCCTTAATACATTTTCTAGTCAGTTTATCATCATTTATTAGGTGTTCAGTTATTAGGTAAACTAGAATATATTTATACTGCGAGCAGCTGGCATTAAAGGTAAAATTTTGATGTGATGATTGTTGTTTTACTAGGATGCTGTATGTGAGGAATGGTAGAAAAGGGAAAGGGTGCTGCTGCTCACACTGTGTGTAAATTGAGAAGAAGGTTACATAAGTTTTTTTTTGATGTCTAACAACACATGAGTGAGCTGAGAGCCAAAGAACATTATCATCAGCTGCAAGTAAAACCTTGAAATAGTTTAGTGTTACATACATATAAACTGAACCTCCTCTTCAAGTGAAAATCGGCTCATTCAGTGTTTTGTGATTTATTAAAGTGACTGAAACAGTCATCTTTGACATGTTAGAAGTGATAATTAAATGACAAATTTATCACACTGTTCTAATAGAGTTGAGCAAGACGCACATTTATAATCTGTTTATTTATATAACGTTTTGCACGCTGTAGCCTCCACATCAAGTGTTTCCAAAATGTCACTCGGTCCGACTTAAGAAGATTGTTGTTGTTGGTTTTTTTTTTTTACGGAAAAGTGACTTTGGCAATTATTCAAACCTGTAAAAATTTCAAGCACATTTACGCAAAGGAGCGCGTGTCTGAAAGGGAGTACGAGAGCGAGAGGAAAAGAGAGAAACAGGAGTAAGATAGAGAGATGAAGGAGAGAGAGACAGACAGGAAGAGAGAGAAAGAGGAGGAGAGAGAGAGAGAGAGAAGGGGGAAAGCGAGCCTGTCAGCCCAGACCGCGGCTCCACGCTCTATTTTCGACTACCACATAATTGAAACAGTATTTACTGAGATTTGTGTGTGCCTCTCTCTCTCTCTCTGTCTCTCTCTCTCTCTCTGTGTCTCTCTCTCTCTCTCTGGCCCCACCACAGTTCATTCAGACGCTCTGCGACATCTCATGTGTGGCATATACTGTAGGAGTTAAATACAGCAGAGGATAAGGAGGAGGAGGAGGAGGAGGAGGAGGAGGAGGAGGAGGAGGGGGGGGGGGGTTCATGCAAGATTTTTTTTTTTTTTTTTTCTCAAATGCCTGAATCGCTCTTTTGATGCCTGGAAAAAGAGTTAACGATGAGCGACTCATCGGTGAGAGGGAGGGAAAGGGAGGCATCTGGAGCCGAGCGCTGGATGTTCATTAAGCAACCATAAAACATGATATGTTTTCTCCTTTATGTGCTTTGCCTGTTTAATTATTCATCGGCAGTTTCTCTGCTGGAGCGCCTGTCACGAGCAGTGTGTGCGTGTGTGTGTGTGTGTGTGATAGAGTGTGTGTTTGCACGTGGCGTACACACTTTGGAGAGATTGACATACTGTAATGCCTTTAATCTACCAATAGACAGCATGTGTTACTATGATTATGCAGTGTACTGTGTGTGTATATGTGTGTGCGTGTGTGTGCGTGTTTGTGATCTTACAGGTTTTACGATGTAATTCCTTAAATCTCACAAACAGGTTCATTCACTATGCGTGTGCAGTGTGTGTGTGTGTGTGTGTGAGCGGCTGCCTTTCCGTCCGTCCAATCAATCACAAGGAAATTAACTTTTTTGATAACTGATTAATCGTTTTAGTCATTTTTTAAGCAAAAATGCCAAATGTTTGCTGTTTCCAACTTGGATTTTGGGCACGTTTCACTATTTTCTGCCATTTTATAGACCAAACAGTTAATTGAGGAAATAATTGGCTGATTCGTTGGTAATTAAAGCACTCGTTAGCTCTATATATATATATATATATATGAGCTGCAGTACTGAAAAACTTACAGTTTCTTCACTTACAGTAAATAAAATAGCAATCAGCAATACTAGCATGCAAAAGTACTCATTTACAAGTTAAATTTCTGCATTCATATGGTGCTAAAAGGAAATATGTGTTTATAAATGTGCTTATTCTCTTTCTCTCCTAGAGTAGATTAGAGGATATATACCACTGTATGTACAAAACAAACATCTGGTTTAGTGTGGAGCTAGAGCCAAGAGGTAAAATAAACTTTCCAGCATCTCCAAAACCCACTAATTAATAAGTTGTATTTTTGTTTGTTGTTGAAATGTAACAGAGACATTTTCTGGTTTTTAGATGCTGTAAGCTAAGCCAATTGCCTCCTGGCTCTAGCTCCATTAAACAACTTGCGGTAAGAAAGCAAATAAAAGTCAAAGTATCTACAGCTATCAGATAAATATTAAACACACTCATACCGCAGCCGTGTGCGACAACGGATTGTTTTACTCGAGTTAGTTTAACTGTTAGCAAAAAAGAGAAGAGATACTTTGTATCAGATTTAGCTAATTCCAGCTTTCTATCTAAAAATCTCTGGCAAGTAGACTCAAAAACAACAAAATTCAATAAATATTAACGATAAATACTACCATTTTACATTATTTTCTTCTGTGTGTGTGTGTGTGTGTTCTACAGGTTTGCATATATGTTTTTGTACATGTGTTCTTGCAGGATCTCACAATAAAGGCCTCACTGTGCCTCTCAATGTTTCTTTTGCAGAGTGTTATCAGTAAGTACACTGAGGCCCACGATAGGTTGAAACTGTCCAACGTGACAGAGAAAGACGCCGGGAAGTACTGGTGTCGCGCCTCTAACTTTGTAGGCAAGTCGGAAAACGCTTTCTGGCTTAAGTTACGCAAACCAGGTAAATCCTGAGCTCCGAGCAGCCACATTTGACCCCCTCTGCTGTGTCTCCTCCTCTCTGCGGGGCTCCTCTTGGTTGTGGGTTTGATTGGCTCGCTGGCCGGCTAATAGGAAAAACAAACACACACACACACACACACATATTCGTCTGCTGTTTGCTAGTAGTTTTTATCCATTTTAATGCCCAGTACCACTTTGTTTTCTTTGCCGATCAATAACAAACACAATATCACATCTTTAATTACAGCCACGATTTCAAAAGCGTCGCCCTCGATTACCCACAAACCACCTTTTACACAAGCACACACACTCACACATACACTGCATGCACAATTATTAGGCAGTTTTTTTTCTCAGAACTAATTGGTATTGTTGAGCAAATACAATGCTCTCAGTTGATCCAAAATGTTACTGAACCTCAAACCTGAATGTTTAACAAAGGGAAAGTGAGTTTTATCTTTCTCAGGGGAATATATAAGTGTGCACAATTATTAGGCAACTCAATTCTTAGAGTCAGTGTAACAAATAACACAAAATGACAATTAAATGGCCTTTTAAAAATATTCAGTGACCTATATAGCCACCCTTCTTTTCAATAATTGCCATCCATGGAGTCTAGCAACTTTCGCTGAAGCAGCAACCACAGCCTCCCAGTGTACTGTCTTCCCTCACTGTAAATCTCACATTTGAGAAAGGTTCACACATTCTCAATAGGATTTAAGTCAGGTGAGGAAGGGGGCCAGGTCAATATTCGGTCATCTTTGGAGGCCTTTGCTAGCTAGCAAAGTGGACACATGTGATGGAACATCGTCCTGCATAAAGATCATGGCCCTCTTGAATGCTCAGGACTTCTTCCTGTACCACTGCTTGGAGAAAGTATCTTCCAGAAGCTGGTGCCCTCTCCTCCACCTTGCTGGTGCCTGACTTGAAGTGGTGCCCTGTGTCCATTAGTGATCCAGCCACAGGTCCATCCATCTGGTCCATTAAGAGTCGCTCACATGTCATCTGTCCTTTGAAAAAATCTGTCTTCAGGTATTTCTTGGCCCAATCTTGACACTTAAACTTGTGAATCTTATTGAGTGGTGGTCGTGTTTCAGCTTTCTTTACCTTCAGCCATGTCTCTGAGCACTTGACACCTTGTACTTCTGGACACTCCAGATAGGTTGTAGTTCTGTAGTCTGGTGGCACTGGAGGATAATGGCTTCCTGGTAGCTTTATGTTTAATTCTTCAAGTCTTTTGCAGTTAATTAGCACCTTTTCCTCACCATGCATTTGCAACTATTTGCAACGAAACGAGGGTCACGCCTCCATAGTTTAGCTATTTCAAGAGTCTTGAATCCATCTAAAAGGCATTTTACAATTTTTGGCCTTTCAGTGTCAATTAAATTTCTTTTTTGGCCCATTTTACCTGAAGTAATGAAGCTGCCTGATAATTATGCACACCTTAATATAAAGTGTTAATCACTTTAGGCAACACCTTCCCTCATTACATAAATGCATATCACCTAAAAATGATTAAATCCAATAAGAATTCAAGTTGGTTTGGAGCTGGAAATTGTGCATAGAAATATCATCATAAGAGCAGAATACTCACTTGCCTGATAATTGTGCTTGCAGTGTATAAAAGCCCACATTAAAAGCCCCCCCCCCCCCCCCCACTGACCCAAACCGCCCGCACACATAGAGACCGGTATCGATTTCCCTGGAGTTCATTCTCCAGCTGTATTAATGTGCTTTTATATGAAAGCATACAGCAGGACTCTGATTTTATGACTGGGACTGGATGTCACTGTTCATCATTACTGAGGCCTGGGGAATGAGAGTCTGCCACCCCCACCCCCTACCAAGCCACATCAGACACTGGGATTGAAACGGACTCCCTGCTGGTCATCACACCAACCATTAGTCAAAGGAAAAGCCGCAACCGCTACAATGCCTACTTTTGAAGTTATTCTTTATCATACTGAATGTAATTTTGTTTGGCTGAAGCTATAAAAAATGTACTGTATATATAGGTTAACTTCTAATAATCTAATCATGTGACCAGTGCAAATTGGTCAAATGAACAGCTGAACAGCAGAAATTTAGAGATAAAACTATTATAATTATCTGTATCAAAGGAAAACTTATGTTGCCATCACACCAGCGGAGCGTCATGATTTCTGCAGCTTTGCTTTGCCTGCAGGTAAACCAGTCGCTGGTTCAATTTAAACTCACAGATGTTCTAGCAAAAACTCTCACCCTGGTCAGAAATTAAGTATTTTTTGTCAATTGCAGAACACTTAAGTCTGACATTGCCATAATATTATTTCAACTTGTTTCCGATACAAATCAGCTTGAAAGAAGACATAATTCAGTAACGCAGGTCATTTTTTTGGACATTTTACAGAAAGGGTGGTACAATTTGGTACAAATTAGCAAAAATTATTTTCAGTGTGTAGTTTTGTGTATGAAACGATATATTAGCATATTATATTTTTTCAATATTTTCATAAAAATAGCTGCTGTGTAACTGTTAGTTAGTTCTTTGAAAGGGTTATGTAATTTGTTTGTATACTTCAAATGTATTCAGAGTTTTTAAGGAACAACCTGATATGCTAATATGTAGTTTGACACACAAAACAACACACTGAAAACTAATGTATAATATATAACTATATATTATACTTAACTATGACTATTTTTTTTTGCAAATTAACATTTACATATATAGATATAATGACTCAGCACTCACCGACTAAACCAACCAAACACTTTTCTTTAAATTTTTTCTTAAATTTGTACCACATTGCACCACCTTCTCTATAAAATGTCCCAAAATCTTGAAACAAGTTCATTGCTATTGAAAAGACATTGACATATTCTAACTGCAATGTCTTGATTTTTCACTTGTTTGCAGTAAGCAAGACTTTTAGGACAAACAATAACAGACCAAAATGACTCTATAAGAACCAGGTTGAACCAGCGAGCTTCTCTCTCAGCGTGGTGACGGTGCTGCTTGGGTGTTTTCAGGTATTGGTGGTGGTTCTTGTCAGCAGAAGAAAATAGTCCAGCTGACTCTTCCAAATCCTCGGTCCTGCCTCCTCTTCCATCTGCCGGACTGGGTCTTTCTTTTTTCCCCCAGGGTGTATTTGGTGTTTCCTCTTAAGAAGCTTTGGGCTCATGATATTTCTTCTCTCTCTCTCTCTCTCTCTCTCTCTCTCTCTTCCTGTTCTCCCTCCTACATCTTATCCCTCTCTCATTCTCCACAGACGGCTGGTATTAACACTACAGATAAGGAGCTAGAGGTTCTCCTTTTGACCAATGTGTCTTTTGAGGATGCGGGCGAGTACACTTGCCTGGCAGGGAACTCTATCGGCTTTGCTTTCCACTCTGCTTGGCTGACGGTGCTTCCAGGTATATTCTTCTTCTCTCTCTGTGGGTGTCTGGACTCGTGTGGTCCGTTTCCTCCACGTGTATCATCCTCAAATGTTATAAACTCCATGAAAAGATGATTGATACCATACTTCCCCCCCCCCATGTTTTACTCAGTAGCACAATCTTTTATCACTCATGTTCAAACCTCTGTATAATTATCGTGTATTATCGTAGATTGTTACTTGTTAACACGTTTTAAGTGCGTTGCAGTTGTGTCATCGCCCCTTTAATTGGACGAACCAAACCTATAATTCACCCTGCATAGAATGACACTTTTTAATCAGAGCAGGATCGTCTGTTTAAATGTCTCAAGGCTGCGAGGCAATTTAAAGACATTTCTGTGTTGGGTGTTCAACACAATAATTACCTCCCTGGAGAGAAGCATATCACAGGTGCAATTACCTGCTGCAGGATAAAACTACAAGCTGATTACTTTGCTGTGTCATCCCAGACACTGAATGCATACCTTACAGTGTGCAAAGCAAGTTTTTGAGCTGTTTTATGTTGTTAGGATTTGGATGTATAGCTGTTTTCTTTTTTTAAAAAAAACTGCAGTTCAGGTGAAATGTGCTACTGAGCAAAGCGATATTTCTTTTTAATAAGTATATGGTTTGTTATGTGGATTTGCAACAACCTGTATTTTATGACGTCCTCCTCCCAAAGCAGTGAACCCAGAGAAGGAGGACTACTACGCCGACATCCTCATCTACGTGACGGGCTGCGTGCTCTTCATACTCGCCGTGGTCATCGTCGTCCTCTGCCGCATGAGGATGACCACGCAGAAGACGCTGCCCACGCCGCCTGTGCAAAAACTCTCAAAGTTCCCCCTCAAGAGACAGGTAACAGAAAGTAGATACAAGATTCGTACACTTTTTCCCCCTCTTTTCCTCTCTCTCTCTCTCTCCTGTCTACTGAGCTTTTAGTTTAAACATGTAAAATGACTTTGATCCAACCAGCAAGCGGGTGTAGCAATTTATTTTGAAAAGCAACCCTTTTCAAAATAAAACAAACCACAACTATAATTCCTGACGAGCTGAGGCTTTAACTTTTATGCAGCTTTTCAATTCATTACTGTTTCAGTAAACACCGTTGGCCCCCATCGGAGGCTGACAGGCATGACAAGGGTTTCCATGAGTCTTTGAATTGCTGGAATATACTTCACTGAAGTTCCAGAGGTGTAGTTGAGACACGGAAAATTGGGGGGGAAAAAAGCATAAAGTCCCTTGAAAAATCAAAACATATCAAGAATTTGTTGAACAGATTCATTGCATCAGATGCTGTTTTCAGCAGTTTTGTCTTCAAAGAAAATCCAAACTGTAGCAGAATTTAGTTTATTTTGAAAAACAACCTCAACAGTCCAGGAAGGATTTAATTCAGGGAAGCACTCAGAATTAGTTATGGAGAGTCATGGAAAAATCCTATAATTTTTCTGCATCTGTGCCACAGAAAGGGAAACCTGCAGAAAAGTTTTCTATAACTTTCAAAGAGCACTCGCATGCAGGATAGGACTCACGCAAGCTGGAGTATAAATAAATAGAGAAGGTTATTGTATGTCTATCTGCCATGGATCTCCCTCCGTCCCGCTGTTTTGATGACGTGGTGCGGACGCTGGAATGCATCACACGGGTGACATGTGTTCACATTTATCTTGGAGCAGATTCAGCTCAGTGATATTTATGCCCTCCTGTGACTGTCAGTGTTAGTTTTAGATTTCACTCTGTGTAACGCACACTCGCCCCTCAACTGTTTGGAGCGAAACATAAAATGGAGCAGCTGCATCTCTGCAGCCTGCAGTCTGAAGAACTCTTCACGTCATTTTCTTGCAGGGCCACGTTCAAGACCAACCTCAGTCAAGTCCAACACCAAGTTTAATCAAAAGAAAGGCTAATCAAGTCCTATTCAATACAAAAATAGACCATAAACTGAGAACGAGTCTAAAGGAATAAAAGGAATTGTTTGTTTGTGACACACTCGTATTTGTTTTCTCGCCAAGTGTTAGATGATGATTGATACCACTCTCATGTGGTATCGATCTTTCTCATCAAACTCTCTGCAAAAATGAAAATAAGCGTATTTCCCAAATTGTTAAACTGTTCCTTTAAAGGAGTTTTGTGCAGGATGAGCAGAAATGTAGCCGAACCGTTGACACAAGTTGAAATCACACCTGTCTGTCTGTCTTTTAACAAAACACTGAACAATTTTAGCAGAAGTTTGGTGAAGCATTTCTTGAGTAGGTTGTTAGACTTTGATAAAGATTTATAAGACGATACTTTTATAGACTTGATTCTATATCCGAGGTGTATTTTTGTCAGGTGAAGAAATCAATTTAGAGTTCAATACGTTTAAAAAAAAAAAAAAGGTAGGTTAAGTAGATGAAGTGGTACAGTAAGAATGACGTCTTTAGGAAAGCAGCGGTGTTGCAGTATTGTTCAGCGGCGGTGGAGGTTTGTTCTCTCTAGACAGACACATAAGAAAAAAAAAACTTGAGTCAACCACTAGTGGTAGATTTAGACTATCCACCGGTTTTGACATGTCTGGGTCAAACAGGATTTGGAATCAGACGTGTCCAAGAAGGAAAAAAGACTTTCTGAAGACCAGTCTAGAGCACTTTTGCTTTTCCAGCCTCTCCTTACTAATTAGTTTGCCCTCGCTCTTGTCTTCTCTTCAGTCTACTTTACGCTCACCTCCTGACTTCTATCTCTTTTGCTATTGACATATAACTCGTGCGCTCTGAATGCAAATATCAGCCGAATGTCTAAACAGCAGAGAGTTTATTATCCGTGCTGCCCCACCCTGCTGGACTCCCGCTGTGTGCAGGACTCAGCCGCTGTGTGGTTGCTTTGAGCGAGCTCCAGCTTTCCAGCTTCATAATTGAAGGGTTGTTTCTCCTCAAAATGCAAAAGATGCATTTTTCAAAAAAGAGAACATTTTTCTTGAAAGTCATAATTCTGTTCTTGGAAAACAAACATATTATTTGTAAAAAAAAAAAAATCAAAGTTAGGATTTAGTTTTAAGTGTGTTTTTCCTAATTAGTCTTACAACAGTCTTATTAGGTTTGATCAGGTTGCTCTAATTGTCGCCGCTAAATCTTTTCTATTTCTGCTACCTTCATACACATGCTCTTATAAGGTAGTCCAGGGAAAGATCTTATTGCATTTTTCTGTAATCTTTGCTTCGTTTTTATAAAGCTAATCTCCTGGTTCTCTCCTTTCTTTTTCATAACTCTGAGTAAATCTCCCATAAACCTCCTGGCATGTTCTATCAGATATTACTTTTCATGCCTCTCAAATTTTGGTCGGGGCTGTTTTTTTTTTTTTTTTTTAGCTTAACAGCATTTTTTTTTTTCATTTTCCCTCCGTTGAGAAGTTGAGGAGGGAAGTCTGGTAAGTGGACATGTTTGTTTCAGGACCCCACCTGAAGGGGCTGAGCTGGCAGACTCTGACACAAACAGATTCATCAAAAACCAGTCAGATAAATGGTGGGAGGATGTCGAGCCCACGGGCTAGGCGGCAGGACCGCCGATCTGGAAATGGAGCTTGCTGATGGATAGAGACGTCCGTCCCACCTCTCCACTCGCTCGCCCACCTCTGCATCCTCCTTCATTCGTCTTTGTTACTGCCTGCTTCCTCCTACGTGCAGCCACAGGCCGGCTGTTTGTTAAAGTGACCGCCGGTGTCAGAAGTCAGGCTGTTTCTCTGTTGCTCTGACATTGGTCTCTTACTGCCAAAAAGTGTTCCATCTTAACAACTTATTCAATAATTTATTCAGTCAATAAATGATTTTTTTCAAATAGAGGTTAACTGATGGCCGTTCTGAATTTGAGAAGTGAAATATTTTTCTAAATTGTGATTTTTTTTCCTACAGCTGAAACATTTTGAGTATCACACAAGACAACATTTTTTCATCTTTGACATCTAAAATCTTAAACAGATAAACCAGTAAAACCAGTAAAAATGTATCTGCCATTTCAATAGAAAGTGAACTGAGAAATGTCTTTAATTATGATGACTGAAGCCAATAAATCTCACTCTTTTAGTTAAGTAAAACTAGCATTATGGTGAAGTATCAGTTTCTAACTTGTTTTCAGAAGATCAGGGTTAGAAGCTTTGTTCAGTCATATAATCATCTGTTGGGTCAAAGGTCACGGTTAGACCCAGTGTCCTTCCTCTCTTTCCTCCTGTCTTTTTGTTCAAACACACATCATGTCTTCCCTTTCAGAGACTATAACAGTTCGCTTTTTGCACCCAAGCAGGTGTCCTTGGATTCCAACTCCTCCATGAACTCCAACACACCGTTGGTCAGGATCGCCCGCCTGTCATCCAGCGACGGACCGATGCTGGCCAACGTCTCGGAGCTCGAACTGCCATCAGACCCCAAATGGGAGTTTCCTCGAACACGGTAGGAAAGGAGGAAAAAACGGCTATTTATCACTGACGTTTAAATGCCTGTCAGAAAGAAAACCGGCGCGGCTGCGGCTTTTTTCATGCTGCCAAGCAACATATTTCAGAATTGACATCCACTGTGTCGTCGTCCTTGTACCTCAATGTGCTGTGAAAACATGTAAGCCGTCAATACATCAAGGTCATCACGACACCTTCCTCTACGCTATTATTGTGCTTGGCAAACAAATCAATCTCATTCAAAACTGTAAAGACAGAAATTGATCTGCTGTAAAAAAAAAAAAAAAAAAAAAAAAAATACGACCTCTGAAATTGTCTTTTGTTTCAGGCTGACTCTGGGTAAACCTCTGGGCGAGGGCTGCTTCGGGCAGGTGGTGATGGCCGAGGCCATCGGCATCGACAAGGAGAAGCCCAACAAGCCACTCACTGTTGCTGTGAAAATGCTGAAAGGTTAGCGACTGTTGTGACTGCACTTCTGGAATAAATACTTGACCTTGACTGTGATAGCGACGGTATTGTGCCGTGTGATTTCCTGATGGGAATCAACAGCATTGTGCCTTTTCTCTCTCTATTTTCCTCATGTGTACCCTCTCTCTATGTATAAAGAGAATAATTCATCTGGCCTGTCTGGTCTCATAACTCCCACAAGCTCAGACTGATGCTCTCTCCTGCGTTTATCTGTATTGTTGTGCTGTCTTGCTCAGTAAAACCTTTCCTTACAAGTTGAGTACAAGTGCTTCATTACTTCCTTCTCTCGTTCGTCTCTCAGATGACGCCACAGATAAAGATTTGTCCGACCTGGTGTCAGAGATGGAGATGATGAAAATGATCGGAAAACACAAAAACATTATCAACCTGCTGGGAGCGTGCACGCAGGACGGTGAGGCCACAGCACAGCACGGAGGAGGAGCTCAACAACATGGTAACGGTATAGTTTGTCCTGGAAGTGACTTTGTGCTCTGTGTTGCGTTCAGGTCCGCTATACGTCCTGGTGGAATACGCCTCCAAAGGCAACCTGAGGGAGTACCTGAGGGCGCGGCGGCCCCCGGGCATGGACTACTCCTTTGACACCTGTAAAATCCCAGATGAGCAGCTCACCTTCAAAGACTTGGTGTCCTGCGCCTACCAGGTCGCCCGAGGCATGGAGTACCTCGCCTCGCAGAAGGTCAGTCGCTGTGATTCACTAGATCGAGCTGGAGTTGAGTCAATCTGCAAATACTGAGGAGTTTTACCGAGCTGAGCAAAATGTATGTGTGTTTTCGGATCTCCGATTGTCCTCACAGCTTCAACTTAATTATTTTCCTGAAGGGAAAAAGAAGACATGGAAAATCGTCCTTGACCAGCTCTTACCTTTCTAACCTTTCTTAGGAAAAAAGGAAATTAGAAATGAGAGTTTTGGCTTCTTATACAAGACCAACAAACTTTTGCTTAAATGGAGAAAATATCATTTTAAAAGGATTTTCTTTGCATTTTTATTATTTTTCTTAAACCTTATGACCTCAGTGTGAACAGAAATTGAGGTCAAGAAAAGTAACAAATTGACCTGCGCAGTGTTAGAATTAGAAATAGGAATGTGTTGTGTGGGTTAGGTTATGTTAAATTTAGAGATTAGAGTGTGGTAAAAACATTTGAGATGATTAATGAGGATTAAATCAGTTTTAAGGTTAGTTAAAGCTTTGCATTCTACTTTAAAGGCTGATTTAAAGTTAAGATGAGGTTTTAATGAGGAGATAAAGGTCAACATTCGCCATGTAGGTGTGAGTATAAAGTTAGACAAGAGAAGAGTGTGTGTGTATATATGTTTGATATGTTTGTGCTTCCTCCCTCAGTGTATCCACAGAGACCTGGCAGCCAGAAACGTCCTCGTGACGGAGGACAACGTCATGAAGATCGCCGACTTCGGTCTCGCCAGAGATGTGCACAATATAGACTACTACAAAAAGACCACAAACGTGAGAAAAAAATGAGTTGTTTTAACTCGTACAAGGGGACGGTGTTGACCACAGCAAGATTATTTTACCTAGTTTTATATATTGTACAGCCTCTTCAATTCAGTTTCTAAATAAGGTTTTATCTTTAAATGTGACGGTCAGGTCAGAGAGGAAAAGTAGATCAAATACTTGATAATTCAACAAATTAGTACATTTTCATGTTTTTTTATCAAATTATGTCATTGAATAACTCTTTAGTAATAACATGACAACTTTGAGGTGACTTTGACCAGTCAGTACAGCTGGTATTGAACCACAAGACTTTTTTGTTATCATTGTGTTCCCAGTACCGAGTACTGACATCGACTCTCTGGTCAGATAGTCCCTGATTTAATTTTTTGATTATTTTAAGTTTTGCCAGATTTAGACTCTTTTATTCAGGCAAAGTTCTTGTAAAGCTGCTTGTCTTTAGAAAACATTTAACACTTGTGAACTTTAGCTTCTTTAGTTAAATGGAAAAAAACAAGGTTTGCTATCTGTTCCGAAACATAATGGCTCCAGTTGTTCTAAGTTTCTGAACGATGACCAGACCTACTGATTAGAAGATATTCACACACAAGAACCTTTTTAGAAACATTCATCATTTTGACATCATGACCAACAGATTAAACCCAGCTAGAGCAGTCTACTGAGTTCAGAAATAGCATTTAAAAACCAGAAAAAGACAACAAAAAAAAGACATTAACAACAACAAAGTGCTCAGGTAATGTTTAGACTAGTATCAATATTGCATTGATAACTTTAGTCTAAGCCTTTTCTACTTTATTTCATACATACTGCAGATCTAGGTGCATAGATTTTCCTGCTTTTTCATGCGATGTACTGACAGATATGTTTAGACAGGAGTTTGGAGCCATCATAGAGGCCACTGTACATCTATGAAGGCTGCTAGCTTGAAGTTTTAACACTGAACTCTGTGTATTTGGGTCCATATTTTGCTGTCTGCTCCGTATAAAAACGGTTCTGCTGACTGAAGCGGTTCTGTTGTGCCTCTGTTGTTGCAGGGTCGGCTGCCCGTGAAATGGATGGCTCCGGAGGCTCTGTTCGACCGGGTCTACACGCACCAGAGCGATGTGTGAGTTTGCACAAACTCGCGGTCTCATGCCAACTGTCCACTCATGTGGAGCTGCTGTACACCGGAGGAATCCGAGTGTTGAAATATCGTGACTGAGCGCATTAGCATCAAAAGCAGAGTCTGTGCGTGTGAATATGGAATCATAGCGTTCCCTCCGCCTTCCAAAACATGTCATCTGCGCTCGCTTGATAATCCTGAGCTCCTTGTGTATCAGCCGATCCACATTCTTTACCGCGTTTGTTCTCTAATCTCCCAACACGACATCAGAGACAGACACAAAACACAACGGTGCCTCCACATCTTACCATTGTTTTATCAGCGTAAATCCAACTTGCCCCAGAACAGAAGGAGATAAGAGGGTCAGTGGATTTATCACAAGGTGCTCCCTCGGGGTGTTTTTCCAGAACAATTCAAAGGAATCAGAGCGGCGGAGACAAAACGCACCTTTTTTACGACCCGTGATTGCTCCCGTGTTGGCTGCAATCAGGAGAAGAAAGGCGAGTTTAGGCGAGGAGGTCGCAAAGTCAATTCGTCTTGCGGTAGCTGCGCCCCCTTAAACAGCTCCTCGCCCCCCCCTCCACTCCACCCCCACCGACTACAGCCAGACGCTGTGTCCCCAACACAGCCATCCAAGCCAAACACGGGGCCCTGTCAACACTGGCTCGCCGTGTGATTACACTAGACTGGGAACGGGCCGAGAGGAGAATCAGCCTGCTCTGTTATTTCAGCAGGTCTGGATTACAGACTCAATCCTCCCGCCAACCCTCCTCCTCCCTTCATACAGTAGTCACTCTGCAGCCAGTTTACTCTCAAACACCCCGGGGGGACTTTGTCTTTTGACCTGTGATGGTTTTTTTTCATGAAATATGTTACGCTCAGACAGACGGGGAAACAATTAAAACACATCTTTCAAAACACCCACAATCTATCAGAAAGCAAACAGCAGAAAAAAAAAAAAGAAAAAAAAAGAAGTGAATATAACAAAACCCTCGTGTGCAGCAGCCCACACAGTCACAACTGTCATCTCAGTTCATGCAGTTAGATTCTCACGTATTGCAGCTTCACAAACATTTAAACAGCTCTGAGGCAGAAGCGGCGGTGTGAAAACAGCTTTTTTTTTTATAGTGTTGTATCACATATTTTTGCAGTCACCGAGATGTTGTGATTCCACGTGACAGTTTATACCAGTTAGGTAGAAATTTAGAAGTTTTTTAAACTCAACTACTACCTTTTTTAATTCATTAGCCAGTAAGGGTTTTTCCCCCACTGCCAATATGATGGAGGTGAGGATTTTATTGTTAAAGAGCTTTAGAGGTGTCAGTCTATAAAAGCTGACTGCACCTTCAGAGCAGCTGACTAATCAATTTAAAGCAGGGAAAATGGAGAAGGTGTCGGCCAAAACAAGACGGTTTATAGAAATATGCAGCAACGGTTCACACGTTAGTTTTATTTTCTGTTTTACAAAAGGTGAGAAGGAAAATCAAGTCTTTTATATAAATATCTTAGAAGCCTTTTCGGTCATTTCTGAAAAACAAACTCTCCTTTCTGCGCCCGTCAACCCCACGAGATTTCTGACCAATAAACGGAGTGACAGCTCCCTCGTCGGCGCTTGTTGAATTTGCTGTGCGAACCCAAACCGAACCAAAGGGGAAAATGCAGCAAAGTAGCAACTTATCCAGTGATTCAGACCAAAGCAAACAAACTATAGGTGTGAAAATGCTCTTAGATGCCGTAACAGACAAGATGATGTTGTCAGATGTGAGCGAAGTCATTATAACTTTCTTTGTTAAACCTTGAGATAAGGCAATAAAGTTGTCGTCAACACTACAATCGTTTGTGGAGTTTCAACCTTCGAGATGAACTCCCGTCTCCAGACAGGTAGACTTTTAATATGATCGGCTTACAGAAAACACAAGCAGATAACAAGAAAGAGACTCGTTGTACTTTTAATGGAGGTTTTATTCTTTTATGATGCAGTTTCAGACGCTTTTCAACTCTGACCGGAATAAATACCGAATACTTGAGGCTTTCTCTCACACAAAAAGTGGTTTAAATCTGAAGATAATCAGTACTGATACATATCCGGCTATTGGCAGCTTCAGCCTACAAACATCAGCGTTATTATCAGTCTTCATGAAACAATGTCGGTCAGAAATTCTTTCCGATACCAGTACACATAACATCCAGATGTTTCGTCGAACATCACGGTGACGTCGGCCTTCGTTTTCATTCTTAGACCGTTTACCTCTCGTTGCTGTTGGTGCCAATTAAAAAAATTAAGTGTTTACATCTTGATTGCCTCCTCCTATTAGTCGCCTAATAGCCTGTGAATATTAATCCTGGACAACTAGCAGTGAATATAAACAACCTGAGTGTCTCCTGCTCATCCCTTCCGACCACAAAGACCTGATTTTTTTTTTAACGCCCAGAACAATAATGATAAGGAGTTAGTTAGAGGTCTGTTGTCGGACTGGTTATTCTCAGCTACCAGTTCCTGTTTCCCCTTTTTCCCTCTGAATTTTGATGTCTCTCTTCCACCGCAGTCCTCCCCCTCAGTCTCCTTTTCTCTCTCTCTCTCTCTCTCTCTCTCTCTCTCTCTCTCTCTCTCTGTGTGTGTTTGGACGGTGGACTCGCCGGCCCGGCCAGTAGCGGCTGTTTTCCACCCTCTGGACCTGGAGCATGGATAATTAGATTAAGCCCGCTGAGCGCCGCAGTGGGAGGAGGGGTCCGATTCTGATTCACTGGACCAACGGCCGAACAATAGTACACTGGGTTAATAGACCGCCCATTAACTGATTACCTTCCCTCATTTTTTTAGCCATTTAGGAATAATGCAGCAGTTCACTGGAGCTGCTGCCACTGAGAGAAGAGAAAGAAAGAAAGAAAGAAAGAAAGAGAGGTGACGGCTCGGTTTTAGAGCTACAAGAGTTTCTGGACTGGGCGGCAGCTGGGCTGTAACCGTAGATACTGCATAATATGTATTTCCATTCATATTTTGTGCTCACTTAAGGTCAGGGCGTGTAGGTATTTTGGAAAAAGCGCGGCACTCAAGATACTTGTTAAAAGTGCATTTTCATATTATGCACGCTGGGCTTAAGGAAAAAAAAAGACACATCTGGAAATGCTGCCTTCATATCACATTAAAAACACGTTTCATGAGGATTTGTTTTAAATAGAATCGGATCGGGCTTTTAAATTTGTTTTCTAGTTGCAAATGTTTATTATTTAGTTAAAAAGCGTCTCAATATTACAAGATTATAAAACTCATACTGTGTCGTCCCTGTGAGGAAGAAAAAGATGTCTTACTTACAGCGTCTGTTAGATCATATATCTTTATTCAACACACCTCTTCCATGTGTTTCTGATGAGTCTTTACTTACCTGGCTTGAGGGGCCAGTCAACCAATATTGACAAACTGTCCTAAACTATAAGAATGCCAAATAGATTCTTAAATTGAGTGCATTAAACATTATTGAAGATCAATACTTCCCCAAGCAGATTGATCGCTTTATCTGGGGAACACAAGCCTCTTTCTGAACCATGACTGCTTCAGGCCATCGCTGCTGTTTGACCTCTAATCTGTATTCTTTGTTTGCGTTTGTGTGTGTTCAGGTGGTCTTATGGTGTGTTGTTGTGGGAGATCTTTACGCTGGGAGGCTCGCCGTACCCAGGAATCCCAGTAGAGGAACTCTTTAAGCTGCTGAAGGAGGGACATCGGATGGATAAACCAGCCAACTGCACCCATGAACTGTAGGTGTTTTTATCAGTTATAGCTCAGTTTTATCACTTTGTTTGCAGGAGGCAACACGCCAACCTTGGTAGCATAAGCTAAGAAAGGGAGGAGACGACACAAGGACCAGATAGATGCATGTAACTGTGCGGCATTGTGTCAGCGTTTATAAATGCTTCTTTCATTGGCATTTAACTTCTTGCTGTGAGTCACTAAACCTTGCTTTGTGTTTCAGGTACATGATCATGAGGGAGTGTTGGCACGCGGTGCCGTCTCAGAGACCGACCTTCAGACAGCTGGTAGAAGATCACGACCGGGTTTTATCAATGACCTCCACCGATGTAAGTCTCCCCGCACAGCTGCCGATAACATGGAAACACAGAGAAGATCACAAAACTTTGTTCATAGTTTCACCTTGGACTGTTGTAACTTTTCTCTTCATAAAGTCTCACCTAACTAGAAAAATATCTCTTAAAGGGGACGTTTGCTTTTCCTTATTTTCTGTGTTACAATATTGGATGTTCATATGAAATGTTTTCAAATAATGTACGTAAAAGTAATCCCTATGAGCAGTACGCTCAGGCTTCAAACTGCTCTGAATGCTCGGTTTCCAATGTTTTCTTCTACTGTCGAGACGAGATGACATCAACTGGTGACAGATGTCTTTATATGGTCATCTGCTGCAGGCAGAGTGCGCACGGTGCAGGGAGATACGATACAGTCGTTTGGTGACAGCAGAATAATTTTACTAGCTGTTACCTTTGTTATTTCCTCGCAGCAGACGTTTTAACACATTTCCCACACATAACTTATTATGTCACACGATAAGGTAGTGAGCGTAATATTCACCAAACCGAAACGTCCTGCTGTAATCTTTATCACGGCAGGCTTGAACCGCAGGCTTGAACACGCACGGATGGATTTGAGAAGTTGACGTTTGTAATAAAGAAGGAGAAAAAGAAGTGAAATCCTGCTACTGTAGTTTGTTTACTCAGCCTCCGGAGCCGGCGGAAGTTGGCAGTGACACAGCCTCTGGAAGCTAACCAATCAGAACAGAGAGAAGAGAACAGGAGCTAAAACGGCCTGTTACAGACAGAGGCTGAACTGAGGGGCTGTATAAAGGGCCATTATAGGATAAATAAGGATTTCTTTTTTTTTTTTGAACTGTGAAACCATGCAGAGCTACTTCGGTGGAGTCCCAGAATAAAAATACAGAGCTGGAAATGAACATAATAGGTCCCATTTAAAGCCAAAAGCATTTAAGGCGCAGTGAAACAGCAGTTAGAGCGTATTTATCTTCTGTAATGTGACCTATTTATGACTGTTTGCTTCCACCCACGCCTACCTCACTTCACCACAGTCGTTAGATCTGGAGATGGAGGACAGTTTGACAATTTCAGCACAGTTTGAGCACATTTTTTAAACCACATTCTTTAGAAATGTGAACAAAGTCTTGCCAAAGTGCCAACAAAAAATGTTTTTTGAAATCCAAACATACACCTCCTGCTATGATATCCCTGCAGCTAGCTAAACGACACACACACAAGCTAACAAATATTCATGGATGCACATGGATGCAGGATTACAACTTGAAAAATGTCAGTTTTAAGTATTTAAAGTTAAGATCAAACTATATAATTCTTCACTTAATTATGTGACCACAGAGGAAGTTTGATCGTGACACCCCCAGATTAACCTCTGACCTCTCCTCTGACAGGAGTACCTGGACCTGTCGGTGCCCTTCGAGCAGTACTCGCCCACCTGTCAGGACTCCAACAGCACCTGCTCCTCAGGAGACGACTCGGTGTTCGCCCATGACCCGCTGCCTGACGAGCCCTGTCTTCCTAAACAGCTTCCCAATAACGGGGTGATTAGGACATAAAACCTGAGCTGGGGGGGGGGGGGGTAGGAGGGAGGTTGGACATTAACCCCTCATCCCCCCCCTTGACTAATAATCACCTCTCAGTGACTCAAGCTCCTCAAGATATGGAAATAAAAACTCAGCATGCAATACTTCCACAGCGCTTCAGCTCTTCGATTCGTCTTAAAACCTTCGGTCGAAAATCCTCTTTGACTGAGTTTTTCTTCCTCCTCCTCCTCCTCCTCCTCCCCAAGAGACTCTTGAAACATTGAAGGATTATTTTTTTGCCATTGAACCATGTTTGTGTTCTTCTTTTCAGAAATGAAATTATATTTTTGTACTCGGGCCAGTCTTTTGTTACGGACAATCTGCGGGGGGGAACCATTCCGTGCCTACTGGGATAAAACCTCCTGAGACTGACAGACAAAAAAAAAAAAAAAAAAAAAGGATACAAGAGGAGGAAATGAAGGACATTGGTCAGTGACGATTCAGTTGGCGAGAAGCAGACACATCCGAACTTATCCTCGCTTCTCTACGGAGCCCTGAGATATAAAAAAAAAGTTTGAGATCGGAAAGAGAAAAATCGACAAGAAACCAGCAAAGCCAGAACCAACTCAACGATGGGACTCGTTCTTCCGAAGACACTCAACAATTTGTTCAACTGTCTGGAGTTCAAAACAAGAGAGGATGTACATGAGCATAATCGTGAATTCGTACGCCATCGTCACGTTTTTAGCATCCCGAAAAAAGCAGTTTTGTGATAATCATGGAACAAACTCCTCATCGTTATGTGAGGTGAAGTTTCAGCATTTCAGGGCCATTCAGTAATAAGTACAGTAAGGTTCGGAGGTTGTTTTTTTTTTTTTTTTTTATGTATCTAGAAAATGATTTATTGTAAATATATAAATGCAAATATGTATCATATTGCCATGTACTTAAAAGACAAAAAATTACATTTTTAAAGTATTGTTTTAGAATTGAAGCATTGCAATCTAGAAGACACTGTCATGAACGTGTAAAACATTTAATCATTTAAAGTGATACAGAAAAGGTTTATTTGAATAATTAACGTGTATATTTGTAAAGATATTTATAGACTTAACATGTGGTTCTTAAGTTCGAAAGGTCTAGTTTAGGATTTTAGTACTGTACGCAAAGATTTTTATTTCAATTTTTGTAACTTATTTTACAACAGAACTGCGACGTTATTTTTCACAACTGGCAGACTTCTCTGGTTTTTTGATCCATCTTTTTTGTTTGTTTACAGTTTTAAAATAAGAATGTATGACAGACGGGAAGATGAATTTTTTTTTTTCTTTTTAGAGCGAGTGTGATTCGACCACCAGAGGGGGGACTCGTGAACCCGAAGGCTCCTGACGAAAACTGTAAAATCGAAGGAGTCGGAGGTTTCAGCTGAGTTCATATTCTGGTTTGAAAAGTTGACGTTTGCAATATCAAAGCAACGATTAACTCTTGCTGGGCAAGAAATAGCAGCGCTTTCATGGTATGTGCCAGAGAGGCCTTTTAGTGTGACTAAAGTACTTAAAGACATATTAAACATCTACAAACTACGAGCTGTGAATCATAAATGAAGCCTTCAGAGAACCTCATCAGCCTGTTTTAAGGAAAATTTTCCCACTGATACTGTTTCACTGTTCAGTCTGTAATGGCCCTCGAATTTAATCCCACAATGCTTTGCTCCTGAGATGACACGTGTAAATAACAGTTACTTAAAACAACACCTGTCAGCAGAAATGTTCGATGATTAATTAACTGAGAGAAAACCACTGAATATTTAGAATAGTCATTTCGTGAATAAAGGAGCACTTTCAGACTCAACTTCAATCATGGACTACATTTCCCAGAATGCTTGTTAAGCTACCGGAGAACATGCATGAACTCGTGGCATTCAGAAAAATGTGAAAACATGCAAAAGAAACAGTGATAGCGAAAGATTTTTTTAGAGCGAAAGAACAAAAATATACCTAAACTTATTCTGTGTTTTAGCTGCAATGCATTCTGGGGTTTTGAGTCCAGTTAGGCTAGTTTAGTGATTAACTACATCTCCCAGAATGCTTTTTAAGCCACCAGAGAATGTGCTTGTACTTGTGGCGTTTAGAAAAATGTGAAAACATGCAAAAGAAACAGTGATAGCAATAGATTTTTGAAGAGCTTTAGCTGCAATGCATTCTGGTATTTTGAGTCCAGTTAAGAGCAGAAATTGCTCTTTGTTCCTCTTTAACAGTGAATGTCTTCCTAGTATAAAATGAAACCTCTTTGATTCTGAGCCATAACACCAAAATACAACATTTACCACTTTATCTACAAAAAAAGGAAAAACACTAAATGACAAAAAGGACCTGAAATTGAAAATGACACACCTGTAACAGTGTTACAGCACCTATAGGTGGATTTTTCTTCTTTTGAAAGGTGCTTCTGAAGGCTTCAAACTCTTATATTGTACCAGAAAGGTCACAGGGTCGATGCTAACAAGCTGCGTGCGGTGTCGACGTGCCCTTGAACAAGACACTCACGGATAAAAAAAAAATTTTTAAAAAACGTCAGCTTGAAGGTAGAGATGTAAAAGCTGTTATGTCCTTTAGTGCTTGAGTGTTACTAAAACACCTGCCCAGACGCTTGAGATTTTATCGCTGCTCTTTAGTATTAATAATGAAATGAAGGCATGCTCGTGCGACTTTACAGATTGCACAGCAGATATAAAATATATAGTATATATATATCAGTTTGTTAGAGGAGACTCTGAAGTCTGTGGTGGATCCTTCTTCAAGCTTCTTGAGAAAAAAAAGTGCCAAATTAGTCTTAAAAAAGTCTATTTCACCGAGTTCTCCAGATCTCTGAACCAAATACTGCACTGTCGAATGTAGGCGGGTGGAGGTTACACGGTGCAGGGAAGGATCATGGGATTGCCAAAAGGATATATCTCCCCCCCTCAACCCCCCCACAACCCCCCCACCACCACCCCTCTCTTTTTTAAAATGCAGTGGTTTCTCCAGCTGACCCCAAAAAAAGGCATGAAATGTTTACAGAGTCTGTTTTTAGCAAAGTCACAAAAGGGAAAGCGACATTTCAAGTGGCATTGAAGGCTTCAGAAACACGATTCACTCGCTGCTAAATGGAAACGGTGTTAACACTTTATTTTGCAACGGCCTTATTCCAGTGTAGAGACTGTGTCAGTACTTCATGAAATCTCCTCTTTACTTAAAGTACTTAAAAGAGTGAAAGTTTGTATTTAATTGTGTCTGCTACACTTGGAGATTTTCACATTTTAATCACCAAATTATGTATTAACGGTACGTTTTTAATTCTACACAGAAACGAGGCTTTTGTAAAGTGAAGTCTTGCACAAGCAGAATGCAGTTATCCTGATGTTTTCACTACAGTTTTGGCCCAAATCTATGAAGTGCCTGGAATAATTTAACAAACAAAAAAGAGGACAGATTAATTTTGATCATGTTTTGAATGTATAAAAAAAAAAACCCATTAAAAAAAAGCAGTTCTCGCTAGAAGCAGGCTATCAAAGTACAAGCTTGTTTTGGTTTCTGAGTGAACAAGACAGACAAAAAAAAAGGCACTTCTGTAAAGAATGGATGGATCTAATGAAACGGATGGTGGGTTTTTTTATTTATTCTTCCATGCTGGGTAAAAGCTTTCCCTATGGTGAGAGTATTTTTTATTCATGTTGTTTTTCATTAAAAGAGCCAGAAGATGATGATGATGATGATGATGATAATGATGATGTAGAGTAGTCATTTTACTAAATACTGATGCCCCCCATCAGGCTTTTCCTCCTGGCTTAACTTATCCTGTATTTCATTTTATTTTATTTTATTCTGAAGCCCTCCCTGGCCTTTTTCTGTCTCCTAGTCAAGCTTTTTTTTTACCGACGGCCTCCTGATGGATCGCTTTTAAAATGGATGTGTTGTTTTTGACATGTGTCAACAAAAGTTTGGAGTTACTGTATGTTCCAAAATGCTGGATATCCTTGACAGAAGATTAAAAAAAATGGCAACCAGGAACTAAAGCTATCAACTTTCCTTCAGGTTTTTAAAAGATGAAGCCCTTCCTTTTGGACTTAAACTAAGCTGACGTTAACAATTAGACAGTTTGATGATGTTTATGTGACACTTTTTAAACCTTTTTGTAAATCCCACAATGAAAATGTTATGTTCTTGGGCTGTTTTATTCTAGAAAATGTGATGTTTCATGTCAATTAAGATGCTGCTAAACCAAGATAAAGAGGAAACATCAAATTGGTCTATTTAAAATTTAAAGGACAGGTTCACAATTTTTCAAATCTGTCTTAAAACAACATTCAGATGCCCATATGAACACTGAAACAGGTTTTTCTTGCTGTAATCATTCCTCCTGTTCATACTAACCATTAGAAGATCCCTTCATAATGTGCTTACAATGGAAGTGTAGTCTTCCTTCTGTGCAAAAATGTATTTAAAAGTTGATCTGTAAATAATATGAAGCTTTTGTTAGGCATGTAAAGTGGATATCTTCCACAGTTACAGTCTTTTTAGTCGACAGACATTGTTTTTGGTTGAAGCTTCATATTAGCTTCAGATAAACTTTTAAACATGTTTTTGCACAGATGGAGGACTGTGGATTTTGGCCTCCATCATTTACATTGTAAGTGTATTATGAAGGGATCTACTAATGGTCTGTATGAACAGGAAGAACGATTACGGCAAGAAAAAACATGTCAGCGTTCATTTGGGCTCCTGACTGTTGTTTTAAGACGGATTTGAAAACCGATTAACCTATTCTTTCGCCGTATCAGCAAAATATAATCAATGCAAAAATATCAGCACAGAGCTTTAAAAAAAAACAAAAAAAAAACACACAAATCCATTTTAAGAGTGAACATGTTTGTTTTCTTTGCTCCCTCAGCAGGGAGGGACTCTTACTGTATGTACAGTCACACATCGGCCTTTAACCACCTGTCGTCTCCACTCTGACTGACTTATTTATTCTCTGTCTGTTCTGTTACACGAAAAGAAAAAAATAATCAGGATTGAAGATGAAACTGGGAGGAGATGAGACGTTATCTCAGAGATACGTCTTTGCTTCCAGAGATATCAAAAAATACACATAGTTCTCATATTTTTTATTTTTTATTTTCCAAGTTGGAATGGTTAGTTTTCACACAGCTCTCCTCTGTTTTTTTGTTTTTTTTTTTATCCATTTTATCATGCAGTCCTAACACACCAGATTAATTTATAGTTTGCTTTTACGTTGCTGATGTACATAAGTAGAGTTTTATGTAGCTGTGTGAGCTATTTTGTAAGAATCTTAGAGAGGAAATGATTTTCATATACGTTTTATTTTTATTTTTTTCTTTCATCACATTTCACTTTGCATTCCACTTCAGGTTTTTTTACAATAGTGAGACAAAAAACATGTTTGTCCTTTGATTTTTTTTTTTTTTTTTTGATTTTTTTTTTTTATTTTCCAATCCCACATAATTTATTTTTCCTCCCTCTGTACTCATGTTTTTTAACATAGAAAAGGTGGAACTAACCATTTGGCATTATGTGATATTTTTATTTGTAATTCATAGCTTCTTTGTTGCAATGTACCTGTTTTGATCATGATGAATCCTCTGTAACATTCCACCACAACAACCCCTCTGGGCAAACATCTCCCACTGGGGAAAGAAAGAACAATTTCACAACTCTCTCTCTATGTCTCTCTCTCTCTCTCTCTCTCTCTCTCACTCAGTCTCTCTCTCTCTCTCTCTCTCTGTGCCTGACAAACTATGCTGTCAAAAAAGGTTTTCAATAAACATGTTATAATAGCATTTGTTGTCAACGGTGTGTCTGTCGCTGAGATCGTGTATTTTGAAAATGTAAACAGTTTCTGTGGCAAAAACAAGTCGAACAAAAAAAAAAAAAAAAAAAACAGACTTTGTGATTCACAGTGAACAAATCATCAAGTTAAGAAGTTTATGTTAATGAAAATGAAACCAAAATACCACAAAGTACACATGTCAGAGTGTTTGTTTGCCTGTTGTGTCTCCGTTTGTTTTGTCTGCACACTGTCAGTACACTCGGATATATCGGTACTTGTTCTGCTTCTACACAAACTAACCAAACCGCTGACGACAAACAAACCTCGGTCATGGATGGTACGTACAGAGGGATAATATGAATCAAAGCTTAAATGTTCACTTATTTGTTTCCAGAGCTTTCCATTCTTTGAAGAACAGATTAGCTCGAATGTAACGAGGTGAGCTAAATGTAGGTTTTAGGTCCCGTGATAAAAGTGGTCCTGTGGGGTGTCTGTTACAAGGTGAGGGTAATGTGACCAAGTGGCTGCTGAACTAGCACTAGCACTAGCATGAAATCAAAACTCAAAGTCTTTTTTAAATATTAATAGTTTTGTATTATTAGAAAAATATTAGAAATGCTCCTTTTTGTCTCAGTCAGCTGGGGGGCGTGTCAGAGGCATGTTTGATTGACAACAGCTGGCAGGCTACTGGTGATTCAGTTTAATGAGTGACCCTTAACTGGCAAATTTCAGTCCAGTGCATCTTGTTGGTAGTAATGACGGCAGCTGTTGAAAATACTGAACCAACATGTAGGTGTCCTCCTAAAATCCTTTATCAGTTTCACTTAAACTTTATTTACACTAACCATTTACATAAGTTAAATTGTGCTCAGCAAGATGCATTCACCTCTCATAACGTTTCTTATAATGTGGGAAACAAAACGTAGCATATAAACTGGCAGTGCAGTTATAACCTATCTTGGGATTTGACAGGGATTTTGAAGAGCAGTGATCAAACCAGCATCTAATAGGTCCAAAGTGATATTTGCAGGTATGTTTACCTGCTGTTTAATGTGCTGCAGCTGAACAGCTAATTAGCTGCCTAACCTGCTAACTGATATTAGCGGCGCACTTTTCTCCGGTGTTTGTTTGGCGGCTCATTCAACAAACTAAGCTGCAGGACAAGACGTGTGTTCATGTTTTGCAAGTTAGATAAGAAGGAGACTTTAGTAGGAAAGCTAATGTGGGTTGTTGTTCAGAGTCTGTGGCTCTTGTGTTGTGTAGCAGGATGCAATCAGGCTCAGTGTGACCATCTGCTCTGCCTGTGATAGAACGACATGTCAGAGAGCTTTATTCAAGATTTGATTTGCTGTATCAAAATAAGGACTCCAGCTATGAAATACAAGAATTTAAAATGTAGATTTCTCCCTTTTGGTTTCCTATTTTTCTCTGGAAGGAGAAGTGATTTACAGAGCTGATATGTATGTCGTTGTAGTAGACAAAAAAGGCAGTTTAAATTCAGTTTACTACAATCCACCTGCATGTAAGCTGATGTTGTTTAAAGTGGCTATAATCATTGTTTCATAATATTAATGTATCAGATGAAGTGTGTAATGTGAGGGTTTGGCTCATAGTGTTGAACTCACAGAGAATTATCAGCGACTCTGAAGCTCCCCTCAGCTTTACAGATGATTTTTATAGTGAATTTCAGCTCATTGTTCAGCTGTCCAGCTACAACTTTACTTTTTTGGTTTCAGTGACAGTTTTGGCTGCAGCTGGCAGCTGTTTTCAGAGAATAAGACCTAAAAAAGAAAAAAAAAACTCTCTGTACACTACCTGCTCAGCAACAACTGGCAAACTGACACAGTTAGCGACTAGCTGGTGCACATACTGTAGTAGAGCAGAAGTGGAGCTAAAAGAGAGCGAATATTGGACTCACATTCACCAGGTGGACAGAAACACGACTCCAAATGAATAATAATGTTGTTCCGTAACTGCTGGATGTGGAAATAAGCAACAGTTTGCAGACAAGTTCAACATATCAACTTAAAGGGTGATGATATGTCATGTTGTGTGCACAGTTTGTTTCCGCTGCCCCCAAGTGGCCAAAAAAAATCAGTTAATGCAGATTTCTCACAGCAATTTGATTTCCTGTGTGCATGTAAATGTAGTTCAAATATTTAAATATTGTTTCGAATTTCAAGCTAATATTGAAAATTTGTATTTTATAAAGCAAACTAAACAAAAATGTAATTACAGAATGGCATGCGTACAGGATGCTGTACGGGAAAAGTAAACTGGATGAAGACATCAGTAAACGAGCGACAACTCTGAATCACCAGTATTCTCCTTTAAATTGCAGCAGGAAATGCAGGCAGCAGAGGTTTCTGCCCCCAGTTCCTGTTGATTTTGTCACACAGTGAACAAATTAGCCTCTCATAGCATCTTAACTGCTCTTTAATCATGGAAAGTCTTTGCCCCTCTGTCTTTGTTTGCTGAGTACAGTTCCACGCCCTCCCTCGCCGCCTCGCTGGCTGCAGCTCAGTAAACGGCTGGTGGGAGGGGAAGGAACAGGCAGGCAGGCAGGCAGGCAGGCAGGCAGGCAGGCAGGGGAGGACGGGGTTTCTCGGGGGGTACTGAAGCCACTCGGCCGGGTGGGAGGGCAAAGCTGGACAGTGACAGAGGGAGAGAGAGGGGTCTATGTATTCAGGCTTTTGGCCCTCAGCCCGTCTCAAGTGCGTCCTGAGGGGAACATCCTGCCCCTCGTTGGAACTTCCTCGGCCGGCTGAAGTGGCCCATTCACGGAGGTCTTGTGAGGGGGGCTTGTTTTCGCTGCTAAATGGATGTTTCTGTTTCAGAGGTGTTTGCGCTGGTGGACGCTTTCCATTCCTCCCCCCTCCTCCTCCTCCTCCTCCTCCTCCTCCTTCTTTCTCCCTTTTTCTCCTTCTCCTTGCCCCTCTGTTTCTTCTCCCCACTCCCCTCTCTCTCTCTCTCTCTCTGCTAAACATCCCCTCGGCTGTTCATCAACCCCCTTTGCACTGCCATGCAACCTTTAAACCACCTCTCACCCTGCCTACCAGAGGAGGAGGAGCCGTGATGTACAAAAACTGATATTACTAAAGTTACGTTTTTGTGGGATATTGTCCTGTTGGTCAATTCACAGCAACTTGTTAAGTGATGACAACAAATAATAAGAAATAAGAACTCTACCACTAAATAAACAATATGTCGTTGGTACATGCACATACAGTGGAAGTGTTTTCTGATCTGATGCTAGCTATCGGCAGGAACGACATCATTTTTCTGTTCCTTTCAAAAGTGTTACAAACCATGTAATGATGTGACAAGGCTAGTTTGAGGTTCGGTTGGGCACAAAAACAACTTGGTTAAATTTAGTGAAAGATTATGGTCTGTGATAAAACGCGTACTTTGTTAAGAATAGGGAAATTGTGGTTTCGGGTTAAAAATTACTACTTCCTTAATGTTAGGGGACCTTCCTCGTCATGGTTACAGTAACAACCATGTGGTTAAGATTGCGGGTAAGATTGTTTAAAAAAAAAAACAATGTTCTTTTGTGACAAAGAAGTCGCCGGATGAATCACTTAATTTGTCCGTTTGATCCCGGTTGCTAGAGAGCTTCTGTTACTTCAACATAAACATGTAGTTTTTGCTAAAATGCCTCCTCCAGTGGATAAGAATGGTGCGATATGTTGCTGTCAACTGCTTACAAGACAATACAGTAGTAGAGTTTTGTCACTTCTAATTTCTACCCTCAGTGTGTTCCCGCCAGTTCTTGTCACCTGATTCCCACTCCACCATTAGCCTCCTGGTATATTTAGCTAGATTATTGACTAGTGAGCCTTACTAGCTAAAATATTCGATCATTTTTTTGCCTGTTCTGATAGATTGTCTACCTGTTGTTGACCTCTGCCTGCCAAACATTCATATATAAACATTCATATATTCAGCCATTACATTTTAGTATAGAGTAGTTAGAGGTGGAGGGAGTTAATGTGGGTGTCCAGGGTTCAGGAGGTAAAAGTCCTGTTTCATTTTGTGCATAGACAATGTTGGGGCGACTGATGAAATGCTCCTGGTTGAATCATCAGAATAAAATATGAGCAAATGCATTCAAAAAAACATCTGCTTCTATGAGCTTAAAGATCTCCTCCAAATATCTTATAGGACATATAAAAATCTCTCTTCAGAAGATTGTTGTTGAGATTGCTGTTGCTCAAAAACTCCAAAAAAGTTTGGTCTCATCTTGAACCAGAACATCCGCAGATTAATTCCATACCCGATATATTATGATAACTTCAAAGGTTTGCTTTAAACAATCATTAACAAAGCCACAATATGCATCATATCCATCGTAGCAGTGGTGGACCAGACTTGAAATGAGAATTCTTTGTTAGAGGAATGCAAAGGTGTTTTAGACAAATTCTGACAGTTAAACGTTCAGTATTCAATTTTTTTTTCTCTCACAGAAGCACTTCCTGCCACCTAAATCTCATTTCCTCCTTAAGATATGACTTGCTTCCTCACTTAGGGATACACACACACGTAAATGCAAACACATAGAAAAAAAAACACTGTTTCTAACTGTACTTCCACAGTTGTGCACGCCTGCGTAAACACACTCTGCGTCACTACCACTGAAGGCAGTAGAGGAACGGATGCCTCTGGGGCCACACAGAGTATCCACAGCAACCACAACACACACTCTCACAGGTACACACATACATGCACACACACACACACACACACATGCACACATGCACACACACAGACCACAATGGATATCACTTAAACCACAAGGAGGAACAATGAGGTTTGATGCAAGCTGAAGTAAGCCATGGGGAACTTTGGGAAACAGACACAGACACACACACACAAACAGTGTAATGTTTTTGTCTGTTGTTAGATGTTGTAAATGATCTTGTATTCAGTATTAACCAGACAAATCTTCCTCTTCATCAGTGGTGTGCACAGACTCTTTTAAGGACAGGTTCACAGTTTTTCAAGTACTGAAAGAGGTTTTCCTCGCTGTAATCATTCCTCCTGTTCATACTATTAAAAGATCCCCTACAAATGTGCTTTCAATGTAAGTGACGGGGGCCAAAATCCACAGTGTGTCCACTAGGGATGTGCAGAGAGCCCAGTATTTGTATTTGTATCTGTATTTGTTGAGGCAGCAAAATTATTTGTATTTGTATTCAAATAAAAGTGGAAATCCTGTTTTTGTATTTATTACACTTTTAATTTTAGAAAATTAAAGTGTTACAATAAGTGTTCATGAATAAACTACCTTACAAAGGAGGTCCCCACACCGGGTCTTGAACTGGAGTCTCCCAGATCATAGACGACTGCGCTGACTACTGAGCTAAAACTTTACTCATCACCTCATGCAGACAGACCTCTATCTACTTATACACCCATAACACAGAGACAGCACATCATGTGACATGTAGAAGAACTTCAAAAGTGATTCCTGCTTTGCACTTTTCATTTATTGCCTATTTTTTACAACCTTACTTTGTGGGAAGGAGAAGGGGAACAACAGGTTATGGAGAGTCCTTTGGGACTTACCCCTGATAGATGTAACAGTGGAGCAGAGGAGAGAGACTGAGATGATGATGTAACCGACCTGCAAACTGGTATTTGACATGTTTTTTTTTCCTCCCAAAAACAAATAATTTTTAAAATATTTGTATGAAACAAATATTCATATAAAACTCATTATTTGTGCTTTGCCAAATAATGTATTTGTATTCGGGCACACCCCCAGTGTCCACACGGTCAGGTTGTGCATTTAAAAGCTTATATGAGGCTTCAGCAGTCTGAGTTAGTCATATCAAGTGGATATCTGACACATTTACAGTCTTTTTAGCATCAAATTCCCTCTTTGTGTTTCCTCGGACAGTGTTTCCTTGTTGAGCTGCGGTGGAAGTATAGTAAGACTGTAACGTTGAAAGATATCTACTTGATTTGACTCAGCACTGAAGCTTCATATTAGCTTCAAATAAGCTTTTAAATATATTTTTGTACAGAAGGAGGATTGTGGATTTTGTCCCCCATCACTGACATTGTAAGTACATTATGTAGGGATCTTCTAATGGTCAGTATGAACAGGAGGGAGCAAGAAAAACATGTTTCAGTGTTAATTTGGGCTCCTGACTGCTGTTTTAAGACACACTTGAAAAACTGTGGATCCGTCTTTTAAGAGCAGGGCTGAAAATAAGAACGAGGCGATTCTTTCATATATTAAGGTAAGGGTTCACTTTTCCCCCAAGGTTGCAGAGAGGCACTTGATCTAACCATTGGGGCATTAGGGTCGACAGAGGGGCACTTGGGTTATTAACCATGGACTTGAAAAAAATCTTCTGTGATGGAATCTCTGCTTGGAATAATAAATTGTGTCTGACCTGTTTTTCCACAATTAATTTATTCAATTTATTCTGTTAAAAGTCCTTAAAATGGCATCTTGTCCTTCAAATTTCATTAAAAATGCAGAATCTATAAATATGCAAATATTCATCTCAAAAGTTTAACTTCTGGACACAAGATGTCTCCTACTTCACTGAGAAGTCCATTCTCAGTGTTTGTGCACTGGAGGCTTCCACAGTTTCCATATCACACCTGTGTGAATTGTATACTGGCCCTCCATTGGCTCCAAACTAGTTGTGATGTCACAAATCCTGTTCATAGGTTCACCCCTTAAACTAAAGGAACACAGAGAAACTTTCCACTTCCAGCAGACAAATGTGAAAACAGCTTTCTAGTGTTAAACTTCTACACATACATCATTCTGCACAGTGATGTTAAAGCCCCTGGAAAGGCAAATCCATGATTGGCTATTAATCATGTAATTTGTGATCTAATGTGCATTTAGTAAACACCTAAAAAGTATGAGAGCATAGCCTTTGACATAGCCTATGTAATTCTTTAGAAAGTCTCTCTCCCTTCCTTTATTACTGGGTTGCAGTTAGGCGGGGCTAAACTAGCGAATTTATCACATAATAAATACCAGCCCAATCATATTTAGGAGACAGATGATTGACGTGGCTATCCGGCCAAGCTGACGTCACAATACTTACTCTCATCTCCCCCATGAGAAAACAATGCAGTGCACTTTTCTTTGCTTTTAGCTAGAATGAGAATTCAAATTAGCTTGATATGGTTTGAAAGTTACTGTGTTAAGCTAACTAGCAGACTTGGGTACACCATCCAAATCGTATTAATCACGGAGTAGATAAGTAGCTCAAAAGTGTAGCATAGCAATGCTAATGCTACCTGTTTCATGTAAGTGAATGAAAGATGCTAAAACACTTAGCTTCGTAGTCTGGAAGGTATAGTTCAATAAAAAGATATCTACTCTGGTCTGCTAGTTAGCCGATTAGTCAAGATAACCAGTAGACCACTGGTGTGGTTGATAATAAGCTCAAAAGTTTTGAATAGAAAAGCTAATGCTAACCGTTTCATGTAAGTGAATGGAAGATGCTAAAACGATTAGCGCCATACTCCAGGAGGTACAGTTAAATAAAAACACAGTTTCAGGTGGTCTAACCTAGTTTGTTAGTTAGTGGATTATTCAAGCTTTCTAACCAAGTAGGGTCCATTTGATAGATTTGGTAGTTTATTCCATATCAGCAAAACATTTTAGTGAATGAATAGAAAATAAAACAGTACTTGAGCTGAAAGTGAGCTGTCAATCAAACGTGATCTGGACACGCCCACACAGCCCTGAGCGTAATGAGCTGTTTTTGAGCTAAGTTTTTTAATAGTTATGAATGTTTATTTTCATTCAGATTTTTTGTGGATGGTTAATGAGACACTCAACTTTGATATCATATATGCATTTTTATGATTTCAAGCCATGTTTCCAAAGGCTTTAAGGCATTTAACTGAAGGAACAAGAACAAAAACGCATTTCTGAGTGGAGGAGGACTTTAAAATTCTGTCACGTTCCTTATCAATGAACTAGGAAAGCTCTGACAACTAAATATCAGCAAAGAGAAGTGGGTAAAACTGTGGTTCTCTGTGGCAGGTTACTATTAATTCACCGTCTTTGCAATGACAAGAAATAGCATTTTGCAGCTGTTAAGTATTGCGTGTTGTAGAACTGAAAAGGAAGAGAGCAGAAACAGACTCATTGTCCAGGAGGGAAGTTTTCTGGAAGATTCTCATGACTCCAGACAGGCCGAGCTGAGAGGCCTCACCCGTGCTGAAAAGCTCAGCCATTTTTATCGCTGTCTGGCTTCATGTGCTGCCAAGAAGCACTTTAATTGTTTCCCATTCAGTCGAAGCCACAAAGCTTCAAGCGTTCCAGTATACACAAACTGTCGCCCTTTTTTTTTTTTTTTTTTCTTTCTTTCTTTTTTTTGCAGAGAGCTGAAAATAATTGCAAGTTTCAGCTTGGCTTTGAAAACGCAGCCTTATGTGTTTTGCACAGTTTGAAGTTATTTCGGTGAGTCAACAGTCGGAGGGAAAATCAAAGATGGCTGCTGAGTGGTCGGACTGTTTGCCTCATCATGAGGCTGCACTGTGCCATTGTGCTAATGTGGTAGTAATATAATGTGTGTGTATTTCAGTACAGTGTGTATGAGTGTGTTGTGGATGTGTGGGTGCATGTGTGGGTCAGATACTGTGTGTGTCTATCTGTGTGTGTGAGAGTGTGTATAAGTATGTGTGTGTACTAAGTTCCTGAAACTGGACCTTGGTATGTTGTCACTGTAAGTGTGCCAAATCAGCGATTAACTGCGCTCCCTCTGAGACAGGCATGTAGCCGAGTGACGTTCAGGAACAGGTGTGTGTAAAACAATCCGGTTTTCAGCACTCCTTGGAGAACACCGGTCCCACTGAGCAGCAGGAATAGACCTGATGATAGTTTAGGGACCAACATAGGTTTGTTTGCTGCTTCGGGTTGTGGATGCCCTCCTGACAGCGGTGGTTCCTCTTTGAGTGTCAGTCAGACTCAAAAGTCATCAACAATACCTTTAAGTCTTGTATTATCCATTTTCCATGTTTTATTTCGACAAACAAAGAAGAACGACATGGAATAAAGACAAAAAATTCTGCAAATTTAAGCTTGGTTAAAGGTTGATTTACAGTAAATTGGAATATTATTGTACAGCTCAACATTATTTTTGAACACAATAAGAAAGGAGAAAAAACAAAAGAGCACCACTTACAGAAACTCTTACTACATTAACAGGAAATCCTTTTAAGGAGAAAAGATTTCACAGTCCCGCCCTCACTGTTTGATTGACAGGTGATATTGCAGCACTTGGACTCCACAACAATGAGGGTTCAGCTCAGCTTTTTTGCATTTTGTAACATGGCAACAGATCAGATTGAAGTGAATGACGCCTTTCAGGAGAATAAACACACTTATTAGCTTGAGTCTACTGTATTGACCGAACCATCATGACATTGTACAACAACAACAGTCACTTCCAGGCAGACAACTGGCAGTTGATTTGAATAGCAGAGATATGTGAAATCGGCAAACTTGTTTATTTCTGTTGTCATTTTCGGTCGTGCCTGTAAAGTTTAAAGATATATAATTAAACACAGTGGTCCGACCAGTCTGACGTTTCTGCTGTGCTTATTTTATGTACTGTGTTGCTTTGCTCACGTCTTTGGATACTTCTGTTAGTGTACACAGTGTACTACATGAAAGTGTACTATGTACTTACTGGCGTAGTGCGCAAATTTTGACAGGGTAGTGTTGTCTCAAATCAAACACAGCCGTTGTGCACTTACCGGAAATTACGATCGCAAATTAGCATTAGCATTCACGTTAGCATTCACACTACCAAATCATTACAGACTGCTAAATTAATCCAAAAAACATACTGATATCTTATATCCGACAACAGTATAGTGATGCTTAGTGCTAAAAACACATGTATAACTTACATTTGTATAATGTGGCAATGTTCACCGTAGTTACAACTTACCCGGCCGCCATTTCCAGTTTGAAAAGTGGTCCCTCCCCGTCCGCTACGTAGCAAAGATGGCGACCATTGAGGGCGAGAAGTGTCCATAGTTCCACATTCAACTTTTTGACCTCACAGTGCACTGCATTTTTCCATACTTCTCAGTGTGAACACTCTTATGCACTCAAAATGTTAAGTGTAAGTACAGACGTATGCGATTTAATACACAGCACAAATCTACCCAACAGCAACATCTCACCACTGGTCGGAGTAACTGGTGGCTACCTTTGTCATAGTTGGAAGCCGCCTTACCACTGCTTTACTCATTTATACTTACTTTTAAACACTTTTACTACTTACTGCTTATACTTACATATACTTATTTAAATACGCTTCTTTGTTTACTTCTTTACTTGCTTAAACTGACATTTATTTTTGCTTTCGTGGCATTAAATTGCATTTACGTGACGCAGAATATCTACCCAGAAGATATTCTAAAAAGACATTGTGATTGGTTCTATATGGGTTTCATGTGAGATCAGTTAAAATATATTTTAAAAGTACATGTGACATTTTGAAGTCTCTAATATGATGTTAATACGTAGGCTGATGCAACATGATTAACTCACAGGAGGTGTACATGTAGAGGGTTCAAGATTCAGGTTTTATAAAAGACTAATCTGGGACATTATTGGTTATATTTTGAATGTAATACAGAGATTGGATGAAAATCAGAATATATACAGTATTTATGGATGGGTGTGTTTGTGTGTGGATGTGTAAAATCTGGTGAACTTAAACAAGTCTACATGAGGACAATTGTGCTGTACGATGATCAAATTACACAAAATGGTTTAAACTGGTACCTTCATGTGTGTATTACAGAAAACAAAGACATAAATACAATAACACACGTCACAAACTTCGACATATTCCTCCTCTTTTGCTTTGTGTTCACAGCAGTTAACTGTAACTGATTTCACAGTGTTTGTATTTCTGGACAGAAGTAGCACATAAAAACTCTTTGACACGCTGGCCAAAAGCAGCACACTGTCAAACTGTTGGACACAACTTCAAAACATGAAGCATTCGACCTAACCACGACTGTAAAAATCTGTTTCACAGCATCTGACGCAGCACTGCGGAGACAAGCTCTACTGTTTTAAACCTAGATTTAACAACACCTGCAAATTATTTTTGAAACACAGCTGGGAAAAGGGTCCAGTAGCCTAACATTTGTCATTAGTATTGTTAAATTTTGAAAAACTCCATGTCATGCCATGTCCATGCCAAAATATTTAGAATTCAAGGGTTTTAAAGGAACCAACCACACTTACATTCATCAATGGCAGAGCAACCCTGGGCTGCACTACTGTACACTTAAATAAATGAATATCTAGTATTTAAAGCTGCATCAAGTGATTTTTTGGAGTATTTTTGCCACTAGGAGGCAGAAACACTTCAAAACAAACTTGAAACCTTGATTAAAGCTTTAAATGTTATGTAGATATACTGTAAAATAACATTACATCATCATCATCATCCCATTGGAGTCATGCTTGTATCTATCTGCTCTGTTTACTGTTTGCTCCACCAACTCCTGAGAAAAATATCTGACTTTTTAGCTGCTAAATGTTCCACTTTCATCAACAACTAGTTTCTAATTTTGTCTGTCTGCTGTCTGTACTGGATACGTAATGTTGAGTAGGTTTATTACTTTGTTTACTGGAAACAGTTAGCTATGTTTTATGGGGGATTTGTGAGAGCTTTGTTTGGTGCACACGCTCAGTGGGTTTGGCACCACAAACAACTCTTTCACATTTCACAGGTTCATTAGATTAATACACAAAACCTTGCTTAATTGATAATTAATGTAGGGTTAATATTGCCATGATTTGTTAGTTTGAGCCTAGTTATCAAGCCTATAGTACCAAGAGGTTGGGGACACTAGATAAAGTCAGTCAAGCATTAAAAAGAATATTAAAAAGTCTCAAATTTCTTGTCTCAATAGTATGACGGCAATGGCCGGGGTATTCTCAAAACAAACTAATTCGAACAATGTGTTGTCCAACCACATCTAAAGGGAGAAAGTGTTTATAGCTCTTCAGAATGGCTGAGAGGCGGGGTGAAAAAGCCTGCTGTCATAAGTCGTTTTCACATATGAACTCTGGACAGTGTCCGAGACTCGGGCCCTTTCACACATGTAGCACACAGCAGGAGACTGTCTGTGTCAGATGCATTCTCACCTACTGGAAATACTCTGTTCGGTTTAGGCAGAGGGGTGCAGGAGGCAGGACATGACGCAAAAACGATGCTGCGGTTGTAATTCAAGTGTTTAAGCTTTACACCAGAAATAAAATGGCTTTTATTTGAGCAGAAATCACAGGAAGTCCTCTCTCCCAGTAACACTAGCTTCACAGTGGAGCGTTCTGGCCCAGTCAAAACCATGCAGCTTAGCTGGCCTGCTGCGTTTATCCTGCGCCAGCCGCATGATAGAAACATCATCAACACGCCCACTCGCTCACTGTGAATTCTCCACAAAATGACCTGCTGTATTCACACATGGGCTCAATCAGACATTACACTGACTTTGTACCAGGGAGCTGGCAGGTAAAGTTCAAGTTAATGTCTGGTCCGAGTGATTCAGGCGTTTGTGTTCTCACGTACAGCTCCTCCAGATAATGTCCGGAAAATTTCAGGGTTGCAGCGTGTGTGAGAGGAGCTATAGAGAGATGTGATAATCATTCAAACGGGGCAGACAAAGCCGCTCATGGTGTTGCACTGGTTAGTTTATACAAAAAGTGACAAAAATGACATTTCCACATTTGCAGATGCAATTTTGAAACGTCATAATTGTACTTAATAAATCGACTTTTTGGGATCTAGTCAGTGTGAGGATGCTCTTTTCTCATGATAAGTTCTTTTATTTGTCACTTTTTGGGAGCATCTATTTTGGAGCATCTATTCAGTTTGCAGGTGCTCTTTTCTCTTGAGATTGTTTTTGCCTTTTTGTTTACGCACCTGACATCACGTCAGGGTGTGAATAAACCACCTTGGGGGCATAAAAAGAGAAATCCAGAAGTTCAAATCCTGCTTATTTTCTTACCTCCCCACACCTGATCTATCGCTGCATGAAGCGAACGTGTTTTTCAGATTGTTGGTTTCGGAAACATACAAAAATTGTCAGATGCAGCCCATCCAGCCCCAACATCAGAGCAGCATTGTGAACCTTTAACTAGCAAACTCTATCCTTCTGGCAACCTGTGGTGCTTAAGACAAGCCAGATGAATTATTAGCAGAGCAGTGTTTGACCTCAGTCTGTGCTGCAGCAGGGTGGCTGCTCTCTATCTCTCCTTGGTCGTCCACGGAGAGATTAGGAATACCATCGGCAGCCAGGACTCCCTCTGCCATTCCCATTTATGGAACATCTGTTCCATCTCTCTGGCCTTTTCTCTAATTGCTGGATTAGAGGGTGACGGGAAGGCCCTGGTTGTTGAGAGTCGTCTCTGAGCTGTTTTGACATGTTCACCCATGATGTGTGATCATGACGGAAAAATGTTGGTGTAGGTCATGGTATCTCAATGTTCAATAGCATTTTGCAGGATGATTCAAAGGAGAGGAGGGCACAGCGTGTTTACGATTCCCTCTGGCCATTTTCTGAAACTGTCCTCTGTGATTTAAAGAGAAAAAAGGTCATGCAAACAACTCATAACTCTTTGAGTGCAGTGTGGACTGTAAGTGTATTACTATTACATGACATTACCATGTATAGTATCTCTTAAATATTTATTTTTCATACAAAATTACATATTAAATAACGTGTTTGCTATGTAGATTTCAAATAAGCTCAAGAATAGAATAAGGCTTTACTTGTTAGCACCCAGGAACAGATGCAATGAATATTCATGTGACTGTGGGATAATCATGTATGATGCAGTGAGTGTTGCAACTAGGATATGCGAGATTCACTAGCAGAGATAAAACACAGAGGCTGGAGACCATTACCATACCATCTAATGTAAAATCAGATGAATACAGTGTATTAACATTAATGCGAAACACAGTGTGTGCTGTTACAGAACTACAGAGAAAAGCTATTATTATTTTTCTTTTTGTTTTACCCTCTCTGTGCTGCAGATGCCCACTGGCTCCTTGGGAAATTAGTTGATAATGAGAGTCTGGTTCCTTTCTGCACAGAGAAAAAACAATCTCATAGAGACACATCCTGGTTGTTAATTAAGGCATAAAACATGTTTGTATATCCATATACGTTCTTTTGAAATAAGCTTGGTTTCAAACAAAACGACACAATGCACGGCTCAGAATTGTGTAAACAAACTTTTTCTGCCATCAAAATACAAATTCGAACTCTTGTTTAATAGTAAACTTGAGCATTAAAAGCACATGTAATGAATTTGACAGTGGAAACACTTTTCTGAGAGTTAAATGTGTTAATGTGTGTTAGAGCAGGGAGGTGATATTGGTTTAGCTCAGCATAAAAACTCGAAGCAGAGGGAAACAATTACTGAAGTTCAAAAATACATCTAGCAACACTTCTGAGGCTAATTAACACGTCGTATCACCTCCAAAGTAGGAATGTGCAGAGAGCCCAGTATTTGTATTGTATCTGTATTTGTTGAGGCAGCAAAATTATTTGAATTTGTACTCAAATAAAAGTGGAAATGGGCGTAAAATCCTGTTTTTGTTTTTATTACACTTGTAATTTTAGGATGTTACAGTGTTAAATTAAGTGTTCATCAATAAACTATCTTGTGAAGGAGGTCTCCACAACCCACTATTTGTGCTTTTTCCCAAATACTGTATGCAGATTTGGCTCCACCGCTACTCCAAAGGCGTTTTTTTGACCTCGACATGAGGGGAGGAGGCAAAATATATAATCTGGTATTAATTCAAGAGCATTAATTAGTATATTGTGCACATAAATTGTAAAATTGAGAACATAAATTACAAAATAATGCATTTTTTTTCTTTATGACACCTCTTGGGTTCATTTGATTTCTCATTTCTTGTAGTTTTTACACTTCAGGTGAGGTTTTCTCATCTAACTGTTCAGCAAGAAAGCAGATTAGCAAAATTTCCAAAAATGTCAAACTATTCCTGTAAATCTAGTTTAGCTATTTAGCTCAGTTGACCAAAGTTCAAACTAGCCAGCTGACCAACAAAAAAAGCAAGTCTTTGTCTCCCTCAGGTTCAGTTAAGACAGAAAACTAAATCTATTAAAGTAGATTTGTGAATGATCTTTAGTTCCAAACACTCAAATCAACAACCTTTAAAACATTTGTTAACTGTGTCTGTTTACAATGCAGCGAACACAATCTACTGAGCCCGGCAGATGTCAGACGTCTTGTAGAAGACGGCGAACAAATCTGGCGCAGCGCGTTCAGTCACAAACTGAAGATATTCATGAAGCACCCGGATCCCCAAAGTTGAGTTTTTATGAGCTAGATAACATCTGCAGTTAAAGAGTTTTTACACCAAAACCATAAAACGTGTTTAAGGGATTTCAAAGATAACACAACATTGTGTTTAACAGCCAAAACCCAAAGTATATCCACATATCTCAGTCCAAGACCATGTTAAATCCAAGTGATCCATAGTAAGAGTGTGAAGGGAACACACAAGACAGGACGGATGGCATGAGGGTTATAATATGTGCTAAATCGAGAGCATGAATGAGTTCTGTGTTGTTGTTTTTTTCTCTCCATGAACACTTTTCGGGCTCCATAGAAATCAAATAAACTTTTTTAAAAAAAGAAGTGATGGCGTGACAATGTCGGGGCACCAGACCTCAAACAGACCTCAAAAACCTGAAAAACAAAATCACAACAACAAACCAAGTGCACTCACAGGTCGATTGGTAGATAAGAAAGGAACATTTAAGCTGCACTTTAACTGGAAAAGAATGTGATTTTGTCTCATAGCAATGCTTCACAAATGGAGCGAGACTCAAAGGCTTTATTGTTTAGTTTATTTGCCATGAAATTAGGAGTCATTAAGGCCGAGGGAAAATGGTTCCACATGTGAAAACTGTCTTCCATCTCACATTCAAGGTAAACAACAAAGAAAGACAGCTCTCTTTCTTTCTCTCTCTCTTTCTTGTGCCCCCACACTTTTATTTTTATAACCTTAAGCTAGTTGCAGGTAACCCCGCTGAGAGAACAAATCTCCTCTCAACCAGACATCTGACCTAGAAAGTAGCATCAATGACAAACTTAACAACATACAACAACAATACATCTATTTTTCCTCACTCTCACTTTCTCGTACTCTGCTACACATTTCACGTTTTTTGTTTGACCTAGCAGAGTGTTTCGATCACACACACACACACACACACACTCGCTCAAACACACCTCCCTCCTCCTTTTTTCGTCAGCCAGAAACGAACATGACGGATGACACTGAGGTAACACAGCGCTACCGATATGGAATTTAAAGTGGGCCTGTGAAACTTAGCTGCTACCGTCAAGACAGATGCTCATGCGGTCAGTGTACACAGGGCCGGGCACACCGCAGTGGATGGAAGGTGTGAAAACAGGAAGTTCACGGCGGTCGCAGACGGCGACGGAGGATATTTCCACAGCGGCTGACGCATGATGACATCATCGGGTTAAGTAATCGTTGATTGTCATGTGGGATACATTTTTGACACCAAGTTTAAAAAAAAAGGGCAAAAGTGGGAAAATATAGTCATCACAGTTTTACACATTTATGTTTTTCCTCTGTGACAGAATAGGAAAAAGCTAATTATTGCTCTCTGAAAGATACTTAATGTGATTATATGTGATAGATTTCAAAGCTCGTTAAAAGTTATGCATGGTAGAAAATAAATATATTCATATAAAAGATATATCAAATATGACATAGTAAGTCAAACCTCCTTTAATATATTATATTCATCAGTTTTGACTTAGTATGTCATCATTTTGTGTTAAGACTTTGATTTACTATCTCAAAGTTTAGACTTAGTCTCTTATAATCAAAATATGACTTAACTTTAACTTTCAAGATTCCTTTTCCCCAGAGGTAATGAGCTTCCAGCCAAATTGAACCAGACTGCTTCTTTATCAAAGGGCATCTGTCCCGTCAACATTCAGCCATATCAGACTGCAACATTTTGAGATACCATCCTGCAAACAGATGAGTAACAGAAAGGGATGAGAACATCACCCCTTGTAGTTACCTAATGCAGCCATCAGCCAAAATCCTGCAAGCATGATGAAACACATTCATTTAGTCTGCAAAATAGCAGCACAGCTCATGCATTTTTCAGTATATGAGCTCTTGCAAGTCTGTGAGTCAGCCTTTTGCATGCCTTGGCTGATCAGGTTACTATTTTACATGCACATTTCAGTCATTTAGATGATGCTTTTATCCGGGGCAAAATGATGAGCTGATTCAATAGAAAAAAGACTCCCCCTCACATCACAATAATGATTAAAAGAAGTGTTCAGAAGCTGTGACAGTCATGTCACCGATGCCACATGAATGTGGATAGATCTATTCATAATAAAGAAATAGAAAAAATAGAAAGTGTAGTCATGAAAAGAGAAGAGTATCTGGGCTTTGCTGTATCTTGCCTTGTGTGTGTGTGTTTTTTTTTTTTATTGAAGTCAGTACAAAGACTGTAATACAGAGAGCAGGAACACCAGGCTTATTACTTTAAGCCATCAGGTTTATTTGTCACAAAGCTGTTTCCATCTAAAAATAGCTGTATTTGTTTTTCCAATGTGTCAGTACAATGCTGCTCTGCATAGACCTAATATGTGCATAAACACACCTTGTGGCCACCATATTGGAGGTTGTCGGCTATAAAAAGTTACATCAAGATGTTTCAGCATAAAATAACATAGTAGGTTATTTATTCACTGTCAGGTCTGTATTTTTAATCTGGGGCTCTACTGGAATATCTTTGCATGATTTAAAGTTCAAAAAGCTCCTTATTTATCTTATACTGGCCCTTTATGCAGCTCCTCAGTTCAGCCTCTGTGTGAAACAAGCAGTTTTAGCTCCTGTCTCTTTAAGCCCCTCCTCCCAGTGAGCCCTCTCTGTTCTGATTGGTCAGCTGACTTCCTCCGAGCTTCAGAGGCTACATAAACAAACCATGAAACAATATACAGTAGTAGGATTTCACTACTTTTTCTTGTTCTCTACTCGAGATGTCAACTTCTCACAGAGGCTAGGGAACAGATGGTCGTTTATGGGGCAAGCTGACATCAGCTCGTGGGAAAGGTAGAACAAAATGTTGCGGATAAAATGTTCAGAGCAGGTTGAAGCCCTGACTTGATTTGCAGGGAGCTTTTCTGCATACGTTTACCTCAATTTTTGGAACTTGTTTAGCAGATATCACGCATCATAACAGTATATAAATAACAGAAAATTACAAGGTGGCTGCATAACGGCTCAGTGTAAGATAAATAAGATGTTTTAACTGTAAATCATGCAAATATATTCCAGTAGAGCCCCAGAATATAAATATAGACCTGGAAATGATATGTCCCATTTAATGCTGACATACTTTTGAAACTTTTTGTCAAAGCACATTTTACTAAAAACACAGCCAGAGTGCAGAGAAAGAATGATCCCACCCTTGTGCAGTATTACACAAGGGTGGGATCATCGTTCATCCAAGGATGACTTCTTCTGCCATCCAAAAAAAAAACGTCCCTGCAGTACAGCAGTGTTACGATGGTGTTAGAGCCTTTAGAAAGTGGCCACCCAGGACCAAATGCATAATAAAGGTCTTAGCAGCACCTGAACCACACAGAACTGTGTATGAAACACATTAGAAAACCATCCAGCACTACCAGTACAATACAGTATACATAGGCCTGTACAGCAGGAAAAATGTACAGAGCCACCCAGCTATTGGCCATGCTTAAAGTATCATTCAGGTTAAGCTACCAGACCTTTACAGGAACATTTGAGACTGTGGGATTGAGTTTCCCTCCTGTCAAAAAAAGTTAATAGAATATTCCTGTCTGCTCCGAGTGTGCTGCTCCGTGAAATATATGGAAGGGGTTCAGCTGCCGGCTCACTCAGTGACCGAGGTTTCCTCTAATAGCCTACAGGGGAAATGAATGAGTATTCACATGGCAGCATTGATCACAGGTACTACTCCCCGCCGTGCCGTTTTATTGACATCCAAATCTACCCATGATCCATAATTAAATTATGAGCTTAGCAAGCCTATTCAGAGTTATGACATTTATATGCATTGATCTAAACCAAGCGGCTTCTGTGCATGTAAATGAATGACCTCTTAGAAAACGCTTCTCAACATTTATATGTGTTGTTGATTTCAAGCAGCATTGGTCGCTTGGACAATGGATCTATCTGCTATAAAAACCAATTATTTTAAGTATTTTTTTACTGAAAATGTCCTTTTCTTGTCCCTGTGACTAAAAATTGCTAACGCTCGAGTAATCAGGTTAAGAAGTGAACACTGTGTGCATGTAAACATAGCTGCTGTCTCCTGCGCTGTCAGCGTGTGATGGATGGAGCTGGGAGATTAAACACCCCTCAGTGTGCAGTGACAGGTAAGTCCGACGGCTCTGTACTGCACGCCGCATTTCTATCTGTCTCCGAACCGCGCAAGGCCCTTTGTCAAGAGCCCGGACTACAAAGCCTCTTCAGGTCTCCATTGTTCTCTGCGATCAATATAGAGTTACAGCGTCAGAAAGGGGAGCTCAATTAAAATGATGGTAAGATATAGAGCAGCATGGTAGAGTGCTTTTAAAGGATTAAACATAATGTAGTGCCCTGCGCTTTTAACATATAACACAATGTCGTTTTATGTGCTTTAGTGTGTTGCAGTACTTTACATGACATGTGGGAGCAGCAGGTGAGATGAGATGAAACCTTTTTAAACATTAATGGGGATTCAGCAGAGGCAGGAGAGAATATATATTATAAAATACACATGAAAGAAACAATTACAGTTAAATAAAAGTAATAAAATGATGTATGTAAACATACACAGCTGTCATTTTCAGGATTTGCCTTTGAATCATTTACATGTACTGATTTTACAGTATTGCTAAAATTGTTGACATAAATGTGACTTGAGGTGAAATATGGATACATGACACAAAACATGATGCTTTTAAAGTAAAAACCTAAAGCTTGAAACAGCAAACATGCCGCTGTCTTAGTCTGGAGTAACTCTTACTTTTTAGATATCAGAAATTACTTCATATATTTGCTGATTAGTATGAGTATAATATCTAAATGTGCTTTTAAGCATAATGTCTTTTCTACAAATCTGAGTAAAACTGACAAAATTTCTGACTTTTCCTTTGAGACTCACAGTTACAGTACTTACAATGGTGTAATAAATAATAAGCAGTGCTATATTCTGCAGTAGGGATGTGCATCTCCATCTCTGAGGCCGATGCGATATGCATCTCAATGCATTGCCAAAGATGCAATTCATTAAAGATACATATGAAGCAGCTACCAACGCCACACGGTATGATTCACCCTTATTGCGATGCAGTTCAATTTGACATGATATGATTCAACACGACGCGATTCACATGATATGATGTGATGCAAACGAATGATGCTGTGCAATTCAATATGGTACAGAGAGTTTGATTTTCTTTAAGCATACAGAAAATCATAAATGAACTAAAAAAAAAGTACCATTTTTACTTTACATATTTATTTCTCTAGTACTGCAGTAAGCAGCTCATTTATGCTGTTTCTTTTTGACCTCAAAAAAAAAAAAAAAATACTTGGACCTTTCCCAAACAGGCCTTTTCACAAGTCCTTTGTAGTGTAATGTTCTCTGTCTCCAGTTTACATGCATATACTCCGTGATCCAAACAATTACTGTCACAGTTAAATACAGTTAAATAATCCACTTACTCCACCCGGAACGTTTTGGCAGCGCACCACTTAGCTGTAGCACGCTAGCATGCTTGAGAAACAGTTTAGAGAGGAGGAATCAATCAAAATATCAAATTTTTGGTCACAAATTATTGGTCACATTTCTAAATAATAAAGGCACAGGGCCTCTACTAATAATTATATGTAAATTGGATTTTACTGATGCAAAGATGTTAGAAATGCAAGTTCATCCCAAATTGTATCCGGTGCACACTTTTTTTTAATCGAGGCAGTTGCATCGTGAACGTCTATGCCGTTGCACAGATTTCAATCTTCCCATCCCTATTCTGCAGTATTTTATGTTTATTTTATTCACTTCCCGGCCAAAAGTTTGTGCACAAGACATGTGGACACTTGTACATTCACATGTGATTGTTGAACATCTCATTTAGAAACTAACACGCTGCTACTGCAGCTACAACAACCTCCAATATTTTGGTTTCAGGCTTTGCACCAGATTTTGTAAACTAGCTACAGGGATTTTCTCCCATCCAACCACAAGAACATTAGTGAGGTCCAACACTGATGTTGCACAATAAGGCAGTGTTCATCCAAAGTTGGATGGGCTTGAGGGTCAGGGCTCTGTGCAGACCAGTCAAGTTCTTCCACACCAAACTGGGAAAACTGTTTCTTTTTGGATCTAGCTTTGTGCACAGAGGCATTGTCATGTTAAAAGAGGAAAGAGCCTTCCGCGAACTGTCACCCCACAGTTGGAAGAACAGTTTTGGAGCCAAAAGACCAAGCCTCAGACAAAAAGTACACAAGACTATGTAAGTAGGAGTGTCCACATACTTTTGGCAATATTGCCTACTTTCCATGATACTTTTTGCTCCATGAAACACAGTATTACATATTTAAAAAGTCTCATAATGTTCCATCTGTAACTCAGCTTCATAGTACGGTTTATACATACTATGTATATTACATGCAGTCAGAGTTGTCGTGTATTTCTGGTCAGTTTTATACAGTATACTTCAGTCAGAGGCTGCAGGTGTCTTTGGTTTTATGCATTCAAAGAGTTGCAGGATTATTGTGATTACAGAGCACAGAGTTTGGTAACAGAGCAAAATATGGTCGCATTGTCTTTATTGCCTTTTTGAAACATCAATCAGAGGCTGCAGGTGTCACAGAAGCTTATAGTGACAATGTTCTCTTTAATACATTCAAAGGTTTGCCAGGCATTGTGTTTTTCCACCATTCTTGTTTTCTTTCAACATGACAAAGCGAGGAAAACCCGAGTAAATTTATTTAGTCTATACTTCCCGACTCAATACCAGATGCCGCAACTGTGGTTTACAGTCTAGCCCAGCGATAGTGTAAACATGGTATTAAATGCTGTCATGTGAAGATTCGTTGTCCATTTTGGGACAATTTCTGTCATTCAGAAGAAAATGAAAAGCACCCAAAATCTTTACTTCTTACTTATCCTCTCCACAACAGAGGCTGTAACTGTGTATTGTCTGGCCTACATAGAGTGTGGTGTAAATACCGTATAGTCTTACATACACATATAAAGCTGTTTTTTTTCCTACAACATGTAAAGGCAGTGCAAAAATCAAAGCACAGAAATGTCTTACTGCTTCCTCTGTAAACAACAAACATTGCACGACTGTGGTACATGTAATTATGTAGTCCATGTATACATACAGTCATTATAGGATCACATTCATGCAAATATTTGCAGTAGGTTTTCTACATTTTTTTTTTTTGATGTAGAGCAAAATCAAAAACACAAAATCTGACTGTTTTCTTTGTGTCTTAAAAACAAAGGCCGAGACTGTGGTTTATTGTCTGACCTACATGTGGTATAAACAGAGGACAGTAACGCATCATATAGCTGGTAGAGGAGGTGAATAGAGGCAGCGAGTCCAATCAGTAACCAAAAGTGTGAGATACTGTAAAATATTTCAAGCTGGTTCAACTTAGAAATGTAAGTTCCCCCTGCTGCTTTACAAATTTGAGTTTAACTAAAAGGATATGGCTGGCAATTCTGTATATCTCACATGCAGAGCTAAAACAACAATGAACTGATCTACAAAAAGTATCATGTGTGTATTTAAAGCCTGATGTATATTATCCCTCTGTGCAATAGACCACTGTTGTTGTCTAAAAACTATTAAAAACACGACAATGAGACACATGATTGCACTGGATGACATGTTCCTTCACCCCAAAGATTACAGTCACGCTAGTTTGATTAGAAACGCCTCCAGAATATAATAACAGCAATCACATTTTCAGTCTCTGGAGAGAAGTTCCTTGTAAGACAGACGCTATACCGCACATGTGTGGGGGACATATCACATATCACAACCTCTTGACTTTGTACTACATTGTAGATTACTCAGAAATCATCCCTCTCTCATTTTTCATCACATTGAGATCATTTAGAGACAAGAATCTGTAAAACTTCACAGCCCGTCATGCTGTCACCCCGTGTTACTCCGTGTATACTGACACGGGCTTAAAAACAAGGCAGCGATTTGACAGACAAAATGCGAGTCGACTCTGCGGCTTCTCGACTGATGCGCGGACTCAGCGACTTTTAGTTGGCAGCCCTTGTTTCCATCATATCTGTTTTCTTCAAAACTAAAAACAAGAAGCATCTCTAGACAGTTTTAACTCCTAAACAATGCATGCTTTACACACTTAATTTATTTAGTTGAGTGAACTCAATTGAAATTTCAAGTTGAATTCAATTGAAATTTATGTAATGGACACATTTAACTTAAGTTTTTGGCAAAAGATTAGTTTATTCCATTAAATTCCTGTCTGATGTTTTACAGTGTAGTGTGCAGCAAGTATAACTTCACAAGTAAGATCTACTTATCCTTGTATTAGCCACTGAACTCCAAAAACTGCTGCAGGGACCCCGTACAGAGGCTGACCCTGCATTTTGACCCCTATGAATAAATGCATATATATATGTATATATACACAGGAACTAAGTGTAACCACGGAGCGATATTCAAAAGCATAGTTACATTGACTTGTGCACATTGGCAGAAAACGTCTGTCTTCCCTTTATAGCTGCATGGTAAAGAAGAGTAAAGGCACAGAAGTCTCTTTTTTCTCAACAACAGCCTCTGTTGTTGAAAGAAACCACAGGCTGTGGTTTACAGTATAATTACATAGTATGTACATCAAGTAATTATAGTATCACATGCACCCATATAGTTGCAGCATGTTTTCCTACATCATGCCAAAGAGCCAAATAAAATCACAGAAATCTCTTCGCTCTCCTCTTTTACCCGGCAACAGACGCCACAACTGTGGCTTCCAGCATAGTTTCTATATAAAGTATTGCATGGGCACTCATACAGATAGACAGGCTGTGTCTTTGTGTAGCATTTTGAAGAAAAGCTAAATAAAATAACGTAAATCTCATATTTCTTGTATCTCTCAGAGGCCTCAGAAGAGGCTGCAACTGATTATGGTATAATTATATAGAAGATCCATGAATCCAGGGTCAATGAGGTCTGGAGCCATGATGCATACATACATTGAATGTGTAATTATAGTGCAGTCGGAAAGTAACACGACAGTCATGGGTTTTTCCTTTGTTTTGTGTTTGCACTCAAGCACAATGGATTTGATCTAAGACGACTGATTTTCAACTTTAATTTGAGTGTCTTTACATCCATATTTGGTAGACAGTGCAGCCATTTTGTACATTACAGGGCCAATATGATGTAGACTACTGAGGATCACACCCATTTTATGAATAAGTCCTCCAAATTAAACAACCAAATTCTTCGTTTGACCATCTGGCTCATAAAGGAGCGTTTTCTAATCTGGCGCCCATATAGCAGTAATCGACAGGACAACACTATTTTTCTCTGTCGTCCAAAACCATTACACAAATCACTGTTGAACAGTAATGATGTTTAATGATGTGACAACGCTGTGGTTAAGGTCTGGGGTTAGAAACGAGAAACAAACAGTGGTCTCCTGTGGCAAATCCCACTGTTGCGTAAAGCCTCCGTCCACCCCTCTCTTCCTCTAAGTGAGGAAATTTGTCGACACATATATATAAACGTCACATCAACTGAACTGCACCATTGCTCCAGGCCGTAATTGCTAGATGGCATCTGTCACTGAAACATAACTATATGTTGTTTTTGAGCCTGACATTGTGACCTATCGTGTCGTTTTTCTTGGGAGGACAGTCTCAATTTTTGTCCTTCCAAAAACCGTGGGCATTATTTTGTTGTTCCGCTCTTCTGGTTTCACGCTTTCCATCAGATTTTGGAACCTGGCTGCAGGGTTTTTGCTCCCATTCAGCCACAAGGGCGTTTACTGAGGTCGCCCACTGATGTTAGGCAATAAGTTCTGACTCGCAGTCCATTTCATCCCAAAGGTGTTGGATGAGGTTGAGGTCAGGACTCTTTGTGGGCCAATCAAGCTCTTAAAAACCACTTATTTATGGAGCTGGCTTTGTGCATTGGGGATATTGTCATGTTGAAACAGGAAAGGGTCAAACTTAAACTGCTGCCACAAAGTTGGATGATTGTGTAAAATATGAATTTATGAAGTTGCACAAACATTTCCCTCAACCACCCTCAAGGGTTCTAGTCCAAACCATGATAAACAGCTCTAGACCAAAAGCACACAAAAGCGCCTGAATAGCCAATTTCAGGTCAAGTCCATTTTTATTTATATAGCCAAATATCACAAATCACAAGTTTACTTTTGGCTGTATAGTGATCATAGCCTCCCAGTTTTAGGACACAGCAGGAGAACAATGATCCTGAACGTACAAATAAGTGGGATGAAGACCAAGCTGAAGGTACATAGTTAGCTTTAGTTAGCTTTATGTTTCACTCAGTCAATGGAGGAAGCATTGAAGCATTTCGCTGCACATTTCTATGCATCTCTGAGTATCACTGTGTATGTGTCAAATAAAATCTGAAAGCAAATCTCAAATCTTGTTGCTTCCACTTGTCCGCCAGTAACTGTCGGTCGATCCGTCCCAGCCAGAAGGTTTATCGTGCTGTGACACCGAGCTCAGCCAGCCAACTAACCAGCCCACACACACACACCCTCCATCAGCAGCACCACCGCTGGCTCTGAACGGGCTTGTTTGGGCTGGAAGCAGGCTGCCCGGCAGTCTCGGGCCCGGCGGGTCAAAGGAGCGCGGCGGGAGCGCGGCCAGCTCTGGCGGCTGCTGTCCCTCTCCAAGACAACTGTTGATGGGCCAGAGAGGCCCAACTGGGCCGGAGCCGGGCACGCTCAATAGTCTCCATTGACAGGGCATTTCCTGAAGGCAGCAGTGCACAGAGAAATAAGTAGAGAAGAAGAAGAGGATGGGGAGAAAGGGGAGAGGAAGAAAAGAGGGAAGACGGAAGAGAGGGGAGAAAAGCAGAGGAGAGGAATGAGAGGGATGTCAGCATGGACAAAAGAGGAAACAGGGAGGAGAGGAATGAAGAAGAGGGGAAAAGGATGAGGATGAGGAGGGAGATGAGGATATAAGAGGGGAAAATAGAATGAAAGAGAGCAGACAAGGTAAGGACAAAAGGAAGCAATAAGGAGGCTGTGTTCACCTTCTTAGTTTAGCATGTTAGCATGCTAACATTTACTAATTAGCACTAAACAAAGTATAGCTCAGGCTGATGGAAATATCATTAGTTGTGGGTATTTAGCCATAAACCAAAGTATTAAACAGATTAAAATTTTAACTTGATGATGCTGCTATATGAAGATTTAAGGATCACCAAGTTTCAAGAAGTAGTTGTTGAGATATTTCACTCAAAAACAAATATAAATCTCATGGTGGCGTTAGAGGAAAAGTCATTTGGATTCATCATCTGCAAACGAGGGCTCTCCCCAACTCAGGATTTTCACAATCGACTCGGAGTGGGCACTTCAGACTGATGCATCGCTGTAGAGGACGGCAGAGGAGGAGATGGTGGAGACGCTGGTTTTATTAAACAGTAGTTTAACTTTTCTGCATTTAACATTGGAGCTGAGAACACAGAGCAGGAAACACAGTCGCTCTGTGAAGTGCTGTCCTCTGTTTCCACCAGCACTCTCTGTTTTCATTACAGTTATGTATTTAGGTCATTTAGAAACAGGAATCTGTAACAGTTTACAGCCTGTCATGCTGTCAACCTGCGTTACTCTGTGTATAATGACAGGTAAAGAAAAAAAGGCAGCGATTCGACTGACAAAACGCACGTCGACTCAGGCTTATCCACTGATGCATCAACTCAGCAACTTTTAGAGGGCAGTCTTACTGCAAACTATGTATTTGCAGTAGTTAAATATGTATTATGAAACTATAATTTTGTACAAAATGTTGTGCCGATCTATCTAGTAGATTTGATTTGAGATATTTTACTTGATAAGTGAAACATTTTACCTGCATGTGACTCTGCAGGAAAGGTCAGAGATTCATCAGGTTTTATCCTCTGGAGAAAATGTCTGTGCACATTTAATGGCATTCAGTAGAGGCTGATATATTTCAGTCTGGACCAAAGTGGAGGGCCAACAGACCAACATTGCTGTCCTGAGACAACACAGCCAGTGTGGCTAAAAGTCAAGAAAAGAGAGAAGAAGATAAAGGATTAGAAGATACTTTCTTGTTTGTTTTCTTCTCCTTCTGCTGCTGCTGTTGCTTGTTTTCCTTTTTTTTCTTCCCCTTTCCCTTTGACTGTGAACAATTATCACATCTGGAACATTGTTTCTGATGTCCTCGCTTCTGTATCAATAAACATCCACCACCTGCTCAACCTTTCCTCTGACCAGAGGCGACCGGGTCGCCATTATGTCGGCATCTGGAACTTAAGCTTGTCAACTTAACTGCTGCAGAAAAACTTTGCAAGATGGACATACAAATAAATGTCTTTCTTTATCGTCGGTTGATAAAACAGAAGAGCGAAGACAAGATGTTGAGTAACTTTTTTGTTTTTCTGTGTACAGAATGTGTTTCCTGTGGCAATTTATTTGACTTTGAAGATCATGTGTGGGAAGAAAATAACATTCCAAATGTCTGGATTGTTTTTCTATCCCAGGCTTTTCAAACAGTAAAACATGTTAAAATCATGTGGTAGGGATTACAAAAACTGGCAGTTGAAAGGAGGTACCAGGATAAAGACTACATTGCTGTTATTAGTTTAGTCGGACAGAATCATTTCTGGGGCGGGGACACAAATTTTGGCTCATCGTCAGTTATGATGTTGCAGTTCAGGCAACAGAAATTCTAATTGCTTTGAGAAGAGTCTATCTGCAGCTTTGCAGACTCGAATCAAAATACAGCCACTGGGAAAAGAAACACTCACAAGTGTAATAAAAAAAACTAAATACATGTCTACAGATGATTTGGAAGCTTCTGTAACAGAGACGGGACAAAGGAGTCCGAACTCTACTCTGAACTGATGATAATATGAATTTGGTCATTATCGTGAGAATATTAAGAAGGGTGTTAAGATTTCTTCTCTTTCTTCTAACTTAATATATTTTGAACGTAGGTGATGTAGATTCTGACGATGATATAAGATGTAAGTTTGATATTTGGGATGTTTTTGGTGTATTTCTGCTTTTCTCTATGTACTTTTATCTATGTATGTTATTGAATTGTTAATTGTTTTTGGCATATTTATCACACCTGCCATCATAGAGCTCGACAGCCTTTTGATGTGCATGATGTATAAACACATATGTCAAGAAGTAGCAGGAGACGAACTCAAATGCAGGACGGCGGTTGTATCAACTGAAGAAGAGTCTTTATTTTAGCCTCAGGAACAAAGCAAAACCGAACACAGAACAAAGGATCCAACCAGACTGAAATGAAAACTAGGATTTAAATACAAACTGAACTAATGAATTAACAAGGAACAGATGGCGAGACACAAGGGTAGACCGGCGGCTGATTGGCTGGGGAAGACACAGGGAGCAGGGCAGGGCTAACGAGACTGATGCGGGGCAGGTGTGGAGGGAAACGTGGCGAGGGAGAAACTACGGCTGAGGACACAGGAGGGAAAAACTCAGAGCAAATAGAAATAAACAGAAAGCTCATCTAAGCATATACATGAATAAACTTAAATACACAAGCACACTAAAACCTGCAAACTCTTATTTACAGTTTCATAATGACGCAGTTCTTCTCACATGGCACGCAGAGGCTGGAAATGCAAATTATTCAAATCTACAGAAAGAAACGTTAACAAACTTGTTTTTCATAATGTGTAGAGGATGAGTTAAAGAGATTCCAGCCGTTGAACAAACAGCTGTCAGTCTCTGCATAAGAACGTCTGCCCTGAATGTAAATACAGAAGACATGTGGAATGAACTGCCTGATGGATAAAGTGCTGCATCTTTGACGTCTCACTAGGCGTGTCAAACTCCTCAGTCACATTGCACAACTAGTGTGAAAGCAAACTTCAATGTCAACTTCAAGGGCCGACTGCCACTCAACAGTTCAATAAACAGGGGAAAAGTCTGAGGGACCAGACTGGGACAGAACCATGATAAGTAAGTAAGCTTTTATTTATATAGCACTCTTTAAAATACACAGTTACAAAGCGCTTCACAGACACATACACATGCAAAATTGAAACAGACAGATTAATAAAGTAGACAAACATGACACAGAGAGAAATCAACCAGAATGAAATAAAACAGGACATGGGAGCAAGAAGGGCGGTCTATAGAAAGGCTTGACGATATAAATTAGTTTTGAGGTGTCCAACCCAACAGTCCAAGGATTCAGCAGATCTAACAGATTGTGGAAGATGGTTCCACAGAAAAAAGCGCGGTCACCTTTTGATTTGCGGTTTGTGCGAGGGGATAGATAGAAGGCCGAGATTTGTGGATCGGAGAGGTCGTGAGGTGGAACGAGGAACAAGGAGCTCAGACGTGTAGCTAGGGGCGAGGTCATGGAGTGCTTCATAAGTAACCAAGTAACAGGTGTGTTTTCCATTTTTAAAACAGTCTGACCTGACGAAGATCCAAGTAGGATCAAACTGTTGTCGTCATTAAGCTTTTGTGGCTTGGAGGAAGTGTGCAGGCGTATTATAATAATAATAATGCGTATAATTACTCTCCTTCAAATATTAAGACAACACCCACTTTTGTGATTCTCTGGCAGCCTGAGGCCTGTAGCACGAAGCAAGTTCAACAAACCCAGGATACCTTTTCATTATCTGGCTTCACTGAACCTCACATCGGCCGTCCATATAAACCAGAACTACGACGCTGGTCATCAACCTGCTCTGTCGACTCCTGGTTGATCAGCTACGAGCGCTTTCATGAGAAAGAGTTGTTAATTACGAGCGACATCATCAGAACCATGAATGAAGTACTTCATATGATATGAGATGAAACGGTGATACCAAGAACCTGCAGAAAGCTTCTGTTTTAGGGACAGAAAACAGTCATATTCAATGGAGTAAACAATAACCTGTATTTATACAACAGAATAAGAAGATGTAGAAACACTAGAATAATTTCCACATATTAAAAGTAGGCTAAGGCTTAAAATACATGTAGATATTATTATATATGACTTAAGTATAGAGTGAGTATTGTTTGCTATTTAGACATTCTGAATATATCACATTAAAAAACCATTAAAAGTAATGTCAGACTGTTTCTGCTGCTGAAGCAAAGAGTGGAAAAGTAGTTAATGACTGATGAGGTTTATCTGACCCACATGTTGCATTTATAATCACGGGAGCCAATTAACAGCGTGTGGATTATCTTTTTAATAAAAGACAATCTTTGGTTTTTGTTTCCAGTTATCACACAGTTGTCTGGTGTTATTCTGAGCTGCAGTGATGGAATCAGAGAGTAAAATCATCCACAGTGTCAGTTAACACTCCGGGGATAAAATAAACTTTGCACAATCAAAATGCAGTTGATGAATGATGTGTTTAGTGTCGTAAACAATCTCTCTCGTTTGTTAGAAGCTCTGTTTTAAAATCCAGAGTGGAAATAGAAAGTCTGGAACAATTAAATGTTTCTACTGACATATAGAAATTCATATTGCTCTGTTTTACTTTTCATAATGATTCAGGCAACTAAAGCATGATTTATGTGTTTTTAAATAATCCAGCCAACGTCTTAACTCGAAACACTCGGTTAAGGTTAGAAGTCAAACTCTCAGTTAAATACTGGAAAAAAAGAATTGAAGCATGAGAGAGAAACTTTCAAAAAAAAATTTCAATATTTAACCAAAACCACATTTCAGGGATTGGAGGAAAAAAAAACAAGTTGTCTAAATTGAACATAATCCTGGCTTCACAATTCCTTCAAAACCAGCAAAGCCGATTAAATGAGGACGGACCCAAAACTTTTCAGAAGCCATTGATAGCGCAGGAGTAGTGTGACGTTATCGGATACGGAGGTAGGTTAGTGAAACTGATTAACCACCGTTGAAGAAATCCAGAAAGAAACGCAGGACACAGGAAATGTTTCCAGGAATTGGAGAATTATAAACACACCTCAAGGAGAGGAGGATTAGAAAGGTACTACTAAAAGATTTATAATGAGAGGGTTGTTTTTTTTGAACAATCCCAAGAATTTTTGGGTTCCACCTCGTATATTAAGATACTTTATGGGCATATTAATAGTTGTGTCTGGTATGATTTTTAAGAAAAAATGCAGTAAAATCCCTGCAGTGTGGTTTTTAGTCTATAACTGTGGTCTTTGATGTGTTTTGTTATTTGTCGGCGACCTACAGCAGCAAATGCTTGATTGCTGCATTTCATAATATAACTGCAATCACTCACAACACTTCCTGGTGTGATCTTATACCTCTCTATCGTTTCTGTCTTGCATATATTTTCCAAATCCTGCAGTTCCTCACTTTACCCACCATTTATTTTATTTCATTTGTAAGGGACTTTGCACAATATTAAACACATTTTCTTGCCATTGTGCATATTGTAGCGACTGCTTCCAGTTATTTTGTATCCGCCATCAATGCTGAACAACACAAAACAAGCAGTACAGCATAGATAATTACAAAATTATGCATGAGGTGTATGTTAGGCAGATTAAAAAAACAAAGTAAGGTGCGCACCATGCAAACACAAGTAGACTGCAAAGTGTTTCCCCCGTCAGCTGATTATCCTGTTACCCGCCAGCTGTCTGCTCAGCTGTCCCTCATCGGCTCATCACGCTGAATGCATAAAGGTAGCTCTTCCCACCTGGCTTTGTCACATTGTCTTTTCTGTCACCGCTGAGGTGTTCTCTGTGTAAACCTGACTGACTACTATAACGTTAAAGCTCTTTTTATCTGTAGCCACTTTGATAGGTTTGGAGGATAAAACAGCAATTTGCAGGAACTAAATGTAACAATGTCAACAAGCACAAATATCAGACAAAATAAGTGGCTGATGAACTTGTATTTAATGGTTATACGTAGCAGTATCAGTTTAGTTTGGTATGTATGGTCTCTTAATCTTAAAAACAGGACAATGTGACTTCAGATTGGGCAAAACTCACTTGCTAGATCATGAATCATGCGCTAAAATGTCGCAGTCTGAGGGTTCAAGCTTGTTCCTCCAACATTTAATCGCTCATGGGGTTAAATGAAGAGAGGTTGTGGGTGTTTTTCAGTAGGTGCCTACTTCAGTGAAAGGCCTTCTCCATATCTTCCCCACTGTTTAGACTGAATTGCTTTTTGAATAATTCCATGCCTGATTTCTCATGGCTGTTAGCGCCTTGCTGTTCATCTCTATGAAAGGAGGGAGAGGAGAGGAGAGGAAAGGAGAGGAGAGGAAGGGGAAGGGGGGGGCGTGGAAAAACACTCTGGTCCCAAACCTAGTTAGCCCCAGCGCTAAACCTGTCCACACCACAGCAGCTAACACAACTCGCCGTCTCCGTGTGGTAAAACGATACCCATCCCCGGGGTAATAAAAACCTCTTTGCTAAGCAGAACACCAGGTTAGTTTTTTTCAGGGTGTGTGCAAGAGAAAAAAAAAAAACACTATCAGAATAAAGCAAAGTGGAGGAGAGAGGTGAGGGGAGCTGTTGCCTAGCAACCGACAGGTGCTTTGTGCAGATGGGATGTTATTCATCCAGTTGTTCCCCCCCCCCCACCCCTACTTTTTTTTTTTTTTTTTTTCCTTCTTTTTCTGGTGCTCACCACTTGTAAAGGCATCTGTTCCACTCAAATAGCAACGTCTTTGTCTTGCAATCAAGAACCACAGAAGAGTTTCAGCTGAAGAATTAATACCTAAACTGAAAACCTGAGGTGTAGAGGACTGTGGAAAACTTTGTATACCACTTCCTGTCTTTTTCTTACTAACTTAGTGTCTTAAATATAGTACATTTTTCCTGCTTCAACCTGTATTAATGGAGTTTTTGACCACTTGGGGGAAGCACAACAAGTTATTGTTAATATTCTCTCTTTTAGCTCTGTTTTTTCGCTCTCTTCCAACTAATGAGGGGAAATATCTGGCTCTTTAGCTGCTAAATGCTCCAATATGTATATATTCACCAGCTAGCCTCTAACTTTGTCTGTCTACTGTTTGGTGCAGGGCGGGTCGCTACGGTGGGTTTATCAGAGCGGTAACGGTGAATAAATGTCATAGAACCAAAACAATGAGCTGAAAGACACCACAGAGCTCTGTAGCACTGCAGCATTGGTCATTACAAGCGACTCCTTTCACATTACACAAAATATTGCTTATAGTAGCTTTAAGGCTGGAAAATAAACATTAAAACAATTATCCATATGAAAACACAGCAAACATAAGGAATACAGATAAGAAAAACTAAACACTTAATCTTCTTAACACCCATTTTATTTGTTGGTTTGTTCTTAAGATAGTAATTTCTAAACAGAAAATCTGAACCAGGGATATTTTGATAGATATATATCTTGAAGACTGAATATGAAACTTAACAGATGTTTTTTTAAATAAAGTTGTATGAGGTCCCTGCTGTTTTTGAAGTGGGTTATTTACCGGGTGTGTATGTGTGTGTGTGTGTGTGTGTGTGTGTGTGTGTGTAAGCTGTACTGCCAAAGAGTCTGGACAAAGAAGTACTGTGATCTTGAAACTAAAAATAAATGCGTAGAATAAACATTAAGTTGATGAATTCTTATGATAATCTCTGATAATCTCTAAGGTGGGACTTTATTTACCTGAGAGGCTTTTTTTTTTTTTTTTTGATGGCCCGATCTACTAAAAGCACTTTCACAGATCTCATTGTTCGACGCTCGCCGGGCTCGTCTCACATCCATAAATCACTTCTCCATCATTCTGCTTTGATAACATTCACACCTGCATACAATGAGCGAATGCTTACACCGCACATTGCCCTCTGAGGCGTGTCCAAAGGCAACTGCTTCAGATCAGCAACTTTCATTCAACCCTGTCTAAGCACCAATCCCCATTCCCCCCTTATATCCTGCTCCTTTTCTTATCAGCAGAAGGATAAGTGCTGAAATAAAACCATCATAATAGCCATGATTATTTTAATATTCACTCAGAGATGAACAGATCTGTGCTTTTAAAAATATCAGCCCATTAGCCGCTGAGGGCAGATTTTTAAAGGTTTCCTCTGGTGCAAAAACGTAGAATAATGGGATGATGGAGTCTTAATCACCTTCCTCTCAACTTCCAAATCCCGCCCATATGGAGGAGAGGTTTTGGAGGTTGTTGGCGGAGCAGACAGGCATTAAGAAGGAGAGGTGGAGGGCTTTGCAGGTGAATAAGTTGGAAGAGGGGAGGGAGGGAGGGAGGGAGTTACGGATTAAAAAACGCAGGAGAGGAGAAAAGCCTGGAGGTCAACTCGACTGCCAAGACACTGCCTTTCATGCTTACTCGGTCTCTCTTTCATCTAGCGCTCCTGCCGGAGGAAAAGAGGATGAGGGGGAGGGTGAAGAGAGGGGAGTGGATCTCAAGGGTGAGACGGGAGGAGTGACACAATGCATGCAGGGAGTGAAAGGCTCTGTGGCATTAAATCAATGTTAATCTTTCAGATATGACATACAGGTTTTTTTTTGATATTCTGATTACCATTCATTTAGCATTGCATCACATTCAGAGAGTCTTTTTTTTTTTTTTTTTTTTTTTTGCAGCAGACGGAAAGTGTCAAATACGGTTTTTGAGACTGAGCCAGTAACCTCACACAGATTGAAAACTGACCCCCACATCACCCTGAGAACCCTTTTAAAAAGGCTCCTTTCATTACAGCTGTACAGTAGCTTCTGGCGCTGTTGTACACATTTCTGCTGTGATGTCAAGGCTTCGGTGGGTGATTGGGGTAGTCAGGGGTACTTGGGAGGTTGGGGTTGGGGTTGAGGGGAGGGTGGGGGGAGGGGTGGGGGGGCGGTCGACAAGGGGCACAGCTGGGCAGCTGTTGGGGAGAGCCAAGGGTCCCTCAGGTCCTTTTTAAATAGGCCTTTTCATACAACACCCACTCCAAGTACTCCAAGAAACAAAGAGGAGGGGAGGAGAGCCGGCCAAAGAGGACGACGAGTGCACCATAAACAAAAACGCGGCGTATCGAAGCCGATCTGCTTGTTTATAGGCCGCACACATAAACCGTAGTTCTCTCTGTTGTGGAAAAAGCGCATTGTTGGTTTCTTCTGTATCATGGTTGTTATTTCAGGCTGTCAACACTGTTGGTCAAGTGGCTTTCAGTACAATATACAAAACTGGATAAGAAAGATGGTTATACTGAACAGGATGTCTTATAAAGTCTCCATCTGAAGTTCTGAGACAAACCAGTGTTTTGCATTACAACTGCTATGACTACATCTTTTTTAAAAATATAACCACAAAACCTTCTAGAGGCCAAAGACTTTTTTAGACTTAAAGTATAAAGTCTGGCTTGGCTTCAGTCTGTTTTTTTTGAGTCTGGCATATTTGCATTAATTTCTATACTTTGCTTTAAAGCAGCTGTAATCAATATTTTTTAAAATAAGTCTATGAAATGCAAGTGTGTAATATGAGAGGCATGGCTCATAGTGATGAAACTACAGAGAATTATCACCGACTCTGCAGCTCTTCTCTGCTTTACGGAGCTTTATTGTGAGTTTCAGCTCATTATTTATCTGCCCGGCTGCAACTTTACTGTTTTTAGTTCACTCTCAGCGCTCTCATAGTGTCGTTTTTTTTTTAGCCACAGCAGTCAACTGTTTCCAGAGAGGAAGCTCTAAAAAGCCCACTGTACACTACCTGCTCAGCACCAAACAGCAAACACACACACAGTTAACTGTAGACTAGCTGGTGAACATAGTGGAGCATTTAACAGCTAAAGAGTCAGATATTTCCCTCAGGAGTTGGTAGAGAGCAAAAACAGAGTTAAAAGCCTGTCTGGTGGACAGAAACACGACTCCAGATGAATGATAACGTTGCTCCGTAACTGCTGGATGTGGAAAAAAGCAACTGTGTCAACATATCAACTTAAAAGGTGATAATACAGTATGTCTGTACTGTGTTCACTACTTGTTTCTACTGCCCTCAAGTGGCCAAGAAATCAGTGAAATATCTATCTATCTGAAAAACACTATTCATTCTAAATTGGGCAGATGTGTTTATGTATAGTAAGAGACTTTTCTGGGCCTTTTTAACCTCATTGTGTCACAAGATGAGCAGTCAGGACTTCACCAAAATATTCAGAAACCATCAACAGACCCTGAACATGTCAGGGATTATAGATATTTACAGTTTCAGGGGTGTGAGTGAGCTGTTGTTGGGGGGCCTGGAATAAAAAATCAAAAAATCAAAAAACACAACAAGCAAAAGCATAAGCAAAATCACAACTGCAAATCAAATAACAGCTGTGTAAGCGCAGCTGTGTAAGTCCAAATTCATAATGTGAAATATGTAAAAGACAGTAGGGGGGGGGGGTGGGGGTGGGGAAAACGGATCCGACACCGCAAAAAACACGGGACAGCGCACGGGAAGGAGACGAGAAGGTGAAATCGAGGGAAGAGGAAGGAAAAGGAAGCGGAGATTATGTTTATGAAGCGCCCTCATTATGTAACCTTATAGGACCACATTACAATCACGGTCCATTCCAGGAATTTCACATGGATGAAAATGGCGTCCGTTGTTTTTCTGGCTTGGCAGCTGTCGCCCCTCTCGGCCCTGCGGTCGCTGAGGATTGTGGCCCCGATGAGGCACGACATTGTTGAGGGAGCATAAGTGCAGCAAAATGCAATACCCCAAGAATGTAACCTCCAACCCCCAGCCCCCCCCAACAGTGCTGTTCCTACAATTATCACACTCCCATGTTCATCACACACATTTGTACAGAAGAGGAGTTTTTTTTTTTTTCCTTCAGGATATAACTGGAGAGTGAGTTAAAGAGAATTTATGATCTTTAATTATAAGTCCATGTGTTTAGTTTTACGGATGTGTTGTTTAATTCAAGCGGCCACTTTTAGCTTCTTGGAAGAGCGATACAACATGTTCAATCTGTTGAGTAGTGACAAATTATTTTTGCTTGATTTTATTATCTTTTATTGCTGTTTTGCGTCACTGTTAATGGTGTTTATGGCTTTTTTTTGACAGAGTCTTCAAAAAAAAGTCAAAGTGATTCACCTTTTTTTTTTTTTTTTTTTTACAGTTTTCAGAGTTGAGGAACAATCAAGAAATGGGTTAAAATAACGGTCAAAACAGAAGCAGCAGAGGCCGAGGTATCCTGACTTTTAGGCCCTATTAAAGTGCGGTCACGTGACTTTTTTCCGGTCACCGAAAGTTCTCCGCACTCGGCCCTGGAAAAAGGATGTGATGTCATAGTTGTGATGCAAGTGTAACAGGGTCAAGTGTGCAGCATATGTATTATAATTACACAAAATTTGTAAATAGTTAAAATCCTGACGTGCTAATCCTCCAGGGTCAACAGGTGGAACATTTAAGGCCCCTACGTTCACTTTTGTGGGTGCCCCCCCCCCCCCCCCCCCCCCCATAAATGATGTCCCCCCCGCCGCCTTTACCTCTCCCTTTGTGTTGTCATACTTCATGGGAGAGGAGCCTGAGTTAGCGTCACAATCGACGGCAGGATATTTTCTTTTCATTTACTTCTGTCAGTTGCCGGAATAAACGGCGGCCTCCAACGAAACACCCGTCTGAGCCTCTTCCTTACGACACAACAACCGGTTACACAAGTGATAAATAAATATTGTTCAGCGCAATCACACAATGTAAACAGCGTATGAGAGCATGCGTGTGTGGTATTAAGTGTACTGAAAATAGTGATGAAACACATAAGAATAACAATTTATCCATTTCCAAGAACAGTGCAGCAGTGGTCCAACTGACCGGACGAGCACATCGACCCACTCGAAGGTGAACTTGCAAAACCACTCGAGTTAGTCCGTCAGACGGGCTTCAGTGGGAAGTAGAGTGAATACTCTGTGACCAGAAACGTCATGTGATTATATAGGTCAAGCTCAAAAACCCTTTGTTCCTACAATTCCCATAATGCAATAATTCAATAACGTCCTTCATCCATGACACGTCAGGGTTATTCTATCAAACTTTGGAAGGCTTCCTCCAGAACAACAGCAGATTTTTCACAAGTTGCCGTTTTTAACACATCAAGCGTACAGTACACAGTGCTGACATATTTAAACTTGCAAAACCTGGCACATAGAAAACATGACCTCAAATTTGGTGCAAAGAAACAGTTTGGGACACAACATTGCACGTATCACTTTATATAATAAACACAACCAGGCTTTTAACCCGGTGCCAAACCTGCAATGGAACAACTTTTCATGTTCTGATGTGAAAACCATATAACGCTGTAAAGGAATCAACTGTTAAAAAAAAAAAAAAACGCCTTTTAGCTGTGGCTTGCTACGTCAATTTCCCCATCGACATAAGCAAACCTATAATTTAGCCGTGAGTGATCCGTGAGTCGATGCAGAGCGCAGCATTAATGAGTGAAGCACTGAGGCTTCAGTGAGAGCGAGACCCGCTGCAAATGTTTACTGTGCCTGTTCATTTATCAGGCCGTACTTCTAACCACATAATTTGTCCATCGTGACTTCTCTAAACAGCGTTTTTCACCGTTTTGTTTATCCTGTCTCCTCTGAATGGAAGGCTTTCTCAATATACTTAAAGGGTGATGTTTAGGATCTTTAGTGCAAGGGGGCTTTTTTTTTTTTTTTCCTTCTTGAGGAGCCACAGACCATATTTTATCTGTTCAGCGGTCCAAAGTACAAAAACTCAAGTACTGTACTGAGATATGCTACTTTTTTCTACATTTGCCTGACAGTGATGTCACTGGTTGCTGCACATTTTACAGACAAAATATGTGATCAGTCTATAAAATATGATCCATTATAGATTCTGAAGGTAGATTCTTGGGATTGTGTTGCATCACCCCATCATCATTTTAGCAATGATTCTCAGTTGAAGAATCTTAAGGATGAAATATTGTAATTAAAATATTTACAGGACACTCATAAATGCATTCCTCCATATTGATGCTGGTCAAAAACCCCACATAGCACCTTTAACTACCCAACAGTGTATAAAGTGGATATAATTAGCTCTACCTCCTCAATCAGCTGCAACGTTAATGTATAAAGTTGGAAATTACGCCTCTGCAGAAATACATGTGAATATCTCATCTACTTACCTACGCAGGTAAACGTCATAAAATATGTACTTACAAGTCTAAAAAAGAGCACGTTTACTCAGTCCATCCCTTTCAGCTTCTGTTCTAGTAAACTAGAAGAGACGGGGTGTTCGCAGTCAGGACCCCGAGGCGATCAGGTTGCTTGAGTCAGCGATTTCTCTTTGTAAAACGAAGAGTCTTTCCTGATTGAACTGTTTCTTCTTCTTGTTTTATCTTACACTAAATTGGTTTCATCTGTTTTTTGTTTTTTTTTAAAACCTAATTATTTTATGATTTGTCTGTTTTATTTTTGCTGCCTTAGTGAAGCACTTTTGCAACACAGATTTTGAAAAAGTGCTCTATAAATAAAGAATATTATCATTATTACTGAGAAGCAAGTTAAAGGGGGGCCGTTCTGCATAATGACAACTTTCACTTTTGAGCCTTGAGTACATTTTGCTGATAATAATTCTGTATTTTTCATTTCTAATTCAGGACTTTTAAATTACTTTTTAATTGAGACTTTCACATTGAGGCAATTCACTTACTTAAGGGGCTTTATTGGTGTTTGTATTCTTTTATGTTCCTATTTTACTAATCAGCTCTAACCATTTTTACACTTTTAGACTTTATTTTGTCCAGGAATCCATTAGCTTCCATAAATTTCTCTGCTATAAGGTAAAACATAGTGAACACTACTCCAGAGGAGCTTCAGTTTTAAGAGGAACAGCAGGAAGTATTTCAACTAACTGTTGAGCGTTAGAAATATGCAGGAGGAGTGACTTGAGAAGTTTAAAAGGGTGTTTTTAGGATTTATATTTGATGCTTAAAGGAATAGTCCACCAACAATCCTCTACTAAAATCTACTATTTTCTAAGCATACATGATTTTGAAGTCGAGGAAACTTGAAAACACAAGTCCTGAGTTCTCTGTGGGATATCATATGAGACCCTGAAACACTGGACATGAGATCTGAATATATCCCATACGCCAACCCCCCCACCCCCACCCCTCCAAAAGTCACAGCTAATCCTGCCCCTGCAGCCCCGCGTCAGCTGTCTGCACCCCCTTCCAGCTGTCTCCCTAATGATATAGCTAATGAGACATCTGGGGGGTCTCTCTCTCACACTGAGACAGTATGAGCTAACCTAAGGGGAGTGCTGGGGGAGCGCCGAGGGGGGAACACATCAACTTTCCCACGTGTCCCAGTATAGCAGTGTGACTAACTCCTCGTTGTTCTTTCATGAAATTTCATCAACTGCTCCTTGAGGTTTTTGACCTGTAGTAGCACTATTCCACAGAGAGAGATAAAGCTGAGCGTGACGTGAAGCCGGAGTGTCGGGGTTATCCGTGAAATCAACCAATATTTGAGATTCATAAGTGCCCACGCACTTGAAAGAATAAGCCTGAGTCAATCAATCACATCTATCCCAGTAGTTCTGCATAATGTCATGGCAAATAAGTTAAGCCTCGGGCTTTAATTCTTATTTCAGCTGAAATCTTTTGAGACTCATGTGCACCCTTGTGAGTATTTTCAGTCAAGTGTACCGAGAGAATAAATCTACTGTACTGGACAGCTCACTGAGAGCTGCTAGACGGCTTCAAAAAACAGCACCGTTTTAAAGGATATGGCTGGTGATTTTCTACATGTTTCTTATTGTCAACAAATCTCATGTGCAGAGCCAAACCAACAATTAATTGATCTACTTCCTCTGTGCAGTAGACCCCCCGTTGTTGTCCAAAAACTAAAAACACGTCAATGAGCCACGTTGCTAATAACAGCGATCACATTTCCAGTCTCCAGAGAGTAGTTCCGTGTAACGCAGATGCCACTGAGCATGTGCAGGAACATGGCTCCGTTTATGCTACATAGTTCATTTCTCAAAGTCAAGAGGTTGCGTCTGCCGTACTCAGAACTAGACTTAAAAACCTGATCGCTGTTATTAGTCTTTTGGAAGCGTTTCTAAACAAACTAATGTGACCATAATCTTCATGGTGAAGGAACATGTCACCCAGTGAAGCAGCACGGCTCATTGATGTGTTTTTAATAGTTTTTGGTCTGCCGCAACTCTGTTCTTTTTAAATCACAGCTGAAGACTTTTCTGTTTGCGGCTGCTTTTTATTAAACTAAATTTGAGGGTTAATATTTAACACTTGTATTCTCTTGTTTTATCTTTTTTATTTCCAAATGTAACACTTTTTAATTGTTTTTTATATGTCTTTTAACTTGTGTTGCTTTTATAATCTGTTATGCTCTATGTAAAGCACTTTGAATTGCCTTGTTGTTGAAATGTGCTGCACAAATAAACTTGCCTTGCCTTGGACAACAATGGAGGTCTACAGCACAGAGGAATAAGATATATCAGGCGTTGAATACACACATAATACTTGTAAGTAGATCAGTTCATTGTTGTTTTGGCTCTGCACCTTGAGATTTGTTGACAATAAGAAAAATATAGAAAATCGCCAGACATCTCCTTTAAGAAATGTTTGAAAGTATGTGGCTGCCACTATGTCTGTTATCTGTCTTTATGTGTATTTGACATTTTTTCTCTTGTTGAAGGCATATCTTCATTAAGCGAGTGTGCATTTTTAACAAATATGAACATCAGCAGTCCTCAGGTATAACTCTTAGTGTTGCAGTATTGTGGTTCATTTGAAAGGAAACCTTCAGGATATTATCTTAAAAGAGAATTTCTGTTTGTAAAGTTCAGCTTGTGACACGACTAGAAAACAAGTAGTAGATGTAAAAATGAAAAATAATGATGATATGTCAAGTCATAATGCAATCTTAAGCTACTGTGGAGCCATCAATTTAATTTCATTATTCCTTTTTTTTAATTTCATTTAGTTAGATTAATGGTAAATATGTTTGCTTTTTTTAAGACTCAGTCCAAGTTTACACACAGGTTTAAATCAGCACAACTGGACTGTCGGCTCTCTCTCTACGTTTGCTTCATTTGGATTCAAACACCGTTTTGGAAATGCTCCACTCAGCAGGTTAGCCTGATTCCAGTCAGATTGGATGATGCTGTCTGCCAATCACGGCCCAGTTGTTTTGTAACCTTCATTCATCAGGAGGAAATTGACAGAGCGAACTTGCTGCTTGACATTCATGTCACACAGTCCCACCTGCAGCAATGTGAAGTCACAAACTAACTTCTAGCCTACTGCTTGGGGAACATTGATTTCTTGATTTGCAGGTCACACAACTACTGAAGCAGCTAGAATAAAACAGAGCTGAAGTCAAAAAGTGTTGTTTTTTTTAAGCGTCTGGATAACTGTTGTCATTGAAATAGTGTTTAAACAATGATCATATGTGACCCAGATATCTTAAAAACCTAAAGTTTTTGATCTGGATGCCTAAAAATCTGTTTATTGGCCCCTGGCTCTCAGAGGTAGTTAAAAACCGCTTTTTTCACACTCAGAATCTCCCAGCTGATAAGAGTATCACCTCTTTTTGTTGCAGGTTTCAAAACATCCTGTTGTCCAACTCCAGAACAAAACAATTGTCGCTCGTGGTGCACATGTTTTTTCACTCGTGTCTGTCTGCCTCTGGATAAGAAAAGATCTGCCCCCCTAGAGAATATAACTCTATCACAAAGCCTGTCTGCAGACAACAAAACATATTACTGTGAAGAGAATGGGCTGTCGCTAACTTCGACCTGTGGGAAGCTCCTGAGATGAGGTTGATGGAAATCAGAGAGGTGGTTAAAATGGACTCTCTGCTGTCTACGTGCAAGGCGTGCAGGGAGTCGTGCCCTGCTGAAGTCTCAGTGTAACATCTTTCACACTTCGTGTTCACATGAATCAGGTTATGAGGGCAGAAAGTCTACAACAGGTTTGTTTTTTTAAAAGCTTTTTTTTTTGCTGCACTCTTCACACGTGAACAATGACGCACTCCACAAAATCTATACTGTGGTTTTTTTTCCACTGTCTCACCGTCCGCTTAGGTTGTTTTGGCTGCATAATGAAAACAAATGGTGATGTAGCCGTGCTGCAGCAGCTCCGCGTGCAGCCTCATCCATCCCCATCTGAATGAGATCTATTCGCCATCGCAGCGAGAGGACGCAGAGTTCCCAGACACTGCCTGTCACTGCAGTTACACCTTCACACTAGGCTCAGGTTCCTAAATGCATTTAATTCAATTCATCTGAGAGCTTAAAGCCTAAACCCCACATTCATAGCATCACTGCAGAATTCAAACCAGCCCTACAGGAAGTATTAATGCTAATACAGCATTATCCAGGTTGATGGAGAGGAAGGAAAAGGTGTGATCTTACTCTGAAGATACTGTTTATCTGAGTTAAGTGAGTTTCTCACTCTTAAGATACCATCTCGAGACTGTTTTCATCAGAAAAACATCAGCATTCATTGTTAGGCAATTTTAAGTATATGATAATGCCCCCATCTTCCTGTAAACTAGTTTAATTTTGATGAATCACCAATAATATTGAGGAGATTAGTAACACAACAAGCCAAGTTTAATTGGATTTTTTTGAAATAACGTTCTAAGAATATTAACTGCATCATTTTGCCCAAATTGACTTCAGGCAATTAAATTGTTCAAACAGACAAATCTGTTGTTTATTATTATTATTTTATTGTAAGTTGCCCCTTCTGCAATGCACATCAGCCGAGCAGCAACTACCACGGCTTAAGGCTGAAGCCAATGTGGAAGCAGCGCCGCCGAAGGCCACGAGATGCTCCGACTGACTCCCACTCAAAAAGCGGGATGTCTCTAGACGAGTCATTATGGTCTCGTAGTTCAGACCCTCTAATAAGTGTGCTGGTGGTCATTTTGGAAATTATCGCTCTGTTAATAAGATTTGAGGGCTTATAGTAGCGTTGGGCGTTGATTGACAGCTGTGGTTGACAGTTGGCTCACCTGCTGCTCCCCCCGGCTCCAGGACTCACCCTGAGTCGGATTATTGTCTGAATATTTTGGTAAGTTTAATGTTACTTTATCACGATACCTTTAGTCTTAGCATAATTTAGATAAAGTAGCTAACGTTAGCCCAAGTGTGCAGCACTCAGTATTCCCAGTAAGCTAGTGTTTGCTAGCTTACTGGTAGCGGAGTGTGTTTCCAGAGCGTAAAAGGCAACATCCTTTGCTCCTTATTGGGAAGGTCCTGGCTTCAAATGGAAAAGATGGCGCCGACCAAAAGCTGCAACTCTGGGCTTCAAACCAGCTCCGATGAAATCAACAGATGATGTCACAACTCGCTACATCCATCTTTATGTACAGTCTATGATATCACCCCTTAGAGTGGCTCGCCAACTTACTGACGTTATACTGAGTTTATAGTTTATGACTTGCTGGTTTTTGTCAAATAGTCTTATTCATTTGGTGTGTTTTATATGCAAGGTCACACCTAAAACGGATATGATTTATTTGAAGATCAAACAGGTCATAAATTAAAGATGCATCTGGGAGCTTTTAGTGTCACCAAATGGCAAAAAAAAGGTTAACTAACTGACAAATGTAAACCTCAGTAGCCAGAAATCCTGATGTCAGTGACGGGCGTGTAGCACAGTCATGTTTATCAGCTCAGCTGGTGACATGATGGGTGTATTTTACATTTTTAAAAAAAGAGTTTTATCCTGCTTTAATGCAGTTTGCATCACGTATAAAGTGCATCCATCTCTGGAATACATAAATCCAGATCAGAACGTCAAACAAAACAAGAAAAGTTCACTAATGAAGTTCAAACACTCCAACCTGGATTTTATAGAATATATTATAGAAGACTGAGTTTCTCTGCATATGTGACTCCATTACAGCCTTAGGAGAGGTTTAAATTGGTTCATTTGCTGTTTATATTCAGGACTTTTACCTGCTGGGGCCTTTTAAAATTACCAATCAACTGAGTGACAGGGGTCACCCATGCAAAACCAAACAAAACATCAAGAAAAAACAAAAAAAACAGACCATAGAAGAAGGAAGTAATGAGACATTCTGGACAAAATATAAGTGCTTTAACAACAGCATATATGAAATGTAGCATAAAATAACTGCACTATTATATTATATACCATCACAAGTAATATTATATAATGTATATGGTTCTATATTTACATTAGTCACATGGGAAACACTATACATGAGTAGTTTAGCTCTTTAAAGAGTCTTTAAATGCCATACTAGCAGCCTGGCTCCGTGGATGGTAATATTAGTGGGTCGTCCACTACTTTGCTCCAAAATAAAATATCTCAACAAGTGTTGGATGGATTGACATGGAATTTACAACAAATTTTCAAGGTAAGAGTCTGCATGCACATCCAGACCGAGGCGGGCAGGTGCTGTGAGGTACGTGATAAGTCAGAAAACAAAGAAATATCTCGCACACTGCAAGACTCCAATGTCCACTAGAATTTATTGCACCAAGGTCACATTTCAATCACACCTGCTCTTCATCAGACTCAAGTTGCTTTTTTTTTCCTACAGATATTCAAGGCCATTAAGCCGAGCAGACACTGCATTTTTTATGTATCATGTACTTTGTGTTAATTCCTTCTAGACGTTTTAATCTGTGCTCACACTGCACTCAGACTGTACGTTCGAACGACACTGAACGTTTACATTGAACCCCTGAATGGTTTCTTCTTCTTCTGTCTCTATTCAAACAAGATGGCTGTATCTTCAAGGTTGTTGTCAACAAAGAGAAAGGTCACTTTACTTTTAGCCACTTTCTTTTATACAGAAACCACCACAGAGCTCGATTAACCTCCATCTATCTCCATAGATTCTGTCCATTCGACGTGTCCACATCTCGTGTGCAGCATGTTTGTTATCGTTTACCTCTGTTGTCACGCAAGCACGTTGAGGTAACATTATGCTGAATTGTGGGAAATCAGACTGTAGAACTGCTGAAACTGCATCCGACCAAAATTTCTGACGTGCCAGAAATCTAACAGATCGTCCGAGCACTTGATTGATAATCGTTTGGGTAATTAATCAACATACATGACATATTATGTATTTTATTCTTATCGTTGTTTGTTTGGTCTGTTCTTAAGTTGTTTTCAGACTAAACAGCTGCATCTTTCACATATTCTTTTTTTTTTAATGTCAGTTAAAATATGCAACCCCTTAGTGTGTATTTTTAGTGTACACTCTATTATTTTTAGTAACATTTTTATCATGTTATGCCTTGTTTTTCTGCTGCTTTTTTTAAAACCTCAGCAACACTTGACGTCACAAAGCCACACTGCGGTGCCCTAAAATTTTAAGATAATATAATAAAACTTTATATATATATATATACTTTGATAGTTTGTCCAAAAAGATGAAGTGCAACGTGCTTCACAACAGATACAAATACACACGAAAAAGAGTAGAAACAATAAAAACAAAGATGTGTTCATACGCCTTGTTGTTTTTGTTTTCTGTTGTCACCCCTGCTCAGTTTCATCATTTTTTCTCTCTCTCTCTCTTTTATCTAATCAAATCCTAAAATTAAACCGAAAACTGGATTCTTTTGTTCTCCTCCGAGATAAAGGCGGTAAACAAAGAGTGAGTCTGCTGCTGCTGCTGCTGCTGGTGTTGCTGGTGTTGGTGGGTGGGGATGAGAGCTGGCTCAGGACTGCATCCGTCACTCTAAAGGTTTCTCTCTCCCTCTCATCAACAGCAGCAGCAACCTGGCAGCCTTTCACAGCTGCGTGCGTGCGTGTGTGTGTGTGTGTATGTGTGTATGTGTGTGTGTAGATGCCCTTCAAACACACTGGACTTGGCCGTATAAATGAAAATGCAGTTGCACAGAGAGAAGGGGGAAGAGGGAGAAGGAGGGAGCTCCACCTGTCTTCCCTGCTGCCAGAATGTGTCTGTGGGAGTGTCAGTGGATGGGGGGTTTGGGGAGGAGGGGGGGGGGGGTCCTCCTTTTAAACAAGGTGAGCCCCACCCCTCTACCTCCTCCAATCTCCTTCCCATCCTCCTTTTCTCCTCCCTCTCTTCCATCTTGAGTCTTGAAATTGGGTTGAGGATGGCAGAGAAGAAGCCCCCGCCCCCAACTCCGTCCGCTGTTAAGGTGGTCAACGTAGCAACAAGACGAGCTCCACCTCTCTCCTCCTCCCACCATCTTTCGGCTCACCTCGCCAGCATGTGTGTGTGTGTGTGTGTGTGTGTGTGTGTGTGTGTGTGTGTGTGTGGGAAGAGGGAGGGGGGAGAGGCAGGGAAGGAGGACTCCTACCTCTGTCCCCCTCCTCCCCCCCTCCTAAAATTCAGCTCTCAAAAGGTCTAGTCTGTTTGGGTGCCAAGGCGGTGGCAGGTAGTCCAGCCGAAGCTCTGCCAGGCCCTCAGCCTTCCAAAACACCGTGAAATATTTTGAAAAGCGTTGGTGTGTCCTTTATTCACCCGCCTGCAGAGGGGGGCGTTGAGCAGCTTCTGGAAAAAGGTGTTGCAACAGTTGGTGGAGGGTGGAGACTCATGCACTCAAACACAGAGTGACTATGCATCAACATTCATCAACATCTTTCTGGTGATGCATCTGCACGCTGGAAATTAGTTTTTCCTCTATATGTATGATTAAAAAAATAACTATGGAACTAAAGATTGTTCAACTAATTGTTCAACCCTAACACTAAAGGGTTCTGTATGCTTGAAGCGAATAGGGTCAAATCTAAAAGCAAAAGTGCATCTACCTGTTTGGAAAAGTTGCACTCCTCCTGGTCCTCCTGGCTGCATCCTACATCTCTGTCCAAGAACTCTTGTCTTTCGCATGTCTGTGCAGACTCAACACAGTGTCTCTCCATGAAGATATTTATGTTGTGGCACTCATTTGTGAGTTTGAACTTCTCTCTCAAGCTTTCTTTTATCTCTGCCTGCTGCTGCTGAGAGGTGGCAGACAGAGAGAGGGGGTTTCAGACACTGATGGACAATGTGACAAGCACTTGATTTTAAGTAGATAATTTATTAATCCCGAAGGAAATTTAGGAAGTATTTACATCTAGCTATTCAGATCCCCTTTTAACCAACAGTCGTTAGTTTATTTTAATTGTGACTATGATCTTTCCTTAACCTGAAACAAATACTTTTAGTTGACTAAAATTTAATCAAAACTGAAAAATTCAATTAAACCAAACATAAGTGCATTAAAACAATGCAAGAGGCTGCGTTGATGGTTGGTGTTGTTTAAGATACTGGTGAGACAATGAAATATGATCCAGGAAGTCCAGTTGGAGCTGCAGACTAATGAGCTTAAAAGTTTATCAGACATCAAAACACAGCACAGTGGTTTGTAGTCCTCAGACAGGATTTTATGACGCTAGAAAGTTATTGTGGTGGCAACTGTTTTATCTTTCATTGCGGCGATCGTGAGGTGAACAACACAGTGTTCACGTTACAAAGTATCACCAGAAATGTGTCTTTGCATGTATGTGATTGGATTGGATGACGTCGCATTGTGTAAAGCTAATGACGGTCTGAACGCCACTTAAAGATGCCCACACATGATCAGCGGTAACACTGCTCTGCACTGACTGTGCCTTTGTTCTCCTATGGGATGAGTGGTGGAGCCCAACTAGGAGGAAGTGCTACCCTTGGCGCGGCACACCGCTCGAAATTGCGATCAAGCACTTCGCTCAAATTTAAGATTATTTCAACGTTGACCTCGGTTGTCGCTGACCTTTCAACATAGCCAGAAGCGACACATGCAAGCAGGGGAGGTATAGAGTGATGGAAGAAAGGCTCATAATAACACAACATTAAAAACATACGACGATCTCGCCGGGAAAAGTAATGCAATTGCCATAACCTTCGTTTGAAATAAACTTAAATACAACGTACACAAAAAGGTCTATGACTGCAACTGATGGCATCTGGAGAAATTGGCAGCAATGTTTTTCAAATACCCCAGTAGCATCCTTGTTGCCTAGAAACATGGTGAATAGCTACCTTGCACACTTTTTGATGACATATACCTGCACTGCGCTTTGCCCCTGCATCAAGTGTCTGCATTATGCTCTGCGCCCTACCTCATCGAGAGCGAAGAGCAAATTTCTCATAATCTAAAAGCTGCTTTTGGCTTCAGAAGGCACAACAAACAAACTAGTTTTTGTTTTTTAAGGTTGGAGGACTGGTTGTACAAGGCGTCCTTCATGTTTAAGGTGAAGCATTTCAAGACACTAAGACACCTCAAAAGATTTGAAAGACCCTTGAAAGGCCCTTCCTTGTGCCACAGCAGTAATTATTTTGATAATGGATGCCAAAAATCTGCCTTTACACCAATTACAGGCATCTAAATGATTAAAATCAAAAGAAGAAGCTCAGTCAATGATGTGTTCCTTTTTATATTGTGTGATTTTGGCACATGTGTGGGTTTTAAAATTAGATGTGATTTATTTGAAAGATAAAGTGACCCCCATAGTAATCCTTAACAACAACTGGTCTTTGATAAAACCGAAAGAAACCATTGTTCAATGATAATCCTTTCACCCTTTTCCAAAAGGGCTGTGGCTTGTTGTTAACTCTGTCAAAAAGGTTTCATTTTTCATCCTTATTAGTGTGTTTGTCTGCCTGCCAGCAGCCTCGACACCCGATCAACAGATTACTGTAACATTTGATGGACAGCCTTGGACCAAAGAACAGTTTCAGGAATTCTCGAACTCCGCAAGTAAAGAAAAGGAGCCTTGATTCGAAATCCCAAAGGAAGGATTTCATGGCCAAAGAGCCAGTTTTAAGTGACAGTTGTGGAGCCTTTCGCTGCCACAGGAAGTTAATAATTAGTTTAGCGTTAGTAGTTTGAGCACAAGTTATTTTGAAAGCCAAGTGTTTAATTTGTAGATTCTTTATTTCTCTCTATTTTTGGCCCTGTTGTCTCTGTTACAAGCCACATTCCCATCAAGGTCTTGTATATTTATGTATTTAAAGCCCTTCAACTGCTTCTCTCTTAAGACTCAGTAAACTAATCCTGTTTGTCTCAGTTTCATACCTTTTTTTATTTATGTCTAATACATTTTTATCACAAGCTCTAGAGCAAATTTGTCTATTTCACCATCAAAGCGACCTCACATTCTTCTGCACCCCACTGTTACTCCATATAACTTTTCACTCTTGCTTTCCTCTCGCCGGTCTCTAATTTCAAAGCGATCGTTTAGAGATGGGGACGGCGTCTCTCCTCTTTCGTCTGTCGTCATCGCCGAAGTCGAACACATCAATCACACATTTGTTTTTCATTTAACAGAGACGCTTTTAAGAAAGATGGAAATATCCTCTTGGCAGCGCGTCTGTGCGCTCTTCCTCTTTCAAGCCGTCTTATTTAGCTGGTTTTATTTTCCCCCTCCCACAGCAGAGCTCCAACCACATCTGTAGTGTGGCTTGGTTTGGAAAGCAGAGAGAGAGAGAGAGGTGGCGAGAGGGAGGAGGTGTGTGTGTGTGTGTGTGTATGTGTGAGAGTTTAAACTTTCTGTGCTGTCGTGAAAGCAATCTGAGTCCTCCAGCTCTGTATGAAACTCTATCACATCTCCCGTGATTACCTGGAGAGCAGTGTGAGCTTCTTCAGGATGCACACCGGCGTGCCCTGGACGGAGCTACACGAGCTCTCTCTCACATCTGCATTAACGCAGAAGAAAATATGGGCAATGTGGTGAGACACTCTGCGGAGGAAAGAAGGGACCAGAGCAGAAGTCATGGCACGTTTCCTGGCCTGCTGGATGCCACTTCAAAACACCATGTTGGTGGTTTTGCACATTTCTACCTCATTATCTACAAATCTCATGTGCCCTATAATAAGTTTTTACATTTATGTCCCACCTGCAAGCAGCCCAATGCCAGAGATGGAAACTTGAGAGATGGGATCACAGAAATGAGGATTTGCAACTTAACTTTGACCTGCAAGATCTGGTTTTCTCAACATTTGGCTCCCTTAAAACTCAACTTTATTAAAAGCAAATACTCCTTCAGTTGCAACTTCAAAAAGGTGCCCACTTCACATGCTGTTTTTTGATGCTGAATCCTCCTCTTTCATTTAATTTCAGTCAACTATAAAAATCAACTGGCTTCTGACTTCAAACTCTCTATAAACTCTCTTGAGATACGTACTTCATTACAGTAAACATTTAAACATTATCATTGCAGGCTAATACAAATATGCACAAACACCTCGATTTTTTTTATTTTATTTTTTCTTCAACGGTGCATTCAAGGAGCTTCCAGAATGAGTTTTAAGAGTGAAAATGTGCAGTATTACTCTACGTCTATTCCACAAATCATACTCTCTAAGGAAATCTTGTCACCTGCCCACCAAGACTCCACATAACCATGAACTGTAGGTGTCAACAAACACGTATAAACACGTCCACCCATGCAGACACCCAGTTAGTATCAAAAGGACTACATGCATATTGGTTGTCCATGTCCATTTTGGAGTATATCCCCTTATGAGTGTGTTTGAAATCAACCTTTCTTTACTCATTCACTGCATAAACACTTAATAGTTAATACTCTATAATGAGCAGTAAATTGAGATTTTGGACAATTATGAATCATCATCATTTCCCACCATCATTGAGTGGTGTTGGTCATTTTTACATCTAGAGAAGAAGCACTGCACTGTACAAAAAACCTACCAGGGACACTTGATTTTTTTTATTCCACTGCTGAAATATTTGAGGACATTTCTGTATATTTTTGAATATATTTTACACATTTTACACTCAAATAAATTGGCAGAGTAAAGGTTAGCAAATAGGCGATGATTTTGGTCACAGCCTACATGTGCAATGAAAAAACATGACATTAAAAGCACATCCTCGTATCCCTGAGAATTACGTTTATAGTAGACGATTCCACCGCTCGCTCTTTACTTTCAGTACCAACGTTCAGTGCCGAAGCAGAAAACAGTGTGTGCTTTCTGTAGGAGGCGTAAAGTAAAGGTCAAACTTTCATGGGAGAGATTGATGATGGAGTGCAGTATCCATGTTCTTGTCTGTCGAAATGGCCTGTGTGGCTTCAACCAATCACAGTTCAGAGAGGTTGGGAGTATATAGGAACTGACTGCCCAGGATGAATCTTACATGTTTTATTTTATGCAGACAAATATTGAACTGAAGGCACAGAAGCAGAGACATCATGGCCTGCAGTGGAAGCAGCTACTCGGGAACATCTGTTCATATCCGAGGATATAAAACCCTTCCTGCTAGAAGCTTATCATGCACAGTTGTGTGCAATTAGCTGATGAGTTGTAGGACAGTCAGTTTCCAACAATGCATGTTGGAACTGTTGTGTTTATAAGTTATGGGCTAAAAATGCTACTGCTAAGGTTCTAGTGTCCCCTTTTCTTCACATTATTACTGCTCTGTGTGCAGATAGTTAATGTAGAGAAGTATTTTATTGTATAAGCTTAATTTACTTTTAATAAAGTTTCTTCTTCTATTGTCCTTATTAGTGCTGCATTACTGTAACATACTGTTCCCTTCCAAACTTATCTAGGGAGCTATGTAGGTAAGTTAAGTGTAATAAAGGTTGAAATAAAAAAATATATATTGAAATCTAAATCTAATTGCATACAATGATGCACTGTATAATGATTGTGGGAATTGCAAAACAGAAGTAAGTTGCCTATAACTCTAAATGCATTGTGGTATTTTCTGGACGCCTGGAGTGATGTTCAGTGAAAATAAAGGAACTGTGTGGTGACATCGGTTGAGAGACATTTTGACATGTTTGAGTTCTCCGTGGCTCATCACTGGGCCATTTTCCCAAAAGAGGGAATGTGGGTCATTATCTCAATAGAGAACAGACTCTCACCACCAAAGTATTCAAATATTCACATTCAAAAGCCAAAAACCACCAGCTCTGACAGCTGCACTCTGCAGTGAGTTTGAATCATAAAGCTTCCCGCCACAGTGACTTTAGTGTGTGTTTGTGTGAGTCAGAGTCACTTTGCACATATTGTGAATGACTGTAACGTTAATAAAAGGCTCTATTCCTGCATGATCTAACCATACTGGTGATTTTATTGCCTCTGCTGTCAGAGATCTGTTACCAAGATTCCAAACATTTCCTTGTGATGCTTTGATGGTTTAATATCTCCTATGACCTGTTCTGTAACAACGCCTGGTATTGTTTTTGTAAATGAACGCCAAAGATAAGTGTTAATCATCATCAGCGAGGTGTTACATCATCATGTTCTGGATTTTTTTATTTTTTTATTTAGCTTTTATTAAACCAGGTCTGTCCCATTGAGATCAAAGATCTTTTACAAGGGAGACCTGGCCAGCAACACAGAGTTTTCAACCATAAATTAACATAAAAAAAGCACATAAATTTAAGTAATATTAAAATGATCAGATAAAACATTTGCACACAGACAATCTGGATTTAATAGATTTCACCATAGTTTTAAAATCACTCAGGGTTACTATGTTTTGAAGTTTAAGATCAGTCTGTAGATTGTTCCATGCAGTAGGTGCAGAAATTGATTGTAAATTGCAGATTGTAATTTCCATATTTCAAGTTTACAAGAGAAGATAAGCAAGTGGAAATTTTGCCAAGGAGCCAGGTTGAAGCCCAGAGTTGCAGTTTATGGTTGGCGCCATCTTTCATGCTCTGGACCGAGGCGAACATTAGCTTACTGGAAATACCGAGCGCTGCACACTTGCTAACGTTAGCTACTTTAGCTAAATTATGCTAACAGGGCAGGTATCGTAATCAAGTATCATTAAACTTACTGAAAAATTGAGACAATAGTCAAATTCAGTGCAAGTCTCGGAGCAGGGGAGCCAGCTTTCAATCACAGCTGTCAATCAACGCCCACACAGCAGACATCAAAGCTCATCAAATCTTATTAACAGAGCAATAATTCCCAAAATGACCACCAGCACACTTATCAGAGGGCCTGAATGTAGAGACTGAGACCATAATGACTCGTCTGGAGACAAGTTGATGCTTTTTGAATGGGCTGAATCATCTGGAGCCAGCGTCTAGAGACCGTCACATTAAAGTACTTCCACATTGGTTTCAGCCTTAAGCCGTGGTAGTTGCTGCTCGGTCTTAATCATAGAGATGGGTTGCATTTTTGACCTGCATGGATGAGAGTTTTTCTCATAAATTCACCAATCCCTGGTTGTAAATATCAATGAGTCAGATATACATATAATATCAATTTGTCAGCCTTGGACACACTTGCCAAAAAAAAAAAGAGCAGCTGGAAAAATTTTGTTCCATCTCAGCTGTAACAGTAAGCCTGGCTGTGTGGTGCAGGTGATGTTTTCCATGTCCTTGAGTATCTGAGTATAGGAATGTACATTACTTCTGTAAATATTTAAATCCTGTATACTTATAACATAATTGGCAAATGAGCATTTAAAATGTTTGTATAAGGGTGTCCAGCCTATTTATCAGGTTCATGGCAACTTCTTTCTTTCTTTTGTGCATAATGCAGCATTATGGTGATGACTAATCCTTTTCATCGAAGACCACGGCGCTGCAGGAGGAGGAGGTCAAGGCAGCCCCGAGGCATCAACCAACCATCAAGAGCCTTGAAATACATGAAAAATATATATTTATATTTAAGTTTCTCTTCTAGCATTTAAAGGTAAAGATTGGTTTTGTAACAGTATTCTTTCTCAAATGCCAAAATTAGTGATAGTTGTTATAGAATTTTGAGACTTCCTATAGTACCACAAAATTTGGAGCGATTTGTTGTAGCAGCTGCAAATTCATTTTTGGATTTGCACAAACAGATGTGAAGATTAAGATAACGATTTTGCTGGTGCTGGTGTATGACAATGAACATATTTAGGAGGTCTTATTCCCAATTTTGGATAAATTAACAATATATTTTAGGAGCCCTTTACCAAATTTGGGGACTTTGAGCACAATAATAAATTTAGGAGGCATTTTTCCTAATTTTGGGATACAGCAAGGTTTTAACAAATCTTTGAATAATGATGCACAACCAATTTTAGGAATGCTCTACCAAATGTTTGGAATTTGACCACTATCACAAATTTAATGCTTATGAAATGCTTATATAGTGTGTGTGTGTGTGTGTGTGTGTGCCTGTAAGACATAATCCATTACACACAGTATGTCATTGAAAGACCTTGGTCCTGCATTATATATGTATAAGTATTGAGTTGCCAATTTCAACTGACTTCTTTAGCTTGAAAATAACAATAAAAATGCAAAAGTTGCAAAAACAGATTTTTATTGGTATAAACTTTTGTGTTGAGTGTTTCACATGCGTGTCTCAGATCCTGCTTCACTGTCCAGAGTGGAAGAATATGTTCTCATTAAACAAACACTGAGCTGGTTTCAGAGCAGGATGCTAAGTCTCTCACTTTACCTGCATCGGCTACGTCCAGCTGACTGACAGGATATTTATAGACCCAGACTGTCTTTTTTTTTTTTTTCTCTATTCACTCAGGATGTATAACTGCACGCAGGGAGAAAACGTCTCATTCTGTGCAGCGGTGTGAATTAGCCATAATGGTGATAAAATGCTGATGATGGCCCTTAAAAAGCCCTCAGTGAGAGAGCTGCCAAGTAGAGGGAGGATGATGATTAAGTGGGAACAATACAGCTTTATCTGCTCTGCTGTGTGCTCGCACGCACACACACACACACACACACACACACACACACACACAAATATGCATGTCTGAAGTTGGGCACCTGCACACATCTACACACACACACACACCTTCATGAACATATTTTAAACACACATACAGTATGTCCTCCCACACACAGATATGCACATTTTTACTCACTCAAATAGGGTCTAAAACACACACACACACCAACACATTCGTGCGTCTATACGAGCAAGAACCCTCAACTACATGACGCATTTCTAGACATTAAACTTCAAACTAAATCTTAACCCTCAAACAGTCCTTTTGAAGAGGTCAGGACCTGGCATATCAGCCCAGTATAACTCAGAGTTATGTTCATATTTGACACGTTTGTAGCTCACAATTTACGTCCAATGCTGATGTTTAGTACCGACGCAGGACATAGTGTGTCCTCTATGTAGCAAAGATGGAAAGTAAGGATGTGGAGGTCCCATCACAGGCCTGCAATTAACGTTCACCTTTATATTAAACCATAATAACGATATTTCCCTAACCTTAAAGTGGCTATAGTCAGTATTTTTATAATAACAGTGGATTAAATGACTATGTATAATGGAAAGTGGACACTCTTAACATAATACTGAACCAACCCTGCAGTTCACCTCAGCTGTATGAAGCTTTACTGAGTCTTTCACTTTATTGTTTTGGTTTAGTTTCAGCTCTCAAAGCTTCAGCAGCTGTTGCTCCATATCTGCTGGATGTGTACATAAGCAACTGTTTACTAAGAAGTTCTGCATATCAACTGAAAAGGTGATGATATGTCAGTGTTTAGTGGTTGCCATGCACAGATATTGTAGAGCGTGAGAATTTTTAAATAATTGGCATCGGACATTAAAAAAAAAATGTTGACATTGAACCTAATCCAGAGTTTTGCTGAATTTTTCAATATCAGCGTTCCTGTCTGGCAGTAGGATTGGTCAAAATGTTGTCCCAAAAATAACACAAGACCCTAGACTGCAACATGACAATTTGTCAAAATGTCATCATCCATGATTCATGTTCTCACTCTCCAGGTCTAAAAACTCACAAAGAGATGTTCAAGAGCACGCACACATAAGAAACACATAGACCTTTCACTCGCTCGGTACACAACACACTCTCATGTACAAATATTATTCTCAGCGTTCAATACAACACATACACTCGCTGACACACGGCAGTCTTTCTGCCAGTGAAGCAGCAGTAGCAGTCAGGAGGGGGGCGGGGGGGGGGGGTTTACGTTTGTCTCTCTGGTGTTTGTCAGTTGAACTGGGAGATGCCACCAGACACCAGGACCCACTGGAACACTTAATGAGTCCCTGAGGAACGGCCAGCTGTGCAGCGGCCAGGAAAACCCGTTTAAAAACTATCATTTCATCCCTGCTGCTTGCCCGCTTCCCTTCCAGACATGCCAACACTGCAACCTGCATCGGGCCTTACCATCTGCTAGACAATGCTGCAGTCTCCCTCCTTCTCTCTCTCTCTCTCTGTCTGCACTTAACTGTGAACCTAACCAGCCGGCCAAACGCTTGGCCTTCAGTCACCTGAAAACATCATCTGCATTTAAATTAAAAACTCACTTTGGTGACTCATTGTTACTCCAGAGGTTCAGGGTGTTTTGTTATGTAGAGGATTTGCATGCAGGAGAGTCAGTGAAAACTTTTCGGTAATGTGTTGCCGTTGTCGTAACTCATAATAATCACAGAAAGTCTCTTTTTTTTTTTCATGTAGCTTCCTAGAAAGTCCTTGCAGAAATAGGCGGTCGAGAGATAAGAACATGCAGATAATACAAAAGAGCTAAGCCACATGTACTCCTCTTAAATGTGTCTTAGGTTCAGACATATATGCAGAAATACAATACAATAAGAGTAAATCCATAGAAGATAATCAAGACACTGTCCAGATTCTCTTTAGAGGCAAAAGTCAATCGTTTTTCCAAAATTTAAGAAGTTATTAGCATCAAACTGGGTAATTTCATTTCTTAAGTGTGAAAATTATAGCTCCATTAAGGGGATATTAAAGTATCTGGCTGGAATGTATCTATATTTTTCTTTTTGTTAATAAATCTCATGTTTGGAGCCAAACCAACAATGAACTGATCTACTTACAAGGTATTGTTTGTGTATTCAAAGCCTGATATATCTTATTCCTCTGTGCCGTAGACCTCCATTGTTGTCCAAAAACTATTAAAAACACATCGGTGTCATCACAGTATGGTTACAACACTGTTAATTTCTAAAAGTGCTTCAATACAAAGTCAAGAGGTTGTGTTGCGTAGCACAATAAGCTGGCAAAGCTCTGTAAACAGAACCACATTCCCACACATGCTCAGTAGCGTCTACCTTATATAGAACTACTCTCCGGAGACTGAAAATGTAATCAATTTTATTAGTCTTTGGAGCCGTTTCTAAACATACTAACATGCCCAAACTCTTTGTGGTGAAGGAACCCAGTGTCACCCAGTGAAGTGGTGTGACTCACTGACTCACTTTTAATAGTTTTTGGACAACAGCGGAGGTCTACAGCACAGAGGAATAAGATATTTCAGGCTTTGGATACACACACAATACCTTGTAAGTAGATCAGTTCATTGTTGGTTTGGCTCCAAACATGAGATTTGTTGACAGTAAGAAAAATCTAGAAAATCACCAGACATATCTTTTAAGGCTATTTAGGACATTTTGGCCTTGATTCACACCTGTCTCAACCTACTACACTCTGTGGTTGTGGTGCTGCTCCCTTATCCCACCCAAACTTTTCTTCTTGGAGTTCCTCCAAGAAAGAACAGGAAAAAATATTCATGTTGTGCAAATCTGGAGTTGGCATTTGTAATAGCTCAGCACAACCTAAGATTGTAAGATTATTTTGGGGGCAGTTTGCATTCATTAGATAGTGATATTTAGGATACAGGCAGTAATTTGCACACTATATGCACTATAGCCAGATTTCTCAGTGATAAAAATCCTTTTTTGTGTACTTTATGTAAATCAGAATTACAGTTGGTAATAAACAATATGTCATGTTGTGTTCCAGTGCGTTACATATATGCGGTTAAGCATTGTATAAAGAACATGACAAGTATCCCTTTTAAGATCACAGTAATCTGATTTGCAGTGGTTTGAGCAGGTCCCAGTTCATGTCTCCTACAAAGTTGAAATGAAAATCGCGCCCCTGTCCGTGTAGCTCAAGCAGAGCAAAGAAACACCAGCACTTTCAGGAGTTTAAGGACTTTTATTACCTCTTTAAAAACTTATGTGTATATACTCTCGGTGACTGTGAGGCACGCCGGTGAAGCGCTCCAAGACGTTCATCATCTCCCACTAATACTGATTCCTGTGAGTGACCGCAGAGGCTGGGTGGCCTCCGGTGACGAGCCAGGCTGTTTACAGACGCCAGAGTGAAGGTTAACTCGACGCCAGATCAGAGGTCAACAGCAGCTCGGGAGACGGAGATGGATGTGTGTTTGGTCTGGAAGGGAGACAGGCCTGGAGACTCTCTCTCTCTCTCTCTCTCTCTCTCTCACTCTCCTACAGAGAGGCCTCAGTGCAGCTCGTCCACTAACTCGCACATAAAACTTCTCTGAGCAGTATACAAAGATCCAAGCTGTAAAGTTCCCAGATACAAGGGACAGTTTTTGCAGTAGTGGCACTTCACTTGAGTATTTCCAATTTTAAATCTTTGAACTTGACGGCACTCAGAGAGCACATACCTCCATCAAGGCCACCCATCGATATGTTATTATTCATTACATCAATATGTGGATCATTCCAAAATCATAAATCTGCCGCGGTAAAAGACTCTTCTCCTCTGGTTTCAGGCTTTCCACCAGATTTTTGAAGCTGGCTGCCAAGATTTGTTGCCATTTAGCAACACGAGCTTTATTATATTTACATATATTCATACAGTTGAAGAAAATGAAAGATTAATATCAAGATTAATACACTAATAAAATACAGGAACAAGTTAAGAATCAAGAGAAAAACATAATAAAGATAATACAGAATTCATGAATAATAATAAATGTAAAAACTTGATTATTAAATTATTAAAGTTAAGAAAGTAGTTTTTAGCTGGTTTCTATAGGAAACTACTGAAGTTTCCTGTTTGTAGGCTGTTCCACAGTTTAGGGGCATAGATGGAAAAAGTTGCATCTCCTAATATTAAAGTACAGTGTTGAGAGAGCAGCTGAGGACCTCAGGGCTCATGCAGGAATATACTGAATGTATTTAAAAATGAGGTTAAACCATTTAAACCTTTTGTAAACCAGTAAAAGGACCTTAATATCAATTCTAAAAGCTACAAGGAGACAATGTAATGAAGCCAGAACCGGCATGTTGTGGTCTCTCTTCCCTTTTTAGGGTTAAAAGCCTAACAGCAGAGTCCTGGATCAGTTGTAACCTGTTGATTGATGTGGTAGGAAGACATGTTAAAAAGCTTTAGTGAGATCCAACTATTATAGGCAATAAGGCCTGGCTCGCAGTCTGCGTTCCAGTTCAACCCAAAGGTGTTGGGTGGTTGTTGAGGTCAGAGCTCCGTGTAGAAAAGTATTCCACACCAAACTGGAGAAAAGCATATGGACCTGGCTTTGTGCACAGGGGCAAATCTATTGACATAAAGTTAGAAGCACACTATTGTCTAAAATGTACATTTTCTTTAATTGGAACTAAGGGGCAACAGCCAAGGACCAAACAAACACATAGAAATGGATGTCCACATACTTTTGGCCACATGGTGTTGTGAAAATATCATATCTGCATTAAAATACATAGTGATAGACAAGGATATGTGTGCATTTTTTTACATCCAGGTAACTATGGTGCTGAATAAAATAGTGACAGTGTTAAATGTGAAAGCTTTATCTTTACAGATTCTTATTTTAACGTGACAATAAGCTTATAAATGTGTCTGTCATGTAAAATATCAACTTTTAAGGAATTCCAAGGAGACTTTTCCTGACTTCCAGAGGAGGAAGTAATCCAGATGGCAGGCGATACACTTTCTATGTCTAGTTTGGTGAATTTTAATTAAATTTATTATGTATAAAATGTTTGGATTTTCATTACTGACGGATTAACATTTTAATATGAACCATTTTGAACTGGAACTCTCTGAATTTTAATACTTGAGTCTTATCTTCTACTACTTGTTTACTCCTCTGTATGTAAGTCACATTTTGATTGCAAGACTTTTTTTCCATTGTGGCATTTTCTTTTTGTTAAAGAAAGTATTGAAGTACTTGTATGGACTTTGTACTGTATACCTTGAATAACTGTGACATTTTTAAATCAGCAGAGCAAAGTGCATTTTGCCAGTTTAAACTGCTCATAGAGGGGACTCAGTCTGAATTCAGCTCAGTTTCAAAAAGCCTTTGAAAACACTTTTATGGTTTGTTTTCCTTACTGCGATGCCAGGTAGGTGGAGTTTTGCCCTACAAGAGGGAAATGCAATGAGACTAGAAAGATTACACAATCACAGAGAAGTGCTCAAAAGTCAATTAGTGTTTCTTTTTCTGCACTTACCTGACAGTATTGACCTAACCTGAAACTCCGAGTGTTTTGGGACAAACTGTTTCCTTTTTAACTTTTTGAGTTGCTATGTGACCGGCCTCAGCCTCCTCATTCATCACTCACATGAACAAGAAGTCACAGTGAGAACATTTATTCATTTGCACCATGAAAACACTGTCACACACTGCCATCTGGTGGCCAGACGGCAAACACCATCAAACTCAATGAGATCTTTCAACAGAGTAAGCCCTGAGCAAGGCACTTAAAATATCAGTTCTTAATGGTTCTTTCATGGCTCCTTTTTAACACATCTTTTATAGCTTTGAGTTCATATTTACAGCATTATTTTATGTTATCTTGTGGGTATTTCTATCTTATGTTTTGTAATGAATGTTGGTTAATTACTGTTGTAATTTCCATGATTTTACGGATGAATAAACTGAACCTTAAATCTTGAGAAACTCTGAGCTGATAGACAAGATTAAATGTTTCATGCCAACAAATGAAAAGTATTCAACAAATATTTTTTTTTTTTTATATATTTGTGGGGAAAATTTCAATTAAAAAAAGCATTAAAACTTGAAAACGCCAGTGAAATGCAGAATTAGCTTCTGTATAGGGTCGAGCTCACTTTATATTTATTGTGCTTTCATGTTGATTTTGTTGGTTTGTTTTGCTTTGTCATATTTAATATTTTATCATATTTTAATGAATCTTTCAGTGTTCCTTTGCTGTGTGAAGCACTTTGTACCTATTGTTTTGAAAAGTGCTATAAAAATAAAGTTATGTAGTAGTAGTAGTTGTAGTACTAGTAGTACTAGTAAAGTAACCCACTACATGTATTCAGTGGTCAGGGAATTTCTAGAATACTGCCTAAATGAGAAATTACTTTACATGAAAGTATTATTGAAGGACTAAATGAACACGTTAAATGTGGAAAATACAATGAGCAGACAATAAAGATGACCATGAGCCCAAAGCATCATTACAGGTCTGTTTAAAATTAGTGACACATACAGAAGTAACAGATAAATAGAGACGACAGAACCACAGAGAGAAGCTGTGTTGAGCTTTATTGCAGTTTGTTTCAAGCGATATGAATAACAGCGTGATTGCAGCAGTTTCTGAACATGTCCAGATGTGTTCAAGTTCTCCTTCGTTTAGGAGCGGAGCAGTTTTCAGTACATCAGACTAGTAAAGCAGAGCAGACAGACAGCACTGTGTGGTTTATACTGCAGCAGACAACAGTGTCAACAGTGTCACCCCAACAGGGTTCAGTTTATTTCATAAACCTCTACGTTTTTGCTTTGTGAAGATTAAACGTTGATATTCAAGACTACTTTTTTCCCTTCACAACGAATAAATATATAACAAATATATATGTCATTGTGTAAAATGAGTGTTTGTACATCGTCCTCTTCTGGTTGTGAAAACCTTCCGAACGTGAAGACTGCATTGATCACTCCTGCACTGTTTGTGCACCAGCTGTTTGTAAATCCATCACGAACATAAGTTTGTGTGCAAAGTCTTTCCTAAGTTCTTAGTAACTAATAAGTAATTTCAAATTACTGATTCATTAATTCAGGTTACACTGGGGCGACCACATGAGACCAGATGGGTGAAGTTCAGGTCAGGGGAGTTGGGGGTGGCCTCCAGTATGTTACATTCAGTGTCAATGAACAGTAAAACATATGAAAGTCAAAATCAGTGCTAAAATGTATTATTTTTGCTCATAAAGTCATTAGGAAAAAGAAACATGACTGTCTTGTATGTAACAGTGTGTAAATGTTTTAATTAAATTCAACAACGTCGTAGCTATGCGTCGCTGCTATGTGTAGCTGTTTATCAATTCGCAGCACTACTTTAAGCAGCTAAAAAAACTACAACTGCCATAATTCATGTCGGCTCCGTACATGACAGCACCCGTCTGTGGGTCAGTAATTAATGTTTTATTACGCTACAAGTAATAAAAACTTAGGTTTAGTCTAATTTTTGGGATTTGGGACAACTACTCGCAATTGAGGACTGTCCCAAATTTTTCAGGACGTCTGGTCACCTTACAGTTACACCATTAAAACCTGAACTTGAAGAAATCTCTTAGCTAGTAAACACTGCACTGCGTCATAACTTACAAAAATAAAAATATAAAATAAACTGTGGACGCAGGTCTGACTTTGTTTTGTTTCTATCTGCACACCTGGAGAAACGTTTAGAACGTTTAGAATCTGTAGTATTCAGGCAGTTTACAGTGAGACGTTAAGCTAACCGACGTTATTCATTTTGTCTAACGTTACTGGCATAAAGTTTTATTGTTTGAGGTCAAGTGTGTTTTTTCTATGAAATTTAAAGTGTCAGGTCAGTTATGTAGCTTACTTTTACTCTTCAATCTGAACGTGTTAGCTATTAGCAAGCTAACGTTAGTTTTGTCAGTTAGTACAGTAGGTGCAAATATATAGTAAAAACTCATTTCTACATAAGAACTAACTGTTTTTTTGCTATTTTAATGACTTATTTTCCCTTATTATTGTTGTTAACTGCGTTGTTGAAGAGCCAAAACCTTTTCTTTTTAACTCTTTAAATTTAGTTATCTTTTAAATCTCCACTTAGCAAACGCTTACATTAAAACTAGGCTAATTTTGAACTTACGAACAGCTGGTGCAACCAGTGCAAGAAGTCTATAATGAGACTGAACATTCAACTGTCGCGACTGATGGAAAAACAGTAGTGACCAGAAATCTTTGACATGGTTTTGACCTCAAAGGCTTTGAGACACAAACACAGAAATCTAACTGATAAAACTCGAACCAATGTGGCGGCTAACGTAGCAACTGGAAAATGTAACAAGAACTTAAACAATTGAGATAGTGTCATTAGAATAACTTGACGTGACAAATTAATAATGACAAGATGTACATTCTTCATACGTTATTGAGTTATTACATTTTAAGTCAATATTATTGCAAGATTTGTTAAATATATGCCGAAGCCCTTATGATGAATTAAAGGACCAGTGTGTAGGATTTAGTGGCATCGAGCCCCCAAGCGTGTATCAGAATCTACGATGGCAGCGACACTCGCGAGAAACACAAAAGGCCCTCACTAGAGCCAGTGTTTGGTTTGTCCATTCTAGGCTACTGTAGAAACATGGCGGGCTCTGTGTCAGACAACCTGCTCCCTCTGTAGATACAAAGGGCTCATTTTAAGGTGATTATACACTAGTTAATATATACTTCCGCTAGATGCCACTAAATTCTTCACACTGCACCTTTTAAGGGTAAATTTCCTTAATTAACAGGGTTTTTTTTTCCATTTCAAAGCATCACAGGGACATTTTAAATACATTATCTATCAATTAGCACCAAATTGTGGTTTCAGCCAATTTTCTTTTTGTGTGGATACTGTAACACAAACTAAATCTGGTCAAATTCTTGCAGTGTGCAGCCTCTTAAAATTGAGTTTATTCATAGAGTTTTAAAAAATTTAAAGCTGCATTAATCAATATTTTTTCATACTATTTCTACATTATTTAGTTCCCCTCAGTTCTTCAAAGCTTTTTAATCTATTTTGTTTTTCCAGCCTCCAGACTTCAGGCTCCAAATGAATGCTAATGTTGCTCCGTGTCTGCTGGATGTGTAAATAGGCTATTGTTAGCTAACACATTCACCATAACAACTATATAAGGTTGTTGTGTTTTCAGCTAGTTCTGCTGCCCCCACATGGCCAAAAATATAAATGAATGCAGCTTTAAATAAGAAAACGAACTGAAATTCAACTAAATATTAAGTCTGAGAGAAACGTAAAGACACTAAATTTACAGGTAAATAATTATTTTCCTTGAAAGTACAGAAGCTGAGGCACTGAAGGCTGCAGAGCGAGTGATACTCTTTACAGTTGTAAGGCTACGTTTGGCTCGGCACACTGCAAGATTTAAACCCCAAAAGTTCCCAAACACGAGAACAACAGTCCACGTGAGTCAGCTGATCTAACTAAAGGTTAAGGGTCAGCAGGATGGTGTGAAAACATGCGACTACAGCTGTAATTAAGAGCTTTATAGATAAACTCGTCTTGTCAGCAGATTCAAACCTCCTGATTTTCCGCCTCACTCATTCTGTAAAAGCCTAAAATGTAAATTGTTCAAAACCTTTGTTTTTATATGAAAATTTTATATTTGAACCATCGTTTTCCAACCGGCTTCAGTTTTAACAGCCGTGAAATGACTTAAAAATCAATCTACGGTCCTGAAAAACATAATATTGATTCGGAAATAATTATTTTCATGATGTGAAACTCCCAGAATGACATTAAAACCCTTAAAACCAACAGAAACCTTATTCTTGCTCTTCAACCGTGTAGAACACCATGTGAGAGGAAACTAGAAATTTACATAAAAGTACACCAAAGCCACAGTTTCCTTTTGGGATCCCAAACAAGACGTTTACAACGAATGTTAGATCTGAAAAACTACTTGTTTTTTTTTTAGCACCACAACCTGCACAGTAACTATAACCGGGAACAAAAACAGGAGTCAGAATTAAAATGATCCCCAGGCACTGATGTTACACTAAATCATCAAATAAAACACTGGGCTTCCAGAGACAATAAAGACATTTGTTGGAAACTCAAGAGGTGAGAAAAACGCTACAGTACATCAGCATGAAGCACCCGTGATGAGATGAACATCAGCTGTGTGTGGAAACAAGTCGCCACTTCTTCTTCATCTTCTTCTTCTTGTGTTTTAACATTAAATAAATGAGGAGTCGGTGCATGCAACACATGTCCGGCTGTGTCTTTTTTTTTTTTTCCTTCAGAGTCTCTGAGTGAAGCAGTCAGTTTACATATTTGAGAAAACCTTACATCTACAAAGAGCAACACAGGAGCTGTGAGGAGAGTCTCGACACTGAAATATACAGGATGTGACAGTCTGTGGATGTTGTTTTTCAGCAGCAGCAGCAGCAGCAAAGATCCAACACAGAACAGTGTGTGAAATGTACAAAACACCGCAGACTCACTTATCACAGTCAAACATCTGGATCAATTTTCTGGCATGCAACCCAATAAAATGTTGAACAATACGTTTATTTATTGTCTTCTTCGGTTTCACTACAGGATATTGTCAACGATGGCACTTAGACTGACTAGTTGACCTTTCAGTGAAGGATCTTCACTTACTGCTGCACAAGGAGATGCCTCCTTAACATATTTACATTTAAACTGCACCTCAAAAGACAAGCATAGTTTTTTTATAGTAGTAAGAACCTAAAAATCTGCTGTTTCAAGTGCCTACTTAATAGAGTCAGAGGCAAAACTCAACTTCGTTATCCTCCTGTTGTTTAAAACAATTAAGCATCTTATTTGACGATCACTTAAATTGTATTTTTGACTTAATAAGAAGCAGTGACTTCAGTTTTGTTATTCTTATCACGGCTATAGCGACTCGTATCCCTCGTTCTGATGTAAACATCTTATCCAGGCTTCTGATTATTCTCTGTCGTGTATTGCCGGTGCATCCTCGGCTCCATCTATGGAGTATTTAGTCAGTAAAACAAACAATTTGACCATGTAATGAAAAAGATAAACTGTATTGTCACTCTTGTGTTTTCCATTACTGGCGATCAGAGAGAGAAGCCAAATCGTGCAGAGCAGTAAACGCAGCAGAGAGCCAGAAACCAACCTGCACCACGAGAAGGTTGATCAGAAACCTGGACGATAGTAGAAACAGATCAGAATAACCGGGTTTCTCATGTTCTATGTGCACATAATATCCCAAATACAATAAAAACTGGAATATTGTGCATGTAAACAGTCACTGAGGTCATGTGTTCTGGATCTTTTTGTGGTATTTTTTATTGGTCTTAGTCATGATCAGAGGTGCAGTTTACAGCCTACAATTTAAAATTACACGTTTTTTACGAGATCGTTTTTATAGTATTTTTTGGCTTTAGTTTAGTTGTTGACAGGAAAAAAGGGACAAACATAAAGGATAGGGCTGGCAAAATTTTATCTTTTTGTTCTTGTCAACAAAATCAAATGAAAACTCCAAAACCAACAATGTGTTCGTCTGTTACTCAATACTTTCTAACTTCCCAAAGTCCACTGGTTCCTCGAAAAGATGTAAAGTTTTTTTTTTTTAAAAAAAGGTTCAAATATATCATTTCATTTTTTTTAAAAGACTGGATAATTTCCTATAAGAGCGAGGCACTGCAGTTTCTAGCAAACGTAACTCAAAGAAAAGTAAATTGTGCATTTGTTGGGGACTATTTTCAGCAGCGGATTAATACACAGGCTGTTGATACAAAGACAGCATTTGTTAGTAGGATCGATTCATTATTGGTTTTGGGTTTTTTCATGAGATTTGTTGACAGTATCTCCTGAATTATCCTTTAAGACCTGTTAGTTATTTTAGGCCAAAGGGGGGAAATTAATACATAAAAATAATCCAATATTTACTTGCCACAACTGTATCATCATGCAGGGAAATACAAACTACTGCCAGCCCAAATATTTTGGACTCATGACCTCAGTGTTCATAAAACTCTTGCTTGTAAACATTTGTGTTCATTTTCCAAACCATATTTACATTAAACTCATCTGTTTTCTTCAGATTTGCAGAATTTTATCTGTGAAAACGAGGAACAGATGTCTCAGTAAATTTACAAACATCCCATATTTTGTCTTACATACATCACTAGTTTTATACTTCCTATTTACAGAACATAAACGTATATTTCTTACATCCTCTTTCCATCAGCTTCCTACAGTGACGTGCCTCTCTGTTACAATGGGTAGTTTTTTTTTTTATAGTCAAGTAAATTTCAGCCTTAGGCTCTTTATTGTGGGAAAGGGTTTGACCCTGATCACCTAAAATATATTGATTATCTATAATTATCCAGTTTCAAAAGACCTTTTTCCTCAGCGTCAGTGCAATTCAGTTTCAGGGTGAAGACTCAATTTCTAGTGTAAAAAAAAAATAATTTCCAACCGTCAAATCTTTCACAAATTAAATCACTGATATTGAATGAGACACAACTGTGCCACCCAAGTTCTCACACAGACACACAACATCCTAAAGGCAGGTGACCTCTGCCATCATGCACTGATGATGTGTTGAAGTGTCAGAAATAAAAAGGGATCCAGGACTTTGTCTACATGAACCCAAATACAAACTGCACACACAAAACTGTCAACATCGTCTCTTTGTGTTTTTGAAGCCACTCAAACCCTCTGAGGTTTCCCCCCCCCCCCTCCTCCTCTGTAATCAACACCTCCTCATCAGAATATCATACCTCAAAAAAAAACCAGAAACTCCCTGAAGCAGACAGCTCACACTTCCTGAGATCAAATGTGCTTCTTCAGTTGGAGGCTGCCGGGCCTGAAACGCCGACGCTGCGAGCGTGTTTCAGACACAGTTCAACCATCCTGACGAGCAGCCCAGACAAACTCCTGACACCTACCTACTCAACCGACTGAGGTGCAAATATCTTTTAATTCTCTGCGGGGACGTGATGTAGGATGGAAACTGCGAGTGGGAACAAAAGCGGGAGAACATTTAGCTGCCTGTTACAGGGTGTCTGCAGCTTTCAGCAACGTCATGTCTACAACAGTTTCAGACCGCTGTTGGTGGTGGTTTAAATTATGCCACAAAACTCTTTGACTCTGACTGGGTTTAATTTTCAGCAGTAATGTCATTAGACTGGGAAAACCTCCCATTTTCAAGGTTGTATTTGCTATTTTAAGGCTGCACTAAGAAACATACGAACACTGGTGCCCTAAAAATGGTGGAGAGAGGCAAATATTTTTGTTTTGTGAGTCCTGTTTTGTCTCGACAAAGTGCTCAAGAAACAGTTTGGATTTTCTGACCATATCTGAAATTTAACAGGGACCCAAGTATACTCGTTCCACATACAAATCCTGTGTATGATGCCAAATTTCTCTCCCTGATCATCACCTTTTTAATAGGATGCAGGTATGTATATAGGCTAGTGCAGCAAACATTACATAACATCCACCAAAGAATGAAGAAGAGACGAGTGGAGTCATTTTAAGTCTAGATTAGACTACAGTACTTTCAAAAACTGCTGCACTGCTCGCACTATTATGACACTTTTTATCTCAGACTGTTGTCTTGTTGACATGTTGGTGCACGAACGCCACAACTGATATAAGACAAGATTTGATTGCAAATGAATTCCAATGGGAGAAATCCACAGCTTTCATTGGACACTGCTCGTCTCCCATCTGAGGGTGGTCCTCTTAAGATCTCCTCCTCCATGAGGCACATCATGTACGATATAATCAAACATCTATTATTGACGATGAAGCCAAGACTTGTCTGAGAATCTCTCGAATTAGACGTAAGCGCAGATTCCGTACAGACTCAAGGGGTTTTTTTTTTTTGATTCAGATCTCAAAAATATGCGCATGTGACGGGCAAGTCACGGTAAACGTTTCGCAGTCTACACAATGGTTTAGTTCGTTATGTAACTGGAAAACACAGTCTGTGGCTTTAAACCCAAATTTCGCCCGTGGCAAATATTTTATCTTTCCTGGCAGACGTTATACATCCCCCGAGCTCAAGAGCATCACTTTGAAGATACAAAAATTAATTTAGATTTTTTCCCCCCCCAAAGGTTGGCATAGACAACACTGTGTGTCTGAACGGAGTTATAATTCTGCCTTCGAATGGAAGTTGTACATTATTTTCAACATCTGAAGTCGAGTGGTTTAACGAGGCTGTTAATGAGGCTGTTGTTCCTCAGTGACAAACAAATGTCTTAATGACTCAGTTTCCTGCGTTTCAGTGTCATCCTCAGAACAAAAAACAGGCCGTTCGACAAACTTAATAACTGAAACAGTAAATTTCACAGGCGCTGACATTTCAAAAAACATCAGCTCTGTCGCTGTTTGTGAGCTCAGAGCTTTCAGAAAATTACAAATACCACATTAGTGAGACAATCAAGTTGACACCTCACATCACACTAAGAGCCCATGAGTGTTGAGCTCACAAATGGGACTAGTGAGGATCCATTTACTCACATGACAAACACACAAAGGGGTTTTTCCCCTGGCGTGAAAAACCAGAGCTATTAGAGGAAAGGGGAGTCTGCTTTTTACTTGGCCAGTGAGTCGGGGGTATTGTGGTTTTACATAAAATCTTAGTGCAGCCTTTAAGGTTTAGTTTAAAGACTTTGTTCAAAATATCAACAGCCAAACGATGGATAAACTGACTCTAAAGAATCCAAACGGAAAGACCTTTAAGCTCCTGACTATAAAGTCCTTACAAGTTATTTTGTTTTTTCCTGATTTTGCACAGGAAGATCAGTGCACGCAAAGGGTTAAACCCCCCTGATCTTTTATACGTTTGTGTATCCTGCTTTTAGCCCGCTCGTATAACCGCTTACACACTTAAACCTTAAAATTGTCACGGGAAAACTAAGTCTGGTTGCATTCCAGCGGGCGAGGACAGAGGCTCTGTGGGGAGTGGCAGCGAGTGTGGCGAGGCCGGGTAACGACTGAGGAATGAGGGTTTTTTTGGGGGGGGGGGGGGGTGAGAAATAACAGAAAATGGCTGTGTGGAAGGTTTTAGAGATGACACACAAACACACAAACAATCTGAAATGGCTGTGTGGAAGTGGTGAGTGACGTATGATGAGTGACGGGAAACACGAGATGATGTAAAACAGACAAGAATGAAATCAAACCAAAAAAAAAAGGAATCAAGGATCATCCACAATTTATTCAACACTTCTGATTTTTGTTAAATGATGTTTCTTAACATAAACACTTGATTTGTGTTAAAAAAAAAAAAAAAAGAAGAAAAAAAAAGAAAACTGAAGCTTTTTTATACATTTGAGATTCAAGTTCAACTACAAATCAAATCCAGTACCCGGTCATGTCCTGAATCCACATTTGGATGGAAAAAAAAAAAAAAAAAAAAAAAAGAACATTGGAAAATCTGATTATATTTATAAATAAATAAATAACATGGCAATTATTAATTCAAAATAAACTGCAGTAGGCTATATTTGATATTATGTCAATGACTACTGTTTTTTTCTTTTTTCTTGAATTTTTAATATGATTTCAAAAACATAATCAGTTAGAAGATTATACTGCAACAGGTCATTTTTTTTTTTTTGATTAACTTATCAAACTTTAGAAGATCAACACTGGATTCCTATTTTTTCTTCTTTCTAGAATACTTTTGAATATTTTTATTCGGGGTTTAACATGATGTAAACTGATCGTGACGGCCAAACTGAGGCTTTTAAGCCTTTCTAAAAGATGAAAGTTGCTCTTTAGAACAAATCTTCAGTGTAAAATGATGCAGTTAAATGTAGCTTTATACATCTAATTCAGTTTTCTATATGAACTTGAGGTCTGAGCTGCTCCTCTGTAGAAGCAGACAGACTCTTGACTCCGTGTTTCCCTGACATTAAAAGATCCTGAATTCACCTCCCGTCAGGTTCCAGCTGCCCTTTTTAGTCTGCAACTAAACCAGGACTCCCCCCGCTTCCACCGAAAGACTCAACTCTTTATATATTCTACAAAAAGTAGCATTCCTCTAGTGATTTAAAAAGGGCTGGTGCAAAATACTTAAAAAGAAAATGTTAATTACATGTGCATCAACTCCCAAAATAAGCAGAATATCAGAGTGGTATCAGAGAAAAGAGGCGGTTATAACATCCTCTGTCTTACTGATAGCATGTGGAGTTCACTTCTTTTTTTCTAAATGATATTTATATATATATCACAATATATATTTAACAAATTAAACACTTTCCTCAAACTGGGAGAAAACAAAATTCAAAAAAAAGGTTCATGATGCATAAATGACTTATTGCTTTAAATATTTGTTCTTCTACTATACAAGATCCACAACTTTTTGACTTTTTTTTTTAGGACGGTTTGTATCATAGATCGCAACACGCTACTTCAGCTCCCCGCTGAGACTCGACGCTCCCGACACATCGGATTCACCAACATTCACACCCTGAGTTCACACGGTTAAACGCACACTTACTCCATCCGAAACGAAATAGTGCATTTACACAGCGGCAATACTACTGGACAACAGCGAGCTAAAATCAGACATTTTTTTTCCCCGTCAAACTAAAGTCACTGAAAGACAAAAGGAAGGCAAAAAAAAAACAACAACTACGGAGCTGGTTGACAATGAAAAACAGCTCATTTAAGCTCGCTGTCAAAATGCTTTTGCTGCCAACTGTATCTCTCCTTCCTTCCTCCTCCTCCTCCTCCTCCTCTAGGTAGTCTTTTTTTTTTTTTTTTTTAAGACAGCAGCTTAAACAACACAGTGCAACACTGCTGCCAGCGGTGAGCCGTGATCTCCGCTCGACTCCTCGCGCTGCAGCCAAGAATCATCCACTAACATGTATGATGGCTGTTCTGGGGGTTTTGTATTGTTCCAGTGAATAAGAGACGTCTGTGTTTTGGAGATATAAGCTGTTTACAGGTCTCTGCTCGGTGGCTGGCATGTGGTATTCAGCTGATATTCATATCAGGGTTCCTACATGTTTTCCGTTTCAAAATGTAATTATTTTTTTTCCCGGTATTTCTTGAGTGTTTTTGAAGGTTTGACAGGTTTTCATATATCATAATCACATCCTGGTAGCTTGTGAGGAATATGACTGTCACACCGTATCAGTGCAGTATCGATGTACGGCTGAAATTTAATCTTTGCGATAAATAAACCGATACATGACAGATGTGACCAATCGTGCATCAGAACTAGTAATTATTAGTTAATTAATAATTAATCAACTATTTATCGAGCAAAAAAAAGCCAAATATTTGCTTTTTCCAGCTTCGTCAATGTGAGGATTTGCTGCTTTTCTCCGTCTTATATCAGTTTATAATGAATATCTTCTGGTTTTGGACTGTTGGTTGGACAGCATTAGAGCTGAAACAGTTAGTCAACAACAACTGATCAAGTCATTTATCAAGCAAAAATGCCAAATATTCTCCAGCTCCAACCATGGAAAGGTGATAATTTGTTGATTTTCTCTGTTTAATGTCTTTATAAATGTCAGCATTAGGACTCAGAGAGAAGACTGAACAATTAATCAACTACCGGGAGTGATCAGGAAATTTATTGATAGTGAAAATAGTTGATAATTGCAGCTCTAATCAGGACTTAAACATCAATAGTTCTTCATATTATCCACATTTACATTTGTCTTACTGGGCATTCAGACCAGAAACAGCACTGTGTTAAAAAGGGCCAGGAGCTGCGTTGGTTTGTAGTTTCAGCCACCAGTAAGATGATGGAATATGCAGAAAGACCAGATTGAGTCGTAAATCAAGAGAGTTTGAAGGTTTAACACTACGAGGAAGGATTTTACTGCATAAATCATTTTCTCCTCAGCTGCTATGATCGTCAGGTAAAGTGTTAAAAAGGAAATCTACCAGGAATGTGTACTCGCACGTATGTGTTTGGACGAAGCATGACGCTGCAAAAGCTGAGCCAGGTTCCACTTCTTTGCCCGACAACCTTTTTTCAGAGCCGTCTTCGTCGGCACAGTGGCTTCATTGAAATGAATGAAGGGGGGCAGTTTTTTTTCCCACACGGCGCTGTTGTCAGATTAATTCTGTTCATTTCACCCCTTTCTGAACCGACTGGAACTGAAACCCTGAGTAGAGATCTACATCAGCGTTGCATACATACTCTGGCGTACATTTTCCTCTGACCTTTGACCCCTCTGTGCCTAGAAACAGTGGCAGTGCTGCTAATGTACACAGCGCTCCCCTGAGCCCGACCTGTCAGGAGCGGGGACACAAACACCGCTCTCTCCTGCCGAGTGTAATCGAGAAGTTGTCACAACGTTCTTGTGACGTGTTTACACTGGCTGCTGATTTATGCGGCAGAGCGCATGCCATGTCCCGCCAGACCGTCTCCAACCTAAACACAACCCTCCCAGTGTGGCTGGCTTTGGCCCATGTATGGGGCGAGTGTTTACCCTGCGCCCATCAGTCTGACTGGTCCCAGGCGAAGCAGAGCCCTCGTCTCTGTCAGGCAAACGCTGGGTCTGAACCGAGACGGTGCCTTGATGGAAGACCAACGTGCTCTTAATCATCCGCGTGTACGACAGCAGGATTCCGGGAACGGATTAAAACGGAGCGTTGTCCACTCAGCGTTATCTCAAGTACCACTTTGTCATCCACGTTTACACCTGAGCTCTTCTCTGGTTACTGTGGAGGAATAACAAACTAACCCAATATTCAGCTCGACTCGACAGATAGAGGTGGATCAACCTTTTACTGCGGGTTCACACTGCAAGCAACACCACAAACTACTCAGCTCCTCTAAAGCTGAACAATCTGAGAAACTGCCGTCAAGAAACATGTCAGCTGAGATATTAATCAGCTGTAATGTTATTGATAACCTAAGCATTTGATTCTGTGTTTCAGTGTTTCTCCATTAGCCTGTTATTTGAAAAAACAAGCATGGAGTGTGAATCTGTTACTGGATTCAGTGAAGCTGTAATTATTTCTCATTTCACAAATTATTTTCTTATGTTTAATTAGAGGATTAACATTAGAAATGTGAAAACACAGCTTAGAAAAATACACAGACAAAGCATTTGTAGCCTCTCGCACTCAATTCATTGATTAGTCAATCAACAGAAAATGAATCAATGATATTTTGGTAATCAATTCATTTGATCTTGAAGGTTTATTATTGAAAAATATTTAGGAAAAAACATTATTAGCACTAGATCCGGATGTTTTGAGCGTTTGAGTCAAATATCCATCCTTGACAGAGTTTGCTCTGTTGTCATGGAAATGGTTCAGTTCAACTCTAACCACCGATGAAGGTCATGAGATGCGTCTAAAAGCGATGGAAAATTTCCAGTATGTTCAAATTGAATAGCAAAACTTTGAGCAAAAATTTCAAACATTCAGTGAATATTTTGGAGTTTTGGATTATTGTTTGGATAAAACGTAATCATGGCGCCTTTAGAAACTCGTGAGGAATATTTAAGCTGCTTGCAGTGTGAACAGAGTCAAACAAACCAGGATGAATTTCATGCCGAGTAGTTGACTGTCAATATTAACTGAAATCATCACTTCGTCCTGAGTATTTCCTGTTTCCACTCCACACACATTCAAGGCTACAATGCAAAGAAGGGGAAAAAAAAAAAGAAAAAGAAGAAGAAGAAGACTCAGTAAGCGCCTAAAACTCAAACTACCTGATCTACAACTGAATTCATCCAGACTTCTTCAGTCCTAAACTAAACGACATCACGTGAATCCGTGAAAAGAATATCAGAGCACTATCATCTTCTTAAAAATACTCAAAAAATAAATATAGAACAGTATATGATCCGTAATATCTGCGTCAAGAGAAGGCCACTTCGCGTTTCAACTATGAAAAAGGTCAAGATTACCACAGTTATCATACTTCTTATGTGCACAAAATATACTATTAAACATTCACTAACGCGGCAGCAGCAGGGAGCGTGTTGTTCAGCCATTTTTCACCCTCTGACCAGACTCATCCAAACAACTGACGACTATTTCCTGCCACAGAAACTAAACGTAACTAAATAGTCACAGCAACAACTGACTAATATTTAGTTAGCGGACTGTTTTTAGTGTCCCTATACTGAATATATGAGCCTCACTTCTCATAAACATCAGTCAGTTTTTTACTGCTTAGTTTTGTTGGGTTTTTTTTTTTTTTAGGAATAATCAGAATCAGTTATTAAATGTGCCACAGTGCAACTTTGGCATTTTAAGAGAGAGCTACTGAACATAACAGGAATATATATGAAGAGCTGTGCTAAAAATGAGACTATTCAGATACATAACAAAAAAAGACTAATTAGTACAAAATAAAATGAAATTACAGTACAGTAACTTTTAATATTGATGTAAAAGTTGCTCACTTCAGTCCCTGTTTGGACAAAACTCCAACACTTCTTAAGTATGAATCCTCCATTTATTTGAATTTTTTAAAGGGAATAATGAAGCTAAAGCTATGATTGTATTAATATTAGAATGAATATGTGCAATTTTATATTCGACTTTTTTTTAAAACTGACCACATAATTATGACAGTTTTGAATACATTTCCGTGATTCTTTACCTTGTGTCTTATGTCTTTGGTTGCTGCCACCATTTTTTAAAACACCCTATAGCCAGCAATAAGCTACCTGTCCAAGTACAACTTAGAAAAAAAATAAGTTACTTTACAAAATGGGAGTTTGGTGGATAAACAAAATCAAAAGAGGAAAACAAACTGAGTGGAATGACAGTGATGACAATGATTTTTTTTTTTTTTGTAACTGTGCAAAGTCCAGAAATGAATGTGTTTCATTTCTCTGAGATGATGACATGAATGAAATTAAAAAGGCAAGACGGTTCACCTCAAACTTAAACAAAGTGTCTCCTAATAATATATCCATATTTCCAAAACATAATTTCTGATCAATTTCTCCTTTTCCAACTCTTAAGTTGAGAGAACAACCATGGTTTCATGTCACTATGTTCCCTATGTCAATAAATAATTTAGTAAAATTACACAAACCCAAATATCAACATATATTACATGATCAATCTAGAAGAGCTTAACATGATAGCAATTTAAGTTTCTTTTTGATTTGATTTTGTGCGTTTAAAGGCGATAAGCCTTTTTTTCTCTTTTTTTTTCTCTTTTCTTAATTTTTATCGCCGTTCATTGATTTCTGGTGACGTTTTGAGAAGGCGGCTGTTTAACTCCCGACTCTTCATCACCAGTTTATCCGGAACGATCTGATGTCTTAACAGTTTTCTGTGACCGGGTACCAGTCACAAACTCCTCATTTTTTTTTTAAGTGCTCTCTCTCTGTGTGAGTTAGCTGGTGAGTGTGGCTGCCTGTTCTTTCTCCGCCTTCTCTTTGGCCTTTTCTTTCTCTATCAGCTTCTCCTCCTTCTGTAGCATCACCATGATGTCGGCCACCTGAGTGGTGGAGATGTCGATGTCCTCTTTGTCGATCAGTTCCACCACCTGGGACAAGGAAAGGATTTAGACTCGATGCAGCGATCTCTATCATTTACACCTCTACCATTTACACCTGGTAATAACATGCATCTGTATGCTGTTACCTTCTAAAGGCCCATTCAGACTGGATTTATTTCTCTAGAGGGGGAGGGGTGATTTTAACATTACCTGCCCTGCTAACACAAACATATAGGCCTATTTGGGAATCAAGATGATAACAGAAAAGGCGTCAGAAGGCCTCATAAAAGCTCATCAAATGGGCTGTTGAAATATCAGCTACAGGTGGTATTCTATTCCTATATTTGTTGAAATTTTGGCAAATTAGAGCCATTAAAAGTATGCTAAATTAGCTCTTAGCACTTCCTGTTTGCAGTGTAGACAACTATCACTGGATTACTGTGATACTGAAGAAAACTTAAACTTTTTTTCTTTTTCTCTGATTTCTAAGTGGATTTATGGAGTTTTATTAGCGATGGACATCAGAGATAAAGATATCCTCAGGAAGCGAATGTCACACTGAATGATAAATGTGTGCTTCATGTCTGCGAGTTCAGATTTGACTGAGTTATGACTCAAAGCAGGAGTGTGATTTTTGACTCAAAGTCACCTCACGCAGTATCTTTGCCTCTCCTTCAACTCTCTCGCACCCCCCCACCCCCCACCCCCCACCCCCTTGGGGCGGTTTATGACTTTGTCCTGCAGAATGTTCATGTCTATTACACATCCTGTCATTTCACGATGGTTAAAATCTCATCGGAGGTAATGAGTGAGTGAATATTTCCTTCCCTAACTCCTCCTGTAATGTTAATCCTGTCCGAATGGGGCTTCAGAAACCCTTTGTATGGCCACATTAGATTTCACAACTTAAAAAAGAAAGAAATGTAGGTGGTATATGGTATAACTTCATCAAATTCATCAAATTAAATACTCTATTTTATGTAAAATTTAAATTTACAGATGTAAAAAAGGAGATATTTGACAATTGCTACAATTAAATGAAATGAAAGCAGGAATTATACTTCACACATTAAATATATGTTGTGTTAATGAGGAGAAAGACCCACAAAATTAAAACACTTACCTTCACAAGAAAACAAAACCCAGAAAGAACAAATTTGAAAGTATTTACAAAAACTACACAATGAAAACGACATCATGAGCATCCCTCCTCTATCTTCCTTCACAGAGGATCATCCCGCTAAAACATACTTTGATGACGTTGTCGATGTCGATCTTGCCGTCCTTGTTGTCGTCGAGGGCCTCGGCGATGCTCTGCAGCTTGTGCTCTGGAATGTTCTGGATCTGCCTCATGACCTGGATCAGCTCGTCGATGCTGATGAGGTTTTCCCTGAAGGTGTAGAACAGACTGCATACAGGAAACGGTTACCAGGTTTGATGGCACGTAAAATGAGGTGGAGAAGTCTTGAGGCAACATGCTCCATTCAAGGTTCCCAGATCACACCAATCATTCTGATTTTGTCTCATTTCTATTGACGGCAAAGTTCAATTTTCAGTTGCCTCAAAGTTAATTCATGCAGCACACTTAGTATTAATAGACTGTGATTTGTTTTTAGAGCTGATAAATATTTAATTTGTTGCTGCTCTGGGCAAGAAGGATAAATTAGTTTTGGGTGCATTTATACGTAAAAATATTATCTAGAACATTCATATTATTTGTTGAACCTCAGTAAAGGTCACAGAGCCCTGACAGTGTAGTTTAGTAAAATATTTATCATCAATGTGATTTCATTCATTTAGAGGCATCAACTGTTTGGGTGCAGGGAGCAGAGATGGAAACTATGAATAAGGTGAACAGAACAGTTGATCTTTTTACAGCAGCTAACAGACGACAGCATGATGCAATGTTAGCATTCTGGCAAAGCAAGCAAATGGCGGTTTACCACAGTTCAGCTTACCTTGTAGCATCGCTACGTTTAGTAAAGAATAATCTGTAAAATTTTAGATGAATTAGGAATTGCAAATGAGCCAATAATAATATGCAGTATGTGTTTTTTTTAGTCTGGGAAACCTTTTGTTCCTTTTTTTAAAAAAAAAATAAAATCTCCACCACCATTTTACAATGAAGGTAATGATGATGAAGATGGCAATGATGAGGATGATGACGGTATAATAGAACACATGACTGAAAGATAAACTGTTGTGTGTGTCATGGAGAGTTGAGGAAGATGATACGAAGGCAACGTTTTCAGAGAGATCCTGAAGCGCTGTGATAAACAACTGAATCATGAGACTCTTCCTCGCCAGATAAACAAAACAACAAAACTCTTTCAGTCGTGCTGATGATGTCATCTCTGTCAAAAAGTTGCCTTTGCATCATTCACGTCCAGAATCAGTTTTTCCAAGTCTGTCTTAAAACGACAGTCAGGAGCCCAAATGAACATTGAAACATGTTTTATCTTGCTGTAATCATTCCTCCTGTTCATACTGACCATTAGAAGATCCCTTCATAATGTGCTTACAATGTAATCCACAGTCCTCCTTCTGTGCAAAAATGTATTTAAGTGTTTATCTGACGCTAATATGAAGCTTCAGTCATCCAGTTAGTCAAATCAAGTAGATATAATTCAAGGTTACAGTCTTTTTGCTACTATACTTCCACCGCAGCTCAACAGGGAAACACAAAGAGTTAATTATATACTGAAAAGAGATCAAAACAAGGGTTGTGGATTTTGTCACCCATCACTTACACTGTTAGCGTATTTGGAGGTGATCTTTTAATGGCCAGTATGAACAGGAGGAATGATTACAGCAAAGCAAAAACTTCATTGTTTCAATGTTCACATGAGCACCTGACTGTTGTTTTAAAAACAGACTTGAAAAATCGTGAACTTGTCTTTTAATGTCTTTTGACAGACACACACAGCACAGCCTGTGGAATGGTGCAAAGCCATGAGAGACGCCAAAGCTTTCTGCTTAAAGCGATGATTCAACTTTTTGGGAAATATCCTTATCTGCCTCCTTCATGAGTCGTATAAATTGTGTAAATAAGATGGCTTTAAAGCTGTTGTTAGGCTAGCTGTTTCCCCCTGCTTCCTGTCTTTATGCTAAGCTAAGCTAAACACATCCTGACTCCAGCTGAGAAATTATTTAAAACAAAAAGACAAAAGCCGGCACTTTAAAGGAGGACTTCATCTGTGTTTTTTTTCCGGGTTGCTCGAATGGAAACGCCCACTCAGCCGTTAGCAAAAAGCAGAGGCGTGGGTTAGAGCGCTGATGCCCCCTCCCCCCCGATTTTTGGTCACTTATTCTTGCTGTACACGATTTTGAGCCTCAACAGAGAGTCGTGTGCTGCTAAAATCACACATTCGACACTTACCCAACAGGTGGGCTGGTTCCACCGTCCATTTGTCCGTCCAGGGTGACCTTGTCCTTCTCCAGCTCCCCGATGATCTTGTCGATGCGACCGATCATGTGGTTCACTCTCTTAGTCAAACGCTTGCTTGCCTTCGACTCCTGCAGTGCCTTCTCCTGACCGGTCTTAGAAAGCTCCTTCTTTATCTCCTCCAGATCCTGGAAGAAAAAAAAAAAGACACAAACACACGAGTGAAACACAGCACATAAACACACAATAATCTGCATTCATGCGTAAGCTCGGCTTGGCTTGTTCTGAAGCGGAACATACCGCATTCACCATCTTTCTCATGTGAAAAGATGCAAAATTGCAGAGTAAAATTTATAACTGGCCTGTTGAACGAGTGATGCACAGAACTCTGCACATGGGAAAAACCTTTGTTTAGATTTCAATTATACTGCCTTTAACTGAAAAAATGTGGCGTCTAAATCCAAATTTTGTTAAAAAAATCCAATAAAAAAAAAGAAAAAGAAACTAAAACCAATTTACTGAGGTCATACAACTTTATTTGAAGATTTCATTGGCATCTGTTGGCACAGCAATTTATATAATTCTGGGTTTTTATTTTCTCGTCCATCTACTGTACATGACTGTCATATTCTCTTGACTGCCTCGCATCTATGTCATGCACCACTTTGCTTAAGTGTTTTTATATCCAACTTCATGTCAAAGCATTCCCTCTTTATTTCTGTCACAGTACGGTGCTGCTCTGATGACATGTCATTGGCAGCTGTGTTAATATTTTCTAATTGCTTCAGGTCGCTAATACAACTACTGACATTCCTACATTTGTTGTTTTTGTCTGCTGATATCTGACAGCGGGTGTTGAAATTCTTCTCTTTGGTTATTATGAGTGGAACGGCCCACAAACGAAGCAGAAAAAGTTGCCTTATATGGCGATTTTAAAAGGCGTTGTTTACATTAATGATCAAATCTCAAGCACTTCATCAGGAAAAGGTGGCATTCATCAAGCTGAAATGAGCAATTACATTTTGTGCAGTTAAAACTTTGGTGAATCTGACTTGGAACACTTTTACGAGCGAGATTTAAGGGTCCGTTTACACGGTGCGATTGTTGGCTGCCTGAAACGAAAGTTGACAGTCGTGAGAGAAATGGTGGTGAAATCTTTGGTCGTCAATCCAAAACGGTGGTCCTAAATCGCACTAGATCAATGGACTTTACTGAACAAGACAGCCTGAGGCAAAATCATTTAGTCAGTGTCAGAAATTTGAGACCAAATTCTCACAATATCAATCAGAAAAGTGAAGAAGTGACACAGAATACAGTGGCTGGCGTGACATTTCATAAGGGGGAAAACACACAGATTCTCCTTAACGACGTGTCTCTGCTTTCATATACTTTTTTTCTATTTAGCGCTACGAGTCACCGCAGCGCCCAATTTGACACCTTCAAACTGATGTTGAGCAGCCTGACACAGACTGTAACCAAGATTTTATTACAGGCGTCAATAAATATTACAGGATCGTTGTCACACGGGCTAAAGGCGCCTTTAGGAAAACTTACACAGAAACCTTTGATTTGAACGTCAATAAAACCCGACTCTTGAAATGACTAGTGTGAGAGAGTCACCTCGTTGTATTCCTGGACGTCATCCTTCAGTTCTTCCAGCTCCTCTTTCTCCAGAGTAAACAGCCTCCTCTGCTCCTTCAGCTTCGAGCAGGCATCACTCAACAGGTCGATCTCTTCTTTGGTGATCTCCTCACCCTGGAATATAAACATATGATGTAAGAGATTTGCTCCACATGATTTGGATGCCAGATTAAATAAAAAAAAACTTTAAATACTGGATTCACTATGTTTTAGATACTGAATGATGAACACATGAGCTTTAGGTCATATTTTCCCCTCCGAAGTGGATGCATGATATTATACTCTCTACTTACTTTAAAAAAAAAAAAAAAAAAAAAGTAGGTCATAAAATGTGTCTTAGCAGGCACCACATGTGCATTTAATACTGAACAAACCCACATAAGAGACCAACCCAAACATATAAACTGGATAAAAGAGGGAAGCTAGGGAGGACCCTGGGATACTCCCCATTACCCCAATGACACATTACCACATGACTGAGGGAACTCTGTGGAGCTACAAAGCTTGTTAGTTAGTTAGGGAAGGAAAGGTTCGGTCACTGACGCTGCCTGGAAGGATCGACAAAGGAAAGAAAAGGGTAGAAGTTGATACAGACGTGGGCCAAAAAAAGAATTTGCAAATCATATTTAGCATTTGTTCAACCTTTTTTCGGGATTTTCTCTGATAAGAAAGGAAATGTTGGGTCAGTTTTAGTGTAAACGTCTATGTTTTAGGCTTAAATTGTGTCTGATTCTTGTCAAAAAATGTGATTTGATTCTGGTCCTTATAGCTTGTCTGTGATTTGTCTGTGTTCTTTGCTGTAATTTATCTTGTCTGTTTTTCATCCCACTAAAGAACACACAAAGCTGAATATGAGTATTTGTGGTTTGCCCTCACTCCATTTTCTTCTTCTCTGCTTTCCAAGCATGAGTATCTGCTGGCTGATGTCAACTTCCATTTCATCATACACATAAACCTTGAATTTCAGGGTTATTTCCTGTAATTTGGATTATGTTCTCACTCCTATTGAACCTGACATCAAATGGCAGTCTGCAATGGTTTCAAACAAATGCCAGAATTATATGAATTACAAGTCCTGTTTAACCCACATCTGGATCCTGTATGTGCACAGGGATAAAACTGGCATGGAGGTGAGGATCATTTTGGGAGAAGACATCATTAAAAACCTAACCTGGAAACGCAGGAATGTCTGCCACTGTTCAAACTGTGTGGCCCAGACGATGCAGAAGTAACAAAATGATTGGTAGCAAAGAAAGAGTCTGATTAATACTCAGGAAATAAACAAGCAGACAGACAGAATATCCAACATACATGCTCTGTGCTGCTAAAAGGTAGATGAAAGCATTAAAGACAGAGTATTAAAAAAAAAATCTTTGAGATATTTTTTGTTTCCATTACAATATTTCTCAGGTTTATAAGTCAGAAAGCTTGTGATCAAACTTCAACACCAATAAATTAAAACTTTACTTATACCTGAGCTTGATTAAAAGATCCAAGTAAGAAGAAATAACTAAATTCATTTAAAAATTTTAAAAAATGTAGATAGTTTTACATCAGTAACATCTCACATAAATAACCTCAAATGCAAAAAACCCCAAAACAAAACATAGCAAATATCTCTGATACCATTTTGTTGTGTTAGTAATTTTTAAGATAGTAATACTTAGAACATGCATGTAGAAAAGTGTGAGTACTTTAAATATTTACAACAAACTACACAGCTGAATGTAAAAAACTGTTTGCAGCATTTTCCCAATTACACAAAACATCCATATAGAGGTATTACCTTGATTCCCTCGATGACGGGGGCCGTATCCCTCAGTTTCTCTGAGTGAGCGGCCTTGTCAGCCTTAGACAGCGCCTGCTCTGCATCCGCTTGGCTGTGCTTGACTCTCTCCGCTTCCAGCTCCAACTCCCCTTCCTGTAGAAGACGGCGATGAGACAACTGATCAAGCACTCAAAGAGCAACTGGGCGGAATCAAGGTCAGATCAAATACCAGTCTTAAAGGTCCACTTAATGAATTTCCACTGCATCAAAGGATCCAGTAAGGGCGCATCACATGATGATATTTCAGTACAGAAACTGGGCATGAACAGCATTTCTGTATTAATGGGAGAAATGACACCTTCATTGTGTAACCAAGTCCTTAAACTTGAGCATATAAAGGTGTGATGGCCAAACAGAGACACTGTTGTTAAGAGTTCTTCATTGTATTCATCAGTGGTGGAAGAAGTATTCAGATCCTAAAAATACTCCATTACAGGTAAAAGTCTTGCATGAAAAATATAAGTGTTATGAGCTTGATGTAGTTAAAGTATTGCAGTAAAAGTAGTGGTTTGGTCTCTCTGACTGATATATTATTATATATGACATCATTAGATTATTAATAGTGAAGCATCAGTGTTAGAGCAGCATGTTACTGTTGTAGCTGCTGGAGGTGGAGCTAGTTTCAACTACTTTATATACAGTTAGCTAGTTTAGTCCAGTGGTTCCCAACCTAGGGGTCGGGCCCTTCCAAAGGGTCAGCAGATAAATCTGAGGGGTCGTGAGATGATTAATGGGAGAGGAAAGAAGAAAAAACAAAGTTCTGATACACAAATCTGTTTTCAGTTTTTGGACTTTTTCTCTAATCACTGATTTTTGGTGAAATATTGGATCATTTGAACATTTATTGAAATGAAACCATGTGAGAAGTTTGGAGGGAAAAATCACTATTTGGTGGAGCTGTTAACAACTCACAGACATGTGAAATGTGACCCCGACTACACACTGCTTTTTGTAAGACGTCAAAAGCCAAAAAGGTTGGAAACCACTGGTTTCATCTTTAACATTGTGTTGTATTTTAAAAGCTTGTTATATTATCCATTGTGTCAAATCTGCATCCGAAAAGTAACTAAAGCTGTCAAATAAATGTAGTGGAGTAGAAGTATAAAGTAGCATCACATGGAAATACTCAAGTAAAGTACGAGTATCTCAAGATTGTACTTGAGTGAATGTACTTAGTTGCTTTCGATCATTGTTATTCATTGTTGAAAATGTTTGATTTTACAATTATTCTGCTGGAGTCTTGATATCATGACTTTAACTGGTTCATTTTTGTGGTTTTACCTTTGTGTTTTTGGTGTTGTGGCGTTTTGTGTTCCCAAACTTCATTATGGTTTCATTTCATTTCAGTTTCGTTCCAAATCAAGCACAATGGACTTGTACTTCCCTCTGGCAAAAATCAATCCACTGTATCAAAAAGCTTCAAACCCCTAAACCTACAGTTACCAATCCTCCAAATTTATGTGAAAGGAACTTACCCTTGCAGCCTTTTCTGCAGCATCAGCCAATCTCTCCATCTCTCTGTCTTTGTTGTCCTGGCGTATGGCCGCCTCCTCCTGCAGTGTAGTCTCCAGTTTGGTCTTATTGTCCACTTTAGAGAGCTCCATCTCTGCCACCTTTAACTGGGCCTCCTTTGTCTGTATAAGAGAGAGTGGAGCAGAGTAGAGCAGTGAACTATCCGAATGAAGACTGAACTGAATTGACTGAATTCTTTTTTTGTCCTAGATCCGGTCTGCCAACATACCACCATCTCAGGAAGCGTCTGCAGTGTGGTCTTCAGCTGGTCGGCGGGAGACAGGGTGTCGGGCAGGTACATAGCTCGAGACAGCAGCAGCAGAGAGGTGGGAATCTGCTGGTTCAGATGCAGCTCCAGCCACTGCAAAGGACAGAAACATGACACAGATTATGACTGATACATATGTGACATAACAAGACAACATCAAGACCATTTAAACTCTCCTTAAACTTTGAGTTTGAGTCTCTGTAATATCTGTAAATGTGAAAATGAATCACAGAATACAACATTATATCACTTTTTAGATGTTGAAATCGTCGTTTTGCATGTACATTTTAACTTTAAACCTGCATTACCTGATTTTTTGGCCACTAGTTTTCAGCAGAAACAAGTAGTGAACACAACACTGACATATCATCACCTTTTAAGCTGATATGTTAGGAAATAGTTGCTTATTTCCACATCCAGAAGTTATGGAGCAACCTTATCATTCATTTGGAGTCATGTTTCTGTCCACCTGGTGAATGTAAGTCCAACATTCACTCTCTTTTAGCTCTTTTTTTGCTCTCTACCAACTCCTGAGGGAAATATCTGGCTTTTCAGCTGCTAAATGCTCCACTATGTTCACCAGCTAGTCTGTGTCTGTTTGCCGTTTGGTGCTGAGCAGGTAGTGTACAGTGGGTTTTTAGAGCTTTTTCTCTGAAAACGATGCACTGAGAGTGAACCAAATCAGTAAAGTTGCAGCTGGACAGTTAAATAATGAGCTGAAACTAAAGGATCTATCAAATTTAGTAGGTCAAACCCAGCCAATGTCATATTACAGTAAAGAATTATAAGTGTGTAAGTGTAACATCCCAGAAAAATGCACAAAAATGGGACAATAAGTAGTTCAACTTCTGTAACTGAGGAAAAATGTATATACGTCTGCCGGTAATTTCTTGAAAATATCTTCCATTCGTTTCCTGTTGTTGTTGTTACCTGCACAAGTTGCTCTCTCAGTCGCTCTTCTGTGACTCCGAGAGATCTCATCCCTCTGACACGACAGGCAGCCTGCACCTCGTTCACATTCAGACTCTCCACCCCCTCTTCTGCTATCAGCTGCATAAACAGAGCACAGAGTTCACATTCAGTTACTTACATTTAAATTAAATGTCATACTTTAAAGGCATACTGTGTAGGATTTTCCTAAAAAACAATGGATGCACTCAATCATCACGTATGACCCACTGGAAGTGTGTGGCGGTGTATGTATCTACAGAGACTCTGCTCTCTGCCTGTATTCTCTTATTATCTTATTATCTTGCTGTGTTCAGGACGTTTCTGGGCGTTAACCTTTGGGTAGTGGGTGTGCAGCCCCCAGACAATAACAGCACGCAGGGTGTGAGGTCAGGGCTCTGTAAAAACTTAGCGACTGGGTTACATCGCTGGTTTTTTTATGTGCTTCAGTGTTTCCCTTAAATGTTTTCAACAGCAGCACAGAATCCTACACAGTATGCCTTTAAAAAGACAACAGCAGGAACTGTAAAAAAAAAAAAAAAAATATTACCACAGAGCTTCATACCTTATCATCGGCACGGATGGCCCTCAACTTCATGATGAGCTGGAAACGGAGGAAGTTGTTGGTCCCGATGGACTGGAGCTCCAGAAGGCGGCAGAGTGCCACCAGTTGAGGTCGGGTCAGGTTGTCCAGAGTCAGCTCATCCTCAAACAGTTTGGAGAAGCGGATGATCTGCTCATTACTGGGACGCTCCCCAGAGTCCCGGATCTACAAAGATGAACAAGTTATGACACTTTTTTTCTAATCTTTTTTAAAAACCTAAATTAGGATGTGACACTGCAGCATATTCCTCTAATTAAGACCCAAATCTCCCCTGTTTGACATAATTTTGGTGATATTGTAGTCACTACCATCCAGAAAAAGTAATTAACAAAAATGTAACAGTACAAATGATCTATCTAGAGAAGCTGGACTTCCCCTTGTCCTGTTTTTATCATGTAAGTAAAACAGACTGTCCTTGTTTTTTTAAAATGTGATTTCAGTTCATTTTTGCTTTTAAATGAACAGATAGTGGAAACAAAGTGAGGAGTGCTCACTTAATTGATTCCAATTGGTGTGTAAATGTGTAAAATCATAACATATAGATGAAAAATGAACCTTAATATTTTACATATATGACCTCATTTCAGCTTCTTTTACTAATATACAGTACATCCTACTAAAGACCAACCAACTGAGACATTTATTGATTCAACCACCAGAGGGCAGCACTGAGCCTGTGTTCCCTCATCTCATACTGAACAGTCTCAATGACACCGACACCAACCTTCTGGAAAAAGGTGGAGAACTCCTCCGTCACATTGCCTTGGGCAGCCTTGTTCCGCAGAGCAATCTCCTCGATGGTGTCCTGCAAGAACTTGGCCATCTCCAGTTTGACCCTCAGTTCCTTTTTCAATCTCTCCTCCTGTTACAACAGGTTACAAATTCACTGTGGTGTAAAAAATATTTCCCTCTTTTTTTCATTAAAAAACAAGATTTTGTTGAGCATTCTGTAAACTGATTTTCAAGAATGTGATAAAGTATGTGATGAAATTAAAGAAATATATTTAGAATCTACAGTCAATAGTTCACAGTAACTACAGCGTTGTTTTACACCTTACATGAGTTCTGTATATGTCAGTGTAAATTGTAAAAAAATCAATGCAGTCTGAGGAAAACCAATTTACTGGAAACATAATTGGAAAATTACATTAGCAATGATTATTATCATTATTATGCAGGCATTAACAGTGCAGAACAAGAGGTCGAGGATCCTGTTATAGTAAAGATTAGACTCAAATAGGATTAACCTTGTCAAGAGACAGCAGGTCAAGGTGAAAGTTCATGCTATGAATGAAGATCACGTTTTGCTGAATATGTTCTCACTAATACTGCAATAAGAGACTGCAAAATTGATTTTCAAAGATAATTATTATTTAGGGAAATCAATCGAAGGATAAACGGATACAATTTACTGGTGTTGAGTCACTGTGTCTCAATCCACACTGACACTAAGTGTAGACTTTAAACTACACTACAAATTTGATTCGCCACTGCAACATCTAACAAAATATTACCCAAAAAATTGATCTGATGCATCTTGTCTATATCATGCAGCTTTAGTTTTGCCCAACTCTGATTACCTTCTTTGACTGAGTCTCGAAGGTGGACGGCAGCATGTTGGGGAAGAGTTTCAAGGCTACAGGAAGCAGGAACTCCATAAAGGGGACGATGATGAACACCAGGAAGGGAAGAAGTCTGAAGACGTCCGCACACGTTCTGAGAAACTGGGGAGGACATTTTGGAAACTGTTAGAATTGACTCCTTTACTGCCGTAGACCTCCATTGTTGTCCAAAAACTATTAAAAACACATCAATGTGTCACACCGCTGCACTGGGTGACATGTTCCTTCATCACAAAGAGTTTGGGAACGTTAGTTTGTTTAGAAACGGTTTCAAAGACTAATAACATCGATCACATTTTCAGTCTCTGGAGAGTAGTTCTGTGTAAGGCAGATGCCACTGCACATGCATTTGTACTACACTGTAAATTTCTCAGAGAACTTCAATACAAAGTTATAAGGTTATGATATGTAGCACAACAATGGAGGTCTAAGGCACAGAGAAATAAGATATATCAGGCTTTGAATACACACACAGTACTTGTAAGTAGATCAGTTCATTATTGGTTTGGCTCTGCACATGAGATTTGTTGACAATATGAAAAATATACAAAATTGCCAGCCATGTCCTTGAAGAACTGCAACCCTTGTGAAGAAATCTTTGCAACTGTGGAGATTTATTTTGACTAAGCCAGTGTCTGCTTCTGTTTGGATTTTAAACAATGAAGATGGTTTTTCAGAACCTATTATGCAACCATGTTCATGTAAGTACAATAACACCAGGCTGCAGTTTGTGAATGTCTCCAGGAGAGAGCAGCAGCGGGTGGAAAAGCCAGCAGGGAAACGTGTGAAAATGTTTACCTCATCTTCCTTTGTCTCTTGGTACAATCGCCCTGCTCAATCCCACTAATAACAGTTTCAACAGTCAGCACTTTTAACCCCAATGCCCATACATCCCCAGAGCAACAGAAACCTCCTAACTCATTGGTGTATTATTTTCATGGTGCTATAGACCAAAGTGAACATTCTGCCTGCCTCACAAGGCTCAGAAACTGTCCACTTGAGCCAACAGGAAGCACATTTGTTTAGCACAGCCCTGAACAATCCTCAGAGTATAGAAGTACCAGGCCAACACTGGTCTACTTCATTGTACAGCTGTCCAACTGTTGGCTTTCTGACTATCCCGGGACACAATCCCCAACCGGCCATCTACAGAGATGGCTCTGGGAGGAGAAGGCCAAAACATGAGTCTTTTCTCTGCCCTTTCCACCTGCATGTCAGTGGACCAGTAGGGTGAAGGATTTAGGCCAGCGCGAGTGAAAAGGCCTTTGTCCGTAGGCCCATTGACATGTATATCATCTCCCAGAGTTCCACATCAAAGAAGGGAGGAGGGGGTAACAGATTAAAATAGAAGGAGCCTTAAACGGAGGCCTGAGTATTGTAAGTGAATATGAAAGGAGGAGATTAAGGAGGCAAAGCCAGTCCAGGTTAGATGAATGGGGTGTAGATGGGTTCAGGACATGCGCTCCAAGGGAGTCAGCTGCATTTGAAAAGGTGCAGATGGGGTGCTGGTGTGGGTTTAATGGGGCGGGGGGGGGACTGTGATCATCATCAGCACTGAGCAGCAGCTATTAGCACCGCAGTGAGACTTTATTTCCCTGTTGTTGTTGTTGTTTTTGAGTGCAGTGTATGATTTTTTTTATTTAATGTATTTGCCAAATAACAAGATTTATATTATTCTCAAGTGACACTATACACTATGTACTGTAAAAACAATAATGTCACTGGGAAACTGATAATTAGCTATCACATTTTTAACCTTATCTTGTATTTGGGTGGTTCAATTAAAAATCACAACATTTTAAGACAACAATTTAATTTTAACATGTCTACCATATAGTAAATGCACCTGGGAGCACATTGATGAAAAAAAAAATCTACTTCAGTTTATTAAAATTTTTTTCATTGGCAATGACTGCTTCATTATAATTGCTGTGCACATGACAAACAGAGAACATAAACTTAAGAATCTCCTCAAATGTCAGTGGAAGCAATGAATGGAAAATGTACCCTTACAGCAAGAGCAACTGAAAAAGGAAACTGGCACGTTTCAGCTCTTCATTTCACTAGTTTTGTAAGACACATTGCACCATCCCTTTGCAAAGCATGAAAGGTCTCCATTGTCTTTGGGTGTGTCAGTATGGATTGTGAAATACATTGTAACATGCCTGCGTACTGATGTCTGAAAGACTAACACCTGCACTAGAAAAAATGTCCAAAGTCTCTGATTCCAGCTTCTCAAATGTTAGTATTTTATAGTTTATTTAGTCTTTTATGATAGTAAACTAAATATCATTGGGTTATGGACTGTTGGCTGGGACAAAAGAAGACATTAGAGGACATGAACTTGGGTCTTTAGAAAGACTAATCAACGCTTTTCAACATTTTCTAACATTTTAGACCAAACAACTAATCGATTAATCAAGAATATAATCAACAGATTAATCGATAATGAAAATAATTTTAATTGCAGCCCTAATGGATACTTATTCATTGTCCAGATTTATCAAATTCTAAAGTCAAATACTTCAATATTTCTATTGAGGCTTTATTTTAGTTTAGTCAAATAAAAAAATAAGATTGGGGCTATCCTTGGATAATTTTTCTTGTCAATATCAGATGCAGAATTGAAGAAATCAACCTCTTTATTTTAATGTGGTGTTAATGTGAGTTTCCACTTAAATGCTGCGAATTTTGGATGTAGTTTGATTACGTTTTTTTTCCTTACCTGACTAGTTAGTTAAATAGCTAAAGCAGTTGGTGAATTTTGGATTCGGCCAAGTATCTCAGCCAAAGCACATGGACAGATTCCCCGACAAGGGCAGCAGAGGCCGAGTCAACCACAACAGCAGCTCAATCCTTCACGCCAGAGAGGAGCATTCACAACTTGCCAATCCACTAAGTCTGTACCATCCTGTGCTATCAAGGGACGTGGTAACGGTGTGATCTGAGCTGACCCACAAACCTTTCCTTACATGACACCTGTGTGCCGAGAACCAGCATCAGATTACTGCAGTGGGTACTGGACCTCATTCCAGACAGCTTCTCTGAATGTCAGACGACCGGCAGATTCAGAACAAGGAGTAAATCGTTTCAAAGAATATCAAAGACTCATCTTTCAAATATATTTTATGACTTCAAGAGGCAAAATAATGAATTTTAACTTCTGCTTCCACAGTTGTTCACTGTAAATACTTAAAAATTAAAACTAAACAGTGTTTATTCTGCATCTGGTGTGAATTATTAATTATAATATGATTAGGTCACTCAGTTAAAAGTCAATTATACCCACATTCTACTTAATAATTGAATAGTAATTGATGAGAAACTTTTAAGTGCTAAAGCTAAAGAAAGAGGCAACACGTAATGCTTCTGACCTTCCTGAACTAACTTCAATGATTTCTTCATCTTAACCATCAACCTGTATCTTTGACCCCATCCCAACTAGGCTGCTTAAAGAAGTTTTACCCTTAGTTAGCACTTCTTTACTAGATATGATCAATCTGTCTTTATTGACAGGCTATGTACCACAGTCCTTTGAAGTAGCTGTAATTAAACCTCTTCTTAAAAAGTCTAGTCTTAATCCAGGTGTTTTAGCCAACTGTAGACCTATATTTAACCTTCCCTTTCTCTCCAAGATCCTTGAGAAAGCAGTCACCAATCAGTTGTGTGTTTCTACATAACAATAGTTTATTTGAGGATTTTCAGTCAGGATTTAGAGCACATCATAGCACAGAGACAGCACTGGTTGAAGTTATAAATGACCTAATTGCACTGGACAAAGGATTCTTCTCTTTACTTCTCTTGTTAGATCTTAGTCCTGTATTTGACACCATTGACCATCACATCCTATTACAGAGACTGGAACATTTAATTGGAATTAAAGGAACTGCATTAAGCTGGTTTAAGTCCTATTTATCAGATCGATTTCAGTTTGTACACGTTAACAATGAATCCTCCATGCACGCAAAAGTCAGACACCGAGTTCCACAAGGTCCTGTGCTTGGACGAATACTATTCACCTTATATATGCTTCCTCTAGGCAATATTATTGGGAAACACTATATACATTTTCATTGTTATGCAGATGACAACCAATTATATTTATCAATGAAGCCAGATGAAACCAATCAGTTAACTGAACTCCCAGCATAAGGATATAAAGAACTCCATGACCTGCAATTTTCTGCTACTTAACTCAGACAGAACTGAAGTTATCATGCTAGACCCTAAACACCTTATAAACACATTATCTAATGATATAGCTACTCTGGATGGCATTGCCCTGGCCTCCAGTACCACCATAAGGAATCTGGGAGTTATCAGGATATGTCCTTTATCTCCCACATAAAACAAATTTCAAGGACTGCCTTCTTTCAACTATGTAATATTGTAAAAAATCAGGCACATCCAGTCTCAAAAAGATGCAGAAAAACTAGTCTACACATTTGTTACTTCTAGGCTGGATTATTGCAATTCCTTATTATCAGGCTACCCTAACAAGTCTCTAAAGACTCTCCAGCTGGTCCAGAATCCAGCTGCACGTGTACTAACAAGAACTAAGAGGAGATTATATTTCTCCCATTTTAGCTTCACTGCATTGGCTTCCTGTAAAATCCAGAATAGAATTTAAAACCCTTCCCCTCACCTGCAAAGCCCTTAATGGTCAGGCACTGTCATATCTTAAAGACCTCATAGTACCCTATTACCCCACTAGAACACTGCACTCCCAGAATACAGGCTTACTGGTGGTACGTAGAATCTCCAAAGTAGAATGGGAGGCAGAGCTCCTCTTCTGTGGAACCATCTTCCAGATTCAGTTCATGAGGCAGACACCCTTTCTACGTTTAATAGAAGGCAAAAAACTTTCCTTTTTGATAAAGCTTATAGTTAGGGCCGACCAGGCTCACTTTGGAGCAGCCCTTAGTTATGCTGCTATAGGCCTAGACTGCCGGGGGACTTCCCATGATGCACTGAGCTCCTCTCTCCTCCTTTCCCTCTCCATCTGTACACATTCATGTACCATTAATGCATGTTACTAGCTTGGCATCTTCCCTGGAGTTTTGTGCTTTCTTGTCTTGCAGGTGACCTTCGGTTGTGGACTGCCTGCTTCCTGTGCCTGTGGCCTTAGTCCAGCTTGGTATCCACTGCAACCACTATCGTTATTATTCATATTTCTATTATTATTAATGTTATTATTGTTACTATTGTGGTTGCCATGCTTCTCTGTGTCTCCCTCTTCCCTTTCCCCCTCCCTCTTTCTCTCTAAACCCAACCAGTCAAGACAGATGGCCGCCCACCCAGAGCCCGGTTCTGCTTGAGGTTTCTTCCAGTTAAAAGGAGTTTTTCCTTGCCGCCGTCGCCAAGTGCTTTCTCATTGTTGGGTCTCTGTAAAATAGAGTATAATCTAGACCTGCTCTATGTGAAAAGTGCCCTGAGATAACTTTTGTTGTGATCTGGTGCTATATAAATAAAATTGACTTGACTTGACTTCCTAAAGAGCTTTAATCAAGCATCACAATCTGCTGAGCGCCTAGTGAGTAAACACTCAGCGTTCAGCCAATTTCTATAATCGATCCCATTAGGTTTGAGAAGCTGTGGATTAAACAGCATAGAACAAGATGTCTGGGCAGTCAGACTTGAATTCTTGCTCAGTCATCCCTGATCTCTTAACTCATGCTGGTGATCCCTGCTGTACACTCTGAGCCAGAATGGAAAAATGGCTTTCTGTCACTGGAAATACTGGTTGGAATTTCTGATTTGATTTGAACGTTTATCTATTATTACCTAACATTACTTGTACCATATTGTACTGATCAAATTTCCTGTAGTTTATTAGCTGCTGACATGGTTTCTCTTAAGCAAGCTGGCAGTTCACATATACTTGCCAGACAATCAAAATTTACTAGTATCTGGTGTTAATTTCAAATCTTGTAGTCATTTAGTGCAGCATCATGTGGAGAGGAAAAAAATGGTGGAAAGACCACTTATTTGTTTTATGCTAATTGATTCTCAATGTAATAATGCATGTGTGAGCTGTTCCTGACCTTTAAGAACTACCTTAACTATTAGCCATATAACCTCACATTTAATAGACAGGTTTTTGAGTGACATCATCATCACACACAGAGGTAGAAAACAAACCAGAAGAGAGATTTTATGACAAAATCGACATGAGGAGTTGTTTTCGTGCCATAAACTAGTAATCCATGGAAAAAGTTCAATATTCCCAAAAGGAAACCTCTTTTTCACCTCATTAGCCGTTTGAGTTTTGCAATCTGGCCAGAGATTCTAATAAAATGGTGAATAGATTTGCACAACAAAAGGGTGGGGGGGATACTATTTTAGACAGATCTGTGCATTTATGGCTGTCAAATGAATTGTGCAAACATTTGTCAGGCTCTGTGATCAATATTCATTACTGTGACATGCATTTAGGGTTTCAGTGTGTGTTTCTGACTTAGTGACAGCTGATAAAGGTAACATAACATTTATAAAATGGTACTGGCAGCTTCTTGTGAGCACAGGCATCTACTATTATGATTATGACATTGTACATATACAGTATCTAGTTTTATACATGCTAACTTTACTGGGGTGAGGGAAGCCTCTGTGCTTTTCAACCCGTGCTGCTCGTCAATGGTCTGGAAAACAGATACAGGTAATTTCTCAAAAACTGCAAGAGCTAACTTTATGTTGTCTAGGTTAATGTTATTTCCTTTTCTCTCTGGATATTCTGTGTCATGTTAGCTAACCAGATCCGACGGATGTTTATCAACTTGTCAGGTGTAGTGAATCAGTCTTTGGTAACATGAGAATGAGCGCCACATACAAATTCACCCCTAAAAAGTCATTTTACCGGGTTTCCACCATGTTGTTTTTTTTCTAAATACTAAAAATGTCCTAAGCTGAAAACACTAGTCTCCTAACAAAACTTTAAAAAATCTGTAGCCTCCCTGCAGGCCTCACCTGTCTCCTCTCACGGCGGGACAGAGGGTGACCGTTCAGCACCCTCCACAGCATTCTCCCAGTAATGGTGGTGTCAATCCACAGCAGCCTGAAGCCATGATAGTAGTGCTTGATTTCGTCTATGACCCGCTGTCGGAGAGTCCGTCTTACGGGCTCGGCGTCCAGCGTCGGGCTGTACACCGGCCCCCCTTCCTCCAGCTTCTTCTTCTTGTCCTTTAACGAACGCAGTGACTTCTCCACCTTTGAATCATCCCATCGTCTCCTCGAGGTGTGTATCCACCTGACACCGGGGATGTCCTGATGATGTGCTCTCGTCCACTGGGGCCCCGCTGTGATCGCAGGGTACGGGGAAGGGGAGGCCCCCAACACAAAAGCGCAGTAGAGCCGCTGTGAGTCCAGGTTCTGGCAGGGGCCCACATATCCGTCTGACCCGTGGAGGGAAGAGCCCAATGAAGAGATCTGAGCCAAGTTGCCCAGTCGGAGCCCATCAAGTCTAAAGAGACAACAAGATGAAGAAGTTCAGGACAGAAAGTGCAGGCTTTGTCATGGGGATAAAATAAAAGAAGTTCAGGTTTAAAATATAAAATATAAAAAGTATAAAATGAGAAATTAATAAAACCTGATAACTAGAAACACCTTACTGGCACTGGGTGCATAGGGTTTTAAGTCCTTAGTTTACAAAATGAAACCACTATAATAGCAAGGACGCAACAAAATTATGGTAAATACCTTTTGCAAAATGGTAAATGGTTGTAAAATGTACAACAGCCCCTCAAATACTGAAATATGTGCCAAGAAAAATAAAGAAAACCTCAAAACTAGAGGGTATTTCTTCAAGATTCATTAACTACTACTACATAGTAGAAATGTAAGGCTTTCAGTTTTTATATTATGGTGTGTAAGTGGTTTTCTGCTGCTTCACAAACACATTTGATTAGCTTACTTTTGACTGGAGAGTCTGAGCGCTGTGCACTTGAAACAGGAACCATCTTTTAGTTTCCCTGAAAGGAAGAATGAAAAAAAAAAAGAAACATGAGTGGCTGTGAACTGATAATAAGCCATTCAACAGACAGGGGCAAAAACACACACAAACACAACACACTTTTATGAACTACTGCTGTTGAGCAAATGAACAGATTTTTTTACACATCAGCTGTTAAGGCAACTTTATCCCTGGATTTACTGACCCAGCTACGACCCCGACAAAAAAAAAAAAAAAGACTGTGCTTTAAACGGGTTATGTAATAACACAATATACAGTGAAGTCACTCCCGTTGGCTTCCTCTATGGTTTATCTGAGAATACTAACAAAACTCTGCTGACATCTTAGACGTTAGCTTTCTACCCATTCATCACATAGCATGGAAATCTAGCAGCATAGTGCTCAGATGAGGCCACCGGAGGAAGACTATTAGCGGTGGAAATGTCATTATGTCCGTGCAGAATTAAATAAGGACTAGTAACATGATAGCATGCTTTTTGTACTTTTGCGTTGTTACCCAGAAGCTGCAAAAAACAGATGTACATGTGCTTACTGATGATAACATGTAGATCTTATAAGGCGTGAGACTTCATCAAGATAGCCGAAATTCAGTTAACCAGAATGAACAAAATCATTTTAAAGTCAGTCTGTATGTCTTGTGGTTACATCTGCTTTTTCCTTATTATTTAACGCACTTCAGGTACTGTTACTACTTTTATTAGAAACATTTTTATTCTTTAAATTGACATCTACCAGACAAATTTAAGTGTATTCTTCTTCTAGTATTATCTTCACACTGCTCTGTCTTGGAGGGCAGGATATTCACACCCTCTGTGAGGCCTACAGAGGGGCTCCCAAACCACCGAGGCAGCTGTCAGCGATTGTGCATGCACAGAGAAGGCGGAGTGGTGAGACACTTTCAACCAATCATCTTGGCGCAGATGTCCTAGCCACGCCCTTTCCTCCAGCTCTCACATGGCCGGCTGGATCGAATCCAGCAAGGCCTGGTTGAACATGACATGCTGTGGCTGCAGGCCAGGAGGACTGAGGCCACGAGTTTACTGGAACAGTGTCACCTTTGTGGGCTGAGCGGCCCAGCTAATGTAGCTGGTTACAAACGGCACAGAAAGAAAAGCCTGGAAATACAGTAGATTACCTAACCCTACAGCGTTCGACTGGGCTGAACAAGCAGCTTCATCGCTACAGCGTTTCCTCTGTGGTTTTTATCCCCTCTGAGGTTTTCACAGTTTTGGTTTCACATTTGTGCTTCTTCCAGTCAAAGATATGTTGAGTAAAACATTTTCCAACAGCTATCATCTATAATCACAGTACACTTATAATGTATTTAGTGCATTTATTCCCCCATTGGAATAAATGATGTTTGTGAACAGGCTTTCCTTCACAAAAAACACATGACTATATGAAATAACAGTATATCATAAACCACAACAGAGATATTTGGTAAAAACAAGAATTTTTTTTACCCCTAATCTGTAATTTATGGCACTAAGCTAATATATAAAAGCTATACAGTATGAATTTTCTACAATGTTTCTTTTACTCACACTCACAATAGTGGTAACATAGTCTTGAAAACCATAATGTAACATGGTGGCATTAATACTTAACCTTGCGATTCTGAACATTTCTTTTAAGAGATTAAAATTCTGAGAACATTACTTTCATTTTCACTTTCTTTCTCTGTAGAGCAGCAGCACAGCAGAGCGCAACTGAGACAAACTTGGAGCCCGTGCATAAAACCAAAAGTGCATAAAACCAAAAGTAAAACCTCAAAATTATTCTGGTAAACAAAAAGGTTTTCTGGTACAAACCGTTGTAATATGAAACCTTTAAAAAGAGACCAAACAAAAGCCAACTAAACCCCAGTAATAATAAACCTCTTACATTATGGCAGAGTGAGGACAGAAAACTGGATATGGATCCCTGTGATTATTGATACACTTTTTTTCTGTAATTGTGACTGAGACTCACTGAGAGGAAAATTTTACTGTTGAAAAATCAACTCTCTCTGTTCTCTCCCACATATACTTTACACTGATATACTGTATCTGCAATAAGATTAGGGCTGTAACTAACAATCATTTTCATTATTTATTAATCTGAGGATTATTTTCTCAATTAATCAATTAGTTGTTTGGTCTATAAAATGTCTGTTTGTCTGGCTGTTTCCAAAAGCTCAAGGTGACGTCATCAAATGTCTTGTTTTGTCCCGACTAACAGCCCACAACCCAAATATATTCAGATTACCATCATAGAAGACTAAAGAAACCAGAAAATAAGTGTATTTAAGAATCTGGAGCAAGCAAATTTCTCACAATTTTGCCATCAAACAATTATTTGATTATCAAAATAGTTAATTTTCTTTCAATCAACTAATCGTTAAAGCTCTAAATAAGATGATATCTAATATATCTCCCTATATGATTTATCAGTCTAGCTCTATTATCAGTGTTCCTGATCTTCGGATGATGTTCCACCCAAGAATAACTAGTCAATGATTGGCATTAGTTAAAGCAAGAAACCGTATCTTGTATTTTATGAAGCGCGTCTACTGAACCCGCCTCTGGTTCAACAACTATGAAATGATTAGTCAAACTTTTACTCGGCTTAGATGTTGACTTCCACAATCCAGGCAACCTATAAAAACATCTGTATTCCTGTTGCATTTGTAAAGTAATGCACAGTGTTTACTCTAGTCATGGCCTAGACTTAGTCTTGATCTTCCCTTCTTAAACTAGAATCTATCTTTAGAAGTCTCCTTCATAAAGCCGTGTCCTACTTCCACCTGCAACAGCTTGCTCATGTGTGACCCATACCCTGCAGCTGTCTTGAGTGTAAAGTGCTAAAACAGCAGTTCAATAACACTTCCTTGTGCAGTGTGTGAGCAGTATATCACCAGACCGGGGCCTGGGGACATTTCTCTCAAGTGCCCGTATAATGAGGTTGAATGAGGACACGGGAGTTGTTATGTTTTGTCTCAGGCGTTTTAATACAGATACAGACATCGATCCATACATTTTATTTGTTCTGTTATTACCTGAACATCCTACAATATACTGGATCTCATGTTAAGTATCCTTTGTTTTATAATAATAACTGTTGGTAAGGCTATATGATTAGTTTATCAACTCCCACCACAGATGTTTCTTTGCATTAGATGCAGAGCTCAACCATAAATCTAGGAGCATTGTAGGAATGTTTACTTCCCTGCCTTGTTTACGTCCACATCGGCCTCTTGTAAACAAATCCAACCTTAGAAACAGAAGTGACATGACCTCAAAACAAGCTTGTCTATCGGACAGAATGTATGAAGTCCAGACTGTATGTTGTTACGCTTGGCTTTCTGAGTATGTGGCTGTCAAATGTCAAGCATCTCCTTTCACAGCACCAATAAAATATGATGTTTTTAGGTCAATTCCTGTCGGATTAAACTATCCGTCTACTTGGAAGACGACCGAATCTCACGTTTTCAGGCGTCTCGGTGTGTGGGAGTTTGAATGACACCGGTTTCAGCTCGACAAACCGCATGAGTAAGCACTCTAAATAAATAAATAAACGGCTCCCACCAGGCTTGTTGCAGATGCCACCTCACAGGCCACTAATGCTGCACTGACACCGACCCTGCACGTGTAGCGTGATGTTCTCACCGCTGAAACTATTCTCCTATAGTTTATTGATGTTGTGTTAGATAACGCTCTTATCGTTACTACTTCTGACCTTACGACCCTTGTTTGACGAAAGCTCCTTTGAAAAAACTGCACACCGGTCAATGTTCAGCAGTTGCAGCGGCACTGAAGGGTCATTGTGCAGCTTTGAGATCACTATTACTGTGGAATTTACTATGGATTTTCTTTTGTTATCCATATTTTTTCATAGTAGGTTGATTGTTACAGCTGGCTCATTAATTCTCAGTGAAATCAGAGAGGAAATTACCTCTTTTTATCTTGAATAAATATGCTAACACAACACACTACAAACACAATGAGACAACTGAAGGCATTTAAGGTACTTTTACTATGCACACAATTCAGAGTAAAATAAAGGATGCATGTTAAAAGCATGAAAACAGTCAAATTTAGAGTAAAGGTAAGAAAGGACTGCTTATTATAACTGTGCAAAGGGATATTCACAAATCAAGATATGATTGCACTTATTATGTGTAAAATCTCAACCAGAATATCAGCCAACGTGTCCAACGTGAATACAGGGAGGGAAAATTAGGCTCAGCCGGTCTCAGGTGGAGTTATAAGAGGCACTGACCTTTCCTCGTGGAAGCCCCGCAATTTGTCTGATAATCTGGGCCTAAAGCCAGGAATACAATCTCAGTCATGCACCGCAGACGGACAAATCCCCTTTCTGACCCTGTCGTCTATTTATAAGCCTCAATGTACCAACTACACCACAGACATAATTTATCTCTCTTCAATGTCTTCATTGCTACCTGTTAACACCCGCGATAACGTCTATAAACTAAACAACAAAAGGTGTAGAAACATCTCATCTTAATGTTCATAGTTATATAACTGCTTTCCTGCAGTTCATGCTTATCACAAATGTGTGACTGAATGATTTCACCACACTCGGTTTGACTGACGGACGGTTCAAGACCAGTCAGTGAGGAGATTCATTTCAAAAAAGCATGAGAGCATTCCTCTAAAAAGAGCACGAGTCTTCTTTTTGTTAGATGTAATTCTACTGTGTATCACAATATGGCTATATATAGTGATGCAGCCTATAAATCAATTAGGAAACTGTTGTAAAATATCCATATATGTCTGTTTTTAGCTATTCCAATGTATTAAATACCTAACAAATCAAGGTACATCATCATATTGCCATCAAACAGCCGTACTCAATGATTTGTAACACAATGGTTTTATACACTCAGAGATATTAAAAAGTGCAGCTAACATAGTATGACTGACGTATGACAAATTTCTATTGTTATTATTATATATTATATACCATCAAATCTCCCTCCCTTAATTAGTGAGGGGCCAAAAAACCTTGTCAATACTGATTTCTAACAACCAAACATTTGCTGGTTTTAAGTGCTGGTTGTAAAATTAATAGCTGTGTTTTTTTCCCCTGCTGCTGGTCAGACTAAACGTGCAAGTGGCTGTAATACTTTAGGCTCTGACAACTTGTGATGTGCACATTAGAGCTGCAATGATTAGTCAGTTAATCAGCAACTATTTTGATAATCAATTAATTATCTTTTTTTTGAGAAAAAGTGCTAAAATTTGCTGGTTTCAGCTTCTTAATTGTGGTGACTTAAAGCTTTTCTCTGTCATACATGGTAGTAAACTGAATATTTTTGGGTTTCAGACTGTTGATGAGGTAAAACAAGACATCTGAGGACATCAACTTTGACTCTGGGATATTATAACAGGCATTTTTCATTGTTTTCTGGCATTTTATAGACAAAATGATTCATCGCTGAATCGAGAAAATAATCAGCAGATTAATCGATGATGAGAATAATCGTTAGTTGCAGCACTAGTGCACATAAAGTTACCTTTGTGGTAAAGCTGCAACGATTAGTTGCTTTGTTGCCAACTTTTAAATTAATCAACAACTATTTTGATAATCAATTAATTGTTTTGAGTCATCTTTTAGGAAGAAAATTCTCAAATTCTCTGGTTCCAGCTTCTTAAATGTTATTATTCTTTTGTTTCTTTAGTCGTCAGTGATAATAAAATCAATATGTTTGGATTGTTTGGACAAAACAAGACATTTAACAACATCACCATGGCCTCTGGGAAACAGTTATTGCATTTTCCACCATTTCTGACATTTTATGGACCAAACGACTCGAGAAAATGATCAACAGATTAATCGATAATGAAAATAATGGTTACTGGCTGCCCTACTTTGTGGTTTGTGTCTACCTGCCCAGGGATTACTGATGGAAACTAGCTAGTAGCTAAATCTGGTACAAAGCATCTCTTCTCTTTGTATAACATTCAGTTTGGTATAAAAGGTGAGATATAATATATACTCTATATCAACCTAAAATGAATATCAAATGTTACTAGCAGCCCTCGATTGGAAAAACACAAATTTCCACAGTGCTCTGCAACTGCAACATCACCATTGCATATTCTGTTTCAGTGGCTCAACGTTTCACCACCTTATCCAAACGACAGCAACAATAAACAGACCATTGAGATAAAACAAGGCTGGAAACAGCACACAACAGAGACAAAATATAGCTTCATTCATGTCGTATCTCACATTTTTCCCACGACACATCATGCTGAGAAGTAGATACGAATTGGTTGCCTTGCAGACATTATTAGTTATGTACAGGGCAAAAAACTGAGAATATTGCCAGAGAATTTACAAAAGCTGTTTGTTTTTAGCTCTGAGGAAGAGGACAAGAGAACGAAATATAACTTTAATCAGTAATTCAGTATGTGGCGTCAAAATGTGGAATTGTCTAGAGAAAGATTTAAAGGGTTATTCAAATATTTTTCAGTTCAAAAAAATAGAGAAAGACTAATGAGACTGTATGAAGCTGACAGGTAATGGCTTGTCTCAGCTGATGGCGAATTATTATGTATGGCTTTGATCTTTTTTTCTTATGTTACTGTAAGTAATGGTTGTTAAATAAGTAGAATTGACAGACCATCTGTTTCTATTGTTTATGTTTTAAGTAAGGGTCAGGCAATATAAGATTTTTTGGTCATGGGAATCTGTGCGAGGAAATTGAGCTGTGTTTTGTTCGTGAATCGCATTTCTTCCAGGAGCTGTTCATTACCATGAGCTGAACAAATAAATGAAATGGATATCTTGTGGGTTCCTGAAAAAAAAAAACAAAAGAGGAGCCTGTCTGCCATGGCAACGAGCATCCTCTCAGGCTGCAGTGGAAAGAGGGGGCGCTCGCCAGTCACAGCAGAAACCAAGCTGTCCTCAGATAACCTGAATCCAAAAAATCATGGGCTGCTCCTTGTTTATTTCTGACTAGCGGCAAGACGCGGCGTCTCCAGAGTTTGTAACCCTAAACCTCCCGTACAACACAGCTTTGATAACAAGTAGTTACTGATTAGTACCTTAAAATACAGAATGACAGATTATTTGAAGTTGATACCCTGTCACCTTCCTCCACTAGCTCACTGCAAACTGGACCACCTGCGTATGCAAAGACTCCTCTAGATGCTAATTGTTAGCTTTATTTTGTCTCCGTGAATATAATGAACAATAAGTTAGACAGAATATAAAACAATGAATTCTTACCTTTACCTTTCTGGAAATCATTCTTTAACGACCGGGACGTTTTCATTAAAGGTGCCCGAGACCTCGTAAACAGGATTAACGCCATGCGGAGGCTTTCTGCCTTTAACAGTTACAGTAAGTTAACTATAAGCTAGCTAGCTGCTTAGCTAGCCACTGTTTGTTCAAGCTGTAAAAACGATAGAACAGCTAACAGGGAACATAAATACCAAAAATGGCTCTACGCTTTTTTACACGCTAAGACGCATATATAACTGTACATCGGAAGATTTAGCTCCATGTCATGTCCTTCCCTTCTTCACGGATGACAGTTAGCCGGGCCAGGCTCCCGAGTGACGTCAATCTACTGTTGTGTGTTTGTTAAGCAGCCAGTGACGTCAAGCTCCCAGGAAGACGGCGCAGCTTCCGGCGTGTTGTGAAAATAAAATAAAAATAAAAGCACGTATGTGTCAGTTGGAGTTCAAATTTCAAGAGCTTTTATTGTCACGTGCACAGAAACACAGCAGATGGCAATCATTGACTGAATATAACTTTGTTTATTTATAGAGGGTCAACGATGGCAACATTGAACGTGGTGGAGTTTGGCTTCTTCGAGCTCTAGTTCCAATTTAGTATGGTGGCCCTGAGGTGCAAAACACAACATTTCAGGAAACTAGTAGTAGAAAGTTAGAGTTAGAGTTTAGAGTAGAAAAATAAAATATTTACAATTATATATTTAAAAAAAAAATTAAAAAGGAGAGAGAGAAGGAAAAGATAAGAGAGAGATAAATTTAAATATGCACAAATATACATTACATTGCACATTGGTGCACTGGTGCGGTATTGCATATAATGTATAAATGATGGGTGATAAATACTTCTGATAAAAATATAAATATAGTCTAGTATGGAAGAGAGTGTGTGTGTGTTTGGTGGGGGATGAATAAGAGTGTAGGAGAGGAAGAGAGAGAAAGAGCGAGAGAGATAGACTGTGTAAGTGTGTGAGTTGTTATGTATGTGTGTTCACAAAGTCTCATAGTTCAACAGTCTGATGGCTTGCAGATAGAAGCTGTCTCTGAACCCGCTGGATCTGGCTCTGATGCTGCTATACTGCATGCCTGATGGTAGCAGTGAAAAGAGTCTGTAGCTGGGGTGGTTGGGGTCCATGATGATTTTCATTAAGTCCATAGAGCAGTGGTAGGCAAATGGTGGTCCATAGGCCAAATCTGGCCCTCCAGAAAATATATTTGCCCCCCTGTCAAAAGCTGGTTTTGACTTTAGTGATGTACATCCAAAGTTTTACATAATTTTTCACAAATGTTCTGTAGGTAACAAAATAAACACAAGGCATATGTAAAGGCGTATGTATACTATACATAGGAGAAGAGTCATTAAAACTGTGGTTGCACCATGCTATTTGAACAGTGCATGGTGCTGAGATTATGTCTAATAAACCTACCAGAAATGAAATTTTAATGTGTGAATTCTAATACTGTTTTAATTCCACAACTTTAGCCTATTCGGCCATAATAGGTATATTTTTCACAAATAGGTGGCGGTTGAACAGAAATTATGTGACAACAAAAACAATAACAGTACTTTCCATGCATCTGAATCAGAATGGAATAAAAAACAAAACAAGAAAAACCTGTTTTCTATTTTAACAGAGACCTTGTGGACAATAATCCCAGTGCTTTGAGACTGAGGAAAAGAAAAGTTTCGCCTCAGAGCTTCTGAGGAACTGAAAATATTTGATGACGTTTAGAGCCCCTATACTTTTCTTTTTTTTTTAAATGAGTCACTTTATCCTCCTTGGTTTTGATAAGTGCTATATAAAGACAATGTACTTTTATTATCAAATGGGACTGTGGTTGTACAGGGCAACTTCAAGTTGTGAATTTGTGTGGGTGTGCAAGACAGCATTACTGGTGGAAAGCTTCCATGGATAAATAAACATTTTAAATAAAAAAATTGTTTTCTAATGCCGCCCACATCAACAGTTAAACAACAATTATTAATAACTGCACATTCTGGATGTTGCTATTCTTTATAAATGCGTGTTCTAGTTTTAAAACAATTATTTGAATTTCTGATCTACAGCATGCCTGTGTTGTGTTTATTTGTACATTTCTTACATTAACCTGAACCCAACCTTTGCCCTAAACCCAACCATTATCTCTGCAATGAACCTAATCGAAGCCAGCATCATGGGAAACAAAGTGGGAACATTTCTTAACACAGGACCTATCATCATATCATTCTCTCAAGGAAGGCTTTTTATTTTGAAATGCAACAGCAAATCTTTACCGGGAAGTTTCAGGATATTTTACGCCCCCTACATTCCTCTGTAGGTAATACAGGCGTATGCTTGAATTACAATAGTTATGAGGAACAAGGAAGTATCAGGGCCTGCAGGGAGAGCCATCATTCTGTTTGGTCAAAATTTTCACTGAACACTTGTGTTTTCTGGTGTTTTCAATATGCAATGACTTTACTATGGATCACAGCTGATACTGAGATTATCAGCCTATCATAAAAATTCAAATTTAACAATAAGCCTAGTGCCCAATAACATTAGGCCTTGAGGATCAGGGGCCACCATATCCTCCAGAACATTGCAAACAAATCCTGAAAGTTAAACAGCACAAATGTACATCACAGGTAGCCAAACCAAAATCAAGATTTGTATTGACAGTTCGTTTACATTAGGCCAGGTAAATACACTGTTGTCTAATATGAAACTGTCTGGACTGACTTCTAGTTTAAGAGAGGCTATTCTTTCTGACCGGCCTGCAGAGGTGGAAGACGTATTACTGTATAGCAATGTAGAAATACTCCATAGCAAGTAAAAGTCCTGCATGCTACATAAGTAAAAGTACATAAGTATTAGCAGTAAAAATGTAGTTAAAGTATTGCAGTAAAAGTAGTGGTTTGGTCTTTCTGACTGATATTTTATTGTATATGACATCATTAGATTATTAATACTGACAAATCACAAATCTGTTTTCAGTTTTTGGATTTTTTTTTTAATCTTTGATTTTTGCTGAAATATTGGATCACTTGAACATTAATTGAAATGCAACCATGTGAGGAGTTTAGAGGGAAAAATCACTATTTGGTGGAGCTGTTAACAACTCATAGACATCTGAAATGTGACCCCGACTACACACTGCTTTTTGCAAGACATCAAAAGCCAAAAAGGTTGGAAACCACTGGTTTCATCTTTAACAATGTGTTGTATCTTAAAAGCTTGTTATATTATCCATTGTGTCAAATCTTCATCTGAAAAGTAACTAAAGCTGTTGAATAAATGTAGTGGAGTAGAAAGTACAATATTTCCCTCTGAAATACAATGGAGTGGAAGTATAAAGTAGCATCACATGGAAATACTCAAGTAAGGTACAAGTACCTCAAAATCGTACTTAAGTACAGTACCTGAGTAAATGTACTTAGTTGCTTTCCACCACTGGATTTGGAGATCCCTTTTTATTGTTAGTGCTTACAGTCACTAAATGTATTTGTTTCTCACAACAATAATGTAAATGGACTGTAAGTAATACACCATCTAACTATTAAGTTACATTTAAATGCACATTTTGTTTCCCTGTAAGAATCTATTTCCCCTTATAACATCATAATCACAGTTGAAACAGTAAAATATGGAAAGTAAAAATAAACATTCTGCCAAAATACAGCCTGCCTTTTCTCAACATCAATTCGCATTTCCACTGAATAACTGGATAAAAGGTCAGAAGGCCAATCTTTGAAAGGAAACTTGGCAAATCAACCCAACAGTACTTTGCAAAATTGAGGCACTTGTACTTTGCTTGAGTATTTCCGCTTTATGCTTTTGACCTCTTACAAAAAGCAGTGCGTAGTTGGGGTCACATTTCAGATGTCTATGAGTTGTTAACAGCTCCACCAAATAGTGATTTTTCCCTCTAAACTTCTCAAATGGTTTCATTTCAATAAATGTTCAAATGATCCAATATTTCGCCAAAAATCAAAAATTAGAGCAAAAGTCCAAAAAACTGAAAACAGATGTGTGTATCAGAACTTCCTCTCCCATCAATCATCTCATGACCCCTCAGATTTATCTGGTAACCCTTCAGAGGGGCCCGACCCCTAGTATGGGAACCACTGGACTGAACTAGCTAACTCTATATAAAGTAGTTGAAACTAGCTCCACCTCCAGCAGCTACAACAGTAACATGCTGCTTATACACTGATGCTTCAGTATGAATAATCTAATTATGTCATATACAATAATATATCAGTCAGAGAGACCAAACCACTACTTTTACTGCAATACTTTAGCTACACCAACTACATCATAATACTTATGTACTTCTGTTCATACAGGGCTTTTGCTTGTAATGGGGTATTTTTACATTGCTGTATTGGTACTTTTACTCAGGTAAAGGCTCTGATAACTTATTCCACCACTGTCTAAATCTAAACGCTGTTGAGTGATGTGAAAACAGACGGGACACACCGGGGTCAGCTACTTCCTACGGTTGGTTTTTTGAAAGGACCGGTTGGATCCCCTCTCGGCTCCCGACCAATCGGAAGTGAGTATTTTTCGCGCTGGTTGGCCTCAGAGTTTGAGTTGCCCATAAGCTGTCGACTCGACTTGAATGAAATCCTTCGCTTTGCGGGATGTTTTCGGGCATTTTTTCCCTTTAACGACCGAGAGGAGATCCAACAGGTAACTAGAAAGAACCTGTCTTTCATGTTATTGTCAGCACTGGGGATATTAGCCGGCATTTGTTCGGGCCGACCATCCATTTTAGTGAGAGGGGACCTGCTAGTATGCTAGCTGCTTGTATGAGCAGTTTGCATTGGTTTCAATGGTGCGCTGGTTAGCTTCGGCTAGCGCGGCTAGCATTTTTGAAACCGAGCTGTCATGGCGCCTACAAATTCAGTATATCAATGAAACAATAGCAGAACACTTCAAATAAACAACCGCAATCGTCCAATTGTGTCCTCATTTATTTATCGGCGTATTTAACGTGAATCTCAGTTGAGTAGCAAGTCAGTTAACGGCATTTAGCTTTCGGGTGGCGGCTTTGTCTATTTGCTGGAATGCGGTTAATGGCTGGCTGTGTGTAGCGCTGACAGAGATGCGGTTGTTCGGTACGGGATAATGTTTGGCCGCCTGTCCATGGCTGGGATCCATTAGATTCCCGCATCGTGGCTTCCGCTTCAGATTATAGTCGGAGCCCGTTTCATGCATGATGTGATGTGGCAAACGCTAGCTAGAGTCGGTATATTACGATGGCCAGCAGGACACCTTAATGTTAGGTTAATACTTCGGAGCGATTGTTAAAACACTTGCGTTACTGTAACAATATCTGCCGATTTGTCGTCATATTACGACTAACATGACTATCGTAACCTTGTAATTTAACCCATAATGTAACGTTAGCTTTTAACTGAGCAGGGATACATTTAATTCCAGCATTTATTCGCACTCCATTAGCGTTGCACCAACTTGTCAGCTGCTTCCATTTCCGCGGCATTTCTAGCCGGTGATGCGGTGGTTACGCGGCACAGCGAGCCACCCACTCATTGGGCATTCGCTGCATGCGGTGGAGCCTGCAGCCGGCCTCCTGCCTTCTGCCTCCTGCCTTCTCCAGACCGCTTTGCCATAGACTGCAGCTAGCAGCTAGCTAGTCTTTTTTTTCCAGGAGAGAGCCAACTTGGAAATTGTCGCGGTAAGAGGTTTTCCGCCCGCCCATTGGTTTTTGTTCGCATGCATGGATGTAATAAAGAATGGGTTTGGCTTGACCTCGTTCACATGAGTTGTAGATCATCGTACTGGGGTGGATTTCATTGAGGCTTTAGTATTCAGTTGCTATGCACAGAGATATCGTTGCTTCAGACTTATGGTCAATCTAGTCGACTTTCTTACCAAAAAACACTCAAAACTACGCTGCTAGAACATTCCGTGACAGGTGCAGTTTTCTCTGTCGCCTCCAAGCTTTCTGTTCATGCTCCGCTGGAGCAAATGAGTGCCATTTTGTGAAATGTGTAACGATATGCTCATAGGATTCATATCCCAGAATGCCATTTTACAATTTGCCAGAGGGATGAGCACCAAAAACTGAATGCATGATGTAGCCAGTGTTTTCTGATTGAACCTGTGAAATGAGTTTCTGTGTGTTCCCTGTCCTGTAGCTCAGTGAGCCTGGAGGGGGTTAGATGGGATGGACAGCAAAGGTAGCTCCCTGCCTTCGATGCCTGAACCAGCCAACCCCATAAGCATGAAGCAGCCGCCAGAGTCCCTTAGTGTACGGAAAGGTCGAGGGGACATGGGCAGTGATCCCGCTCTGCTAATGGACAAAGCTGCTGCCCAGCTGGCCGCCACACTACAAGACGGTGTCCTGCAGAAGATGGCTGGCCACAGTCATAACAACCACGAGAGGCTCAAAGACCTCACCTCCCGTGTGCTGAACGGGGACCAAGACGCGCTGCCCAAGCTTTGTGCTCCGGAGCCACCTATGCTTAAGGGCGCTGAAGCCCCCGCTACGAATGGCACCCATCAGCACAATTGCACTCCGCATACTGAACCTGAACCTGAGCTGAAGGTGATGATACCCCAGGTGGTCAAGCAGCCACTGTTTGAGCCATGCTGTGCCAGCGGGACCAGTCTGTCCACGGCCACTGAAGGTATAATATCTGGACCTGAGAGACAGGATGTGAAGAAAAGGAGGGGGAGACCTAACAAACCAAAACCTCAATCAAGCCTCAGTCCCTCGGCCACCCCTGTGGAGTCACTTGACCACACATTTACTGTAGAGGGAGCTGGAGCAGCAGCAGACGAGGTTTTTCTTTTATCTCTACTTTTACTGCAATATGTTGTGCCAATGTTGCTTTAAAGACAAACATCAACACAATAACAGTTACAGTTATGCTGACAGATGGTGTTAAGACAAAAGGACCATACATACAAATGTGAGCAAACAGTAGAAGGCTTCCTGTGGACAGTTGAATACATAGTGAATGTTGACTTTGTTATAATGACAGATATGTTTGTTCTGTTGACATTCAAATTTTTGGTCATACACCTGGGGGAATATAATGCTAAATGTAAAACAAGATTTCCACGTAGGCTTTGAAAGCATGCAAAGTCAATAGTCTTTAAACCCCAAGGTAAAGACTTTGCCCATACAAAGTATTGTATGTATATGATTAACTAATAGTTAAAGGTGTAAACCACTTGTAGCGATTCATATGTGTATGTAAAGACATTGGTTTTAGGAAGGTACAAGTGTTCAGAGCCCTAATCAGTGTCTATTTTTGTCTATTGATTAACTGATTTCTCTTTTCTAGCTTGATCTCATCCCAGAGTTGACAAAGGAGATCACGGAAGTGTCTCCGCTGCTGATCCGTTTCTCCGTCGGTGATGTGGTTTGGACCAAGGTGTCAGGATACCCCTGGTGGCCTTGCATTGTGACCATGGACCCAGAACTCAACAATCACATCAAACAGAAGCAGAAAGGTGAGTTAAGGCGCCATTATATTCCATCAGAACTGCTTGTCGAATGGTTAAACAGTTTTGGAAACCTCAGCCATAAATGCTTCTTCTTTCTAACGTGGACGAACGATATGTTGCATGAACTGGTTCTTTTCTAGCCCTTACACTGTCTACCACCTGCATCCTTGGTTGAGTGACTTGGACTCAAACAGTGTGTTGTAAACACTAAGTTAATAGGTGGAGAAATATGGTCTCTTAACTACTTTAGTTATAACCATTGTTATTGACCTTTGTTTTAGCAGCAAACAGCAGGTCGGGCCTCTTTTACCATGTGCAGTATTTTGGAGATGCCCCTGAGAGAGGCTACATCTTTGAGAAGAACATTGTGTCCTTTACTGGGGAGGATCAATACCAGGAGCTTAGCCAGGCCAACAAACAACCAGCCTCCCGTGTCATCCACAAAAAGGTAAATCAGTTTCTTCTCCGATGTGATGCCCCTGCGTAGAGGATGTGGTGTGCTGTTGCTCAGAAAGACTTTGCTCAAAAGTCCTTGCAACATTAAAACATAAACTTCCTTAAAATGTTTTATACAAGGTTCCCTCTAGTCAATTAGATGGTGAAATGTTATCAAGTTTATTCCAAACAGAAAATCCGTCAATGTTTTGCAAGTAAATGCCAGGATATAGATTGCAAATTAAGGCTGCAACTAATGATTATTTTCATTATCAATTAATCTGTAGATTATATTCTTGATTAATCAAGTAGTTGTTTGGTCCATAAAATGTCAGAAAATGGTGAAAAATGTCGACTTAGATCCCAAGATGACGTCTTCAAATGTCTTGTTTTGTCCACAACCCAAAAATATATCAGTTTGCTGCCACAGAGGATTAAAGAAAGCAGAAGATATTCATATTTGAGAAGCTGGAATCAGAGAATTTTAACTTTTTTTTTTTCCTCCTTAAAAAAAAAAAGACTCAAAATGGTAAATCAATCATCAAAATAGTTGGCAACTAATTGTTGCAGCACTTCTGCAAATGCATTCTATTGGTTTTGTTTTCAAGTCCAACTATAATATCAGCCAGTTTAGTCTTATCTTTACGCCTTTTTCTAAACCGAGTAACAATCTGGCTGCATTTACCACCAAGTCTGCTCATGCACACGCACACATGCAGCTAATCAAGTGCACAATCTTTTGTATTGCCCACAGTGTGAAAATAAGTGTTTTATTCATGTCTGTTTCTTTGTAGCAACAGACATTCTTTGGTTGAAAACATCACTACTGTATCGTGTCTTTTCTGACTCTTCATATAAACTAGCTGCTCTCTCGTTGTGTCACGCAGACCGCTCCCTCCGTGCCCCGTAAACTCCAGGCTCAGTGGAACATGGGCATCATTCAGGCTAAGGAGGCCCTCAGCATGTCGCTGGATGAGCGCATGACAAACTTCACATATCTGTACGATGACGACGGGCCTCATCTGAACCCCCACATCCTGGAAAAGTTGGTGCCCGAACCGGGCAGCGAGACGGATCAGGAGACGGAGTCACGGCTCAGCCCGGAGCTCCCCTTGACGCTGTCGGGCCCTGCCGGTGAGCCCACGGCAGCCCCTCAGTCCCAAGACAGCACTTCAGCAGGAAAAAAGACACAAGTACCCAGAACAAAACTCAAAATGGGAGAATGGCAGAAAGAGGGCAAGAGCCATCTAAACAATTCCTTATCGAAAAAGGACATAAACGACACAGTTTCTTCCAAAGAAATGTTTCAACTGCAGTCAGCCTCACAGGTAAAACACACAGAAATGTATTAGTAAGGGTTGTGACATGAATAATATGTAGTTTTTTTGTCTGTTTGTTTGTTTTCATCCTTTACAAACCAGTGTAGGAACCCTACGGGAAACTTAAGAATGTTAATTGTATTTCTAATTAATTGTAAGTCTTGAAAAGCTCTGAAATACAACAAAAACACCACTGAGTAGTTTCCATGATTACAGGTTATTGACCCGTCACTAAATGTACATGTCAACTTTTGAGTGTCAACTACAATTTGTAAATTAAATGAAGAAATTGAGATGTGAAAATAAGAGGATTTTGGAATGGAGATATCTTATCAGGGTCCCAAAACAAATACATTGGTCATATTTGTAACCTTAAAAATCCCTATGACTTTAGATAGCTTCATTTTAAATGCATTGTGTTGTTTTCTTTGTAGGATCCCGCCACTTCTGCACCAGATATACCAGCCGAATCAGTCGTTCCTCCGAAGAAAAAGAGACGACCGAAACAGGCTCAGTCACCCACAAAGACCGTGAGGAGAAGGAAAAAACCTCCAACGGACAACGCCTCCGACCCTGCGAATAAAAGGAAAACAAAGATCGATTCTTTGAATGACAATATCTTGGAGCCAGTCTCACTTCCAGTTTCAGTTCCAGGTTGGTTGAAAGTTGAACCTCAGGCAGCGAGGTCAACACTGGCCAAGCGCTACTTTAAATCTGGCAGTGACTGCTGTGTTTTTACCAGAGCTGTGGAATATGCTGCTTCAAATGACCATATGTGGCTAGTAAAATAGCGAAGTGGTCGGGTTATTGTGGAATTATCAGTTAATGTTGCCAGTGTATTTTAGAATTTCCTGTCTTATTGTAGTCGTCTGTGCAGAGAGAGTCTGTGTTGATAGCAGTGACGCTTAGAAAGCAGAGAACTTATCCAAAATGCTCTGAAAAAGTTGTGCATTGCTTTTTTTTATGTTGTCACATGACACTAAAATCCCATTTAGACAGATAATCACTTAGAAAACACAATTTAATGGCAATTGCATGCTGATACTTGTAACTAGTGCTCATAATTTGACCCTTTTTTTATAGTTAATCTGCAGAAACATACAAACAGCTTTGTTAAATTAATGTAACTTGAAAAGAGTCTTTTGTTGTCATTGTTGACAAACTGAAGAAAATGTAGAGGAAAGACTGAGCGGACTGATTCCTCAGGTGAGTCAGTCGCAGTAAATTTTAAAGTAATACCTTCCAAAACACAGACAAAAGAGATGGCGTCATTCCTTACGCTGAGTTTATTTTTGGTCTTTTTAATATTTTTCTTTAGCTCAGTTAGCACAGACGTTTTTTCACTGAATCCTCAAACTACTCTAAAAGCAGCTTAAACATTTCCTTTTTCTAACCAGCAGATAATTAACTCAGACGATAGACCATTTTAACACTTTTTGTCTTGTAGTCAAGAGGGAGCGGAAGAAGACGTCCAAAAGGCCGCTGACGGACGCTTCAGCAGACAAAGAGCAGCAGCCCAAAAAGAGACGTAAAACAAATAAAAATGCTGAAAAACAGGTGAGTTTTCTCTCCGCTGTGATGTCATTTAAGAAGTATAACTGCACCTATTATTACATAGTAAAAGTAATGACATTGAAGAAATAAATTCCTTACAAAAAGAGATGGTTGATTCAATAAGATTCCCCCCGAAATGTCCACGAAACACTCGGAATAAAACCTTGATTTTCTTGTTCAAACTCTCTCAGGCCTCAACTTCAGAGGGAACAGATAAAAAGCAGAGAAGAAGGAAGAAAACCGACAAAGACGTAAAAGAAACCAAGAAGCGACTGAAAAAGTCAAAAGCTCCCCTTACTGGTAAACCATCATATCACACTCTGTATTTGATCACCATTTCTGGTCACACTTGAAACCTCTTGATTATTATCTACAGCTTTGATCTTTGACTCATCGCTCTTCTTTTTTTTTTTTTTTGTTTTTAAACAGATGACCAAGACGCAGAGAAACCAAAGCGTAGGTGGAAAAGGAAACAGGATGGAGAGAACCAGGTTACGCCCTCCAAGGCAAAGAAGAGGCGGTCCTCCCCGTGTCCTGAGCCTGAGGTTAGACAGAGAGTAACCTTAGATTCACCCGAGATTTGTTTTGTAGAGTTTGTTTTTTTCCCTAAACAATTTAAGTATGCGTTGGTGTGCATTTAATGATAATACACAGTGATAAACAGGTTAAATCATTATTTTCCTGGTATTAATAGCCAGTAAGTACAAGTTAGATGGTGTTAACTGTAATTACACTACAGCCTGAATGAAACTGGATTTTTGAGGCCTGTATTGGTATTTAAGGCTTAAAAAGCTGATAACTATACATATCAAATATTCTTTGTTTAATTAATTATTCTTTATTTAACAAACATATAAAATTAAAAAAATAAAGGATCCTTTGAATTTTTTCCCCCAAGAATTATGTGCAAGTATGAAATAATAACTGAGAAGCTTTAAGCAGTAATAATCAATCTCGTCTGTTTTGTACTTGGCGAGCTGAACTCCTCAAGGAATAAAGTCACGTATATCAGTTGTTAATTAGCAGATTAATTAATAAGTGGACTTGGTAATTACGTTCTTCGAAGTGTGAATTGTGTACAGAAGTGTTAAGGATTGTTTTCTGCAGGGTTCTGGGAGCGAAGGACGTCCTGATTCTCCAAGTGACAGTTTGGACGGGATAAAGAAGGGTGAACGAAAGAAAGAGTTTGTCTGCCAGGTGGGTCTGTCCGCTCTTATTTTGAAATGAAACTATAAATTCCCCTTTAAAAAAAAAAAAAGAAAAAAAAAGTAGGACATTTCCTGGAGAAACGCTGCTTCACATTCTTCTAAATAAAAATACTGTTGAGCAGGATGAAGTTCTTTGTATAAACAAACACGCTGGATGACACAGTTCTCCGTCTTTATGTAATCAACTGGGGAATATAGTTATATTTACAGCTCACTCCCACTTTCATAACGACTCTCCTGATTTCCATGTTATCCTCTGATCTTTTATTCTCGTCACACGCACTGAAACGTCTAAATCTCTGCGTGTGTCGATCTGTGTGTGTGTGTGTGTGTGTGTGTGTTTCCTACAGGTGTGTGAGCAGGCCGGTGAGGACTTGGTGCCCTGTGAAGGCCAGTGTTGTGGGATGTTTCATCTCAACTGTTTGGGTCCGTCCCTCAAACCTGAAGATAAGCTGCTGTGTCAGGAGTGCAGCACAGGTGAGGATAATACTTACTTTTAATGACTGATATTTAAAACTCTAATTGATGAATAATTCTATAAAAAAAAAATCTTGTTTGAAAGTCTGAAAATTGTCTTTTTTCTCTGGCCAACAGTTAAAATCACAAAGGTGTTTATTCAAATTCAGATTTTATGAATTGGAGCAAATTAGAGCTGCAACGATTAGTCAATTAAACAATCAGAAGCCAACTATTTTCATAATTGATTCTTTGTTTTGAGTCATTTTTTTTATAAAGAAAATCCCCAAATTCTCTGATTCCAGCTTCTTAAATGTGAATATTTTCTGGTTTCTTTAGCCCTCTGACAGTAATTTAAACATATTTGGGTTGTTGGTTGGTCGCTGTTTTCTGACATTGTATGGCAAAAACAATTAATTAATTCATTGAGGAGAAAAAAACTGCAGATTAATAGATGATGAAAGTACTCGTTAGTTGCAGCCCTACAGAAATATTTTTATTTTAGTGGCTGAAACTAGATAATGTTGTTTATTACTTGTGACTCCTGATGTTATTGTGGAAAAGATACGACTGTTCTGCACCCTTATAGCCACATGTGCATATAGTAAACTTTATTTATAACTTTATTAATAAACATATATTACTGTGGATAGTCAGTGGTTGGAGTGGAACAGGGAGGGATGATCGTAGTAACTGAGGTTTTCTTAATTAATTACTGTCTTTCTTTCAGGAGTTCACTCGTGTTTCACCTGTAAGCAGTCGGAGGGCGAGGTGCGTCGCTGTCACGTCCCGCACTGCGGCAAATTTTACCACGAAGCGTGCGTCCGCCTCAGCCCCCTCACCGTGTTCGACAACAAGGGCTTCCGCTGCCCGCTCCACACCTGCCTGAGCTGCCACTACGGCTGCCGCACCAAGCACAAGTCCTCCAAGGGTGAGTCGTAAAGGATCACACCTGTCCTGATACTTGAGTTCAGTGAAGTCTTGAGAATTTTCATATTTACGTCATTTATATACAGGATGTTGCACTTAAATTGTTCATTTCTGGAGACCAGATGAGGGAATTTTACTGCTGTTTTTAAAGCTGTGTGGGAGAGACATGTTTCAACTGTCAACTGTCCATTTTAATAACTGTCAAGGAAATGCACCAGCCTTATCAGTCAGCGGCATCATGATATATGTTAAGAGTTTCAGAATGGAGTTTCAGATACTTAAGTGGAAAAAGAGAAAAGGATGTTGCGGTAGTATCGTTTTCAAGAAAAGCTGTGAATAGTACTGTAGTAGTACTGTTGTTTTTTTTTGGTCATGAAACATAATTTAAACCTCAGTTAAAAGCATGAAATGTAAGAAAAACTACATGAATGAATGTTGATTTCAGGCTGCAGCGAGAAAACAAACTATGTTCTGAAACTTTTGGACTCTACAAAGACACTATCTTCTTGTTTTCTCTGACTGAGATGCTTGTGACATCATGATATTACAAGATTTCATGCAGTTAGCATTTTAACGGCACAGGTTCTGCTGGTTAAATAAGTTATCAGGTCTTGGAGATTAAATTAATTACCGCTAAGCCCTGTTTTGGTGGAAGGTCTGGCTGACTGACTCTGGTCCTCTTCTTCTTGTTTCGTCAACTCACTGAGCTCAGTGTTGGTTTGAGTTAATACACACAGTATTTCAGGGATGAAGATGATCATTTATTACCCATCATGGTCTCAACAGAAGAGTCCCTCACTATCAGAGGAACACCACTTCCCTTTCTCTTCTTTCTCTCCTCTCTCTCTCTCTTCCTTTTTGGTGTTTCCCTTCATATTGGGTAAGACCTGCCTTTTTGACGGTTGGCAGCCAATTTAAACGACTAATGACAACTTCTGACTGTCAAACTATGAAAACAAGAGACCACTGAAGTACTCAACCATCTTTACTAGTTACTAGTTACTATTACTAGTTTGAGACAGATAGGAAAGGAAAAACATCCATAATCTATGACTAGACCTTTGAACAAACCAATCAATAACATAAATCAAGGGCATTCCTGTTTGACAAATATCTTCAGTCACTTGGGTCTCCGGTTGATATAAACCTGTCTAACCCGGCGTCTCTTTGGCTCCGCGCCGCAGGGAGGTTGATGCGTTGCCTACGCTGCCCCGTCGCGTATCACGTCGGCGACCAGTGCGTTGCCGCGGGCAGCGAGATGATCACCAACACCGCCATCATCTGCACCAACCACTTCCACGCCAAGAAGGGCTACAGCCACCACAGCCACGTCAACGTCAGCTGGTGCTTCGTCTGCTCCAAAGGTTTGACACTTCGCCTCTCTTAGCAACAGTGAGGGCAGTCACCAGTATTCCTTAACTGATGATTTTTTTTTTTGTCTACTTAATTAATAAGCCAGGTAATAATGTTGATCTTTTGTGCTGTTAAATCAGACTTCACCTGTAGTTTTAAAGGTTGATGGGGTTTGCTCAAATTTTCATCTACATCGCTTCCTTTTATTCCTGTTTTTGTCTCTTTGCTTGTGCACACGTTGACTCCGAGTTGCTTCCCAATAAGGAATGTCAGATCCCAATCCACGCCAGATGTCTTTACTCTCTGGCTTTGGACAGTCAGGAACACTGAGGGCAATAATACCTGACCCTCAGGAACAGCATAAACAAGTCACACTCAAAATTATGACAGTGTGCTGTTTTCAAATGCACACTAGCTTTTTTCCCCACCTAGATATTAATGTTTTATTTTTTTATTATGTTAGTGAAATTGGTCTTTATTCCAGGCAGAGTGGTCCAACTCTATCAAACACTATGATATGATGCTTTAATATGATGTGGAAGTTCCACAGAAAGAGAATTACATGATGTTAAAAGGTTTTTACAAATGTTCCTCTTGAACACCAAAGTGTAGCATAAACATTATTAATATCTCTTTAATCTCTGTAACATGCAATGAGGAAATCATTTTGGCACGACCACCTGCACTAGAGCTGCAGGGTGGTGAGTGTTGAGCTATTAATCACACACCGCTGCTGCTGCTGAAAATCACAGAGGAAACGCTGAACTACAGAAGTTCCTGAGTGTCAATTTTTTCAGTTAAAATCTCAGCCGGTTTTGTGGAAACAGCTGTACTGTCACGTGGGAGTAAATGTTCTGACTTTGTGCGAGATGACTAAATCCCAGAAAGACGGCGATTTAGTCTTGGCTGGCTGGATGATTTTGTTTATTTTGCCATTAATGCAAAAATTCAGCAGAAATGCCTCTGAGACACAGCGTCGGTTCCCCCCCCCCAGGACTGATGAAACACAGAGCAGCAGTGTTTCAGTTGATTAACGAGTGTGTGTACACGGCAGCTTTATTGGCTGCTCATCAGACTAAACATTTGTGTTTTTACGCTGTTTTTTTTTTTTTTTTTTTATCGCTCTTGCACAACTGTAAATTACAGCTCACTTGTCAGCTTTAATGCTGCTTACTTGTAACTTTAAGTTTTACATGCTTGTCTAAAGTGGTTTTTCGTTTACGTTGCAGGAGGGCAGCTGCTCTGCTGTGAGTCTTGTCCGGCAGCTTTTCACCCCGACTGCTTGAACATCGCTATGCCTGATGGGAGCTGGTTCTGCAACGACTGCCGAGCTGGGAAGAAACCCAAATACAGAGACATCATCTGGGTCAAACTGGGAACATACAGGTGAGAGAAAGATGCGTCTTTACTTGCTGCTCCTGCTTCTGTTTGGCTGCACCGCAACAGCGAGGTCAGCCCTATAAACGCCAACGTCCATAACTGAGTGACTGACTGAGTGATGAAATTACACCACTGCTTGGCTGAAGGCCGATGAAGCTCGGAGCAGCCAAGAATCCCAGAATGCATTTGGCACTAACTGGCAGTGATGGCAGAGATTTTGATCCAAGCTAAAAGCTGTTATTAAAAAGCGAGAAACCTTTTAGATTCCCAATATGTGGTCAATATTTTATCCAAATGACGCCTGTTTGGAAATTTGCTGCATGTTTTGGGACATGTGAGGAGCTGCTGGCCGGGTGAGACCAGCCTCCTGACTGACTGTCGTCATGATCTGATGAGCTGATCTGTGAAGCTCTTTGGTGATTTACTGCTGGCTTTAATGTCTCTGCAGCATTTTGATAATGATATAATTCCTCTTAAGAAGATAAATGTTGGTCTCAGTTGTAGCTGCCACATTAGTTTGTCTGGATGTAAAGTGAAGCTTCATGTTTGCGCTGCCTCTGATGCTCAATATGTACACATATCACCACAACAAATGTATTAAAATGAACAGATCAGTCTATATTAAATTTCATTGTATTTTATTAAGCTACACAACAGTTTGGATTTTATTACAGCTACATTACAGACTGAATAATGAGATGATTTTGTCGCAGTAAATTCAGGTAGTTGTGTTGAAGCTGAGCTCCTGAGAATGATGGCACGGCGTCCTCCCATCCTCAGAGGTTTTTACATCCTGAGTCGAACTTGCCACATCTGAACTTGGTATAATTTGAGAAAGGCCCTGTGTCATATTGGCTTCAGTCAAAGCCTGGTGCACTTCCTCTAGCGCCATATTCTAGGTTTTGACCTCGTCTTGTTTCCCCCCATCAGATGGTGGCCCGCAGAGATTCACCACCCCAGAAACATCCCCACCAACATCCAGCACCTTCGCCACGAGATCGGAGAGTTTCCGGTCTTCTTCTTCGGCTCCAAGGACTACTTCTGGACTCACCAGGGCCGAGTGTTTCCCTACATGGAGGGAGACCGGGGCAGCAAGCACCAGAGGACCGGCATCGGCAAAGTCTTTAAGAATGGTAAAGATCTGGACTACATCCTGGGAATGCTCATCATTCCCGTAATCATTGGACGTTGAACTTTAACGTGTGAATGAATGTTTTCACGGATCTAATAAGACTTCATGTTCCTCTCCTCAGCTCTGTTAGAGGCTGAAGTTCGATTCAAGGAGATAAAACTGAAACGAGAGGCCAAGGAAGCGCAGGAGAACAACCGAAAACCACCTCCATATAAATTTATCAAGGTGGGAATTTAACTCTTCTTAACTGTGAAGAGTTTTCACTACATGATGAACCTTTCAGTTATTTTTATCCTTTCCACAGATGTCGAGCACGATCTTTAAAATGCTTCACTATCCATTAATTCCCAGTTTTCTCCTCTTTCAGGTCAACAAACCTTACGGGAGGGTTCAGGTCTACACCGCAGACATTTTCGAGATCCCCAAGTGTAACTGCAAGCCGACGGACGAGAGGCCGTGCGGGTTCGAGTCCGAGTGTTTGAACCGCATGCTGCAGTACGAGTGTCACCCTCAGGTGTGTCCCAGCGGCGAGCGCTGCTGTAACCAGGACTTCACCAAACGTCTCTACCCGGAGACCAAAATCATCAAGACGGCCGGCAAAGGCTGGGGCCTCGTCTCCCTGAGAGACATCAAGAAGGTGAGGAGAGAAGCTTTTAGGGGGGAAAAAAAATACAAGATTCACGTCGTTTAAAGGTCAAAATGGCTCTGTTGGTGTTTTTACTGTCATCAGCGTAGAGAAAGATGAAGATCAAATCATCTCTGTTGTGTTTTATGGATGAACAGAACTGGATTTTACAGTCTCACCAGTTATTTCTGGATTCTTTATTTGTTTTTTTGCACATCTGTGGTTTGTCACTTTAAATTCTGCACATTAGGAAACGCTGCTGATGTTTTAAACTCTTATAAAAAGGCACTTTGGCAGCTGTTGTAATGTTTTACTGCAAGCAGTTTATACTGATCCATTTAAAAAGCGTCTGGATTGTTAGAAAAACCCTGGGGATCGGCTGCTGGAGGGGATCGTTCTGGTCCTAATATCAAGTCTCTGGTCTGATGTCGTGTCTCAAACAGGGCGAGTTTGTGAACGAGTACATCGGAGAGCTGATCGACGAGGAGGAATGCAGGGCGAGGATCAAGTACGCCCAGGAGAACAACATCACCGACTTCTACATGCTCACGATTGACAAGGTTAGTGCACATCTGGAGTGAGTTGTTTTTCGCTCCGCAGTGTGTCGGGGTGCTGTTTCTCTGCAGCAGTACCATTTCTACTGGGAGCTAGATCAATGAAGCAGTATTGCATTGGGAATGTTACACGACAGACGGCTGTAACGTTACAGTAGTCAATACTACAAACACGACTGCGGCTACGTGCGGCTCAGCGCAGACGTGGAGATCAGCTGTTAATGCTAGTTTTCCTTCTTGTATTTTTCAGGATCGAATCATCGACGCTGGTCCGAAGGGAAACTACTCTCGCTTCATGAACCACAGCTGTCAGCCCAACTGTGAGACGCAGAAGTGGACGGTGAACGGCGACACGCGGGTCGGTCTGTTCGCCGTCTGCGACATCCCGGCAGGTGAGACAACAAGGCTTCAAGGTTTCTTATTCACGTCGGGTCTTTTTGTTCTGCTCTGTTTGCAGATTTGTGTATTTCATTCATATATTCATATATCATTCATCGTTCATTGTGTGTATTACAGGGACTGAGCTGACGTTTAACTACAACCTGGACTGCCTCGGCAATGAGAAGACCGTCTGTCGCTGCGGCGCCCCAAACTGCAGCGGTTTTCTTGGTGATCGACCGAAGGTGAGCATCTTTTTTTATCAGAATTTATATAAAAATGTACATTAAACCAACTAATACCTAATACCTCTGTGGTTTTATGGGACTGAGTTGGTGTTTCCAGCAGTGTGTAAGACTTTCTGGTAAAGAAGTGGTGAGACATATTCATGGAGAGTGAAAAAGTTAATTACAGTCATATCACATGATAATGAATGTGTTTTATATTAAAGAAATAGTGATACAAGTGGATTCAGGGGGACTGTTTACTTTTAAAGCATCTCTTCCCCCTAAATTTCTACATTTTAGTTCCCCTTGTGGAGTAGTTGTTTGACAATAAAGTATTAAGAAATGTCCTGACTGTTACCGTCCTGGCGTCTCTCTCTCTCTCCACAGAACTCAAACGGCCAAACAGCCGACCCAAAAGGGAAAAGGTTGAAGAGAAAGTATAAAAAGAGGCGAGCTGAGGGAAAGAAGAAGTCCGAGGACGAGTGTTTCCGCTGCGGGGACGGAGGGCAGCTGGTGCTCTGTGACAAGAAGACCTGCACCAAAGCTTATCACCTGTCCTGCCTGAACCTCACCAAGAGACCCTTCGGTAAGAGACGGCGGGAGCACGACGCTGCAGAGTATCAGCACACAGCGATAGTAGATTTTAAATTATTTTTTTATTGAAAATATAATAATTTTGATGTTTTAATATTATTTTATTGCATGGTGCATCACATCTTCAGTTTCTGTCTCTCTTGTTATATAGTGAGTTGACCTCAGATTAGCATTTTTTGTTCGTTTGTGTTTATTTTTGTAATAATTGTGTGTCTGTATCATCCGTCGTCGCTCCCCGCAGGCCGCTGGGACTGCCCCTGGCACCACTGTGACGTCTGTGGGAAAAACTCGGAGGCTTTCTGCCAGCTCTGCCCGAACTCCTTCTGCAAGGCTCACCAGGACGGGGCGCTGCGTCCCTGGCCCCCGACGGGACAGCCGTGCTGCCAGGAGCACGACGAGCTGGAGGGAACAGACAACCAGGATCAAGACGACACCTCCGAAACAAAAGTGACAGCGGCTACTGCCGTCGGCGGCCGTCCTCCTAAAGGCTCCAGGAAGGCAGAAGGAGCCGAGGCCAAAACCAAGGGCTCAAAGAGGAAAGCAGCAGAGGCCTAACAGTGACCTTTGACCCCCCCCCCCCCCCCCCCCTCAGAGAGCCAAAAGACCAAACAAAGACTCTGACACCTGCTTCCCCCCCGTTCATGAACAAATATAAACCCCGTGTAATGTCTTCAAGATCACAAAAACCAAGGCACTGTACATCTTAGTCATCAGGGAAAGCTGCTGATCTCTCGCGTGCTCAGCGACGGCCTCTAGCTCGCCGCTCAAACTTTTCATATTTTACTTTTGTAACATTTTTCAGGTTTTTGTTTTTTTATTTCTGCACTGAGGCGAAACCATCTGTGGTAAAGCACAAAGCAGCTGAGCGAGCGCAGGTCAGGAAACTTCGGCTAGCGGATTCCAATTCTCATTCTTCCACCAACCAAACTGCCTTTTTTTATTTCTGTTGTTGTCTTTTGTTTTTTTGTTTTGTTTTGTTTTTTTTTTTGTTTTTTAGAATAACAAAAGAAACCAGTTGGTTTCTGCAGAAAAGAAACTGAACCAGACGGCAGTATAACTGAGCAGCGCGTGGCTGACGGCGGCACGTCACCGTCCGCTAACTTGAATCTCGGCTCAGTCACCGCCCCTCACTCAACACAGATGATCTTGAACAGCAGAGTTTTATAGCTATTTCTATATATGTGTATATCAAAGACCAAAATTATGATTACTGGAATAGTGTAAGACATCAAACAGGTTGCCAAATGGATTGTTTTTATTTTTATATATAGTATATATATGCGAGATGTAATATTGAACACCAAGACACTATGGATAGGCCTCAGATGACCTCTTTACTTCTTTTTCGTAGCCATAGGTTACATTTAACTGTAGACATGTACATGTGTTTGCTATTTTACAACCTGTTATTTTGTTTTAGCTCAGTTTAGCTTCCTAGATTTGAACAATTTTTTTTTTTTTTTTTTTTTTTTTTTTAAATACCAGCATGCTGAATGATGGCGCCACAAACCGTTTATCTACCTGCCTGTCCAGAGAACGAGGGAGTACAGAAAGAAAGTATTAAAAGAAAGAGAGCGCTTTTTAAACTGCCGTCTGACATAAAAACACTACTGGGAGGTTTTAAAGGTGTTCGGTGCTCTCTGCTCTGCTGAACCAGATAAATGAAGGAACATGAGCGATTTCTCTTGAACATTTTTTTTTTTTTTGAGTCCTAACCTTACGGTGCTGTTTATATTTCTCCACTGAAGTATCTGAACATCTGAGATACAAACATTTATGTATAATATACACATCATGCTGTTTGGAATCTGGGAGGCCTTTCAGTGTCACCGGCCGGGTTTTTCCTTCCTTTTTTTTTTTTTTTTTTTTTTTAAATAACAAATTCACTGAGTAGTTCATCTGTAGCTGAGGTTTAAAAGAAAACAGACCTCAACTTTTTTTTTTTAAATCCTCAGGAGGTTTTTAGTCTCAAAACTGAATCCTGCTTGTTAATTAATGCTTTAACGCAAGCTAACGGCTAACACTGGCTAACAGCTCACAGCTTGTCAGATTATTTTCATATTCTCACTTTGACATGAGGCGTTATAAGGAGGGCTGAGAAACCCCCCCCCCCCCCCCCCCCCCCAGTACGGCAGCCGTCTTAGAACATTTTATTCTCAGCTCGTCAGACTCAGCTGTGCGCTGTCAGACTTGAATATTCATCATCATCATCATCATCAGTTGACGAGAAAGAGCTTCTTCATGGTAATGCTGCGTTCTGTCAACATCACAGACAAAATTAGGTGCTCTGATTTAACCAACTTGGTGCTAAAAAAAATGAAGAAAATCAATTATTTTGTGCGTCAGAATTTTATTTTTCTTTAATCATTTTTCCCTGATGGTAATATTTGAATCATAATCATACAGTTAAATAACTTTAATATACTTGAAATCGGTGCGTAATGTTTGAAAGCGGTGAGCCTGAAAGTCCGTTAAAGCGGAGCTGTTGCAGCTAAAATGTCCTAAAACGGCCACCGTACTTGGAGCTTTTTAAACCATCTTAAATTCCCATTGGCTCAGTGAAATGACAGATTACAGAAGAAGGAAAAAAAAAAAAAAGCTCATCGTCAAGTTTGTAAATTTGGAGACGCCACAATTTTGCTCCGTCTGTGATCATCTGCTCGCTTCTCAGATTCGGCGTTTGAATGGATCCGTTGTATTTAAATCTCTCTTCTTTTTTTGCTGCTGTCCTGCATCAAATCCAGTTTTGAAGAGTGAAAGGATAAGTTGATGATTTTTTTTTTTTTTTTTTTGGGAAATGCACTTAACTTGCTTTCTTGCCAAGAGTTAGTTTGAGAAGATCGAAACTGTCATGTTTGTACGGTACATGTGAAGCTACAACCAGCAGCGCCAAGAGATAATTCGACACAGACAATCCCGTAAAACCACAACTTGTCATTATACATTATACTTGTTTTTGTGCAGATTAAACAAACGAGATAAAGCATTTTAATTAGTGAATTTAAGAGCTGCTGTTAGGCGGATTTTATTACTTTGGACAGAGCCGGGCTAGTCTTTGTGCTAAGCTAAGCTAAGCTAACTGAAACTTAGTAAGAAAGTGTATTTCCCAAAAGTTAAACTATTCCTTTAATATCACGACTCTCTCTTGGTGTATTAGGATTTTGTCCCAGCAAAATTGAAGCTGCAGATATTACTTATGTTTTTTTTTTTTATTTCAAATTTGATATTTGTTTAAAAAAAAAAAGAAAAGAAAAGTTGGACTGTTTTTCATCTTGAATCTGTCCAAACAGGCCATTTTTATCTTAAAGCCACTATCTGCTATCTTTCCTCTTCCTCTGTAAAATAATTCCAAAAACCAGATTTGAGTTGTACAGACAAAACCGGAGCCTGTTTTTTTTTTTTTTTTTTTTAATTTTATTTTTTACAACTGCACATTCTGTTTTCTTTTCTTTCTTTTTTTTTCTTTTCGTGTGTGTTTTTGTTTTTCCCAGGGCCCGTGAATGGGACACGTCCGGTCCTGTGTTGCAGCGAGTGTCGTACAAGTATTTTCGACTTTCTACGTTAACGATTTTTCATCCTAACCTTGATTTGTGTTGAGCGAATGTAGTCCAGCCAGTTATTTTTGTAAGCACTGTAATTCCCTGTAGAGCTGAAGTGTAACGTGTGCGTAGGGGTTTTTTCATTCTGTAACTACTGTCATAGTAAACCAGAGACTAATATGTACATAATGTATAAGTGGTAATAGTGATGCATCTATTGTAAATATCTTACAATTTTTTCCTGACATTGTATGTTTTTGTTTAAAATTTTTTTCCTTCTCGATGCAGTGCTGAAACACTTTTGTGCAGGATCTCATGTCTGTTGAATCGTGCAATAAAAAGTGGTCGAACATGCATCTACTGCCTGCGCGCTCCTGGAGTTTTGTTATTGTCCAACATTGATTTTTATATTGATTACTGATCTTTAATTTTACTTCACACACATCCAGAACACCTTGAAGCGTTAAATAGTTCTTAAAAATTTCATTTTCTCTACATTCTAGGATTTCAACTATTCTGCGAAGCTTTTCTTATTTTTAACTGGTTTCTCGGGTCTGAATCGTGTTGGGACGTTTGGATCCTGTTATACTTGCTTGCAAATCCAGTTTTTAATTGATAAAAGATAAGGCTGCGATTTTCTACATTTCTTATTGCCAACAAATCTCACATGCAGAGCCAAACCTACAACAAACTGATCTACCAACAAGTATTGTGTTAGTATCCAAAGCCTGATATATCTTATTCCTCTGTGCCGTAGACCTCCGTTATTGTCCAAAATCTATTAAAAACACATTAATGAGCCTCACAGCTGCACTGGGTGACATGTTCCTTCATTATGAAGAGTTTGGACATGTTCGTTTGTTTAGAAATGGCTCCAAAGACGAATAACGGATCAAGTTTTCAGTCCTGCGGAGAGTAATTTCTTGTGTAAAACCTCTTGACTTTGTACTGAAGTTCTTTGAGTAATTTATGATGTAGTATAAAGCTGCAATTATTAGTGGTAATGGTTTCAGGCTCTCAACCATCATGATTAATGCTTTTCTTTGTCATACATGATGTAAATTTATCAAAGAACTTCAGTAGGAAATCAAGAGGTTTTAATATGTAGCACAACAAGCTAGTGAAGCTGTAAACAGAACAACTCTCTGGAGATTGAAAATGTGATTGCTGCTATTAGTCTTTGGAGCCGTTTCTAAACAAATTACTGTCATCATACTATTCATGATGATGGAACATGTAACCCAGTGCAGCGGTGTGACTCACTGATGTGTTTTTAATAGTTTTTGAACAACAACGGAGGTCTACCACACAGAGAAATAAGATATATTAGGCTTTGGATACACAAAATACTTGTAAGTAGATCAGTTCGTTGTTGGTTTGGCTCTGCACAGATTTGTCGGCAATAAGAAAATTGCAGCCTTATCCGTGAAATCCAACTGACATTTAAATTAACTGGTCAGTTCAAGTCACAAACATGTTCTCAGTTGCTGCTTGTGGTATCTAACCTTTGTTTTATTTGCTCAGGTTTTGACTTATTCACCTCTGAAGTTCGCCACCATCCCAGTAGAATGGAAGTTAACGGTTTGTGGTGCTCAGAGACGGATATCTGAAAACCTGGACACGTAAAACCGAAACATCTGCATGGTTAGATACCGCTAGTCTGGAGGTAAGGGAGATTCTTGTGTCGTTTTGGGTGAACTGACCCTTTAGACTTGGAAGTTTTTAAAATTCACTCAGGACCTGGAGTTATGCTCAGACGACATTACAGACTCCTGCCAAGTTAAATTGACTCCTTCTGTTTCTATTTAAGGAAACTCACAAACATTAAAGGATCAGTTCACTTCAATATTTTTTCCCCGTAGTCTAACTGGTTTTTCATTGTGCTTAGTTTTTGGGTTTTAAATGCCAAAGTTGTGTGACATCAACCTCTTAGATTCTGCTTTCATCCCAAAACTGCAGAGGTAAATTTAATATTCATGGTGCTCAAAACGTTGTTACTCTGGATAATTTACTGGAAACACTTTCTACTGTAGAAATGACTCCTGTGAAATCTAAAGTAAGAGACATTGTTTCTGGAAAGTAAGTTAACTGTTAATGGTTTGTTAATAAAAAACAAAATTCCTATTTCAACCTTATCGTAATCTCAGTATTTAAACCAGCTGGATAGTTGTCTACTACTAAGGGTTAAGTATGTCTTTTTTTTTTTTAAATTTTGGTGACTGTTGAAGATGTTTTTCCAGACAGTCTCACTCTTAAAGTGCAGATAATTTAACTTTTTTCTACCTGAATTAAATTTAAAATGGTTTCATTTACTAAAAATGTTTTTTTCTTGAAAAAAAAAAAAAAGTTAAACTTTTTACTACTTGTGGTAAAAACATAACAACATATTAATGCAGATAATACTGTGATTATTATTTTTGTATTAATTTTGTCCATGTGGTTCAGCACTAATATAAACCTTTTTAAAGATAAATTGTTATAAATTAGAAATTTGAATTCACATCAAAATTGCGAAATTGCATTTAGCTTTGTTTTTGTTTTGACGCTTTCCTCCTCAATTAAAAGGAACCATTTTATCTCTATTAACTTTTACATTTTCCTTAAATGTATTTAAATGTAGAAAAACCTTTATACGGAATATATTATATATCTGCTGGATCCAACATTTAACATTAAACCTACACTTATACGTTTTTAATGGGTACATGTACAATATTTAACAGCCTGTATGTACTTTTCATCATTTACTTAGAAATTTCCCCCAAATTTTTTTCAAAATGTTCTTTTGGAAAAACATTTGGATCTTGAACTCAAATTTAAACATTGTTTAAGTTTTAAAAGTGACTTGGAAAGTTTGCAAAGACGAACCTAAAACTGACCATGATTCGTTGTAGTGACCAGATTCATACTAGAGATCAATACTGTTTGTTTTGGTTGTTCCTGATTTAATTTATGACATTATTTATTATTACAGTTATTGTTGTTCTTGTTCTGCTTGTATTTAGACTTTGGTTTCTTTTCTTAAATAAGAAAACAAACATGTTTTTCTATCTTTCTCAAAGCAAGACATTGAAAAAGTTTTTACATTTTTCTACACCTAAAAATGGTGCAAAATTAACTTTTTTATCCACCAGCCAAATGTCTAGTAAATGTTCAAATTTTACCAGCTACTCAATAGATTACTGTTGTTTTTTTGACTGGTGAGTGAAGCAAATCTATCAGCTACTTACATATTTTACCAACATTAAACTGTTGCTAATTCTGTGCCTAAAAAGATAAACATTCATTTTAATCATTAAAAACTCTACTGCAGATTGGAACCAGCAACCTTCCCAGTAAGAAGCAAAACATCAGACACAGATCACAGACTTCAGTCCTGCAGAGTTTTTATTCCTCTTTCAGACAAAAAGACAAAAAAAAAAAACAAGATTCATTTTGCATAACAGTAGTACAGCAGCGGCCGAGGGTACAAAAACGCTTTTTTTTTTTTTTCAGTGTAAAAATAACTCTAGTCATACCTCACACCTGTGCCGTCCTCTCGTAGTGCAAACGCTTCAAATAAAAGTTAGGCACATGATGGATACAATATCGCAGTTCAATTACACTTAAGTGCTGATGACAAGTAAAACATCATTCAGAATTCCTTTTTTTTTTTAATAATTTTTTTTTTTTGTGTGGATTCCCAGGTTGTAAATGTTTAACAATCGCAGCCTGATGACAGACAGACCGATGAAGATGATGACAGCTGGCGAGAGATAAAAAGGGGCAGTTTAACTTCCTGTTTTTATCTGTTGACGTCAGATGAAAAGCTTGATTAAAAAGTTCCTATTTTCAGGATGACGATTTCTGTGTTTCAGCATTTTTTTTACGACTAAGTGCAACTGACTCCTGGCCGAGTTTTAATACTAAGTCAAAAAAAAAAAAAAAACAAATTACATTGCAAGCTTATGGTCCCGAGCAACAATCACGTCTCCCTACTTGATGCTTTTGCTTGTAAATATCTGAGCGAGCATTTAAGTGGCAACTTGACATCGTTCTACTTTTGAGGAAAAAAAAAAAAAAAAATTAAAACTAGCTCAAAATAAAGTACAAAGTAAAATATTTCCCAGTTTTACATATGTTACAAATAAAAAATAAATATCAGCTCTGTTTTAATCTAGGCATTTTATGATTTATCAAGAAAAATAAAGGTACAAAGAGCGACCGTCGTTCTTTCCCCGACTAACACAGTGCAGCTTATTCAAAGTGTTGCTCCGGCTCGACACCGGAGCGCCATCAGGAGGCCAGCACGCCTCGGCGGATGATGTCAGACCCGTATCGCCGGCTGAGGGACGAGTCGCCCCTCAGCTGGTGGGAATGGCACCGCTTCAAGCAGGGCTCCACCTCGCCGTCGCCCGGTTTGGAGTCGAACCCGTCGTTCTCCGTCCCCGTGCGGAGCCGGGTTCTCGGGTACGACGGCTCCGGCGTGTTGGTCAGCGGTCGGAGCAGCGGCTTGCGTTGCTCCGGCGCCTTCATCGTCGGAGGCTTCTCGCTCCTCTTCGGGATCCTGAACTTCCCCCAGTCTTTAAGGTGTCCGCCAACGGACCCGTTCGCCTGGGCGGCGTGGGCTTTCCTCAGCCAACCGTTGGCTTTGGCGGCAGCGGCGGCGTCTGCGACCCTGTTAGCTCTGTTGAGTTTAGTGTTAGTCGTTGCATCCAGAGAGGCGGGGCGTCTTTTGGTCATTCCTTCATCTAGGAAGTAGTCGTCGGTGTCTGAGTTTCTGATGTCCACCAGCCTGATGGACACCGTTTTCTCCAGGTGTTTCAACCCGAACCTGTTTTTCACTTGGCTGGGGAAGCTCTCCGTCCCCTCGCTCCTCCTCTTCCTCCTCCGCTCTTCTTGCTCCTGGTCGTTCTCCCTTTTCCGTCTGGCCAGCGCCTCGTGCTCGGGCCCCGGGGCCTCCCTCCTCAGACCTTTCCTGCTCTCGAGTTTGTGCAGCTTGACGGCGACCGTTTCCTGAACGCCTTCTTGCTTCAGAAGCTTTGGGTACTGAACCTCCTCGTGGTTCTCAGAGTTTTGGATTTTGGCGTCGCTCGTGGCCTCGGAGGGCTCGGAGTCCTTGATGCGGGAGCCTTTACTATCCTTCGTCTCCAGTGGTTTGCTGAGATTGTCCTTCTTGTAAGTGTGCGGTGAGTCAGAAAGGCCTTTTCTGTCGCTGCTGCTTTTCCTTTTTTCCTGCTTTAAAGACCCTTGTTTGGTCTTGAGTCCAGAATGGCTCCAGGAGGAGCGAGACTGGGAGCCCTGAGAGGATAACCAGCCCAGAGAGAAGAGCTTCTCTAGATCCTTGGCAGATGGATCGCCTGCAACACACACAAACCAAATTAATCAATCATTTAAAATGATCCTTTATTCACTTTCAGGGGAATCATACTGTAATAACATCCTGTTATTACTCTACAGATTCTTTATAAGTTTTATGTCTCCATGTAGTGAGCTGCTGTTTCAAACTGTAATTAGAAACTAAAATGAGTATTGAGCTCGTTGCAGAGAAACACAGCTGAGCTTCAAACATCAGATGTGTCAGTCTACATACATTTGTTGTATAACGCTATATATCAAAAGATATTCATATTATAATAATGATTTTGACCATAATTGCAAGTTTAAATGTTTAATGTCAACTTAAAATTTGGGTGTTTTCCAGCTTCTTGTTGACTTTATGATATCAATATTTTCTAATATAAATGGTTGATATGTATCATGGTTGAGCTGCATTATTTGATCATTCTGGCTGCTGTGAAGAAGAAAAACTCCACAACAAGCTGACAGACATGACTAACACGACTGCTGACAGTTTATTTACACATCATTCATTTGAAGTGTTTGGGGTTTTTTTTTTAGCTCTGGTTTGACTTCCACCAACTCCAGAGAAAAATATCTGACTCTTCAGCTGCTGAATGCTCCACTTTCTGCACCTGCTGGTCTCTGTCTGCTGTTTGGTGCAGAGCAGGAAGCTTATAGTGAGTTTTATGCACCGTGAAACCAAAACTAGGAGCTAAAAGACGCTAAGACGCTTCATAGAGTTGGTGGGTTTGTCCCTGTGAGCGACACCTTTCACATTAAACTAATCATTTAATCCTCTGTTAATATAGAAAGTATTGATTTGTGGAGCTTTAATGAAAATAATTCAGCACACGGCCGTCGTGTCATGTTGGAACTCCCGTTGACTCACCGGTGAACAGCTCGTGGTCGAGCAGTCGGACCTGGTGCTGGAAGATCTGCTCCTGAACTCTCCACAACGAGCGCTTCATCTTCTCCCTCCGAGTCACCATGTAGGTCAGGTTACGCACCTGAGGAGGAGGAGCAGAAACAGGTTGGCACGATTAAAACAACAAGGATAAAGATTACAACAATAAAAGGAGGAGACGATTGTGTTCAACATTTAAACTGAAGGAGCCAAAACTGAGAAACCACACAGAGAAAGAAATAAATTAAGATTGAGAAGTTTTAAGCACACATCCAGGCCAGTGAAACAGACTAGAAGTGGCTGTTTAGACAGATGAGGAAGGCAGGTAATATCAGGTAATAACAGACTTTTCTTCTCCTTTTCAATCATGAAATTGTAGCTTCTATTTTGTGTTAATAAAAGTATTGGAAGTTCACAGTATTAAAAAAAACAAGCATAAGATTAACATGTTATCAGATTATCCTCCATATTGGAACTACAACATCCAGATTCCAGCTTGTCAAATATGAAAACTTGCTGCTTTTCTCAGCACTGTCTTACAGTGTAATGAGCATTTGTTAATATGACCACAACACTTTGTTTTTCTTTACTTCTACATGTTTTATTTATTCTCAAGCTGTTGAGCAGCATTTTTATAGACACTGTATGCAGAGTCTGTAATCAATAAAGCTGTTCAATCAATTTTTAGTTGCATATTAAATATGGACAACAAAATGCCAGATAATAGTGAAAAATAGTCAGTTTTGTCGAACCAACACAGAACATCCAGTAAATGAACATATTACAGAAGAGCAGCTGCAGATTCTCACATGTGAGAAGCTGGAACCAGTAAAAGTTTTTCCATTTTGACTTGACAAACATTTACCGAATAGCGAGTTGACTAATTTTCTGATTCAATCGACTGATTGATTATCTACTTCAGCGTGAGTCTTGATGACTCAGACACTCACTGATGTTTTTTTAACAGAGTTGTTTTTGTATTTGCACACATTACCGTCAGATATTCTGAGGTTTTATCTATATAATCGCTTTAGTTTTTAATTGATTTGTTTTACATAACCGTAGTTTAACTGTTTCCACCTCGTCAGCTGTTTTTATGTGCTGCTGATTTGGGGATAAATAAAATCATTCTCATCTCATCTTATCTACAAACAAACTGTTCCACTGCACTCAGTATTTACGTGATTTATTTAAACGGTTTTTTTGGTGTTTTTCATCAGAAAATTATCCTTCTCTTGATGGTTTTTTCTCCTCCACCTTCCTGCGTCTGCTCCTCTCTGTTCTCCTGGGGGTCTCGCTCTGGGGGAAGTGGGAACCTACCCTCTCCAGGTCCTGGCGGAGGTGCGTGAAGAGCTGCAGGCGTCGCAGCAGCACCTCGTGCTCGCGGCGCGCCAGGCTCTCCTCCTCGTCCTTCTTGGGCGTGAGGAGCGGCTGGTTGAAGTTGGCTTTGCGTTTCAGTTTCCAGTACTGGTAGAGGAAGTCCACCACCTCCGGCGGCATCTTCAGGTGACCCGCCACCTCCTCCACCTCCACGAACTGGTAGAACTCCTCCTCCATCTCCTGCAGCTTCAGCTTGCGGAGGCTGACTCGTTTCTCCTGCTGGCGGCTGCTGAGCGTCTGCGGTTCGCCGGGGGATCTGTCGGCGAGCTGGGGAGCCACGCAGAAAGACGAGGAGGAGGAGGAGGCGGCGTCTTCCTCCCCTCTCACCCTTCCTCTCCGTTTGCCCTTCTTGTCCCTGACGCTCTCCTTGACGCGCTCCTCCTCCTCGTCCCCGGAGTCTCGGTCCCTGGACTCGGCGCCCTCCAGCCCCGAGTGTTTGGGGCAGTAGGACTTGAACTTGACCTCGTCGTCCTCGGTGAGGATGGTGTTCATTTCAAGGCTGGCGTGGAGGCCGCACGTCACGTGGAAGGCAGTCCGGCAGTTTTTCGCTGAGCACTACGGACGCACACACACGACAAAGTTAGAATTTCAAACATGAAACTACTTTCACTGTTCATTCCTTTTAAAATACATCATCACATGACATAATCTCATTCAACAAGTTGAAGAAATGACTCAAGACTCAACTGTTAAATCAGTATTATTACTTTTAATGCTGCTAAATTAAATTAAGTTGAAAAAAGGACCGCTGCTTTTTGAGTAATAACTGTGTCAAAGTTCAAAATATCAAATGACTGTATCAGAGTATGAAAACCTGCTCAGACCTGAAGGTTGGTATCAAATACCAACATTAAACAGTGTCGGGTTATGAGAAAAATATCATTTTTGTATCCATGTTGTGTATTATAAATGAGCACTGAAGGCTAAACGTTTGTCACTGCTATTGAAACCTTTAGAAAGACATTTGATCCTGTTTCTCTTATTTCTCCACTGACAGCTTCATAAATCTGTTCTTCTCTTCTAAATTCACTCGCTCCTCATCTTCTAGTGACTGACAATGATTGAAAGAGGAAAAACATATTCCAGCTGGTAAAGATGACAGCAGATAAATAAGGATAAAGCTGACGACATTCTACAGTTATTGTCAGTAAATCCGGTGAAAAGACCATCATGTCTCAGTAGTTTCTGACGTCTCTACTGTGTCTGTGGCCCTCGGACCCAAAACTATTTGTTCCTACTGATATATAAACCCTTTAAAAATGGGTCACAAACAAAATAGTCTGAGTAATGTTTGTTAAAAACTCTCTGCTGTTATAAGAAATTACTCAAACAGGAGGAAACAGTGCGTTTGCTCCAGTAGTTTGAGTATTTCTGGCAGCAGGACGATGTGTGTGTGTGGGACTGAGTCAGAATAAAGTATTCTGTGTGTGTGTGTGTGTGTGTGTGTGTGTGTGTGTGTGTGTGTGTGTGTGTGTGTTGATGCTCATGAAGGAACGCTGTGTCTTATTAATGTGATTTAAATAGTTTCTGGACAACGACAGAGGTCTACAGCACAGAGGAATGAGATATATCAGGCTTTCATACACATATAATACTTAGTAGATCAGTTCATTGATGGTTTTGTTGACATTAGGAAGAATAATGAATATAATCAGACTTATACTGTAACAACTAAAGACATGAAGACTTGCTGGAAGTATATTATTATCAATAATACATCCACACTATTGTAATAATTCACTTATTCTACCTGTTAATACTGATCAGATATTTGTTGTCAGTCACAGGAGTTTAAATTATTACAACATAATAAAGCGTTTAAACAGATAAAAGTGTTATTAGAGCTCCTGACTGATCAGCTGCGTCGTTTCTCCTCCGGCCTGCTCAGCTGTGAAATCATTTCTGTTTCACTTCCTCGGCTGTGGAGATCAGACGCAGCGTTACGCCTGAGTTACACTACGGTTTACCAACAAGGTGTGGTCGCGCTTCGCTCTTCACGTCTCGTTAAACGCGAGCGGTGACTCTCACCTGTATACACGCTCCGGTCTTCTCTTTACACAGGCAGCAGATCAGAGCCCATCTGTTGCTGGGAATGTGGGACACGTTGGTGATCGGCTCCATCTTCTCCGGATTCCCGATGCTCACCTGCACGGGAGACACATAACGGGACACGTGTTAGATGAAACGTGAGCGCAGGCAGGCGGCGGTGACTGATTTAAAAATCCACACGTGACCAGTGGTAGATGTTGAGATAAGATGTTAAGACTGTTTCTTGTTTTCTTTCTGTGATGAAATCAGCTTTTACTGGCTCAACTGTAATTCAGCCAAGTTGTTTAGCAACTTCAAAATATCATCCATCATGATGAATGGATTCAACTGCAGCCAGAAACAACATTAAAGCAGATAACAAATGTTTATCAAGAACAAGAAAAAACTCTTAACAAGTAAAGACACGTCTAATAAACACAATATACAGTGTTGTGCAAAAGTTGAGATGTTTAGATTATTATCCATAATGCAACACCATCAGGGAGGCGTCTGATCGTCCCGAATTTACTCTGCAGCCTGACAACGAACCCAAACACACACAGCCTCCACACAGCTCTGATCTCAACATCATGGAGTCAGTCTGGGATTAACGTGAAGAGACACAAGCAGCAGAAGAAGAACTGTGGTGACGTCTCCGAGATGCTGGAACAACCGACCTGCTGAGTATCTTTTGCACAGTACTGTATATATTTAAAAAAAAAAAAAAAAGGATTATAAAAAGATTGAATTCATCTTCACCTCTGGAATCCACAAGGCACAGCTGACGTGAACCCACTTGGTTCCGCTCCGGGTGGGCTTCATGGCTCCGCCCTTCTTTGGGCACAGCTGGCACTTTGGCAGGATGCCGAGGGCGCAGATCCGGCACAGCCAGCTGCCCTTCGGGACCTTCTGGATGCCGTAACACGCCTGGTGAGGAAAAGCAAACAGACGGGAGGCTCAGCTTCCAGACAGCCAGCGGAAATCAATACGGCGGCAGCGACGGACGAGGACGCGCGGAGAGGCGGGAGGATGCGTTTGTGTGCGAGTGTCTGATAAACTACAGCACGGGCTGATATAAAATGTAAGATTATACTTTTTTCAGGGAGGGAGTGTTTGTGTGTGAGTGTCTGATAAAACTACAGCAGAGGATGATAGAAAACGTCAGATCATCGCTTTTCCAGATATAATTTAGACTCTGAGTGTCTTTAAGTCATATGTGGGTAAAATATACTAGAATGAAGTGTGCTCTTCATTGAGCAGCATTTTACATACATATTTCACTTTTACTGTAACTTTTAACATCTTTACTGTGTGTAAATGTAAACAGGATGCAACAACGTTTGTCTGCAAACACAGCAGTCTATTTTGCAACAAGCTGCACAAGTAAATAAGCTTAAAACCATAAGCAACTCATATCATTTATTATAAATAACACTATGATTTATCATATAACATGTAACTGAACGGGTAAGAATATACAAAGCTGTATCAAAGTCCTTTTTAGTCACCAAGTCTTTTATTATTCACAAATGAACCATAAGACTGAATCTACTCATGTATATTATTGGATTTCATTCATTTCACTCAGGTTTGCCTCTTCATTTATGTTTCAGTCTTATTTGAAGTCAATAATGTTCTTGATTATGTCATGATATGATATTTCTAGTAGTATTTTTAATATTTTAATGAGCTTATTAGAGATAATAAAGTAACATTTTATTGTACACACACATGCTAAAATGTCTGTTTATTGCTGATGCTCTAATATAAAGCACCATTGGTCAGAATATGAGACGAGCTCAGCTTTTCCGACAGATGCTTTTGGAAAAAAAGACTTTTTTCTCACTCGTCCTGTTGGGGAAAGTTTCCCTAAAATACTATTAATCCGAGAAGAGAGTCGTCATCCTCGAAGCCTTTTCTCTCGTAAAAGTGAAATAACACCAGTGAAGCGTAAATCAGTCCCACAGTTACTCTCTCTCTCTCTCTCCTGTCAGGCTCCAGCAGATACTTTCAGTCTTTTTGCCTTGTTGGTCATCATAAGTGACAGCAGTCATTTTTGGCTGCTTGATAGATGTATTATAGAACCATTTGGGCTCGTTTTGACTCGTCATGAATTTATTCCCTCCGCAGTAGGACTGTGACGGTTTGGCGGTTTACATATTAGTCACATTACATATTAGGTTTACATATTAGTCTGTATTCAGAGATTTCAAACTGTACAGTAACAGCTTCATTTACGTATTTTGTCTGAATTTGACTCATTTTCATTTAAGACCCGTGTGTGTGTCGTCCTCTGACCTGGTGAACGCAGATGTTGCATTTGTCGCAGAACACCATCTCGTTGTTGTCTTCCCCGTCGGGCGACTGGCACACGTCGCACACCACGTCCTCGTCGTACTCGATGCCCAGCCCTTCCTCCGTCTCCGTGGCGTGCGTCATGTTCTCGTGGCAGCGTCGTTCGAACTCCTCCATCACCCGCTCCATGGTGATCTCGTCCAGCCGCGGCATGGCTGGAGACACGGGGAGGGAAAAAAGTCTCTCAGGCTGTTTCTGACAAACATGTATTTTATGTTTCCTTGTTGCCTTTGTGGCCGTTATTAAACAAGCAAGACGTTAAGATCAGACTCTCCGTCTCTCCGTCTCGCTGTCATGAAACAATATAAAATCACTGGGATCATGTTTGGATTTTAACACCTGTTGGAAACCCGTCAAAGTGCTCGTTCCTCCGTTCTTAAGCAGCTGACATTTTGACTCTGACAATACGCTGAATAACAGGTTTAACTGTGACTCATCTGACCAGAATGACACCAGAAACAAAGCTGCAGAGAGATTTACTCCCAACAGTTTCTATCTAAACAAAGACGTGGTCGAAGCAAAACACGCAGCCTGAAATAAATCAAGCAAAGAAAAACAAAACAACAATAAGAGTCTCTAATCTAAACTGAAACGTTGGGAACCGAAAACCTCAAAAAATTCCTGATGTAAACAGATTCCAGCTGCAGGAGAAGATGCAGGGAAGCCGAGACGGGAAAGATAAACACTGAGATCACTTCATGTTGTTCAGAGCTGCGACGATGAGCAACAGAAAATTAATCAGCAACTGTTTTGATAATCAATTAATCCTTTGAGTATTTTTTTTTTCTTCTCTTTGTCAGATATGACGGTAAACTGAATATTTTTGAGGTTTTGGGCTGTTGATCAGATAAAAAAAGATATTTAAAGATGTCACTGTGTACTCTGGAAAATTATAACAGTCATTTTTCACTATTTTCTAACATTTTAAAGACCAAACAACTAATCAGTTACTTGAGGAAATAATCAGCAGATCAAACAATAATAAAAAATAATCTTTAGTCGCATCTTTAGACCAAAATTTGGATTGTGTGGCACATTTTACAGTGAAAAAATAAACTTGACACTTCTTTTTGTCAAACAATGGCTCTAATTTACATCAAACACATCAAACACACACATTTTTGTCCTCCAAACTTTTGTAACTTATTGGGCAACATATATGTTGATATTGTTTATCTGTGATACACTGAAATATTACCACCCACACCGATGCATCAGCTGGGCTCGTTTAGGAAAACTTGGCTGAGTTCTCTGTATTTTTTTCAGCAAAGCTTCAAGCTCACAGTCCTACAGAATCAATATCAACAAATCCCCCTAAGATCCGCTTTTATAGACCGAACAAGTAATAAATTAGATTAATCGATGATGAAAATAATAGTTAGTTGCAGTCCTTCAGCAGACTGAACCCGTATGAGGAGCTACACAGAACACTGATGAAGCACGTTGGCTTAGTTAACAGCAAAACAGTCATCTAGTCAATAATAGAATCAAGTTTACAGTCATAATCAATAAACATGCTGCTGAAGATTCAGATCAACATCCAGAATCTCTACGGAGACGAACCCTGACCTCCCAAAAGTAAAACTTCCAGGTGGAGATCAATAAAACAATAATCAGCTTACAGAAAGAATAACACTTTCACAGTCTGTCCTGATAATGAATATCTTTAAAAGGACATAAAATCTAAATTATACCTCACAAAATGTGTAGTGACTCACCCATCTCAGCGAACTCCTCGTTGATGATCTGCAGCCAGGCGACGTCTTCCTCGTTTAGGTCGTAGCGGCACATTCCCTCCGCCAGCGTCCGGATGTCCACGTAGCCCAGCGCCTCGGTGCCTGACGTCCGGATCAACTTCTTTGGCCTGACGAACATGACCTCCTTCCCTTTCTCTGCCAACACCCTGCAGAGCACAGACAGGAGGCCCAGAGAGTTCATTTACTGCACACATTATCCATCCGTTCATTCTCAAAACAAACACATCCTGTCAGTGGATATGAAACATTTCAGTCTCTTTAACATGTTGGGATGCTTTGTTATTTTCTGACCATATATATATATATATAGTATCATCATATAGATCATATATGATACCGTATAGATTGAGACGACACATGAGGAAGGATTTATCTATATCTATATCCTCCACAAGTCACAAATAACTAAAATGTCAAATATGAGCTGGTTTCAGCTTCTCAAAAGTGATGATTAAATGCTTTTTCTTTGTCATAAATTACAGTTAATTGATCATCTTCAGGTTTGGGACTGTTGGTCACACAAAACCAGTCCTGCCTCGAGTCCTCGGCTGACAAAACAAGAAATTATAACAGCCGTTTTTCAGTATTTTCTGACATTTATTTAAAAAAAAAAAATCAGCATGTGTCAGTAGCAACCCTATAACAAAGGTCCAAGGTGCCAGGTAACTTTTAACATTTTAAGGATTTTAAGGACTTGCCAGCTTACTCCTTAGTGCAAAAATACCAGCTGAAATGTCTAAATACCAGTTAAAATTTCCCTTTTCTATGGATAAGAACACAAGCTCCAGCAGCAACACTGGTAGACAACTTATTTGGACGACTTGGGCACATACAGGTTTTGCTATTTGACTTGTCTTCAAGTTTGTCCTTGCTGGGTAACAAACTGTCTAACTGGGAGCCAATCAGATCAAATAAAAGAAAAGCTGTTATGAGACAAAGCGCTAACGTCTGAGCTTTATGAGCCTCTTCTGCATCGACTGAAACTTAATATCTTAATTAATTCCTGGAGGTGTTTTGCACAGGATGATTTTATATTTCTCACTGAGGGGAAAAAGCAGGATTGAACCTGCGTCTTCCTGTTGTGTTACCTGGCGACGGGCTGCGGGATGGACTGGGGGCTGACGGGGACCTGGACGCCCTTTTCCCACTCCTGCCTCCACGGGTCGGCGAGGACGTAGTAGTCCTCGGGGTTCAACTGGTACGAGTCGTGCACCTTCATGGCGGTGATCAGGTCCGTCCTGAAAACCTAAAGCCACAAAACAACCACATGAGAACAAGAAAAGCTTCAGACTGTGAACACTAAGTGACAGTGAATTATTACTGCGGTCACTCCGGCTGAAGAGAGGAAATGTCTGAAAAGCTGTCGGAGAAAATGAGAAATTATCTGCAAAAGCTGTCGTGTGTTTACTAAATCTTTTATGCAAATATTTAGAAGTGAAATGTGAAGCCATGGAATTTCATCTGGAATAATAATTATTTTCCTGGAGCTTATGTAAACTATAAACATGCAGAAAAACAGTGTAAATTTTAGTATTGACTCATCTGAAGAAGACTTGTATCTGTTCATTGTTATCTTTACAACATAAACAATTAAAATAAAGTAATCAAAGATACTGCATATCAGTGTTTGCACATGTTGGGGAAAAAAAACACCATGTTGTTTTCAGGCAGCCAAACAGGAACCAGCCAATAAGGATCCTACTTTGACCAGAGTCATTGTTTTGCTTTGATTTGATTGGCTCACGGTCACAGGGAGTGTACAGTGGCCTGCAGGGGCCAAGTTCATAAACTGTACAGTAGATAAGAGCACGAACTGTCCAGCGTGGCAGAATACATTGATGATTTACAAATGTTCTGGCAGGTGAGCATTTAAGAGCTCAATTTAATAAACAAAAACAAAAACATAACACTGAGAGGAGAACAGAAGGTTGTTTATGAACTATGACCTGTATTCTGTATGTTATTTAAATTCTAACAGTCCTTCAGTGTTGAGTGGAGACAGACGTACCTCGGAGGGTTTCTGCCCGTTGCCTCTCCTGGGCTGTGATGAATGCTGCGACCAGCAGGTAGAGTTACCTGCAGGAGAAACACCACAGCGTGTTAAAGGACTCCACATTTCTTCTTTGTCTGTTTCTGCTGCAACTGGAACTGCTGCTGCTGCTGCTGCTGTTCTGATGAACATCCTCACATCTTCAAAACTTATGGATTTCCCCACAGGGGAAACTATAGAAAGCAAATATACTGAATGTACGGCTCATTTGAATAGTCAAAGCGGTTCAACTGACATTTTCTGTTTTCAATTTCATTTCATTACTATTGACTAATTTGACTTTGAGCTTATTATACAATCACTTACAGTAGAAGGAGGGGATTGACATTGGCACATCCCCCAACACAATTTCCAGTAAGCACTAATGTTTAAACACCAGGTGACATATCTGACATATTAGATGATCAGAAAATCTAAACAATTATATGGAATCATCTACACATCTTCTTCTGATTTCTGTATTTAACAACTTACCCCAGTGTTTCGCATAATGTGGTAAAACCCACCCATCTGAGATTTAGTGAAGGACGAAACAAACGCTGCAAAGTGTTTCTGAAATCATCTATTGAGGTCAGACTTTGAGCCTGTCTGCCTGACCTGCCATGATGTCTCTGAAGGTCCAAACGCGTCTCCTGTCCCTACACTGTCTCCTGTTTCTCAAACTGTAGATCTCCTTTTTCTTTCCTTTAATCTCTGTCCATCTGCCGCCCTTCTTTCTCTTTCTGTCTCTTTGTTTCCTTCCTGAACATGAAGTATAAATTTACTGATAAGATTTTCAGAAAAATACAACTATTCTGACAAAGAAACTGAAAGCTAAACTGTAACGGCTGTTAATAGTCCTTCACTAACAAAAATATACAACATTTCCACATGAAAACAACTAAAACGTAAAGACATTGAATCATGACTTTTATGTAATAACATATTCTGGCATTTTAAGGAAGAAGGGCATTTCCTCTGGTCTGATGACATAATAATACTGCTTTACACTTTCACGTGTAAAATTGAGGAAGGTGGAAGGGTTGGACTGACCTCATTCGGGTCTATATTTGGGTCTGGTAAGAATGAGTCAGCAAAGACAATATTTTTCTTACTTCCATTGTCAGAGTCGTCACTGCTGCTCAGGTGCCTGCTTCTCTTCATCGTCGTCTGTCTGCGGAGCTCCGGCGTTGGGACACTTCACAAACCAGACAGGAGGTTAAGTTACAGAGGGAAGTTATAAGAAGCTGCGAGATATATAGCTGCAATAAATTAAAATAAAACTCTGAACACTTGGGGAAGATGATTAGAAGTCTGACTCAAACACAAATATGACATTGTAGTCCAAAGTTAGGATTTGAAAGTGGGTTTAACTACACCACGGCAGGCTAGACGACATGACAACACAGCAGAGGACACTTATAAGCTGCACAATTACACTGTTAAACATGAAGTTGCTTTCCACAGTAAATAAACGCAGCCACCGACATGTTCCGAATTCATTCACAAATGCACTCACACTTAAGGATGCACCGATCTGAATCGTCAGATCAATACAGGCAAAGTTAACGACGGTATAAAGCAGATAGAGCATTGTCCATGATTTGATCAATCCACATTAAATACACTTTCTCTGTCAATGTCAGTATAAGATTCTGTGGTTCTACTATCAAGGCTGCCCACCAACTCAGTTTATAGAGTCTGTTTTCAGTGTCCCATTTTACTTACATATAAATAATTGCAATGAGCCCCAAACACAGTATTCATAGGTAAACAGAGGTATACATAATTTAAATTTGGGCAAAACAGGGTACTCAGTATCTGCAGATACTCTGAATTAAAGACTTCATTTCTTGGATACAGACATGTTAAATCAGAGACAGGAGTTTAGACACGACTATAAATAATTTAAATTTGGTAAAAAAAAAAAAGGATCACTGGTATTGAAAAGGTGCTCTGTATCTGCAGATACTCTGAGCTGAGGTGATAAAATATTTATCAGAAGAGAAAAAGTTGGCTCACATCACAGCTAAAATGCTGACACAAGATGGCAAATGTGCACTAGGATAAATATAATCCCACAGCTGGAATTATGTTATAGTTTCTAGCCAAGCAACGAAATTGACACCCCACTCAATATTTGGAATAACTCCACTATACTACAACATCAGCTCTTGGATGCAGACAGGTAAATCAAAGCACAACAGTGTGACAGGAACATAGAAACTCGTCACACCTCCACCTGAACCCTCACTGATGTGACAGCACACCGACCCCGCAGGGATGTACACATGTCTGATCTGCTGCTATGTTATGAACCGTCCAGACCTCTCAGCTCGTCTGAGAAAAGTCTGTTTTCATCAACTCAGTTCTTTTGAATCAAGGCTGAAGACTTTTCTGTTTGCTGCTCAAATTTGAGACTTTCGATTCGTTTCATGCACTGCACTCTTTTAACTTTTATTCTCCTGTTTTATCTGTCTTATTCCTTTTCAGCTTATTTTTATTTTCTATTCTCTTAACTCTCGAATAACTCTTTAATTGTATTTAAATGTCCTTTTATAAATAATATATTGTGTTTCTTTTCCATTTTGTCTAGCACTTTGTATTGACTTGTCTTTGAAATGTGCTATGCAAATAAACTTGCCTTTACACACCAGCCACTGTTCCAGCGATGACAACAAGTTGCAAGCCACATGCAACACAAAACAAAACAGGAAACAACGCCTAAGTTGCAGTGCTGCGAGCTCAGCTTGTGGCGTGCAGAAACGCAAACAAACAAGGACCCTAAACTCCAGACAAGTGGAAATATCTCAAGGGGGAAACTGCTAAGTTAACCCCAACCTAACTGTCTGGCTATAAGCAGGCTAGTTCGTGTGACGCCTTTTTCCAGCAGAAGCTAACTAACTTAGCAGCTAACTTTAGCTAGCAGACTGGCACAGCTGTCCTTTACGGTTACCAAGGCAACGTGCTCACACAAGCAAGCAAATATTGTTTTTTTTACATCAAAGCAGACCATGCAGCGTTGCAACTTTTAATAAGTCTGCACATTCTAGCTGGCTAACATTAGCCTGATTGCTAATCTCCCACCGCCGTTACGCAACACGCGGGCCTGCACACACCCGGCATCCCGAGTGGAAAGAATGCTATTTTTCAAAAATGCTCCTCTGCGATAGCTTAATGAATGCTGTTTTTGCAAAAGTGGCACGCAAAAACGGCTAATCTTAGAAGGGCACATGGAAGCTGTGCGCGTTTTTTTCTAGAAACGTGGTAACGTGAGTGCACGTTGGATTTGGCTGACGTTGGTGGTTAGCAACATCGGCTAGCTTGTTTGCTAACGGCTACGTTAGTTACCATAGTTGGTTTCTAACATAGCATTGAACCGATGCTGATAACTTAACGTTTACGTCTACATTGTATTCATGCTTTATTGACCAATACATTAACAAACAACAAAGCACGTCAACCTTTAAAACACCAACCTATTAAAAACATGAGCATGTATCTGAATAAGAGAAGACAGCTAACGTTAAGTTAGTTGCCATAGTTGTTGTTTTTTTAGCGTTAGCCAATGCTGCTAACTTAACGTTTACGTTTACCGTTACGTTTACGTTGGCTTTAGGTGACGTTGGTGGTTAGCAACATCGGCTAGCTTGTTTGCTTACAGCTACGTTAGTTACCATAGTTGTTTTTCTAGCATTAGCCGCTGCTGCTAACTTAACGTCTCCGGTGCTCGTTATTAAATCACAGTCACCACCAGTTATCTGTCAAAGGTTAGGGGTCAAGCTACCTGAAATTAACGTCAACACATAAATGAAAGCAGTTAGTTAATATGTTGTTTGGCTCTCTGGGCTGCGGGGCTCCGTGCGGCAGCTTCACCAGCGAGCCACTGGCGGAGGTTAATCTTTGGCGCCATTTTAAATGCCGATGTCGCGTCTTCCTAGCGGACTGCTAGTGCGACCATACTGGAGACATAAAGTCGTTCAAATAGCCCGATAAGAACATTCTGGCACATATGCACATGAGTAAAACCCGTGTAGAGGTGAAAATAAATTGGACGGTACATACAGAGCACGTCAGGACGATGCAAGCCGGTGTTTGAGTTTGATATGAAGCGCAGTTTTTGCTGTGAGTTCCGCTTGACCCGCATTCCACATACACAAACACGGAGCGGCGGCGGCCGGGAGGAGGTACCGCAGCCCGGGCTGCAGCTCCGCCTCTCCGCCGCCGGAGGGCAGCAGGGACCCCCGGTACTAATGATTCGAGACATCCGAGAGGTAATGCAGGAAAAATGCTTCATCACTCTTTCTCATTTATTTATTTATTTATTTATTTATTTATTTATTTCTCTCTCTCTCTCTCTCTCTCTCTCTCTCTCTCTCTCTCCCTCTCTCTCTGTCTCAAAAATTCATAAAAACTACATTGACAATATACAAAAATAGATACATACATACATAAATTTAAAAAATATATAAATAATAAAAAAATAAATACACTTAAGGCAAAGTATTATTACATTCCAACAGTCAGTGTAATAATTTTCAATTATATTTCAGGTCATGAATAAACATACACATTATACAATAAATCATCTATATATTGAGACCCTATCAACAAATCAATCAAATAACTCTGGTTAAGAATTGTACCACAGAATTATCGCTTTGCACAATGTATAATAATAATGTTTCTATTGCACATTGCACACCATATAATGATAATAATTCTACTCTTACTTTATTTTTTAAATCATATTTATTTATGTACTTTGTATATAATCATTGCACAAAGTATAATCATAACTTTTTCTATTTTACTATTTAACTATTTTATTGTTGTGTGTGATGTGTGCTGGATGTTGCTGTTGTGACACTTAAAGTTCCCTCTGGATTAATAAAGTATTTCTTATTCTTATTCTTATCACAAAGATGATCCATGTGGTGGCAAAGATAATTAAATGAATAAATAATAAACATACAGTCTCAGTTAAAACACCAGAAACGGTGACAGTTTTGTATTGGTTGGTATGTATCAGCTAATATTAGTAAAGAATGATGTTTACAGTTACATTTACCCATAATTATGATGATATTGACCATATCAGATATTATAAGAGATTATATTATAAGAGATAGATAAGAGATTATCTTTGTATATATAAGAATATGGCATGCGTCAAATAGTGTGACATTTTCCATTTTAATACCCAGCCAGTTATTCAGGTTCTGCCAAAAACTGTAATGTGACTACTTCTCATATGTTTTCAGTGCCACAGTATAAACCCATGTTGTTTAAATGTCAACAAACTCTGAACAGTTTTTGTTTTTTTTCCCCCCTCAACTTTATTGACAACAGTCAAACTCAAAAAGCAGTAACATATAAACAAGTATGAAGGACAAGAAGAGGAAACAAAGTGTCAGGGAATTCAGTTGTGACATAATAAAATAAAACATTTGGTAACGGGATTGTGCAAGAAGTTTTTTTTGTGCTCAGTACCAAACAAAATAATCCATAGGAGGAGGAAACAATAAATAAAGGGTTACAGATTAGTAATCAAGTGACATTAGTCAATAATTTTATATGTTTGGGTCTTTGCCGCTTTTTTATTCTGAAGCTTGACTAGAGGATTGTAAAAGAGCCAAATAAATGAGAAATAAGGTAAAGTTTGTGTTTCTATTGGTCCATTTCTTTTTATGTATATGGAATATGCCAAAAATATAAATTATTGGATAAAAAAGTTAACATTCTTGTCCACTTAGTTTTTTTTTCCATTCATTTTCAAATTGAATTAAACCATTACTACCATAAAGTGTGACCATTTGACCAGTTAACAAACTGTGAATATAATTCCTTCCTGACTGTGTAACATGATGCAACTGTCCCACTAACAGACCGCCACTCCTTTTTTGGCCAGTACACACAGCTTTATCTATTAAAGGGACAGACCACCAACTACACTTTAACTGTCTGGCACTATTTTCAAAAGAGAAAAAAAAAACCTCATGTAGTTTATTAGGTTGTAGTGGAAGAAGTATTCTTAATAAAATGTCAGAAAATAGTGAAAAATGTCCATTAAAACTTCACATCGCTTGTTTTATCTGACTGACACTCTAAAATCCAAATATATTCAAATCACTATTAAAAAAAAGCTAAGACAACCAGATAATATTCACATTTGAGAGGCTAGAAGCTGTGGAAATTTACATTTTTGATTAAAAAAAAATAACTTTAACTATTAAATGATCATCAAAATACATACCAATACATTTTCTGTTAACTGATTTATCAACAAATTGCAATAAAAATGCTTTAATATTGTAAACAGTGTATATTGGAAAGTTACTTCTTTGTCTAATTATGTATGCTTCAGTTGAATACATTAAGTTTTTTATTATCATATAGTACATATCTAATGGGTTTAGAGCAGGATGTTATGATTGTAATTCTTTTTATATATTTAAATATAACAATTAAAAATTACAATATTGGCTGTACGGACAAAATCCTTCACACCAGGCTTGTTTACACGTGCATAGCTTTTAATAAGGAACAAAATTTAAAAAGTGAACAATTGACGGAATAAAAAAGATGTGTCTGATTTCATCTGAAGGATGCATGCTGCCAACATGTTTACTGGAGTGATCAGAAGACAGAAAACAGGGTTATGATACCATGAGCTGATACAAAAAGGACAGTTTTTATATGTTTCTATCACACATCTTGATATTTTGCATTCACACCTCATCAAAGACACACATGCTAACCAGGAAAATAATACACTCCTCAACTTTAAAAAGAGAAATTCTATGTAATAAATATGTAAAGTGTAAATGCATTTCAACGGTTTGTAAAAATCACACTTGCTGCTGCAAATATTTCAAAGTGACGTAACATCATCATCATCATTCACAAGAATAAGAAAAAAAAATGCATCTAGAAAAACAACAAACGTCACCAAGAACAGGTTTTTTAAACAGTGCTACAGTATTTTTTTTTCCTTCAACAAGCCTTTAAACTGTGACAAAGACGTGAAAGTCACACAACCAACAAACCAAAATGTTACAAAAATGAGAACTTTTTACTAACAGCAGAGGATTAACGGAGGTAAACGGAGGTTTGTCATGAAGGACCGAGTCGTATAGAGTCTAATTTACGTGCACCTGAACTCATCGGAAAGTTGGGAACACACACAGTCACACTCAAACATATCACATCACAACACACACAGCACAGATCTTCACTTTTTCCAGGACAAAATTCAATGTTTCTCCAAAACTTCACATCTTCACTGCAGTTGGAAGTTTTGGTCGGATTTCTTCATGTTGCCATAACAACAGGATGAATTGACGCGATTAAAATGCAACTGAGTCCTTAGAAAGATGTGGACATAAAGTACAACAACATTCAGATTAAATAATTTATAGTTAACAGACATGTTGAGTAGATTTCCTTTATCAGGGAGTCAAAACATCTGTCATGAACAAATTATTTAATCATCAGATTGTTTTCCTACTGATGATTTTAAACTGGACAACAGTCAAATGATTCTGTGGATGAGATGAAAGTGTTGAAGGTTAATTATGTGTTTATGGCACTCGTTTATGTGTTTGTTTGTTTTTTAATGTAGGAATTTGATGGTATTTATTTTGAATATTAAAAAACGTGAAAATAAGATGAAGAAAAATGTATAATTCTAATTCAGATAAAAATTGGATTAGAAAAATAACAATTGCAGTAAAAAAACTACAAATCACGAATTATCTGCACATCTCTGATATTAGTCTAACATTCTGGCTGAATATGAATAAAAAAATGATCCAAAATCTGTCAATGATTGGTGGATTTTTGGAATACGCCTCTCTTAATTGCATAATTGCACTTTGTAATTGCTCGTTTTGATAAGTGCTATATGAATAAACTTTATTATTATGATGATACTGCAGAAGTATTGTGACAGAACTATAATCTGATATGATACCGAGGACTATTCAGTGTTTGATTCTGGTGTTATAGGTGGCTGTGACTGGCTGATGTTAAAAAGATATGACTGCCAGTATTCATCAGATTTTGCTTATTTTTATGACCGTTTTCTAAGAACACGTCACTTACTAACAGTCTAAAAAGTAAAAAAATGTTAAACTACATCTTTTTGCTTAAAAACATTTGCTAACATTAGATCAATTTTAAAAATATTGTCATAAAAACACCAGAAAACTACATCTGTGCGTTTATAAAATTGATCAAATAACTGATGGTCAGGTTGTCGATGAGAATTCCTTAAATTTAAATCAACATTTTTATCTTGCAGAGAGTTATATGAAGAGATTTTTATCTCTCTTACATCTCTTAGATTAGATCTCTCTTAGATTAGCTTAGCATAAAAACTGGAAGCGGGAAAACATAATTCCCTTTTTAACCACAACTTGACTTTTTTGCACTTTAGTTTTTGTGCGAATTAAACAAACGAGATATTAAATGTTAATTAGTGAGCTTTAGAGGTGCTGGACAGATCCAGGCTAGCTGTTTCCCTCTGTTTCCAGTTTTTATGCTAAGCTAAGCTAGCATCTCCTGGCTGTAGCTTCATATTTAGCTTACATGAGAGTGCTATCAGTCTTCTCATCAAACTCTCAGCAAGAAAGTGAAGATTTCCCAAAATGTTAAAACTATTTATTTAACCTGGTTTAATTCTAATTGAGTCTAATTGGTCAAACATTAGCCAACAGCAACCACAATCCAGAAAATGTCTCTAGTAGTACGATCCTTAACAAACAACTTTAACTGTTATCACATTATCTGAATCACTGGGATTGACCACAACATTAAACGGAGATCCATGTGCACTGAGACTGAACAACAGTTTCCTTTTTTTTTCCAGAGCTTATACGTTTTATATCCACCACTAATCTTTTCCAGGCCTTGAAATGCTCAAGTTCAACTCCAGACTTTTTAAAAGAACGCCTCTCGTCGAATGTCCCGGTCTCAGTCGGAGCTCATCTGATGGCCAGGATGGCGTCGTAGGACTTGCCGGTCCGGCAGACCTGCACGTTGCGGAAGCCGGTCTGGTTGAGCATGTGGGTGTACTCGGACGGCGGGCGCTCCCTGCCCTCCGCCTGCACCAGCATGTTGAGGGAGAAGATCTGAGCCATGACGGGACCTCGTCTGTTCTCAAACAGCATGGCCTCCACCAGCAGGACGCCGCCGCCTGACAGGAACATGAAAACGTGCAAAGAATAGTGAAAGATGAACACGTGAACACTTGTTTTGACAAGTTTGAAAATCACGTTAAGACACGTTTGTGGTTCTCAGAGTGTCGTCTATCAGGGTATCTGCACATCTTGAAAAGCCTTCAAAAGTACTGACATTAGTTTCCTCAAAAAGCACCTTCGAAGGCATTAAAGAGTCTTACATTTAGCTTATAAACGTGTTAAACATTTTCTATTATTTGCTTAGTAATAAAATGTCTGAGTATCTGATTGCAGGCTCTCAGGAGACATTAACACACCTATGAACTAAGAAAAGGGAAGATGTTCAATCCTTCATTTGAGAAGTTTTAACCAAATTGTTATCAGTAATTATCTGCTTTGGCTACTATGTTTATGATGTAACCGCCACCCAATCAGCAACTATCTAGAACTATAACTGAATGACACTTATTAACACTCTATTCAATTAACTATCAGATAATTAAGCACATCAACAGTCGTTTTGGAAGCAGAAAAAACATTGCAAATCATTTCCCATGTTGCAGATTTTGCGTTTCCTGTGCATCAAACACAAATGACCGAGTGAAAATGCAGGTGACACCGACACACTCTGAACCTCACCTGGTTTGCAGGTGTCGTAGATCTTCTTCAGCAGCGTCAGGCACTTGTCTTCAGGCCAGTCATGAATGATTCTGGCCAGAACGTAAAGGTCAGCGGGAGGGATTTCACCACTGAAGAAATCTCCTGCAGATACAACAGAAAGCGTGTAAACTGGGTTTGTTTTAGTTATATTTTATTTTCATATTTAAACTCCAAATTCACTCAGATTAAGACATTATAATTCTAAGTCAAACAAGTGTTTCTCTCCTTATGTTTTGTCTTCATTTTGACGTGATCTCATATTTGTGCTGTTTGTTCCTGTGATCTGCTTGGATTGTTGCATTATGTGACTGTTTTTTATTATGAAAATGTTCTTTTATACACTTGGCTGCAACTAAATATCCCCTGATAGGATAATAAAGTTTTGACTTGACTATTATCTGAGTGTTCGTGACTCGTACAACAGCTCAGGACGACTTGTGAATTCTGTTCGTACGAGAAATTGATGAATGCAACAAATTTTGTGCTTCTTAAGAACTAAACTGTTCATACGTTCTTGCAGGAGGCCCGATGACTTTGATTCTTTAGTGCTGCAAAATATTCTTAATGTGATTAAAAATAAGTCTCATGTAATGCCGTATAATTTAGATCATCACTTTTTTATCACTATACAAAGAGATAAAAAGTGAGAAATTAACTATTATATCACTGTTCATGATCATACATGTCTTTCCAGTAATGTACAATAGAGTGTTTTTTTTTTACTAATTATCACTGTAATTGTTTGATATGGTGAATAAGGCTGAATGAAACTCACCACTTTGAAAAACGACAGCATCGTTCTCCTGACAGAAATGTTTCTGAGCCGTTTCCACGACCTGCGGGAGGTCAAACACCGTGACGGAGGAGGAGGGATACGCCTTCGCCATCTCACGGGCCAGAGCACCGGTGCACCCTGGGAGTTATTCAGACAGAAGAGTATCAGCATGTGACACCAAGGGGGGAACTCAGCAACTGAGTCAGAAGCTTACAGCTGCAACGAATGATTATTTTTATTATCGATTACTTTGCAGATTATTTTCTCAATTAATCGATTAGTTGTGCCGCCTGTAAAATGTCTGCTGTGAAAAAACACAAGTTTAGTCCAACTAACAATCCAAAACCCAAAGATAATCAGATTATTATCACAGAAGAGTGAAAACCAGAAAATATTTACATTTGGGAAGCTGGAACCAGTGAATTTTTACAATTTTTGCTTTAAAAAAATTGTTTCAACATTATCAAAATTGTTGCAGATTGATTGTCTGTCGATTGACTAATTGATTAATATAAAATAAAAATCAGTTTATGTGTCTGTAAAAAATGTGACCTTTATGATCTATGGACGATTATTGATTTCCAAATAAATGACAACTGGTCAAAATGTTTTAAAATGCGATCAAATCATAAATATAATCATGTTTTCACTTAGGGGAAGTTTAATAATCAGTATTTGATTGTGTAACTGTGATAGTTTGTCACGTTTGTCTTGGTATGTTCAATCAATCCATAATCAATACGTTATTGAGCTGAATCAGGTAAACTGCCGCCACAGAAAGATGTGAACACGAACCCATAACTGTGGTGATCTGTTTATTTTATCTGCTGCTGTAGCAAAATGAACCGAAGATCAGCCGCTCTGATGACAGTTTATATTTCAGCTGCATCATTCAGCTGCGAAAAATGTTGTTTATATTGTAATATTATTGATCCTTTAACACTGATGTTGGATTTTGGTTGTTGGATGCATCACTGTCTTCAGTTTTAAATCATGTGTACGTGTTTAAGTATGTTTGCATCGCTCGTTAACACCCGTGTAGCCGTAATTTACATTTTAGGCCCAAAGAGGTAAAACTATCTTTGCAAAAAAGCAAAGATTAGAATTAAGAATTCAAATTTGTGTAGGAAATTATTCTTATTATTCTCCAGACATGATTTAAGATATTAAAAAAACTACCTGCGAAAATAATTAGTGTCTGATACATTTTTTCCCACAAAAAAAAGTTTGATTACTTCATTAAAATCCTTAAAATAATATCTAGTCATTAAAAAATCCAGACTCTATAAAAATAAGTTTTCCTGTTGAACACCAGATGTCTCCTCCTTCACTGGAAAGTCAATTCTCAGTGTTCAAGTTTCCACATCACACTTGTTTAAGCTGCATACTGGACACCGATTGGCTCCAAACTAGTTGTGATGTCACAAACATTCTCGTAGGTAAACGCCTTAAACTCAGCAGATGATGAGATGTAGCCATAGTGTGCAGCAACATTATGTATTTCAGATTAAATGTGATCTCTAGAGTGTCGCTGTAAGCAGCTTCACGGCCTCTTACCTCCGAGATCTACTATGTTCTGATAGCAGGAGAGGTTGAACGCCGTCACGATGTCGTGTCCGTCAAGAACCCAGGAAGAGTTCATCAGACCCATAAATTTCAGCATCTCCTCCTCCGATCTGTTTAGGATCAAACACAGAATTTCAAAAATCAAAAGATTTCCTCATGACAAAGTGTTGAAATTACAACAATTTAACATCTGTAGAAACAAAATCAGCACCGACCTGTAAATAGCTTGGAAAATATCCTCTGACGGGAGGCCAAAGGTCTTCTCATTCTGATTCTTGCCCTCCCTGCAGGGTGGAAAAGAAAATAAATGATGTTAATCCGAATGCAAAGTTTGTTCTTAACTCCTGTTGAGTTTGTTTTAGTTCTGCAAACATTCTCACAGGCTGAGCTGCATGAAAAACTGCAGTTCGTCTGCTTGCAAAGCCTCATGCAACGCAAACATATCACTAACCTGACGGCGTCCACCATGTTGTTCCATAGCGGGTAGATGGTCTGTGATTGGTAGATGATCATGTCATGAAGAGACTTGGCGCTGCCTTTGGCCAGGTAAAGATTCGCCACATCAGTGCTGCTGTAAAAAGCTGTTAGAACAAAATATATTCAAACTAAACGACTATAAATCAAATCAAAAGCTCCAGAACAGCTGCTAAATGGACGTTGAGGTGAGATTGTTTTAAAGAATGAACTTTAAAACTCGAGAAGGTGCTCCGAAAAAATGCAAATTTAAACATCTACAGTTTCATGACAACTGGGCAAACTCTATCTGTGATGAAGATCATGTGACATGACTGAAACCTCCAGAACAACTGATGAATGGATATTGAGATTAGATGAGATTATTATTTTTTCACCTTTAAATCTGAGTTATTAGTTCCCAACATGGAGATTCACTGAATCAACAGCAGTTGTAAGAATTCAAAGGTCAGTTCACCAAAATCATTGTTGTTTTTGATAGTTTTAGTGAAATGATCCTTTAAAAGTAATATATGACAAATATAGTTTAATTTTCTTTATTCCTGAGTTGTTTCTTTCCCATTTCTTTGGTCTTTCTTTGTGATTTATTTGCAACACAAATAAAAAATTGACTTTCTTTTTTCAGAAAGGATCACTGACTCTTTATGAAAGGAATTAAAGGCCTGATTTAACCTCTGACATTTAACTAATTTAACTCTCTGAAAAGTAAAAATATATTTTACAAACTTAGTTTCAGCTTTTGGTTTCCATTCTTTTCAATATAATATGGAAATAAAACCAGAGTGATACTGGATGAATCTGATGATGATGTATTGGCCTTTTTTTAACAGATAATTAAATCACATTAAAGTTTTTTTGTTATTATGTATTGAGTGGGACATTTTACAGTTAATGAATAAATTTGTTAGTTCTGGATGAACAAACTCTGTTTCTAAATTACGTCAAATGCATGTTTGATATTTCTGTGCTCTAATCTCTTGTTACTTACTGGGCAACATATATGTTAATATCGTTATATCTGTGATACACATAAATTGTCCAATATTATCATCTAATCAGAGGCCTAATGAGTTGGTGGTATGTTCAAGGACACTCCGACATCTGAGCTGCTCATAGTTGACCACAGAGAAAAATTTAGAGCTGCAACAATCAGTAGATTAATTGATCCGTCGATCGACAGAAAATTAATCAACAACTACTTTGATAATTGAATAATCACCTTAAACGTTACACAGAACTACTCTCTGGAGACTGAAAACATGATCGCTGTAATTAGTTTTTGGAGCCGTAATCTTCAAGGTGAAGGAAAATGTCACCCAGTGCACTGTAGTAGTTACTTGTCTGTCTCCTCCTCCTCTTCCTCCTCCTCCTCCTCCTCACCTGTCCCAGCTGTGGTCTCCACCTCCAGGATCTCGATGCCCACCAGCGCGTCCAGCAGCCTCTCTATACCGTCCACACTGGTGCCCAGTTCCCGGGCCACATGTTGGGCGCTCAGGGGCTCCTGAGACTTCAGCAGGAGGTCGAACACTCCCAGTTCACAGGCTGAAAATATCACCTGGAGGGACGAAGATGCAACCACATCAACACCTTGTCACTGGAAGACAGACATTTATAGACCCTCCCTGACTGGATCAAGAAGGACTGAGTGCTGAGATGAACTAATCATTAAAACAGACGCTCTTTAATCAATAAAATAATCGTTTAAGCCAATTATAGAGCAAAAACGCCAAACTTATTCTGTTGCATGTAAGGTTTTGCTGCTTTTTCTGTTTCATATGATTGTAAATTAAATATTTTTGCACTGTTGTCTTCAAAACTATAAATTTGAAGATGCCATCTTGAGAAATTGATATGTGCATTTTTCACAACTCATTTATCAACCAGATAAGAGCTGAAACAATTAGTCAATTCATCATTTATAGTCATTTATCAGGCTAAATGCAAGAAATGTATTAATTCCAGATTCTCAAATGTTAATATTTGCTGGTTTTCTTCATCCTCTATTATATTAAGTTGAATATTATTGGGGGTTTGACTGTTGGTCAGAGAAAACAAGTAATATGAAGCATTTTTATCATATTTTTTGACATTTTATGGACCAAAAGACTGATGATTATGAGAAAATAATCATTAGTTGCAGCCCTACTCCAGATTAATCAATGATGAAAGTAATGATAGCTGCAGACTGATGTTTATCTAAAATATTGATTAATTGAACTCTGAATTGTCACCTTTGACACCCTGAAGCCCTT